>NC_090391.1:9393577-10086342 GCF_036365525.1 Heterodontus francisci
CGTGTTTAACTACATTACTGTTCTTTTCATTTTCTCATCCCACTTTGCTGTTGTTGTTTCTCCTGGTGAGTCTTTGATAAAGGCTGTAAACTCTACGAAGCATTGCTAATTTTGTTACTGGTCGTGTAATTTTCTCTCTTGGCGTTGCTTCTTTTGATGTTCCTGGTAAGTCCCTGTATAGAGCTATCAGATCGTTGTTGTGCCTAATCTGCACTTACTCTTACAGAATTCACAGAAGCAGACTGGTGGAAGGTATATCAATGGTTATTCACACTTTAGATCATCAGATACAAGCACTCACTCCTTGCACGTTATACTACTCGTCAAGACACGAGGTGATCAGTCCCGGAATAGCAGCTGCCCTTCTGTTCTCTGAGTCCTTGAGTCAGGGAACTTTCTTGAGTGTTCTTCCCCGGGGTTCTCGTGCCGTCACCAGTTTCAGCCATTGTCTACTGTGAGTCTAATCATACCTCGTGTCCATAGCAACTCCTTTATCTGGTTTGTGCAAATATACTATCTGGTAGAATCTCTCGTTTGTTTCAGCCTGTTTTTTTCTGGACTGTCCACAATTGTTTGCCATCTGTTTGCTGTGATCCATTCTACCCAGCCCTTCCATGTTTCAAAATGTTGTGTATTGTTGTGTGACGATCCCCTTTGTTTTAACTAAGTTCTTATGTGTTTTTACTGAGTCTACAGCCACCCCCCGCCCCCCTTTGATCCTGCAGCGCTACACCCAATGGATCACTCTCTCACGTCTCTTCGATAGTACACTTGTGCAATTACAATTTCATTGTTAACGCAATATCATAAACAGAGTAGTGTTAAAGAAAGCACAATTTAAGGATCATTGTTACATAATTAATCACTAGTGTGATCACAATACAGTAGCAATTTAATTTGTCGAATACATTTGTCATTCATTAATTCATTTTAAGTATGTACCAATAGTTATGCAACTACCGTCGTGTTACATAATTAATTGTTTATCTTTTTATAGAACAAGTTCGAATACTGATTGCCTTTAAGGTAGCTGTCCAACCTGCATTCATACATCCTCTCACATTCCTTAATCAATTTCTTAAGTTTCAAAATTAAGTATGTCACATATATCACCATGATACCCGAAACAACTATCAGGACATGGGAGATAATTCTAAACCAGGGGTTTGACCCCCAGTTCCATAAGTCCTCCCACCAGGTAGAATCGTTTCTCTCATCAATCTCATCTTGTATCATCTTCCACTGTTGTTCCAGATTGTAGTACACTACACCAATGGTTTCTAGTTGCTGCCTCTCTTTACCCAAACGTGTAGGCAATGGCTGAATAATATATTCATATTCCCGAAGGTAATTTATCAAGTCGTCCTTAATACTTTCTGTCACAGTTATCGTTTCTGTCTTTCTTTTATGTATGTCGGCCAACTCCATCTTCTCTACTCTAGTTGGTATTTGTGGGTTGAAAAGAAACATACTGTTGCTCACCAGACAAATCCGGTTATGTCCATACTGGTACTCCTTCATTGTTGTGGTTAAGCAATATCTCCCCTTCTCCCCTTTCCCTGATAGGCCACATGGGTTAACCCTGGCAATGCCTTCCTAGTTTCCATGGTGCAATTTACAGTGGTATTAAATCCACATTTTTATTCTGCTGTGTTATATGTATGTATGTATGTATATATATATATATATATATATATATATATATATATATATATATATATATATATATATATATATATATATATATGGTGAGGACATATGACCACCTGGTTTTCCAGACTGCACTTAGACAAAGTTATCCCAATTATCTCCTTTCCAATTTTCACAACATAGGTCGATATATCATAGTATTTTCTGTAATCCTTTTCCCTTTCCTCACTCCATCTACTATTCTCTGTGGTAATAGGACAGATGGAAAAGGTTGGCCATCTGCTGAGACAAAACCTCTCCCTTCCCACAGAGGTAGGTACTCGGTCAAACTGTTACACACGTACAGACTGTCAGAATTTATATCAACCAGTGGGGGAAACATGTGTGATTGTGTCACCACAAAGTGACTGCAGCTAGTTCGGCATTCTGCACACTTAACCTCGCCAGTAACTGTAAGGCAATGTCTTTAATAGGTTTTCCATTATGCTCCTGTCCATGTAATCCGCACTTTGCCTGCCTAATCCCATCCTCCACTGCAGAGGAACCGTTAACAAAAATGTTGAGTGCTGGTTTGATTTCTGTTTTCTTCCTTTGGACATCCCCGCCCCGCAATGATTTTGACACAAAATGTCCCTTGAGGGCCTTTTCTGTCAAAACCTGACACTCATGGGGTGCAGCCTGGTAGATTAAATTGACTGCCAAGCATGTCAAAGTATTTTCCTTTTTTACTGAAATGTCTCTACCTTGCAAGAACAAGGTCCACCGAGCAATATGATTCTGACTAACATTATCGTCCTTCAGTTGTCCATCCAGTAACAACTGGAAGGGTGTGTGTTCAGTTAGGATAGTAACGGGGCTGAGACTGACAATATAACATTACCGTCCTTCAACCGTCCATCCAGTAACAACTGGAAGGGCGTGTGTTCAGTTAGGATAGTAACGGGGCTGAGACTGACAATATAACATTACCGTCCTTCAACCGTCCATCCAGTAAAGACTGGAAGGGCGTGTGTTCAGTTAGGATAGTAACGGGGCTGAGGCTGACAATATAAGTAAAATTTTGAATCACCCAGAAGACGGCCGGCAAATCTTTTTGACACATTGTGAAGGCCCTTTCTACTGACGTTAACAAGTGAGATGCGTACTCAACTAGGCAGAATCGGCCATGTTTCTTCTGAAGCAATGCTGCTGATAAGGTGGTATCTGTGGTAGCGACATCGAGGGCAAAGGGTAGGGGTGGGTCCGGCACCTGTAACACCGGATCTATGGCCAGCACCTGTTTTAATTCTGTAACTGCTGACTTACACTGACACCAGGAATCAATATGGTTACAGTTGTATTGGACTTTGGTTCGGCCACATTTGGAATGCTGCGTGCAGTTCTGGTCGCCACATTACCAAAAGGATGTAGATGCTTTGGAGAGGGTGCAGAGGAGGTTCACCGGGATGTTGCCTGGTATGGAGGGCGCTAGCTATGAAGAGAGGTTGAGTAGATTAGGATTATTTTCATTAGAAAGACAAAGGTTGAGGCGGGACCTGATTGAGGTGTACAAAATCATGAGAGGTATAGACAGGGTGGATAGCAAGAAGCTTTTTCCCAGAGTGGGGGATTCAATTACTAGGGGTCACGAGTTCAAAGTGAGAGGGGAAATGTTTAGGGGGGATATGCGTGGAAAGTTCTTTACACAGAGGGTGGTGGGTGCTTGGAACGCATTGCCAGCGGAGATGCGAACACGATAGCGTATTTTAATATGTATCTGGACAGATACATGAATGGGCAGGAAGCAAAGAGACCCTTAGAAAATAGGCGACGTGTTTAGATAGAGGATCAGGATTGGCACAAGTTTGGAGGGCCGAAGGGCCTGTTCCTGTGCTGTAATTTTCTTTGTTCTTTGTTCTTTGGTCCCTGCAATACCCAACTAATCCCAAAATTGATCTCAGACGCTTAATATCTTGTGGTAGGTGGAGTTTGAGGATTGTCTGTACTCGCATCTGCTCTATCTTGTGCTTTCTCTGTGTTATCATTATTCCCAAATAGGAAATCTTTTCTTTCATTAGTTGTGCCTTTTTAAGTGTAACTTTCACTCCGACCTTCCAGAGGAGACGAAGGAACTCCTCCAGTAGCTCTAGCTGCTCCTCCTTACTCTCCGTTTGGAGCAGTAGCTCATCCACATATTGTATCCAACATTCTGATCGGGAGAAAGGACTGTGC
Source organism: Heterodontus francisci (assembly GCF_036365525.1). NCBI lineage: Eukaryota > Metazoa > Chordata > Chondrichthyes > Heterodontiformes > Heterodontidae > Heterodontus > Heterodontus francisci. Next base: position 9,397,439 of record NC_090391.1, read on the forward strand.
CTGTCCCCTGTGCCAACCACTGGTGGAAAGTTGACGGACTATCATGTAATCCCTGGCAGAGACACATCCAGGCGTACAGTTGTCCGGGAATGTAAGCACAAATTTATACTGACACTCTCGTGCCAGCGAGAGTCTGGATAAAACTCCATCTGCCATTTCTCCGCCCAAGTCTCCAACCGATCCATATCCTGCTGTATCCTCTGACAATCCTCATCATTATCCACAACTCCACCAAGCTTTGTGTCGTCCGCAAACTTACTAATCAGACCAGCTACATTTTCCTCCAAATCATTTATATATACTACAAACAGCAAAGGTCCCAGCACTGATCCCTGCGGAACACCACTATTCACAACCCTCCATTCAGAAAAGCGCCCTTCCACTAATACCCTCTGTCTTCTGTGACTTAGCCAGTTCTGTATCCATCTTGCCAGCTCACCTCTGACCCCTTGTGACTTCACCTTTTGCACCAGTCTGCCATGAGGGACCTTGTCAAAGGCTTTACTGAAGTCCATATAGACAACATCCACTGCCCATCCTTTCTCAATCATCTTCGTCACTTCCTCAAAAAGCTCAATCAAGTTCGTGAGGCACGACTTCCCCTTCACAAAACCATGCTGCCTCTCGCTACTAATACGTTCATTTGTTTCCAAATGGGAATAAATCCTGCCCCGAAGAATCCTCTATAATAATTTCCCTACCACTGAGGTAAGGCTCACCGGCCTATAATTTCCTGGATTATCCTTGCTACCCTTCTTAAACAAAGGAACAACATTGGCTATTCTCCAGTCCTTTTGGACCTCGACGGTAGCCAATGTGGATACACAGATTTCTGTCAAGGCCCCAGCAATTTCTTCCCTTGCCTCCCTCAGTATTCTGCATTATATCCCATCAGGCCCTGGGGACTTATTTACCTTATTGCTTTGCAAGACGCCCGACCTCCTCCTTTTTGATAACGACATGACCCAGACTATCTACACTCCCTTCTCTAGACTCATCATCCACCATGTCCTTCTCTTTGGTGAATACTGATGCAAAGTACTCATTTAGTACCTCATCCATTTCATCTGGCTGCACACTTAGATTCCCTCCTCTGTCCTTGAGTGGGCCAACCCTTTCCCTGGTTACCCTCTTGCTCTTTATATACGTATAAAAAGCCTTGGGATTCTCCTTAATCCTGTTTGCCAATGATTTTTGATAACCCCTTTTAGCCCTCTTTAATCTTTGCTAATGTTCCTTCCTACTTTCTTTATATTCCTCAAGGGCTTCGTCCGTTCCCAGTCTTATAGCCCTGACAAATGCTTCCTTTTTTCTTTTTTGACTAGGCTCACACTATCCTTCGTTATCCAAAGTTCCCAAAACTTGCCAAACGTATCCTTCTTCCTCACAGGAATATGTCGGTCCTGGATTCTAATCAACTGACGTTTGAAAGACTCCCACATGTCAGATGTTGATTTACCCTCCAACAGCCGCCCCCAATCTAAATTCTTCAGTTCCTGCCGAATATTGTTATAATATTTCATTCGTGGAAGCTTCCAACATTCACACGTTTGAATCAAAAGCCACAGTAACTTGATTTTACTCATTTCAAATTTGACTAAATCATTGTCTTTTTATATCACTCTGTCATAAATTTAGTCATGGAGCCTTCTGACCCCCTCCCCCTCCCCTCCCCCGTTAATGATGTGTCATACATAAGGCCAGGGTGGGGGTCTAAGGCTCGATTGGGGGTTGGGGGGATGGTCATCCCAAGGACTGTAAGCATCATCATGGCACATAGTGGCCTTATCTGTCAAGTCGGCCCGAAAAATTCATCATTGTCATCATCCTCCCTCGCTGCAAACGCATTTATTCTATCTCATTGTGCTGAGAGTTGATACTGTTTTTTACTTATCTCCTGCTGACATTTGGTATGATCCGCTGACTGGTACACCCGCTCCTTCTGTGAACAGAGCAGAACCGTCAATGTGGTCTGGAAGTCAGAGCATTTCTGTTCCACTCTTGTGAGCTGTTCCTTCACTCTCTCCACTTCCCTCTCAGTCTGACCGAGAATGTATTCAACCTTGTCAGCTGGAGTCTGGAATTAGCTTAAGACAGACCCCTGGCCCGTGCACTGTTTAACTGCAAAACCTATCCACGAGGGCCACTTGCCCTTCAATTATTTTCGGAGTCCCAACTCCCAATCTGGCTTGACCATAATTACTCAACCGTTCAGCAATCCATTGAATTCTTAAATTAGTTTGAACTTGGCGAGACTATTCAAAAGAGCCATAAATTGTATTGCAAGCAAGTCCCATCTGGGATTGCTAATCATGCTGTGCCTAATCTGGACTTACTATTAAATAATTCACAAAAGCGGACTGGCAGAAGTACATAAATGTTTTAGTCACACAGCAAATCATCAAAGTACAAGCTCTCCCGACTTGCACGTTATATTACCCATCAGGACACAAGGTGACCAGTCTCAGACTTGCGGTTGCTCTTCTGATCCCTGAGACCTACACTCAGGGTGTCTTTTCCAGTGTTCTTTCCCGGGGTTCTAGTACCGTTCCCAGTTTCAGTCAGTGGTTTAATCTTGTTTCCAAGACCCTTCCCTCTTAATTACTCATAGGGTTCTGGTACAATGACATAATGACAATTCCATATTGGGTTCAGTAACAGCCTGGTCAGCACATTCATTTCTCACAATCTCCCATTATCTACTGTGAGTCTAATCATATCTCGTGTCCGAAGCAACTCCTTTATCTGCTATGTGCAAGGCAATGTCTGGAAACATCTCATTCTGTCTCAGTCTGTTTTTCTGGACTGTTTGAAATTCTCTGTGCCATTTGTGTGTTCTTCCTCCTTTCACCAAGCCCCCCTAAGTTTGAAAACACTATGTATTGTTGGCTGACTAGCCCTGTGTCTCAACTAAGTTCTTATGTGCTTTTACTGGGTATACAGTACCGTCGTCAATAAGTCACTAAAGACAAACAAGCAGGTTCAGCAAGCAATAAGAGGGCTAATGGTATGTCCGCCTTTATTGCAAGAATATTTGAGTACAGAAGTAGTGAAGGCTTACTTCAATTGTACGGAACCTCGGTTAGACCGCACCTGGAGTACTGTGTGCAGTTTTGGTCCCTTTACCCTAGGAAGGATATTATTGCCATAGAGGGAATGCAAGGAAGGTTCATCAGACTTGTTCCTGGGATGGAAGGACTGCCCTGTGAAGAGAGATTGGGCAAACTGGTCGTGTAGTCTCTCGAGTTTTGAAGAATGAGAGGGGATCTCTTTGAAACCTACAAAATATTTAAAGGGATAGACAGGGTAGATACAGCTAATAGGTTCCCCACGGTTGGGGAGACTAGAATCAGCAGACACACTTTCAAAATAAGACGGAAGCCACTTAGGACTGAGCTGAGGAGACATTTGTTTATTCAGAGGATTGTGAACTTTAGGAATTCTCTACTCCAGAGAGTTGTGGAAGCTCAGTGATTGAGTCTGCTTAAAGTAGAGATTGACAGATTTCTAAGTACCACTGACAGAAAGGGATATGGGGATAATGTGGGAAAAAGGCATTGAAGTGGATGGTCAGCCACTATCATATTGAATGGCAGAGCAGGCTTGAGGGGCTGAATGGCCGACTTCTGCTCCGATGTTCCTCAGCTGCTTAACACATTCAGACTCGAGGCAGTTTAGTAATGCTGCTTTCAGAGGGTTTGGAATTTTTGCTGGAACACCTCTGGTACTATCTCATATGCGCCCAGGATAGAATTTTTAGTTATCTCATAATCTGAAGAATTTTCATCTGACAACATCAGCACATGGTCCTGAGCGAGGGGCAGCTCCCTCACTAGATGTGTCTTCACTGGGTGTACTGGGTCTTTCTCTAGTTGTTTGAGCTGCCTTAACTCCCTTTCCCCCTTCTCCTTCTGGAACACTCTTATTTTTTCCCTTTCTTGAGACTCACTCAGCTCTTTATCGCTCTCTCTGGATTTCTAATTCTAGTCTCCTCTGTTCTAGTTTTATCTTAGCTAACATTACTCTATCTGTTAGTGATTCTAATCCTGTTTGAGTCTTCAGCTTCAAGTGAAACATGGTTGGCCACAAGTCTTAGGATTTCGGGTTTTCTAGCTTTTGGATAGAGAGCAATCCCTAACTGTCCAGCTACATTACTCAACTTTTCAACAGAGGGCTTTTAACCTGTCCCGAGTTACTTCACTCGGTATGTAACTCCTTTATTGCCAATGCAACTCGTTATTCAAAAAGGGAGGGAGACAGAAACTGCAGGCCAGTTAGCTTCACATCTCTCTTGCGGGAAATGTGAGACGTTATTATTAAAGACGTAATCGCAGACAGTTAGAAAAAAAATCAAAGTAATCAGGCAGAGTCAGCATGGTCTTCTGAAAGGGAAATCATGTGTAATCAATTTGTTGGAGTTCTTTGAAGAAGTAACATGCACTGTGGAGAAAGGGGAACCAGTGGATGTATTGTACTTAGATTTCCAGAAAGCATTTGATAAGGTGCCAGATCAAAGGTTAATGTGGAAAATAAAAGATTATAGTGTAGGGGGTAACATACTGGCATTGATAGAGGATTGGCTAGCTAACAGGAAACAAAGTAGGCAAAAATGGATCATTTTCTGGTTGGCAAGATGTAACGAGTGGTGTGCCACAGGGATCTGTGCTGGGGCCTCAACTTTTTACAATTTATATAAATGACTTGGATGAAGGGACCGAAGGTATGGTTGCTAAATTTGCTGATGACACAAAGATAGATAGGGAAGTAAGTTGTGAAGAGGACATAAGGAGGCAACAAAGGAATATAGATAGGTTAAGTGAGTGGGCAAAGACCTGGCAAATGGAGTACAATGTGGGAAAGTGGGAAATTATCCATTTTGAGAGAAAGAGTAAAAAAGAAGCATATTATCTTAAAGATGAGAGATTGCAGAGCTCTGAGATGGAGAGGGATCTGGTTGTCCTAGTGCACGAATCGCGCAAGGCTAGTATGCAGGTACAGCAATTCCTTCGGAAAGCTAATGAACTGTTGTTGATTGTGAGGGGAACTGAATACAAAAGTAAGGAGATTATGCTTCAGCTATACAGGGGATTGGTGAGATCACAACTGGAGGACTGTGTACAATATTGGTCACCTTATGTAAGGAAGGATGCAAATGCATTGGAATCAGTTCAGGAAAGGTTTACTAGACTAATACCTGAAATGGGTGGATTGTCTTATGAGGAAAGAATGGGCAGGCTAGGCTTGTATCCGCTGCAGTATAGAAGAGTATGAGGTGACTTGATTGAAACATGTATGATCCTGAGGGATCTTGACAGGGTGGATGTGGAAAGGATGTTTCCTCTTGTGAGAGAATCTAGAATTCGGGGTCACTATTTAACAATAGGGGGTCGCCCTTTTAAAAGAGGGAAGAGGAGAATTGCTTTCTCTCAGAGAGTCGTGGGTGTTTGGAACGCTCTTACTCAAAAGGAAGTGGAAGCAGGGTCTTTCAATATTTTTTAAGGCAGAGGTAGATAGATTCTTGCTAAGAAATGGGGTGAAAGGATATCGGGGATAGGTGGGAATGTGGAGTCGAGTTTGCAGTCAGATTAGCCCTGATCTTATTGAATGACAGAGTAGGCTCTCGGGGCCGAGTGGCCTACTCCTGCTCTTAATTCGTATGTTCTTATGTTCATATGCTCTGGCTTCAGAAGGTACTGGCTTCGAATGTGGACATTTTAGTGTTCTAGCAGTGAAAACCACAATAAGCTCTGCAATGAAATTATTTCTTTTTCTCAGAGTCAATTGTTTTGCCACTTCTCTGGCCACAGAAGAGGTGCCAGAGGACTGGCGAATAGTGAATGTGTTACCATTATTCAAGAAGCAGGGATAAATCATGTAATTACAGGCCAGTGAGTCTCACATCATTGGTAGGGAAACTACTGGCGAAAAAATCTGACAGACAGGATTAATCTCCACATGAAGAAGCAGGGCTTAATCAGGGATAGTCAGGCATTGTCAGAGGGAGATCATATCTCAAAATTTGATTGAGTCTTTCGAGGAGGTGACCAGATGTGTAGATGAGGATTTTGATAAGGTCCCGCATGGGAGATGGGTTGAGAAGTATTTAAGAAGTCCCAGAGTACTTAAGGAAGTGGCCCTAGAAATCGTGGATGTATTGGTGGTCATCTTTCAAGATTCTATAGACTCTGAACAGTTCCTGCAGATTGGAGGACAGATAATGTAACCCCACTATTTTAAAAAGGGAGGTGGAGAGAAAACATGGAATTATAGACCAGTCAGCCTGACGTTGGTAGTGGGGAAAATTCTAGAGTCTATTCTCAAAGATTTTATCGTGGAGCACTTTGAGAACAGTGTTAGAATCGGACAAAGTCAGCATGGATTCACAAAAGGGAAATCATGCTTGACAAATCTACTAGAATTCTTCGAGGATGTAACTAGGAGAGTTGATGCGAGGGAGCCAGTGGATGTGGTTTATTTGGACTTTCAGAAGGCTTTCGACAAAGTCCCATATAAGAGAGTAGCATGTAAAATAAAAGCACATGGGATTGGAGGTAGTGTATTGCGATGGATAGAAAATTGGGTGTCAGGCAGGAAACAAAGAGTAGAAATAAACGTGTCTTTTTTCTGAATGGCAGGCAGTGAATAGTGGGGTACCGCAGGGATTGGGGCTAGGACCCCAGCTATTCACAATATATATTGATGGTTTAGATGAGGGAACGAAATGTAATATGTACAAATTTGCAGATGACACACAACTGAGTGGGAGGGTGCGTTGTGAGGAGGATGCAGAGAGGCTTCAGGGTGACTTGGAGAAGTTGAGTGAGCGGGCAAATGCATGGCAGATGCAGTCTAATGTGGATAAATGTGAAGTTATCCACTTTGGTAGCAAAAACAGGAAGGCAGATTATTATGTGCACGGCTATAAACTGTGAGAGGGGAATATGGAACGAGACCTGAGTGTTCCCGTCCACCAGTCGCTAAAGGTAAGCATTCAGGTGCAACAGGCGGTAAAAAAGGCAAATGGTATGTTGGCCTTCATAGCGAGAGAATTCGAGTACTGAAGCAGGCATGTCTTGCTGCAATTGTACAGGTGCGGACACACCTGGAATATTGTGCGCAGTTTTGGTCTCCTTATCTGAGTAGGGATGTTGTTGCCATAGAGGGAGTGCAGCGAAATTTTACCAGACTGATCCCTGGGATGGCGGGCCTGACGGATGATGAGAGACTGAGTCGGTCAGGATTTCGGAAGAGTGAGGGGGGAATCTCAAAGAAATCTATAAAATTCTAAAAGGACTTGACAGGGTAGATGCAGGACGGATACTCCTGATGGTGGGAGAATCCAGAACCAGGGGTCATAGACTAAGAATAAGGGTTTAACCTTTCAGGACTGATATGAGTATAAATTTCTTCACCCAGAGAGTGGTGAGCCAGTGGAATTCGCTACCACAGAAAGCAGTTGAGGCCAAGACATTGTATGCTTTCAAGAAGGAGTCAGATATAGTCCTTGGGTCGAAAAGAATCAAATGATATGGGGGGAAAGCGGGAAAAGGTTACCTAGTTGGATGATCAGCCATGATCATAATGAATGGCGGAGCAGGCTTGCAGGGCCGAATGGCCTGTTCCTGCTCCTATTTTCTATGTTTCTAAGGTAGGAGCCCATGGGATCCAGCGCAATTTGGCAAATTGGATCCAAAATTGGCTTACCAGCATGAGGCAGGGGGTGATGGTCGAGAGTTGTTTTTGTGATTGGAAGGCTGTGGCCAGTGGTGTACCACGGGGATCGGTACTGGGACCATTGCTGTTTGTAGTGTACATCTATAATTTAGACGTGAATGTAGAAGATATGATCAGTAAGATCACAGATGACACAAAAATTGGTGGTGTCATAAATAGTGAGGAGGAAAGGCTTAGATTACAGGACGATATACATGGGCTGGTAAAATGGGCAGAGCAGCGGCAAATGGAATTTAATCCTGAGAAATGTGACGTGATGCATTTTAGGAGGACTGCCAATGCAAGGGAATATACAATGGATGGTCGCACGCTGGGAAGTACAGAAGGTCAAAGAGATATTGGTGGACTTGTCCATAGATCACCGAAGGCAGCAGCACAGGTGGTTTGGACGGCATATGAGATGCTTGCCTTTATTAGCTGAGGCATAGAATATAAGAGTGGGGAGGCTATGGCATTCAGGGAAAGTTGGCTGTATGGATACAAAATTGGCTGGCCCATAGAAGTCAGAGGGTGGAAGTCGATGGAAAGTATTCAGCATGGAGCTCGGTGACCAGTGATGTTCCACAAGGATCTGTTCTGGGACCTCTGCTCTTTGTGATTTTTAGAAATGACTTGGATGAGGAAGTGGAAGGCTGTGTTAGCAAATTTGCCGATGACACGAAGGTTGCTGGAGTTGTGGATAGTGTGGAAGGCTGTTGTAGGTTGCAACGGGACATTGACAGGATGCAGAGCTGGGCTGAGAAGTGGCAGATGGAGTTCAACCTGGAAAAGTGTGCAGTGATTCATTTTGGAAGGTCGAATTTGAATGCAGAATATAGGATTAAAGACAAGATTCCTGGTAGTGTGGAGGAACAGAGGGATCTTGGGGTCCATGTCCATCGATCGCTCAAAGTTGCCACCCAAGTTGATAGGGTTGTTAAGAAGGCGTATGGTGTGTTGGCTTTCATTAACAGGGGGATTGAGTTAAGAGCCGCGAGGTTATGCTGCAGCTCTATAAAGCCCTGGTTCGACCACACTTGGAATATTGTGTTCAGTTCTGGTCGCCTCATTATAGGAAGGATGTGTAAGCTTTAGAGAGGGTGCACAGGAGATTTACCAGGATGCTGCCTGGACTGGAGGGCATGTCCTACGAAGAAAGATTGAGGGAGCTAGGGCTTTTCTCATTAGAGCGAAGAAGGGTGAGAGGTGACGTGATAGAGTGGTACAAGATGATGCGAGGCATAGATAGAGTGGATAGTCAGAGACATTTTCCCAGTGTGGAAACGGCTATCACCAAGGGGCATAATTTTAAGATGATTAGAGGAAGGTTTCGGGGAGATGTCAGAGGTAGGTTCTTTACACAGAGAGTGGTGGGTGTGTGGAAATCGCTGCCAGCGGTGGTAGTAGAAGCAGATACATTGGGGCATTTAAGCGACTCTTGGATAGGTACATGGATGATAGTAGAATGAAGGGTAGGTAGTAGGTTGATCTTAGAGTAGGTTAAAGGTTCGGCACAGCATCGTAGGCCGAAGGGACTATACTGTGCTGTACTGTCCTATGTTCTATGTTCTATGTTTGACGGAGCTTTATAAAACGCTGGTTAGGCCACAGCTGGATTACTGTGCACAGTTCTGGTCACCACACGAGAAGGATGTGATTGCACTAGAGAGGGTGCAGACGAGATTCACCAGAATGTTGCATGGGCTGGAGCATTTCAGCTGTGAAGAGAGACTGGATAGGCTAGGGTTGTTTTCCTTAGAGCAGAGACGGCTGAGGGGGGACCTGATTGAGGTATACAAAATAATGAGGGACATTGATAGGGTAGATAGGAAGAAACGTTTTTCCCATAGTGGCGGTGTCAGTAACCCAGAGAGTTGATTTAAGGGAAGGGGCACGAGGTTTAGAGGGGATTTGAGGAAAAGGAAATCACCCAGAGGGTGGTTGGAATCTGGAATACACTGTCGGAAGGAATGGTAGATGCAGGAACACTTACAACATTGAAGAAGTATTTAGATGAGCACTTGAAACGCCATGGCATACAAGGTTATGGGTGAAGTGCTGTAAAATGGGATTAGAATGGATAGGCTTGATAGCCGACACAGACACAGTGGGCCAAAGGGACTGTTTCTGTGCTGTTTAACTCGGTGACACTATGAAACGTCCAATTGCTCGTTTGTCATTGGGTTACGATCTCTGGAACCTCCACATTTATGTTACAGCCATTTGAGACTTCTATCCACCGAAATTTACAAGAGTCAGAGGCGAAGTGATTGAAACATATATGACCCTGCGGGGTCTTGACAGGATGGATGTGGAAAGGATGTTTCCCGTTCTGGGAGTATGCAGAAATAAGGGTCACTATTTAAAAATAAGGGGTCGCCCATTGCAAACAGAGTTGAGGAGAATATTTTTTCTCTGATGGTCGTGAGTCTTTGGAATTCTCTTCCTCAAAAGGCAGTGAAAGCAAAGTCTTTAAATATTTGTAAGGCAGAGCTAGATAGATCCTTGATACGCAAGGGGTTGAACGGTTATCGGGGGTCGGTAGGAATGTGGAGTCGAGGTTACAATCAGATTAGTCATGATCTTATTGAATGGCCGAGTGTCCTACTCCTGCTCGTAATTCATATGTTGATATATTCGTATAATCTGGCTTCAGAAGGTACTGTCTTCGAATGTGGACATTTTTGTGCTTCAGCAGTGAAAATCACAATAACATCTGCATTGAAATTTTAAATTTTTATTCTAATGATCAATTGTTTTTACCACTACTAATTTCTCCTTTGTCATTGCATTACAATCCCTGGAACCTCCACATTTTTGATACAGCCAGGTGGGGAGGAGTCCCAGGCTCTCTTCTTGTCCTATATTTTATTTGATCACAACGGGGTTTATTCCTTTTTAACAATGGACGTGCTGACCACCTCAGTGAGTATTTTACCTTTTACCTTTATTATGCTCGTGAAAGAACCAATCAGACAGGTTTTCTCTAGTTTAAACAAGAGGTAAATTTATTATACTTAACAATCTAAACTGGATCTGAATAAAATCGTAAAAATATACGCTACACATTCACGCACACACTCACACGACTCACATCTCACACACATGAATTACAGAGTGACAAATAAATTTGTGTTGGATTAGAGTACAAAACAAATTAAAAAAAAGGTTCCGTGAGGTTGGATAATTCTATGGTCTGCATTTTTCCCACCCTTAGTTATGAGTTTCATGTCATCTGCAAGAGTTGAAATTAATGTTTTATACATAACGTCTCTGTCATTTATATATCTATCAATATGCCAGGAAGAGCACTGGTTCTAATGCTGTCCCCTGAGAAACAGCCCTTAATACTCCCCCTCCATCTGTCTGAACAGTGTCTGTTCACCACTTCTCTCTGCTTTCTGTCTCTGAGTCAGTGTCATACCCACACTGTCACTGTCACATTAATCCATGTGTTCCATTTTGCATAACAAGTCTATGAATTGTTATTTGATCACAGGCCTTTTGATAGTCCATATACATAACACGAAACACACTATCCTCATCAACACTCAGTTATGTCATCAATGAACTTGATCAAGATTATCAGACGCGATTTTGTATTAACCGATCCGTGCTGTTTGTCAATTATTTTCCCATGTCATCCAAGAAAGATATATTTTTGTACTGGGTTACGGCCTCTAGAAATTTCCAACCGTCAACTTTAGATGGACTGGTCAGAAGTTACTGGGTTCATCTGATGTCTCCTTTTACAAACAGGGTGTAACATTGACAACCCTGCAGTCCTCTGATAACACTTTCATATCCAAGGAGGATTGGAAGCTTCTCGCCAGTGCCTCTGCTAGTTCCACCACTCCTTCCCTCAACTAACCTCATATATCCCATGTAGACCGGGTCCAATATATTGTGGTACTAAAAAGTGAAGGATTGAAAGGGAGTAACTGAACCTGTTTGTTCAGTGACTGTAATTGATGTCAGTCACCGTGTACCCTAATTGTGTAACTGGAGGGTTTCCCTCTTCTATTAATAAGGGACTCCCTTCAATGTGTTATCACATAGTGTCAGTGGGAGCATCAACCCCGGCCCTAACAGGGGTCCGTGGCTGCAGAGAGATGGAGAGGATAGATCAGAATCTGAGAACAACAGATTGGAATATTACAACAATGGGTCAGAATCTGAGAACAATAGATGGGAATAATACAACAATGGGCAGGAGTTTCTCCAATTGGTTTGGCCTTGTTACTGCAGATTATTATTGGATAACATTAAATGGTCGGATCTATTATGCAATGACGTTGATTCAAACGATTTACTATTCCATCCTCGCTATTGTTGGTGTTCCTGGTAAGTCTCTGTATCAAACTATTGTATCTATTAACCATATTTCATAGATTTAGTGTTCTTGTCATGTAAAACTTCACCCATTGTCTTCAGTCTCTGTCAGAAACTCTATTCCATTTCCACTGTTTGCAATCCCATCCCTGCCCAATGTCTGAGGCTGCAACAGACTATTTGCAACCTCTGTGTTCTATTTAAACAAGAGCTGAGTTCATCTCCATATTCTCTCCATCATCAACCCTGCCTACTACCACCTCTGTAATATCACCCGTCTCCACCTCGGCCTCAGCACATTTGCCATATGAACCCTCAACCGTGCCTTTGTTAAATCCACACTTGACTATTCGAATTCTATCCCGGTCACCCTCCCAGTTATAAACCTCCATAAACCACAGGCGATCCAGAACTCTGCTACCAGCATCCTAACTCGCACCAAGTCCAGATCACCCATCACCCTGCGCTCACTGATGTACATTGGCTCCCAGTCTGGCAGCACCTTAATTTTAATATTCTTATTCTTGTGTTTGAATCTCTCCAATTGGTCCCATTCATCTCTCCATTTCACATATTGTTGAAAATCTTCTGCAAGCAAGTCTTTTTCTACTTCCCTTTTTATAGTGAGTTGCTTTCACTCTGCATCTTCCCCGTCTGTGATTTTCACTCTCATCTAGTGTGGCCAGCACTGTGCTCCAGGCTGGACAGAGTACTAGCCTGGGTCTACCGAACAAGTACTGTTTGTGTGAGCGGGGATCTGATTTGACGTCAATCACCCATTCCAGCAGCTTTGATGTACGGAAGGGCAGTGGATGTTATCTATATGGACTTCAGTTAAGCCTTTGACAAGGTGCCTCATGGCAGATTGGTACAAAAGGTGAAGTCACACGGGAACAGAAGTGAGATGGCAAGATGGATACAGAACTGGCTCGGTCATAGAAGACAGAGGGTAGCAGTGGAAGGGTGCTTTTCTGAATGGAGGAATGTGACTAGTGGTGTTCCGCAGGGATATGTGCTGGGACCTTTGCTGTTTGTAGTACATATAAATGATTTGGAGGAAAATGTAGCTGGTCTGATTAGTAAGTTTGTGGACGACACAAAGGTTGGTGGAGTTGCAGATAGTGATGAGGATTGTCAGAGGATACAGCAGGATATAGATCGGTTGGAGACTTGGGTGGAGAAATGGCAGATGGAGTTTAATCTGAAAAAATGTGAGGTAATGCATTTTGGAAGATCTAATGCAGGTGGGAAGTATACAGTAAATGGCAGAACCCTTCGGAGTATTGACAGGCATAGAGATCTGTGTGTACAGGTCCACAAATCACTGAAAGTGGCAACACAGGTGGTGAAGGTAGTCAAGAAGGCATACAGCGTGCTTGCCTTCATCGGTCGGTGCATAGAGTATAAAAATTGGCAAGTCATGCTGCAGCTGCACAGAACTTTAGTTATGCCACACTTAGAATATTGCATGCAATTCTTGTCGCCACACTACCAGAAGGACGTGGAGGCTTTGGAGAGGGTACAGAAGAGGTTTACCAGGATGTTGCCTGGTCTGGAGGGCATTAGCTATGAGGAGAGTTTGGATAAACTCGAATTGTTTTCACTGGAACGACGGAGGTGGAGGGGCGACATGATAGAGGTTTGCAAAGTTCTGAGCGGCATGGACAAAGTGGATAGTCAGAACCTTTTTCCCAGGGTGGAAGAGTCAGTTACAAGGGGACATAGGTTTAAGGTGCGAGGGGCAAGGTTTAGAGGGGATGTGCGAGGCAAGTTTTTTGCACAGAGGGTGGTGAATGCCTGGAACTTGCTGCCAGGGGAGATGGTGGAAGAAGATACGATAGCGACTTTTAAGAGACATCGTGACAAATTCATGAATAGGAAGGGAATAGAGGGATTTGGGCCCCGGAAGTGAAGAAGGTGCTAGTTTAGGCAGGCATCAAGATCGGCGCAGGCTTGGAGGGCTGAATGGCCTGTTCCTGTGCTGTACTGTTCTTTGTTCTTTGTCAGTGATAGTGTTGAACTATGTTTGGGTGATGTGCCTGCCATAGCTGAATAGCTGGAGTTATGTGGAGGCAGTGAGAGGTGGGTGTGAGGCTGGTGTCAGTGGAATGTGTGTCAGGGTGAGGTGGAGTATGTGAATATTAGGTGTGAGACCTGAGTGTTAGGGACTACTGATGGGTGAGTGATGGGGGTGTGGTACATTGAGCAGTGTGAGATGTTGGTGATGTTGGGGGTGGGAGATGCCATGTGGAGATGAATTCACTGACATTGACCACCCGTGTGAACTCATTAAACTTCTTCTGGCACTGCTGCCAGGCCCTCGGGTCCAAAGGTCTTCCATTAGCCTCCCTGGGAACGTGATCCCATTTCATTCGCTCTTTCTATTTCTCTTTCCCTCTTTCACAAACACACTGTCTCTCTCTCTTCATTCTCTGTGTCTGTTGCTCATAGAATCAGAGATTGATGCAACACAGAAGGAGGCTATTCGGCCCATTGTGTCAGTGCTGTCTCTTTGAAAGAGCTATCTAATTGGTTCCTCTCCCCTCCTCTTTCCCCAGACTCCAACAGTTTTTTTCCCCTTTTCAAGTATTTGTTAAATTCCCTTTTGAAAGATATTATTGATTATGCTTCCACCATGTTTTCAGGCAGTGAATTCCAGATCCTAACAACTTGCTGTGTAAGAAAATTCTCCTCATTTCACCTCTGGCTCTTTGTCAATTGCCTTCAATCTGTGCCTTCTTAATACTGAACTTTCTGACACTGGAAACAGTTTCACATTAATTACCCTTTCAAAACCCTTCATGATTTTGAATTCTATATTAAATCTCCTCTTACCCTTCACTGCTCTAAAGAGAACAATCTCAGCTTTTCCAATCTCTCCATGTAACTGAATCCCCAGATCCCTGGTACAATGTGATTAAAATTCTGCTGTTCCATTTGTCATGCTTCGGGATGTGCTGTAGTGTTTTATATAGATTTAACATAACTTCCCAGTTTTGTTTTCTGTGCCTCTATTTATAACGCCCAGGATCTCATATGCTTTATTAACTGCTTTGTTCACCCCTCCTGTGACTTTCAATGATTTACACATAAACTCAGCAGGTCTCTCTGATCTTGCACTCCCTTTACAGTGTAACATGTAGCTTGTGTTGTCTCTCCACATACATCCTTCTAAAATGTATTACCTCAGACATCTGCTGTGACAATTACAATTTGAGAAGATTGAAGACATTGTTTTCAGTCCCCGCTCCAAACTTTATTCCCTAGCTATCGACTCCATCCCTCTCCCTGGCAACTCTGTGAGACTAAACCAGACTGTTCGCACCTTGGTATCATATTTGACCCCTAGATGACCTTCTGACCACATCTACACACCTTCACTAAAACAGCCTATCTGCACCGAGAAATTCATCGAAAAATCATAGAATGATTATAACACAGAAAGAGGCCATTTGGCCCATTGTGTCTCTGCCGGCCAAATAACAATCCCACCAGCCGAATCCCACCTTCCAGTATTTGGTCCGTAGCCCTGCAGATTACGGCACTTGTGGTGTAACAAGCCACCTTTAAAATGAGTTCAGGGTTTCTGCCTCAACTACCCTTTCAGACTGTGAGTTCCAGACCCCCACCACATTCTGAGTGATTTTTCTCCTCATCTCCCCTCTAATTTTTGTACCAATCATTTTAAATCTATGCACCCTAGTCACTGATCTCTCTGCTAAGGTGAATTGACTCTTCACCTCCACTCTATCAAGGCCCCTCAATATTGTGTACATTTCAATCAGATCTTCCCTCAGCCTTCTCTGTTCCAAGGAGAACAACCACATCCTATCCAATCTTTCCTCATAGCTGCACTTTTCCAGTCCTGGCAACATCCTTGTAAATCTCTTCTGCATCCTTTCTCGTGCAATTACATCCTTTCTGTAATGAGATGACCAGAACTGCACACAGTACTCAAGTTGTGGCCAAACCAATGACTTATACATTCCCAGCATAACCTCCTTGCTCTTACATTCTATACCTCGGCTAATAAAGGAAAGGATTCCAAATGCCTTTTTAACCATCTGATCAACCTGTCCTGCTACCTTAAGGGACCTGTGGACATTCACTGCAAAGTTCCCTCAATTCCTCGACATGTCTCAGTATTTTCCCATTAATCGTGTATTCCTTTGCTTTGTTTGACCTCCCCAAATGCATCACCTCACACATCTCCAAGTTGAATTCGTTTGCCATTTTCTACCCATCTGACCAGACCATCAATATCTTCCTGCAGCCTAAAGCTATCCTCCTCGCTATCTACCACACGGCCAATGTTTGTGTAGTCTGCAAACGTTTTGATCATGCCCCTTACATTTACGTCCAAATCGTTAATATACAGCACGTTAAGCATGGAACCCAGTACTTAGCCCTGCAGAACGTCACTGGAAACAGCCCTCCAGTCGCAAAAAATGCCTGTTAACAATTACCCTTTGCTTCCTGCCACTGGACCAATTTTGTATCCACCTTGCTGCATTTCACTGGACTCAATGGGATTTTATTTTGTTAACCAGTCTTCCCTTTGGGAACTTGTCAAAAGCCTTGCTAAAATCCATGTCGACCACATTAAATGCGTGACCCTCATCCATATTATTTGTTACATCTTCAAAAAATTCATGCAAGTTGGTCAGGAACGATCTTCCCTTAACAAATCCATGCTGACTATCCTTAATTAATCCATGTCTTTCTAAATGACTGTTTATCCTGTCTCTCAGAATTGATTCCAATAATTTTCCCACTACGAGGTTAGACTGACTGGCCTGAAATTATTCGGTCTGTCTCTCGCTCCCTTTTTAAACAGAGGTACACTGTTCGCAGTTCTCCAATCCTCTGGCTCCACACCTGTATCCAGTGAGGACTTAAAAATGGTGGTCTGCTATTTCCTCTCTTGCTTCTTTCAAGAACCTGGGGTATATTTCATCCGGATCTGGTGATTTATAAACTTTCAGGTTACTAATCCCATTCATACTTCCTCTCTCCCTATGTTTATCATATCCAATACTTCACACTCATCCTCCGTAACTACAATATCTGCATCGTCCCTCGCTCTTTTGTGAAGACAGACACAAAGTATTCATTAAGGACCATACCAATATCTTCCTCTCCGACACATAGGTTACCATTTTGGTCTATTACGGGCCCTTAGTTACCCTCTTCCACTTAATGTATTGAGAAAAAAAAACATCTTTGGGTTCACCTTGATTTTCCTTGCCAATATTCTTTCATGCCCTTTCTTCTATTTCCTAATATACTTTTTGATTTCACCCCTCCACTTTCTATAGTCTCAGTTTTCTGTAGTATTGAGTTCTTGATGTCACACATAAGCTTTCCTTCTCTGCCTTATCTTACCCTGTAGGCTCCTTGTTATCCGTGGAGAAGTGGATTTGTCTGTCTCACCTTTTTTCTTGTGGGAACATGGTTGCCCTGAACCTCTTGAATCTTCCCTTTGAATGCCTACCACTGTTCTGACACTGATTTAGTTTCAAGTAGCTGTTTCCAGTCCACTTTCGCTAAATCACTCCTCAGTTTAATAAAATTGGCCTTGCCCCAAGTGAGAACTCTAACTCCTGGTCTATCTCTTTCCTTTTCCATAATTATGTTAAAACTGACTAAATTATGATCACTATCACCAAAATGCTCTCCCACAGCCACTCCTTCCACCTGCCCATCTTCATTTCCTCAAACTAAGTTTAAAACTGCCCCCTCCCTTGTTGCACTTGCTTCCTACTGGCCAAAAGAATTCTCCTGAATACGGGCCAAAAAAGTTCTCCATAACATCGCCTGATGTCACCCGTGTCTCAGCTCCTCTGCTCAAAACCCTCATTCATTCCTTCATTCCCTCTAGATTTGACCATTCCAATGTCCTCCTGCTGATCTCCCACATGCTACTGTCTGTAAACTTCAGGTCATCCAAAACTCTGCTGCTGATGTGTTAACTCACAGTAACTCCCGTTCACCTATCAGTCCTATTCACACTGACCTCCATTGGCTGTCGCTTAAGAAATGTCCTGATTTTAAAATTCTCATCCTTGTTTTCAAGTTCCTCCATGGACTCACCACTCCCTGGGCTGGGTTTTATGGGCCCCCGGAAGTTGAGGTTTGAGGTGGGGGGCCCAGAGAATGGCGATGGGAAGTGGGGGCAGGGGGCCTGTCTTGCCCATTGCCAAGTGAACTTGCCGGGATCGGGGATAGGCCCACAATGACTTTCCCGCCCAAAGGGAATTAACCAGTGGCGGCGGTCACACCACCACGTGGAGAGGGCACCTTGGAAAACGGGGTTCCGTCCCAGTGGGCTTGGGGAGTTTCTCACCTCCATAAGCAACATGTGACCGACGGAGGGTTCCGGCCGGCAAACAATGAATCTCCAGGATACCTCTCCCACTGAGGTGGATGACCACCCGTCCAATCACCCTCAGCAGGTCCTTCCAAACAGGCCCCAGTGACCCGACACACACGCATTGATCAGACCCCAGGCACTGAGGCAAACATATATACAAACACATACACACACACCGATCAGTCCCCAAGCACTGAGGCAGACATATATACAAACACATACACACACACCGATCAGTCCCCAAGCACAGAGGCAGACAGCTATATGCACAGACACACAGCCACACACTCGCACACACACACAGACACACAAACCAATCAGGCACCAGGCACTGAGGCAGATAGATATACAAACACACACATGCACACAGATCAGACCGCAGGCACTGAGGCAGACAGATATACAAACACACACACACACACACACCGACACACCGATCAGACCCAAGGCACTGAGGCAGACAGATATACAAACACACACACACACCGATGAGACACCAGGCACTGAGGGAGACAGATATACAAACACACACACAGACCGATCAGACACCAGGCACTGAGGCAGACAGATACACACACACACACACACACACACCGAGAAGACACCAGGCACTGAGGGAGACAGATATACAAACACGTGCACACACACACACCGAGAAGAAACCAGGCACTGAGGGAGACAGATATACGAACACACACACACCAATCAGACACCAGGCACTGAGGCAGACAGATACACAAACACATACACACATCGATCAGACCCCAGGCACTGAGGCAGACAGGTATGCAAACACACAGACACACACACACATACCGATCATACCCCAGGCACTGAAGCAGACAGATACACAAACACACACACACATCGATCAGACCCCAGGCACTGAGGCAGACAGGTGTACAAACACATACACACACACATACCGATCAGACCCCAGGCACTGATGCAGACATATATACAAACAACCACACACACCGATCAGTCCCCAAGCACTGAGGCAGACAGATATACAAACACACACACATACCCACACACACACCGATCAGACCTCAGGCACTGAGGCAGACAGATATACAAACACACACACACACACACCGATGAGACCCCAGGCAGGAAGACAGACAGATATACAAACACACACACATACACCGATGAGACCCCAGGCACCAAGACAGACAGATATACAAACACAGACACACCGACCAGACCCTAGGCATTGAGGCAGACAGATATACAAAAACACACACACACAAACACCGATGAGACACCAGGCACCAAGACAGACAGATATACAAACACACACAAACACACCGATGAGACCCCAGGCACTAAGGCAGACAGATATACAAACACACACAAACACAACGATGAGACTGCAGGCACTAAGACAGACACATATGCAAACACAAACACACACACACCGATGAGACCCCAGGCACGAAGACAGACAGATATACAAACACACACACACACACACACACACACACACACCGAACAGACCCCAAGCACAAAGACTGACGGATATGCGAACACATACACACATCCCGATCAGATCCCAGGCACTGAGGCAGACAGATATACAAGCACACAGACACACACCGATCAGACCCCAGGCACTGAGGCCGACAGATACACAAGCACACAGACACGCACACACACACCAATCAGATCCCAGGCACTGAGGCAAACATATATACAAACACAGACACACAAACACACCGATGAGACCCCAAGCACTGATGCAGACATATATACAAACACATACACACACACCGATCAGTCCCCAAACACTGAGGCAGACAGACAAACACACACAAACACACACACACAGAGACCGATCAGACCCCAAGCACAAAGACTGACGGATATACGAACACATACACACACCCCGATCAGACCCCAGGCACTGAGGCAGACAGATATACAAGCACACAGACACACACCGAACAGACCCCAGGCACTGAGGCAAACAGATATACAAAGACATACACACACACACACACACACACACACACACACACACACAAACCGAGAAGAAACCAGGCACTGAGGGAGACAGACATACGAACACACACACACCAATGAGACACCAGGTACTGAGGCAGACAGATATACAAACACACACACACAACGATCATACCCCAGGCACTGAGGCAGACAGGTATGCAAACACATACACGCAGACATACCGATCAGACCCCAGGCCCTGAAGCAGACAGATCTACAAACACCCACACACACCGATCAGTCCCCAGGCACTGAGGCAGACAGCTATACAAACACACACACACGCCGATCAGACCTCAGGCACTGAGGCAGACAGATATACAAACACACACACAGACACACCGATGAGACCCCAGGCACTAAGACAGACAGATATACAAACACACAGACACACCGATCAGACCCTTGGCACTGAGGCAGACAGACATATAAAGACACAGACACACACACCGATGAGACCCCAGGCACTAAGACAGACAGATATACAAAAACACACACACACCGCTGAGACCCCAGGCACGAAGGCAGACAGATACACAAGCACACACACACAAACACACCGATGAGACCCCAGGCACTGAGGCAGACAGATATACAAACACACACACACACCGATGAGACACCAGGCACTGAGGGAGACAGATATACAAACACACACACAGACCGATCAGACACCAGGCACTGAGGCAGACAGATACACACACACACACACACACACACACACACACCGAGAAGACACCAGGCACTGAGGGAGACAGATATACAAACACGTGCACACACACACACCGAGAAGAAACCAGGCACTGAGGGAGACAGATATACGAACACACACACACCAATCAGACACCAGGCACTGAGGCAGACAGATACACAAACACATACACACATCGATCAGACCCCAGGCACTGAGGCAGACAGGTATGCAAACACACAGACACACACACACATACCGATCATACCCCAGGCACTGAAGCAGACAGATACACAAACACACACACACATCGATCAGACCCCAGGCACTGAGGCAGACAGGTGTACAAACACATACACACACACATACCGATCAGACCCCAGGCACTGATGCAGACATATATACAAACAACCACACACACCGATCAGTCCCCAAGCACTGAGGCAGACAGATATACAAACACACACACATACCCACACACACACCGATCAGACCTCAGGCACTGAGGCAGACAGATATACAAACACACACACACACACACACCGATGAGACCCCAGGCAGGAAGACAGACAGATATACAAACACACACACACACACCGATGAGACCCCAGGCACCAAGACAGACAGATATACAAACACAGACACACCGACCAGACCCTAGGCATTGAGGCAGACAGATATACAAAAACACACACACACAAACACCGATGAGACACCAGGCACTAAGACAGACAGATATACAAACACACACAAACACACCGATGAGACCCCAGGCACTAAGGCAGACAGATATACAAACACACACAAACACAACGATGAGACTGCAGGCACTAAGACAGACACATATGCAAACACAAACACACACACACCGATGAGACCCCAGGCACGAAGACAGACAGATATACAAACACACACACACACACACACACACACACCGAACAGACCCCAAGCACAAAGACTGACGGATATGCGAACACATACACACATCCCGATCAGATCCCAGGCACTGAGGCAGACAGATATACAAGCACACAGACACACACCGATCAGACCCCAGGCACTGAGGCCGACAGACACACAAGCACACAGACACGCACACACACACCAATCAGATCCCAGGCACTGAGGCAAACATATATACAAACACAGACACACAAACACACCGATGAGACCCCAAGCACTGATGCAGACATATATACAAACACATACACACACACCGATCAGTCCCCAAACACTGAGGCAGACAGACAAACACACACAAACACACACACACAGAGACCGATCAGACCCCAAGCACAAAGACTGACGGATATACGAACACATACACACACCCCGATCAGACCCCAGGCACTGAGGCAGACAGATATACAAGCACACAGACACACACCGAACAGACCCCAGGCACTGAGGCAAACAGATATACAAAGACATACACACACACACACACACACACACACACACACACACACACACACACAAACCGAGAAGAAACCAGGCACTGAGGGTGACAGACATACGAACACACACACACCAATGAGACACCAGGTACTGAGGCAGACAGATATACAAACACACACACACATCGATCATACCCCAGGCACTGAGGCAGACAGGTATGCAAACACATACACGCAGACATACCGATCAGACCCCAGGCCCTGAAGCAGACAGATCTACAAACACCCACACACACCGATCAGTCCCCAGGCACTGAGGCAGACAGCTATACAAACACACACACACGCCGATCAGACCTCAGGCACTGAGGCAGACAGATATACAAACACACACACAGACACACCGATGAGACCCCAGGCACTAAGACAGACAGATATACAAACACACAGACACACCGATCAGACCCTTGGCACTGAGGCAGACAGACATATAAAGACACAGACACACACACCGATGAGACCCCAGGCACTAAGACAGACAGATATACAAAAACACACACACACCGCTGAGACCCCAGGCACGAAGGCAGACAGATACACAAGCACACACACACAAACACACCGATGAGACCCCAGGCACTAAGACAGACAGATATACGAACACACACACACACCCCGAACAGACCCCAGGCACTGAGGCAGACAGATAAACACACACAAACACACCCACACACCGATCAGACCCAAAGCACAAAGACTGACGTATATACGAACACATACACACACCTCGATCAGACCCCAGGCTCTGAAGCAGGCAGATATACAAGCACACAGACACACACCGATCAGACCCCAGGCACTGAGGCAGACAGATATACAAGCACACACACACACACACACACCAATCAGATCCCAGGCACTGAGGCATATAGATAAACATACGCCCACACACACACACCGATCAGACCCCAGGCACTGAGGCAGACAGATATACAAACGCACACACACGCCGATCAGACCCCAGGCACTGAGGCAGAGAGATATACAAACACACACATGCATTGATCAGACCCCAGGCACTGAGGCAGACAGATATACAAACACACACACACACACACACACACACACACACACCGAACAGACCCCAGGCACTGAGGCAGACAAATATACAAACACACACCGATCAGGCCCCAGGCACCGAGACAGACATATATCCCAACAGACATACACACACCGATCAGACACCAGGCACTGAGGCAGGCAGATATACAAACACACAGGCACACCGATCAGACCCCAGGCACTGAGGCAAACAGATATACAAACACACACATGCATAGATCAGACCCCAGGCACTGAGGCAGACAGATATACAAACACACACACACACACACACACACCGAACAGACCCCAGGCACTGAGGCAGACAAATATACAAACACACACCGATCAGGCCCCAGGCACCGAGACAGACATATATCCCAACAGACATACACACACCGATCAGACACCAGGCACTGAGGCAGGCAGATATACAAACACACGGACGCACCGATCAGACCCCAGGCACTGAGACAGATAGATATCCAAACACACACACACACCGATCAGACCCCAGGCACTGAGGCAGACAGGTATACAAACACATACACACACACACATACAGATCAGACCCCAGGCACTGAAGCAGACAGATATACAAACACACACACACACACCGATCAGACCACCGGCACTGAGGCAGACAGGGATACAAACACATACACACACACACATACTTATCAGACCCCAGGCACTGAAGCAGACAGATATGCAAACACCCAAACACACCGATCAGTCCCCAGGCACTGAGGCAGACAGATGTACAAACACACACACACACACATACACACACGCCTATCAGACCTCAGGCACTGAGGCAGACCGATATAAAAACACACACACAAACACACACACCGATCAAACCCCAAACACAAAGACAGATAGATATACAAACACACACACACACACACACACAGACCGATCAGACCCCAGGCACTGAGGCAGACAGATAAACCAACACACACACACACCGAACATTCCCCTGGCACTGAGGCAGACAGATATACAAACACACTCACACACTGATCAGACACAAGGCACTGAGGCAGACAGATATACAAGCACTCACACACACCGGACAGACACCAGGCACTGAGACAGTCCAATATCGAAACACACACACACACACACCGAACAGACCCCAGGCACTGAGGCAGACAGATAAACACACACAAACACACACACACACACCGATCAGACCCCAGGCACTGAGGCAGACAGGTATACAAACACATACACACACACACACCGAACAGACCCCAGGCACTGAGGCAGACAAATATACAAACACACACCGATCAGGCCCCAGGCACCGAGACAGACATATATCCCAACAGACATACACACACCGATCAGACACCAGGCACTGAGGCAGGCAGATATACAAACACACAGGCACACCGATCAGACCCCAGGCACTGAGGCAAACAGATATACAAACACACACATGCATAGATCAGACCCCAGGCACTGAGGCAGACAGATATACAAACACACACACACACACACACACACCGAACAGACCCCAGGCACTGAGGCAGACAAATATACAAACACACACCGATCAGGCCCCAGGCACCGAGACAGACATATATCCCAACAGACATACACACACCGATCAGACACCAGGCACTGAGGCAGGCAGATATACAAACACACGGACGCACCGATCAGACCCCAGGCACTGAGACAGATAGATATCCAAACACACACACACACCGATCAGACCCCAGGCACTGAGGCAGACAGGTATACAAACACATACACACACACACATACAGATCAGACCCCAGGCACTGAAGCAGACAGATATACAAACACACACACACACACCGATCAGACCACCGGCACTGAGGCAGACAGGGGTACAAACACATACACACACACACATACTTATCAGACCCCAGGCACTGAAGCAGACAGATATGCAAACACCCAAACACACCGATCAGTCCCCAGGCACTGAGGCAGACAGATGTACAAACACACACACACACACACACACGCCTATCAGACCTCAGGCACTGAGGCAGACCGATATAAAAACACACACACAAACACACACACCGATCAAACCCCAAACACAAAGACAGATAGATATACAAACACACACACACACACACACACAGACCGATCAGACCCCAGGCACTGAGGCAGACAGATAAACCAACACACACACACACCGAACATTCCCCTGGCACTGAGGCAGACAGATATACAAACACACTCACACACTGATCAGACACAAGGCACTGAGGCAGACAGATATACAAGCACTCACACACACCGGACAGACACCAGGCACTGAGACAGTCCAATATCGAAACACACACACACACACCGAACAGACCCCAGGCACTGAGGCAGACAGATAAACACACACAAACACACACACACACACCGATCAGACCCAAGGCACTGAGGCAGACAGATATACAAGCACACAGACACACACCGAACAGACCCCAGGCACTGAGGCAGACAGATATACAAGCACACAGACACACACCGAACAGACCCCAGGCACTGAGGCAGACAGATATACAAGCACACAGACACACACCGATCAGACTCCAGGCACTGAGGCACACAGATATCCAAACACACAGACACACCGATCAGAGCCCATGCACTGATGCAGACACATATACAAAAACACACACACACCAATCAGACCCCAGGCACTGAGATAGGCAGATATCCAAACACACAGACACACCGATCAGACCCCAGGCACTGAGGCAGACACATATACAAAAACACACACACACCGATCAGACCCCAGGCACTGAGATAAGCAGATATTCAAACGCACAGACACACCGATCAGACCCCAGGCACTGAGGCAGACACATATACAAAAACACACACACACCGATCAGACCCCAGACACTGAGACAGACAGATATCCAAACACACACACACACACCGATCAGACACCAGGCAATGAAGCAGACAGATATACAAACACTCGCGCACACACAGACAAACACACAGATCATCTCCCAGGCCCTGAGCCAGACACAAGAGCATACACACAGAGCCCAGGACGAGTGCCAGATACACACACACACACACACACACACACACACACTATACAATCCATGCATGCAGGCTCATACACACAGACACATATCACAACCCAGGCTGTCGGGGTGGAATGACTAAATAAATCATTCGACACCCAGATCCGACTCAACTGTCAAAGAGTGTATTGTTTTACACCGGTGGGGAACAGGTTTCTAGACAGTCCAGGGACCTCTCCACCGAACCGAAGAAATTACACAGTTTAAATACAGTTACTCAGCCCATATCGGCTGGATATTGGCCAATTGATTAGGGGTCTTAGAAACCACATGGATGTATGATCAGGACATGTTTATTCCCTTATTCTGAGGGTCTCATCATCTTGTGACTATGTGATCAAGTCCTGTTGTACCCCTTATCTCTTTCGGTGATGAAATAACAGATGTAGATCTTTAAGCTTGTTTCGAACAATGTAACCCTGTATCTGTGTGGGCCCAGGGCCTCTTCTTATCTAACTACTGCCTGGGTTTCTCTATGAGTATGTTTAACTGCCTTGTTGCATACATTATTTCTAATCTAGTTTCCATTGAGACAGCTAATTAATGTATTCCTTACTACAATTTACTATGTGTTGCAAATTACTATGGCAGGCTGCAATCTGTTGTTTCACACAAATACCTTCTTCAGTAATTTTGCAGCCATTCCTGTCATTTTGTTCATTTCACTGCTGCTTCTGCCACGGCTGGCCCTTACACAGGCCCGGATACAAAACCACACACAGACACACACACAGACCCTGATACAAACCCAAATACAGACACACACACAGACCCTGATACAAACACACACACACACAGACTGTGATACAAATCCACACACAGACACACACACAGACCCAGATACAAACCCACATACTGACACACACACAGACCCTGATACAAACACACACACACACACACATCCCTGATAGAAACCAACATACAGACACACACACAGACCCTGATACAAACCCGCACACAGACTCTGATACAAACCCACACACCGATACACACACAGACCCTGATACAAACCCACACACAGACACAAACACAGGCCCTAATACAAACCCACATACAGATACACACACAGACTCTGATGGAAACCCACACACAGACGCACACACAGACCCTGATACAAACCCACATACAGACACACACACAGACCCTGATACATACACACACACACAGACCCTGATACAAATCCACATACAGACACACACACACAGACCCTGATACAAACCCACACACAGACACGCACACAGACTCTGATACAAACCCACACACCGATGCACACACAGACCCTGATATAAACCCACACACAGACACAAACACAGACCCTGATACAAACCCACACACAGACACAAACAAAGACCCTAATACAAATCCACATACAGATAGACACACAGGACCTGGTGCAAACCCACACACAGACGCACACAGAGACCCTGATACAAACCCACACACAGACGCACACACAGACCCTGATACAAACCCACACACATACGCACACACACACACCACAGCCCAGGCCCTGAGATATATATATATATTCACACACATACACACACACCATAGCCCAGGCCCTGAGATGTATACATATACACACAAACACAGCACAGCCCAGGCCCTGAGATATATATTTACACACACACACACACCACAGCACGGGCCCTGAGATATATACATATATATATCTACACACAAACAAAGCACGGCCCAGGCCCTGAGATATATACACACACACACACACACACACACACATACACCACACCAGGGGCCCTGATATATATATATATATATATATACACACACACCACAGCCCAGGCCCTGATATATATATATATATATACACATACACACACACCACATCCCAGGCCCTTAGATATATATATATATACACACACACACCACAGCTCAGGCTCTGAGATATATACACACACAGACCACAACACAGGCCCTGAGATATGTATGTGCACACACACCACATCCCAGGCCCTTAGATATATATATATACACATACACACACATCACAACACAGGCCCTGAGATATATATATTTACACACACACACACCACAGCTCAGGCCCTGAGATATATACACACACAGACCACAGCTCAGGCCCTGAGATATATACACACACACACCACAGCTCAGGCCGTGATATATATATATACACACACACACACACATACAGACACACACCCAACACCCACAGCTCTGGCCCTGCGATATATATATATATATATATATATATATACACACACACACCACAGCTCAGGCCCTGCGATATATATATATATGTCTATATATATGCACACACGCTCTCTCTTCTCACACACACACACAGGTTACACACCATCACTTAGCCAGGCATATAAACACACACACATACACACACACACCACAGCTCAGGCCCTGATATATATATATATATATATATATATATACATATATACACACACACACATGCACCACACCAGGGGCCCTGATATATATATATATATATATATATATACACACACACCACAGCTCAGGCCCTGATATATATATATAGACACACACACAACAGCCCAGGCCCTGAGATAGCTATATACACACACACATACACACACACACAGAGATCACACCGCATCACTGAGCCAGGCATATAAATGCACACACTCACACATACACACCACAGCTCAGGCCCTGATATATATATATATATATAAATAAAAACGCACACACACTCTCTCTCTCTCTCGCGCACACACACACCAAAGTAATTCATGACAACGCTACTTCATCGGGTACGTCATCAGGATGCGCCGCGGTGCGCACATGCGCAGACGGTCTCATCCCACTGCGCATGCGCTGCGGCAGGACCGCTTTGCGCATGCGCAGACGACGCGGTACGCGCTTGCGCACACAGTCTCCTCATCTCTGCGCATGCGCTGCGGTCCGTTCTGCCGTTCTGCAAATGACGTCATCGCGTTATTTCGTCTTCCTCGCCGACGCGCCAGTTTGGCCTCTGCGCATGCGTCAAAGTTTTGGCGCGACTTTTTGAAAGTGGAAGGAGGAGAGGTTTCGTCGGGCATTTTCTCTCATTTTATCCGAATTATTTATAGTTTTAGGGGACTTGCTTCATTTTTATTTGACACAGGCGATTGTTCCAAGGTAAGTTGCTCTGCCTTTGCAAGTTGCTCTGAAAACATTTCCATTGTCTGGGCCACCGCATGTTCTCCAGTCCCTGTTGTGAGTTGCTCTGAAAACATTTCCATTGTCTGGGCCACCGCATGTAGCAGGATGAAGGCACAGTGACTGTGATTTCTGGCGCCAAACAGTACACACTGCAGATACATGATGGCCAGGCTACCTGCAGCTGCATCTTCTCCATTCAGACTTTGTTGCCCTGCAAACATGCTGTTGTTGTGCACAGGCATCTGGGTCTGCCTTTGGACAGGCTCGCCCCCAATTGTCGCTGGCGTGCATCTCAGACACCAACGACGACAGGCATGGCTGCTGCCATTGTGATTACAGAGGAACAGCCAAGGCCCCTCAGCCACAATGAAAAATACCGCTTGCTTTCAGATCAATTGTACCAGCTACAACAGGCCGTTCTGCAGAGTGGAACGGCAGCATTCATGAGGAGACTGGACTGGCTGCGGCAACAGACTCTCCGCTGGCAGCAAGGACTGGCTGATGAGATGGAGCCATTTACTATGCCCAACAATTGCCCGGAAGCACCTTCGGATGGAGGTGGCCACGCGCTGGACATCAGTCACGTGTCATAAACCCTGGATCCTGAGCGTCTCACCCCCTGGCCTAATGATCTGATGGACCTTACATATGCCTGCCTGTTCAAATCTCCACTTCCCCTACCTGCGGTACCCTCTCCTTGCTGCTCAGTTACACAGTCACCTGCTCCTACACCCATCAGGGCAGTGCACATGGACACACAGTTACCTGCTCCTACACCCATCAGGGCAGTGCTCATGGACACACAGCCACCTGTTTCCCCATCCGACGTTGAAACAACCATGCAGAGCCTTGTGAGAATCCGCAATTGCCAGTTGCTGCCTGTCAAGCAGAGAGGGCGTCCAAAGGGGTCAAGCACTTGGGGAACATTCATCAAGAAGATACTGAGCACTAAAAGAAACAAGCATGCCGTGTCCAGTGTTGGCAGAAATGTGAATGCTCTTGCTGTGAACACAACTGGGGTAAGTAGTAGGCAGGATTAAATGGGAATAGATGGAAAGATGCACGAGTAACATAACCACTGGCAGGAAACTGCTGGGCTAAATGGCCAGCTTTATGTTCATAGCCCAAAAGAAATGTGCTTCTTTTCCAGCACACTCACATCATTCAGGTTTTCCCTGAGAGCAGCATTGAACCATTACGAGATAGGGGCAGTAACATCATCCTGCCTCCTAAAGCTGAGGTGGGTACTAAGTGATTCATTGGCGGTGTTATCAGTACATGCCTTTACCGCAGAACACAAAGCATTCTCAACAGTAATTTCATTGGAGGGAGGGAAGCTCTGACACTGATGTTCTTTCCTTATTTTCTTTCATGTAAAACGTGCCCTTGAGAAAACAATCCTTGACACTTAAGGACGGCATTCAAGCAAAGGAGGCAGTGCGGGAGAGGACGCAAGGATGTGCTGATTCCTGCATCTGAGGTGGGTAATAAGTGCTTCATTGGCGACGTTATCAATTGTTGCCTTCACTGCAGAACTTAAAAAGGTGTGCACAACAGTAATTTCAGTGGATGGAGGGAGGCAAGCTCTGACTCTGATTTGCTTTATTTCTTTTCATGTAAAACATGCCGTCGAGAAAACAATCCTTGAGACTTAAGGTCAGCATTCAAGCAACGAAGGCAACTAGATCATGCTGCGGAGTTCATCACGATGTGGAAAGGAACATTGCATTTATGGATGAATTGGGAATGCACATTGGGATGCGCTTGGAGAACATTCACCAAGAATAGACTGAGCTCAGACTCTTGTGACTTTGCCTTCTTCACATGGACAATACAGTAGTGGAATAGAGAGCCAAGCGTTTATTCACCACAAGGCTCTCCAGGAATAATCTCTTTAGCTGTGCATAGCAGAGACTCGGCCTGTCTGTCGAACGGGAATGCTGGACACAACACTCATGTATCCATGCACAGCAGTTCTTCGGATACTTAATGAACTTAATAAAACTTTTCATTAATTAAACCCAGAATTGTTGAGGTTTTGTTTTGCATGCTATTTCCCCGACTTTGCAACTGCACTTCAGATATTCAACTATGGTGGGGGGGGGGGGGGGGGTAGAGGGAGGGGTGGGTGAAGAGGGGGAGGGGTGGGGAGTGCGGGGAGGGGTGGGGAGAGGGAGAATGCAAAATGCAGGGACCAAACAGTTGCAATGCCTGAAGTACTGTGGCGAAGTAGAGAAAGCAACTGGGTAGGGGAGAAAGCAACTGGATTGGGCATCCGCAGCTGGAGGGAACGGCTGAATGGAGAGGGCCGGAAGCGAGAGGCCGTAGAGAGCCGCGGGGAGCGAGCGTGCGAAGACCTTGATGTCACCGGGTCCATTGACTGGCCAGTAAGTCTTTTGCTGTTGTGTTTATGGCGCATGCACAGAAAAAGGCACTCCCCTTCCGTTCCGCTGCTCCCCCCGCACTCTCTCCCCTTCCTCCCTCTCCACCCAGCTCTCTCCCTCCCCCCTTCCTTACTCCTCCCTCTCCCTCTTTCACCCCCTCCCCCTTTCTCCCCCCTTTGCCTCTTTCTCCCCCTCCCTCTTTCTCCCCCTCTCCCTCTTTCTCCCACCTCCTTCTCCCTCTTTCTCCTCCTCTCCCTCTTTCTCCTCCTCTCCCTCTCTCTCCCCCTCCCTCTCCCTCTTTCTCCCCCCTCTCCCTCTTTCTCCCCCTCCCCCTCTCCCTCTTTCCCAACCCCTCTTTCCCTCCCCCTGTTTCCCTCCCTCTCCCTCTTTCTCCCCCTCCCTCTTTCTCTCCCTCTTTCTTCCCCCCTCCTTCTCCCTCTCCCTCGTTCTTCCCCCTCCCTCTCCCTCTTTCTCCCCCCTCCCTCTTTCTCCCACCTTCCCTCTTTCTGCCCCCCTCACTCTTTCTCCCCCCTCCCTCTCCCTCTTTCTTCCCCCTCCCTCTTTCTTCCCCTTCCCTCTCCCTCTTTCTTCCCCCTCCCTCTCCCTCTTTCTCTCCCTCTTTACTTCCCCTCCCTCTCCCTCTTTCTTCCCCCCTCCCTCTCCCTCTTTCTCCCCCCTCCCTCCCCCACCTCGCCCCCTGGCACCGCTACCGCTGGTCTCCCCGCGCTGTTGTCCCGGGCCACGGCGCTGCTCTCCCCGGCCCCCGCGCTGCTCTCCCCGGCCCCCGCGCTGCTGTCCCCGGCCCCCGCGCTGCTCTCCCCGGCCCGCTCCACTCTCTCACTCCGGCCATTGTATTCTGCCACGTGTTTGTCAGGTTTCATCTCTGTGATTCTTTGAGCAGCGCCATCTTTAGTCCTGGCAGCTGCTGCAGTCGCAGGCTGTGACGTTCCGGTGGCACATGCTGTATTTGCGCATGTGCCAAAACAGCTCCACCTACCGATCGCGTTGTCAACAATTGCGGGCCACACACACACACACACACACATGCTCTCTTTCTCTCTCACGCACACACGTACCCTCTCTCTCTCTGACACACACACACAAACACACACACAGATCACACCACGGACATTCAGACAGAGTCTCGCAGTCAGTTCAACACTTAACTCTCTATACAAGACAACAGTGCTGCAGATGCTAGAAACCTGAAATAACAAAATAAAATGCTGGAAATACTCAGCAGATCTGGCAGGATTTTTGGAGAGAGAAACAGAGTTTAATCTTTCAGTTCAATGACACTTCATCAGAACTGAGAGATGAGAGATGGAACCATTTTTAATCCAGACGGGGAAAGGAGGGAGGGGGAGGATTATGATCAACATTCAGTTTAACAACTTCAGGAGCATCCTTTTATTATTTAATCTCTCTTGTTTTCCACTGTATCACAGATCTTCCCATTTGTTCATTCAGGTTCAATCATTTTAATACTTCACTGGATCCAGGAACACATTTATAAATCTCAATCAGTCCTCTATTAAAATGGTAACTTTGCTCCAGTCTGATGTATAATTTCTCTGTTTATTTCCATTCCTCACAGTTAACTTGCTGACGATTGGGATCCTGTCTCGGGGAAAGTGCGGTCTCTCCAAATGTATCACTCGGTACCTGGTGGCCATGTCAGCGGCGGATCTACTGGTCATTATCCTGGACCTGATATTCAGACAGATTCCCATTGTTTATCGGGAAAAGTTTCGGTTCCTGCAGTCCATCCCCATGTGTAATATCCACGCCGTCCTGCTTTACACAGCCACAGACTGTTCTGTCTGGTTCACCGTCACTTTCACCTTTGATCGATTTGTGGCCATTTGTTGTCAGAATCTGAAAAGTAAATATTGCAGCGAGAAAACATCGGCTGTGGTTGTGGGAACAGTGACTGTGCTGAGCTGTTGAAATAACATCTTCTGGTATTTTATGTTAACAGATTGGTATACGCTGGTTAACAGTCCCAGGTTTTGTGGTGTACCATTGTATGTTTATTTCTCTCCAGTCTGGGTAACAATCGAGTTCCTCCACAACAATCTAACCCCGGGGGTGCCATTTGTGGTGATTCTGCTGCTCAACGCTCTCACCGTCAGACACATTTTAGTGAGCAGCAGAGGACGCAGGAGACTCCGGGCGCACCGCAGTGGGGAGAGTCACAGAGACCCTGAGATAGAGAGTCGAAGGAAATCCATCATTTTACTGTTAGTTATCTCGGGGAATTTCATCCTGTTGTGGGCCCTGTTAATGCTGTATTCGATATGGTACCGGATGTCGTGGTTGGGATCTGCATTTGTTTATCTTCCTGTGTTTCTGATGGAATTGGGCTTCATGCTGCAGCTCCTGAGCTGCTCCACAAACACTGCGATTTATGCCGTGACGCAGACTCAGTTCAGAGAGCAGGTGAAGAATGTGCTGAAATATCCATTTACTACAATTGGTAAATACATTCAATGATCAGAGGAGGGGGAGGAGCCTGTCACCACGGTGACAGAGTGGGGGCGGGGCCTGTCACCATGGAGACAGAGCGGGGGGGGAACTGTCACCATGGAGACAGAGCGGGGGCAGGGACTGTCACCTTGGAGACAGAGCGGGGGAGGAAGCTGTCACCATGGAGACAGAGCGGGGTTGGGGACTGTCATCATGGAGGCAGAGCGGGGAGGGGCCTGTCACCATGGAGACAGAGCGGGGGCGGAGCTTGTTACCAAGGAGACAGAGCGGGGGCGAAGCCAGTCACCATGGAGACAGAGCGGGTGCGGGGACTGTCACCATGGAGACTGAGCGGGGGAGGGGTCTGTCGCCATGGAAACAGAGCGGGGGAGGGGCCTGTCACCATGGAGAGTGTGTGCGGACGGGGTCTGTTACCAGTGTGACGGAAGAGTGGGTTCGGGGTCTCTTTTGAGGGTGACGGAGGAGTGGGGTCGGGGTTTATTTCCTGGGTGATGGAGGCGTGGCTGCCGGCTTTGCTCCAGGGTGATGGAGGAGTGCGGGCAGAGTCTGTTTCCAGGGTAACAGAGGAGTGGGGGCGGCGTCTGTTTCCAGGGTGATGGAGGAGTGGGGGCGGGGTCTGTTCACAGGGTGACGGGGAGCGGAGGCGTGGTCTGTTACCAGGGTGACGGGGAGTGGAGGTGGGGTCTGTTTCCAGAGTATTGGAGGAGTGGGGATGGGGTCTGTTTCCAGGATGAAGGAGGAGTGTGGGCGGGGACTGATTCCAGGGTGACGGGAAGTTGGGGCGGGGTCTGTTTCCAGGGTGACTGGGCGTGGAGGCGGGTTCAGTTACCAGGGTGACGGGAAGTAGGGGCGTGGTCTGTTACCAGTGTGACGGGGAGTGGAGGCGGGGTCTGTTACCAGAGTGACGGGGAGTGGGGGCGGGATCTGTTTCCAGGCTGACGGGGAGTGGGGGCGTGGTCCGTTACCAGGGTGACTGGGAGCGGGATCTGAATCTTTCTGATTCTTTTATAATCCTTTTCTAATAAAAAGAATCCTGATAATTATTGATAATTCTTTATAATCATTTATAAACATTTATAATCTTTATAAACTGTTTATAATTCTTCCAAATACTTTGTAAATCCTTTATTATCCTTTATGAGTCTTTATTCTCATTTATAATCTGTTACAATCACTGCCCTGGACAGAAAACATTGAAAATGATCCCCGTGGATTACTCTCAATTCAAACAGACCACAGTGCATATCATTTGAAATAGCCACAGCACATGTCGCTTAAAATGGCCGCAGTGAAGGTGACATCAAACAGACCACAGAGCATATCATTTCAAATGGCCGCAGCACATGTCGTTTAAAATGGCCGCAGTGAAGGTGACATCAAACAGCAGCATGGAATGGCATTTAAAATGGCCGCAGCACACGTCGCTTAAAATGGCCGCTGTGCAGGTGACATCAAACAGTCCACAGTGCATATCATAATAGTTCGAAGTGCCCTTTGTTAAAACCAGCTGGAGCGGTACTGAGTGCCACACACCCACCAAGAAAGAGCCAATTCAATCCAGGCCTAATTAATACCAGATGAAGTGGTACTGAGACCCACTCACACACCAGAAGGAGACAATTCAACCCATGCCTCTATTAATACCAAATGGAGTGGAACAGAGCCCCACTCACACACCAGGAAAGAGCCAATTAAATCCAGACCTCTATCAATACCAGCTGGAGTGGTACTGAGCCCCACTCGCACACCAGGAAAGAGCCAATTAAATCCAGACCTCTGCTAATACCAGCGAGAGTGGTAATGATCCCCCCCTCACACACCAGGAAAGAGACAATTAAATTCAGACCTCGATGAATAACCGCTAGAGTGGTAATGAACCCCACTCATACACCAGGAGAGAGCCAATTTAATCCAGGCCTCTATTCATAACTGCTTGAGTGGTACTGAGCCCTACCCCCACACCAGGAAAGATGCAATTAAATCCAAACCTCTATGAATACCAGCTGGAGTGGTAATGAGCCCCACTCACAGACTAGTAAAGAGCCAATTAAATCCAGGCCTCTATTAAGACCAGCTGGAGTGGTACTGAGCCCCACGAACACACTCCAGGAAAGAGCCAATTCAATCCAGACCTCTATTAATACCAGCTGAGTGGTAATGATCCTCAATAACACACCAGGAAAGAGCCAATTAAATCCGGACCTCTATTAATACCAGCTGGAGTGGCAATGAGACCCAATCACACACCAGGAAAGAGCCAATTAAATCCAGATCTCTATTAATACCAGCTGGAGTGGTACTGAGCCTCACTCACACACCAGGAAAGAGCCAATTAAATACAAACCTCTATTAATACCAGCTGGAGTGGTAATGAGCCACACGCACATACAAGCAAAGAGCCAATTAAATCCAGACCTCTATTAATACCAGCTGGAGTGGCAATGAGTCCCACTCACACAACAAGGAATAGACAGTTCATTCCAGGACTCTATTAACACCAGGTGGGGTGGGACTGAGTCCACCTCACACACAAGGAAAGAGCCAATTCAATCCAGGCCTCTTTTAATACCAGCTGGAGTGGGAATGAGTCCCACTCACCCACCAGGAAATAGCCAATTGAACCCAGGCCTCTATTAATACCACCTGGAGTGGAACGGAGCCCCACTCACTCACCTGGAAAGAGCCAATTCAATCCATGCCTCGATTCATACCAGCTGGAGAGGAACTGAACCCCACGCATACACCAGGAAAGTGCCAATTCGATCCAGACATCTATTAATAACTTCTGGAGTGGCACTGAGTCCCAATCACACACAAGGAAAGAGCCAGTTCAATCTAGACCTCTATTAAAGAACAAAGAACAAAGAAAATTACAGCACAGGAACAGGCCCTTCGGCCCTCCAAGCCGACGCCGATCCAAATCCTCTATCTAAACCTGGCGCCTATTTACTTCCTGCCCATTCATGTATCTGTCTCGATACATTTAAAAAAACGCTATCGTGCCTGCGTCTGCCACCTCCACTGGTAATGCATTCCATGCATCCACCACCCTCTGCGTAACGACCTTTCCACGCATATCCCCCCTAAACTTTTCCCCTTTCACTTTGAACTCGTGTCCCCTTGTAATTGAATCCCCCACTCTGGGAAAAAGCTTCTTGCTATCCACCCTGTCTATACCTCTCATGATTTTGTACACCTCAATCAGGTCCCCCCTCAACCTCTGTCTTTCTAATGAAAATAATCCTAATCTACTCAACCTCTCTTCATAGCTAGCGCCCTCCATACCAGGCCACATCCTGGTGAACCTCCTCTGCACCCTCTCCAAACCATCTACATCCTTTTGGTAATGTGGCGACCAGAATTGCACGCAGTAGTCCAAATGTGGCCGAACCAAAGTCCTATACAACTGTAACATGACCTGCCAACTCTTGTACTCAATACCCCGTCCGATGAAGGAAAGCATGCCGTATGCCTTCTTGACCACTCTATTGACCTGCGTTGCCACCTTCAGGGAACAATGGACCTGAACACCCAAATCTCTCTGTACATCAATGTTCCCCAGGACTTTTCCATTTACTGTATAGTTCACTCTTGAATTGGATCTTCCAAAATGCATCACCTCGCATTTGCCCTGATTGAACTCCATCTGCCATTTCTCTGCCCAACTCTCCAGTCTATCTATATTCTGCTGTATTCTCTGACAGTCCACTTCAGTATCTGCTACTTCACCAATCTTTGTGTCGTCTGCAAACTTGCTAATCAGACCACCTATACTTTCCTCCAAATCATTTATGTATATCACAAACAACAGTGGTCCCAGCACAGATCCCTGTGGAACACCACTGGTCACACGTCTCCATTTTGAGAAACTCCCTTCCACTGCTACTCTCTGTCTCCTGTTGCCCAGCCAGTTCTTTATCCATCTAGCTAGTACACCTTGGACCCCATGCGCCTTCACTTTCTCCATCAGCCGACCATGGGGAACCTTATCAAACGCCTTACTGAAGTCCATGTATATGACATCTACAGCCCTTCCCTCATCAATCGATTTTGTCACTCCCTCAAAGAATTCTATTAAGTTGGTAAGACATGACCTTCCCTGCACAAAACCATGTTGCCTATCACTGATAAGCCCATTTTCTTCCAAATGGGAATAGATCCTATCCCTCAGTATCTTCTCCAGCACCTTCCCTGATATTCCCTGGTATTAATACCAGCTGGAGTGGTACTGAGCCCCACTCGCACACCAGGAAAGAGCCAATTCAATCCAAGGCTCTAATAACAACAGGTGGGGTGGGACTTAGTCCCACTCGCACACAATGAAAGAGCCAATTCAAGCCATGCCTCTATTAATACCAGTCGGAGTGGTAATGAGCCGCACTCGCACACCAGGAAAGAGCCAATTTAATCCAGGCCTCTATTAATACCACATGGAGTGGTACTGAGCCACAATTGCACACCAGGAAAGAGTCAATTAAATCCAGGCCTCTATTAATACCAGCTGGAGTGGTAATGAGCCCCACTCACTCACCAGGAAAGAGCCAATTAATCTCAGGCCTCTATTAATACCAGCTGGAGTGGTACTGAGCACCCTCACACCCCAGGAAAGAGCCAATTAAATCCAGGCCTCTATTAATACCAGCTGGAGTGGTACTGAGCCCCACTCACACACCAGGAAATAGCCAATTAAATCCAGAACCCTGTTAATACCAGCCGGAGTGATACTGAGCCCCACTGAAACACCAGGAAAGAGCCAATTTCATCCAGGCTTCCATTAATAACAGCTCGGGGGGTAAAGAGTCCCATTCACACACCTAGAAAGAGACAATTCAGTCCAGGATTCCATTAATACCAGCTGGAGTGGTACTGAGTCCCCCTCACACACCAGGAAAGAGCCAATACAATCCAGGCCTCTACTAATACCAGCCGGAGTGGTACTGGGCCCCACTAACACACCGAGAAAGAGCCAATCCAATCCAGGCTTCCATAAATACCAGCTGGAGTGGCACTCTGTCCCATTCGCACACCAGTAAAGAGCTAATTCAATCCAGGCTTTCACTAATACCAGCGGGAGTGGTACTGACTCCCACTCACACACCAGAAAAGAGCCTATTCAATCCAGGCCTCTATTACTAACAGCTGGAGTGATACTGAGTCCCATTCGCACACCAGTAAAGAGCCAATTCAATCCAGGCTTCCACTAACACCAGCTGGAGTGGTACTGCGTCCCACTCACACACCAGGACAGTGCCAATTAAATCAGGGCCTCGATCAATACAAGCTGGAGTGGTACTGAGCCCCACTCACACACCTAGAAAGAGCCAAATCAATCCAGGCTTCCATTCATACAAGCTGGAGTGATACTGAGTCCCACTCACACATCAGGGAAAAGCCAATTCAATCCAGACCTCTATTACTGCCACCTGGAGTGTTACTGTATCCCACTCACACACCAGGAAATGGGCAATTCAATCCCAGCATCTGTTAATACCAACTGGAGTGCTACTGAGTCCCACTGACAAACCAGGAAAGAGCCAAGTCAATCCAGGACTCTATTAATACCAGCTGGAGTGGTACTGAGTCCCACTCACACACCAGGAAAGAGCCAATTCAATCCAGGCATCTATTAATACCAGCTGGAGTGGTACTGAGCCGCACTCATAAACCGGAAAATAGCCAATTCAATCCAGGACTCTATTACTAACAGCTGGATTGATAGTGAGTCCCACGCACACTCCAGAAAAGAGCCAATTCAATACAGGCCTTTTGATCCTTTTGGATCAGCGATACTGCGAGCGAGGACTCAGCTGGGATCAATCCAGGCCTCTATTAGTACCAGATGGAGGGGCATTGATTCCCACTCGCACACCAGGAAAGAGCCAAATCAATCCAGGCATCTATTACTACCAGCTGGAGTGGTACTGAGCCCCACTCGCACACCAGGAAAGAGCAAAATCAATCCAGGCCTCTATTAATACTATCTGGAGTGGTACTGAGTCCCACTCACACACCAGGAAAGGTCCAATTCAATCCTGGCCTCCGTTAATACCAGCTCAGGTGGTAAAAAGTCGCATTCACACACCAGGAAAGGTCCAATTCAATCCTGGCCTCCGTTAATACCAGCTCAGGTGGTAAAAAGTCGCATTCACACACCAAGAAAAGGCCAATTCAATCCACGCCTCTATTAATAGCAGCTGGAGTGGTACAGAGCCCCGAACACACCAGAAAACAGCCAATTCAATCCAGGCCTGTATTAATACCAGCTAGAGTGGTACTGAGCTCCACTCACAAACCGTCAGAGAGCCAATTCAATCCAGCCATCTATTAATACCAGTTGGAGTGGTACTGAGCCGCACTCATAAACCGGGAAAGAGCCAATTCAATAGAGGCCTCTATTACTAACAGCTGGATTGATAGTGAGTCCCACGCACACACCAGAAAAGAGCCAATTCAAGACAGGCCTTTTGATCCTTTTGGATCAGCGGAAGTGCGAGCGAGGACGCAGCTGGGATCAATCCAGGCCTCTATTAATACCAGCTGGAGTGGTACTGAGCCCCACTCGCACACCAGCAAAGAGCCAATTCAATCCAGGCCTGCATAAATACCATCTGGAGTGGTACTGAGTCCCACTCACACAGCATGAAAGTGCCAATTTAATCCAGGCCTCTATTAATACCAGCTGGAGATGTACTGAGTACCACTCACACACCAGGAAATAACCAATTCATTCAAGGCATCTTTTAATACCAGCTGGAGTGATACTGAGCCCCACTCAAACAACTAGAAAGAGCCAATTTCATCCAGGCTTCCATTAATACCAGCTGGAGTGGTATTGAGTCCCACTCACACACCAGAAAAAAGCCAATTCAATCCAGGCTTCTAGTAATACCAGCTGGAGAAGTACTGAACCCCACTCACAGACCAGGAAAGAGCCAATTCAATCCAGACCTCTATAAATACTAGCTCGGGTGGTAACGAGTCCCATTCACACACCTAGAAAGAGCCAATTTCATCCAGGCTTCCATTAATACCAGCTGGAGTGGTATTGAGTCCCACTCACACACCAGAAAAAAGCCAATTCAATCCAGGCTTCTAGTAATACCAGCTGGAGAAGTACTGAGCCCCACTCACAGACCAGGAAAGAGCCAATTCAATCCAGACCTCTATAAATACTAGCTCGGGTGGTAACGAGTCCCATTCACACACCTAGAAAGAGCCAATTCATATCCAGGCTTCCAGTAATAACAGCTGGAGTGGTACTGAGGCCCACTCACACACCAGGAAAGAGCCAATACAATCCAGACCTCTATTAATACCAGCTGGAGTGATTCTAAGACCCACTCACCCACCAGAAAAGAGCGAATTGAATCCAGGCCTCTATTAATACCAGCTGGAGTGGTACTGAGCCCCACTCACACACCAGAAAAGAGCGAATTGAATCCAGGCCTCTATTAATACCAGCTGGAGTGGTACTGAGCCACACTCACACACCAGTAAAGAGCCAATTAAATCCAGGCCTCCATTAATACCAGCTGG
Organism: Heterodontus francisci; assembly: GCF_036365525.1. Classification (NCBI taxonomy): domain Eukaryota; kingdom Metazoa; phylum Chordata; class Chondrichthyes; order Heterodontiformes; family Heterodontidae; genus Heterodontus; species Heterodontus francisci. The sequence continues at coordinate 9,439,711 of NC_090391.1, forward strand.
AGTGGTACTGAGCCACACTCGCAAACCAGGAAAGAGCCAATTAAATCCAGACCTCTATTAATGCCAGCTGGAGTGGTGCTGAGTGCCACTCACACACCAGCAAAAAGCCAATTCAATCCAGGCTTCTATTAATACCAGCTGGAGAGGTACTGAGCCACACTCACACGTCAGGAAAGAGCCAATTCAATCCAGACCTCTGTTAATACAAGCTCGGGGGGTAAAGAGTCCCATTCACACACCTGGCACGAGCCAATTCATATCCAGGCCCCTATTAATACCAGCTAGGGTGGGAAACAATCCCATTCACAGACCTAGAAAGAGACAATCCAGCCCAGGATTCCATTAATACCAGCTGGAGTGGCACTGAGTCCCACTCACACACCAGGAAAATGCCAATTCAATCCAGACCTCTATTAATTCCAGCTGGAGTGATTCTGAGACCCACTCACCCACCTAGAAAGAGCCAATTCAATCCAGGCTTCCATTAATACCAGCGGGAGTGGCACTGAGTCCCACTCACACACCAGGAAAATGCCAATTCAATCCAGACCTCTATTAATACCACCTGGAGAGCTACTGTGCCCCACTCACACACTGGGAAAGGGACAGTTAAATCCAGGCCTTTATTAATACCAGCTGGAGTGGTACTGAGTATCACTCACACACCAGCAAAAAGCCAATTCAATCCAGGCTTCTATTAATACCAGCTGGAGAGGTACTGAGCCACACTCACACCAGGAAAGAGCCAATTCAATCCAGACCTCTGTTAATACAAGCTCGGGGGGTAAAGAGTCCCATTCACACTCCTGGCACGAGCCAATTCATATCCAGGCCCCTATTAATACTAGCTAGGGTGTGAAACAATCCCATTCACAGACCTAGAAAGAGACAATCCAGTCCAGGATTCCATTCCAGCTAGAGTGGTACTGAGTCCCACTCACACATCAGGAAAGAGCCAATACAATCCAGGCCTCTACTAATACCATCCGCAGTGGTACTCTGTCCCACTCACACACCAGGAAAGAGCCAATTCAAACCTGGCTTCTATTAATAACTGCTGGAGAGGTACTGAATCCCACTCACACACCAGGAAAAAGCCAATTCAATCCAGACCACTATTATTACCAACTGGAGTGCGACTGTGCCCCACGCACACACGAGGAAAGGGACAATGCAATCCCGGCCTCTATTAACATCAGCTGGAGTTGTACTGAGCCCCACTCACACACCAGGAAAGAGCCAATTAAATCCAGTCCTCTATCAATACCAGCTGGAGTGGGAATGAGCCCCACTCACACACCAGGAAAGAGCCAATTAATCCCAGGCCGCGATTAATACCAGCTGGAGTGCTACTGAGCCCCACTGACACACCAGGAAAGAGCCAATAAAATCCAGGCCTCTATTATTACCAGCTGGAGTGATTCTGAGACCCACTCACCCACCTCGAAAGAGCCAATTCAATCCAGACTTCCAGTAATAACAGCTGGAGTGGCACTGCGTCCCACTCACATACCAGGAAAATGCCAATTCAATCCAGACCACTATTAATAACACCTGGAGAGCTACTTTGCCCCACTCACACACTGGGAAAGGGACAGTTAAATCCAGGCCTCTATTAAGACCAGCTGGAGTGGTACTGAGCCCCACTCACACACCAGAAAAGAGCGAATTGAATCCAGGCCTCTATTAATACCAGCTAGAGTGGTACTGAGCCACACTCGCAAACCAGGAAAGATCCAATTAAATCCAGACCTCTATTAATACCAGCTGGAGTGGTACTGAGCCACACTCGCAAACCAGGAAAGATCCAATTAAATCCAGACCTCTATTAATGCCAGCTGGAGTGGTACTGAGCCCCTCTCAAACACTAGAAAGAGCCAATTTCATCCAGTCTTCCATTAATACCAGCTGGAGTGGTACTGAGTACCACTCACACACCAGCAAAAAGCCAATTCAATCCATTCTATTAATACAAGCTCGGGGGGTAAACAGTCCCATTCACACACCTGGCACGAGCCACTTCATATCCAGGCCCCTATTAATACCAGCTAGGGTGGTAAACAATCCCATTCACAGACCTAGAAAGAGACAATCCAGTCCAGGATTCCATTAATACCAGCTAGAGTGGTACTGAGTCCCACTCACACATCAGGAAAGAGCCAGTACAATCCAGGCCTCTACTAATACCAGCCGCAGTGGTACTCTGTCCCACTCACACACCAGGAAAGAGCCAATTCAAACCTGGCTTCTATTAATAACGGCTGGAGAGGTACTGAATCCCACTCACACACCAGGAAAAAGCCAATTCAATCCAGACCACTATTATTACCAACTGGAGTGCTACTGTGCCCCACGCACACACGAGGAAAGGGACAATTCAATCCTGGCCGCTATTAACATCAGCTGGAGTTGTACTGAGCCCCACTCACACACCAGGAAAGAGCCAATTAAATCCAGTCCTCTATCAATACCAGCTAGAGTGGGAATGAGCCCCACTCACACACCAGGAAAGAGCCAATTAATCCCAGGCCGCGATTAATGCCAGCTGGAGTGGTACTGAGCCCCACTCAAACACCAGAAAGAGCCAATTTCATCCAGGCTTCCATTAATACCAGCTGGAGTGGTACTGAGTACCACTCACACACCAGCAAAAAGCCAATTCAATCCAGGCTTCTATTAATACCAGCTGGAGAGGCACTGAGTCCCACTCACACACCAGGAAAATGCCAATTCAATCCAGACCTCTATTAATACCAGCTGGAGTGATTCTGAGACCCACTCACCCACCTAGAAAGAGCCAATTCAATCCAGGCTTCCATTAATACCAGCGGGAGTGGCACTGAGTCCCACTCACACACCAGGAAAATGCCAATTCAATCCAGACCTCTATTAATACCACCTGGAGAGCTACTGTGCCCCACTCACTCACTGGGAAAGGGACAGTTAAATCCAGGCCTCTATTAATACCAGCTGGAGTGGTACTGAGTACCACTCACACACCAGCAAAAAGCCAATTCAATCCAGGCTTCTATTAATACCAGCTGGAGAGGTATTGAGCCACACTCACACCAGGAAAGAGCCAATTCAATCCAGACCTCTGTTAATACAAGCTCGGGGGGTAAAGAGTCCCATTCACACTCCTGGCACGAGCCAATTCATATCCAGGCCCCTATTAATACCAGCTAGGGTGGTAAACAATCCCATTCACAGACCTAGAAAGTGACAATCCAGTCCAGGATTCCATTAATACCAGCTAGAGTGGTACTGAGTCCCACTCACACATCAGGAAAGAGCCAATACAATCCAGGCCTCCACTAATACCAGCCGCAGTGGTACTCTGTCCCACTCACACACCAGGAAAGAGCCAATTCAAACCTGGCTTCTATTAATAACTGCTGGAGAGGTACTGAATCCCACTCACACACCAGGAAAAAGGCAATTCAATCCAGACCACTATTATTACCAACTGGAGTGCTACTGTGCCCCACGCAGACACGAGGAAAGGGACAATTCAATCCCGGCCTCTATTAACATCAGCTGGAGTTGTACTGAGCCCCACTCACACACCAGGAAAGAGCCAATTAAATCCAGTCCTCTATCAATACCAGCTAGAGTGGTAATGGGCCCCACTCACACACCAGGAAAGAGCCAATTAATCCCAGGCTGCGATTAATACCAGCCGGAGTGCTACTGAGCCCCACTTACACACCAGGAAAGAGCCAATTAAATCCAGACCTCTATTAATGCCAGCTGGAGAGGTACTGAGCCCCACGCACATACTAGAAAAGAGCCAATTCAATCCAGACCTATATTAATGCCAGCTGGAGGGGTACTGAGCCAAATATCGCAAACCAGGAAATAGCCAATTAAATCCAGGCCTCTATTAATACCAGCTGGAGTGATACTGATCCACACTCGCAAAACAGGAAAGAGCCAATTCAGTCCAGGCTCCTATTAATACCAGCTGGAGAGGTACTGAGTCCCATTCACACACCGGGAAAGAGCCAATTCAATAGAGGCCTCTATTACTAACAGCTGGATTGATAGTGAGTCCCACGCACACACCAGAAAAGAGCCAATTCAAGACAGGCCTTTTGATCCTTTTGGATCAGCGGAAGTGCGAGCGAGGACGCAGCTGGGATCAATCCAGGCCTCTATTAATACCAGCTGGAGTGGTACTGAGCCCCACTCGCACACCAGCAAAGAGCCAATTCAATCCAGGCCTGCATAAATACCATCTGGAGTGGTACTGAGTCCCACTCACACAGCATGAAAGTGCCAATTTAATCCAGGCCTCTATTAATACCAGCTGGAGATGTACTGAGTACCACTCACACACCAGAAAATAACCAATTCATTCAAGGCATCTTTTAATACCAGCTGGAGTGATACTGAGCCCCACTCACACACCAGAAAAAAGCCAATTCAATCCAGGCTTCCATTAATACCAGCTGGAGTGGTACTGAGCCCCACTCACAGACCAGGAAAGAGCCAATTCAATCCAGACCTCTATAAGTACTAGCTCGGGTGGTAACGAGTCCCATTCACACACCTAGAAAGAGCCAATTCATATCCAGGCTTCCAGTAATAGCAGCTGGAGTGGTACTGAGACCCACTCACCCACCTAGAAAGAGCCAATTCAATCCAGACTTCCAGTAATAACAGCTGGAGTGGTACTGAGTCCCACTCACACACCAGGAAAATGCCAATTCAATTCAGACCACTATTAATAACACCTGGAGAGCTACTGTGCCCCACTCACACACTGGGAAAGGGACAGTTAAATCCAGGCCTCTATTAATGCCAGCTGGAGTGGTACTGAGCCCCACTCACACACCAGAAAATAGCGAATTGAATCCAGGCCTCTATTAATACCAGCTAGAGTGCTAATGAGCCCCACTCACTCACCAGGAAAGAGTCAATTAATCCAGGCCTCTATTAATACCACATGGAGTGGTACTGAGCCCCAATCGCACACCAGGAAAGAGTCAATTAAATCCAGGCCTCTATTAATACCAGCTGGAGTGGTAATGAGCCCCACTCACTCACCAGGAAAGAGCCAATTAATCACAGGCCTCTATTAATACCAGCTGGAGTGGTACTGAGCACCCTCACACCCCAGGAAAGAGCCAATTAAATCCAGGCCTCTATTAATACCAGCTGGAGTGGTACTGAGCCCCACTCACACACCAGGAAATAGCCAATTAAATCCAGAACCCTGTTAATACCAGCCGGAGTGATACTGAGCCCCACTGAAACACCAGGAAAGAGCCAATTTCATCCAGGCTTCCATTAATAACAGCTCGGGGGGTAAAGAGTCCCATTCACACACCTAGAAAGAGACAATTCAGTCCAGGATTCCATTAATACCAGCTGGAGTGGTACTGAGTCCCCCTCACACACCAGGAAAGAGCCAATACAATCCAGGCCTCTACTAATACCAGCCAGAGTGGTACTGGGCCCCACTGACACACCGAGAAAGAGCCAATCCAATCCAGGCTTCCATAAATACCAGCTGGAGTGGCACTCTGTCCCATTCGCACACCAGTAAAGAGCTAATTCAATCCAGGCTTTCACGAATACCAGCGGGAGTGGTACTGACTCCCACTCACACACCAGAAAAGAGCCTATTCAATCCAGGCCTCTATTACCAACAGCTGGAGTGATACTGAGTCCCATTCGCACACCAGTAAAGAGCCAATTCAATCCAGGCTTCCACTAACACCAGCTGGAGTGGTACTGCGACCCACTCACACACCAGGACAGTGCCAATTAAATCAGGGCCTCTATCAATACCAGCTGGAGTGGTACTGAGCCCCACTCACACATCAGGGAAAAGCCAATTCAATCCAGACCTCTATTACTACCACCTGGAGTGTTACTGTGTCCCACTCACACACTAGGAAATGGGCAATTCAATCCCGGCCTCTGTTAATACCAACTGGAGTGCTAATGAGTCCCACTCACAAACCAGGAAAGAGCCAATTCAATCCAGGCATCTATTAATACCAGCTGGAGTGGTACTGAGCCGCACTCATAAACCGGAAAATAGCCAATTCAATCCAGGACTCTATTACTAACAGCTGGATTGATAGTGAGTCCCACGCACACTCCAGAAAAGAGCCAATTCAATACAGGCCTTTTGATCCTTTTGGATCAGCGATACTGCGAGCGAGGACTCAGCTGGGATCAATCCAGGCCTCTATTAGTACCAGATGGAGGGGCATTGATTCCCACTCACACACCTAGGAAAGAGCCAATTCAATCCAGGCATCTATTAATACCAGCTGGAGTGGTACTGAGCCCCACTCGCACACCAGGAAAGAGCCAAATCAATCCAGATCTCTATTAATACTATCTGGAGTGGTACTGAGTCCCACTCACACACCAGGAAAGGTCCAATTCAATCCTGGCCTCCGTTAATACCAGCTCAGGTGGTAAAAAGTCGCATTCACACACCAGGAAAAGGCCAATTCAATCCACGCCTCTATTAATAGCAGCTGGAGTGGGACAGAGCCCCGAACACACCAGAAAACAGCCAATTCAATCCAAGCCACTATTAATACCACCTGGAGTGGTACTGAGTCCCACTTACACACTCGGAAAGAGCCAATTCAATCCAGGCCTGTATTAATACCAGCTAGAGTGGTACTGAGCTCCACTCACAAACCGTCAGAGAGCCAATTCAATCCAGCCATCTATTAATACCAGTTGGAGTGGTACTGAGCCGCACTCATAAACCGGGAAAGAGCCAATTCAATAGAGGCCTCTATTACTAACAGCTGGATTGATAGTGAGTCCCACGCACACACCAGAAAAGAGCCAATTCAAGACAGGCCTTTTGATCCTTTTGGATCAGCGGAAGTGCGAGCGAGGACGCAGCTGGGATCAATCCAGGCCTCTATTAATACCAGCTGGAGTGGTACTGAGCCCCACTCGCACACCAGCAAAGAGCCAATTCAATCCAGGCCTGCATAAATACCATCTGGAGTGGTACTGAGTCCCACTCACACAGCATGAAAGTGCCAATTTAATCCAGGCCTCTATTAATACCAGCTGGAGATGTACTGAGTACCACTCACACACCAGGAAATAACCAATTCATTCAAGGCATCTTTTAATACCAGCTGGAGTGATACTGAGCCCCACTCAAACAACTAGAAAGAGCCAATTTCATCCAGGCTTCCATTAATACCAGCTGGAGTGGTATTGAGTCCCACTCACACACCAGAAAAAAGCCAATTCAATCCAGGCTTCTAGTAATACCAGCTGGAGAGGTACTGAACCCCACTCACATACCAGGAAAGAGCCAATTCAATCCAGACCTCTATAAATACTAGCTCGGGTGGTAACGAGTCCCATTCACACACCTAGAAAGAGCCAATTCATATCCAGGCTTCCAGTAATAACAGCTGGAGTGGTACTGAGACCCACTCACCCACCTAGAAAGAGCCAATTCAATCCAGACTTCCAGTAATAACAGCTGGAGTGGTACTGAGTCCCACTCACACACCAGGAAAATGCCAATTCAATTCAGACCACTATTAATAACACCTGGAGAGCTACTGTGCCCCACTCACACACTGGGAAAGGGACAGTTAAATCCAGGCCTCTATTAATGCCAGCTGGAGTGGTACTGAGCCCCACTCACACACCAGAAAATAGCGAATTGAATCCAGGCCTCTATTAATACCAGCTAGAGTGCTAATGAGCCCCACACACTCACCAGGAAAGAGTCAATTAATCCAGGCCTCTATTAATACCACATGGAGTGGTACTGAGCCCCACTCACACACTAGAAAAGAGCGAATTAAATCCAGGCCTCTATTAATATCAGCAGGAGTGGTAATGAGCCCCACTCACTCACCAGGAAAGAGCTAATTAATCACAGGCCTCTATCAATACCAGCTGGAGTGGTACTGAGCACCCTCACACCCCAGGAAAGAGCCAATTAAATCCAGGCCTCTATTAATACCAGCTGGAGTGGTACTGAGCCCCACTCACACACCAGGAAATAGCCAATTAAATCCAGAACCCTGTTAATACCAGCCGGAGTGATACTGAGCCCCACTGAAACACCAGGAAAGAGCCAATTTCATCCAGGCTTCCATTAATAACAGCTCGGGGGGTAAAGAGTCCCATTCACACACCTAGAAAGAGACAATTCAGTCCAGGATTCCATTAATACCAGCTGGAGTGGTACTGAGTCCCCCTCACACACCAGGAAAGAGCCAATACAATCCAGGCCTCTACTAATACCAGCCAGAGTGGTACTGGGCCCCACTGACACACCGAGAAAGAGCCAATCCAATCCAGGCTTCCATAAATACCAGCTGGAGTGGCACTCTGTCCCATTCGCACACCAGTAAAGAGCTAATTCAATCCAGGCTTTCACGAATACCAGCGGGAGTGGTACTGACTCCCACTCACACACCAGAAAAGAGCCTATTCAATCCAGGCCTCTATTACCAACAGCTGGAGTGATACTGAGTCCCATTCGCACACCAGTAAAGAGCCAATTCAATCCAGGCTTCCACTAACACCAGCTGGAGTGGTACTGCGACCCACTCACACACCAGGACAGTGCCAATTAAATCAGGGCCTCTATCAATACCAGCTGGAGTGGTACTGAGCCCCACTCACACATCAGGGAAAAGCCAATTCAATCCAGACCTCTATTACTACCACCTGGAGTGTTACTGTGTCCCACTCACACACTAGGAAATGGGCAATTCAATCCCGGCCTCTGTTAATACCAACTGGAGTGCTACTGAGTCCCACTCACAAACCAGGAAAGAGCCAATTCAATCCAGGACTCTATTAATACCAGCTGGAGTGGTACTGAGTCCCACTCACACACCAGGAAAGAGCCAATTCAATCCAGGCATCTATTAATACCAGCTGGAGTGGTACTGAGCCGCACTCATAAACCGGAAAATAGCCAATTCAATCCAGGACTCTATTCCTAACAGCTGGATTGATAGTGAGTCCCACGCACACTCCAGAAAAGAGCCAATTCAATACAGGCCTTTTGATCCTTTTGGATCAGCGATACTGCGAGCGAGGACTCAGCTGGGATCAATCCAGGCCTCTATTAGTACCAGATGGAGGGGCATTGATTCCCACTCACACACCTAGGAAAGAGCCAATTCAATCCAGGCATCTATTAATACCAGCTGGAGTGGTACTGAGCCCCACTCGCACACCAGGAAAGAGCCAAATCAATCCAGGTCTCTATTAATGCTATCTGGAGTGGTACTGAGTCCCACTCACACACCAGGAAAGGTCCAATTCAATCCTGGCCTCCGTTAATACCAGCTCAGGTGGTAAAAAGTCGCATTCACACACCAGGAAAAGGCCAATTCAATCCACGCCTCTATTAATAGCAGCTGGAGTGGGACAGAGCCCCGAACACACCAGAAAACAGCCAATTCAATCCAAGCCACTATTAATACCACCTGGAGTGGTACTGAGTCCCACTTACACACTCGGAAAGAGCCAATTCAATCCAGGCCTGTATTAATACCAGCTAGAGTGGTACTGAGCTCCACTCACAAACCATCAGAGAGCCAATTCAATCCAGCCATCTATTAATACCAGTTGGAGTGGTACTGAGCCGCACTCATAAACCGGGAAAGAGCCAATTCAATAGAGGCCTCTATTACTAACAGCTGGATTGATAGTGAGTCCCACGCACACACCAGAAAAGAGCCAATTCAAGACAGGCCTTTTGATCCTTTTGGATCAGCGGAAGTGCGAGCGAGGACGCAGCTGGGATCAATCCAGGCCTCTATTAATACCAGCTGGAGTGGTACTGAGCCCCACTCGCACACCAGCAAAGAGCCAATTCAATCCAGGCCTGCATAAATACCATCTGGAGTGGTACTGAGTCCCACTCACACAGCATGAAAGTGCCAATTTAATCCAGGCCTCTATTAATACCAGCTGGAGATGTACTGAGTACCACTCACACACCAGGAAATAACCAATTCATTCAAGGCATCTTTTAATACCAGCTGGAGTGATACTGAGCCCCACTCAAACAACTAGAAAGAGCCAATTTCATCCAGGCTTCCATTAATACCAGCTGGAGTGGTATTGAGTCCCACTCACACACCAGAAAAAAGCCAATTCAATCCAGGCTTCTAGTAATACCAGCTGGAGAGGTACTGAGCCCCACTCACAGACCAGGAAAGAGCCAATTCAATCCAGACCTCTATAAATACTAGCTCGGGTGGTAACGAGTCCCATTCACACACCTAGAAAGAGCCAATTCATATCCAGGCTTCCAGGAATAACAGCTGGAGTGGTACTGAGACCCACTCACCCACCTAGAAAGAGCCAATTCAATCCAGACTTCCAGTAATAACAGCTGGAGTGGTACTGAGTCCCACTCACACACCAGGAAAATGCCAATTCAATTCAGACCACTATTAATAACACCTGGAGAGCTACTGTGCCCCACTCACACACTGGGAAAGGGACAGTTATTTCCAGGCCTCTATTAATGCCAGCTGGAGTGGTACTGAGCCCCACTCACACACCAGAAAATAGCGAATTGAATCCAGGCCTCTATTAATACCAGCTAGAGTGCTAATGAGCCCCACTCACTCACCAGGAAAGAGTCAATTAATCCAGGCCTCTATTAATACCACATGGAGTGGTACTGAGCCCCAATCGCACACCAGGAAAGAGTCAATTAAATCCAGGCCTCTATTAATACCAGCTGGAGTGGTAATGAGCCCCACTCACTCACCAGGAAAGAGCCAATTAATCACAGGCCTCTATTAATACCAGCTGGAGTGGTACTGAGCACCCTCACACCCCAGGAAAGAGCCAATTAAATCCAGGCCTCTATTAATACCAGCTGGAGTGGTACTGAGCCCCACTCACACACCAGGAAATAGCCAATTAAATCCAGAACCCTGTTAATACCAGCCGGAGTGATACTGAGCCCCACTGAAACACCAGGAAAGAGCCAATTTCATCCAGGCTTCCATTAATAACAGCTCGGGGGGTAAAGAGTCCCATTCACACACCTAGAAAGAGACAATTCAGTCCAGGATTCCATTAATACCAGCTGGAGTGGTACTGAGTCCCCCTCACACACCAGGAAAGAGCCAATACAATCCAGGCCTCTACTAATACCAGCCGGAGTGGTACTGGGCCCCACTGACACACCGAGAAAGAGCCAATCCAATCCAGGCTTCCATAAATACCAGCTGGAGTGGCACTCTGTCCCATTCGCACACCAGTAAAGAGCTAATTCAATCCAGGCTTTCACTAATACCAGCGGGAGTGGTACTGACTCCCACTCACACACCTGAAAAGAGCCTATTCAATCCAGGCCTCTATTACCAACAGCTGGAGTGATACTGAGTCCCATTCGCACACCAGTAAAGAGCCAATTCAATCCAGGCTTCCACTAACACCAGCTGGAGTGGTACTGCGACCCACTCACACACCAGGACAGTGCCAATTAAATCAGGGCCTCTATCAATACCAGCTGGAGTGGTACTGAGCCCCACTCACACACCAGGAAATAACCAATTCATTCAAGGCATCTTTTAATACCAGCTGGAGTGATACTGAGCCCCACTCAAACAACTAGAAAGAGCCAATTTCATCCAGGCTTCCATTAATACCAGCTGGAGTGGTATTGAGTCCCACTCACACACCAGAAAAAAGCCAATTCAATCCAGGCTTCTAGTAATACCAGCTGGAGAAGTACTGAACCCCACTCACAGACCAGGAAAGAGCCAATTCAATCCAGACCTCTATAAATACTAGCTCGGGTGGTAACGAGTCCCATTCACACACCTAGAAAGAGCCAATTTCATCCAGGCTTCCATTAATACCAGCTGGAGTGGTATTGAGTCCCACTCACACACCAGAAAAAAGCCAATTCAATCCAGGCTTCTAGTAATACCAGCTGGAGAAGTACTGAGCCCCACTCACAGACCAGGAAAGAGCCAATTCAATCCAGACCTCTATAAATACTAGCTCGGGTGGTAACGAGTCCCATTCACACACCTAGAAAGAGCCAATTCATATCCAGGCTTCCAGTAATAACAGCTGGAGTGGTACTGAGGCCCACTCACACACCAGGAAAGAGCCAATTCAATCCAGACCTCTATTAATACCAGCTGGAGTGATTCTAAGACCCACTCACCCACCAGAAAAGAGCGAATTGAATCCAGGCCTCTATTAATACCAGCTGGAGTGGTACTGAGCCCCACTCACACACCAGAAAAGAGCGAATTGAATCCAGGCCTCTATTAATACCAGCTGGAGTGGTACTGAGCCACACTCACACACCAGTAAAGAGCCAATTAAATCCAGGCCTCCATTAATACCAGCTGGAGTGGTACTGAGCCACACTCGCAAACCAGGAAAGAGCCAATTAAATCCAGACCTCTATTAATGCCAGCTGGAGTGGTGCTGAGTGCCACTCACACACCAGCAAAAAGCCAATTCAATCCAGGCTTCTATTAATACCAGCTGGAGAGGTACTGAGCCACACTCACACGTCAGGAAAGAGCCAATTCAATCCAGACCTCTGTTAATACAAGCTCGGGGGGTAAAGAGTCCCATTCACACACCTGGCACGAGCCAATTCATATCCAGGCCCCTATTAATACCAGCTAGGGTGGGAAACAATCCCATTCACAGACCTAGAAAGAGACAATCCAGCCCAGGATTCCATTAATACCAGCTGGAGTGGCACTGAGTCCCACTCACACACCAGGAAAATGCCAATTCAATCCAGACCTCTATTAATTCCAGCTGGAGTGATTCTGAGACCCACTCACCCACCTAGAAAGAGCCAATTCAATCCAGGCTTCCATTAATACCAGCGGGAGTGGCACTGAGTCCCACTCACACACCAGGAAAATGCCAATTCAATCCAGACCTCTATTAATACCACCTGGAGAGCTACTGTGCCCCACTCACACACTGGGAAAGGGACAGTTAAATCCAGGCCTCTATTAATACCAGCTGGAGTGGTACTGAGTATCACTCACACACCAGCAAAAAGCCAATTCAATCCAGGCTTCTATTAATACCAGCTGGAGAGGTACTGAGCCACACTCACACCAGGAAAGAGCCAATTCAATCCAGACCTCTGTTAATACAAGCTCGGGGGGTAAAGAGTCCCATTCACACTCCTGGCACGAGCCAATTCATATCCAGGCCCCTATTAATACTAGCTAGGGTGTGAAACAATCCCATTCACAGACCTAGAAAGAGACAATCCAGTCCAGGATTCCATTCCATCTAGAGTGGTACTGAGTCCCACTCACACATCAGGAAAGAGCCAATACAATCCAGGCCTCTACTAATACCATCCGCAGTGGTACTCTGTCCCACTCACACACCAGGAAAGAGCCAATTCAAACCTGGCTTCTATTAATAACTGCTGGAGAGGTACTGAATCCCACTCACACACCAGGAAAAAGCCAATTCAATCCAGACCACTATTATTACCAACTGGAGTGCGACTGTGCCCCACGCACACACGAGGAAAGGGACAATTCAATCCCGGCCTCTATTAACATCAGCTGGAGTTGTACTGAGCCCCACTCACACACCAGGAAAGAGCCAATTAAATCCAGTCCTCTATCAATACCAGCTGGAGTGGGAATGAGCCCCACTCACACACCAGGAAAGAGCCAATTAATCCCAGGCCGCGATTAATACCAGCTGGAGTGCTACTGAGCCCCACTGACACACCAGGAAAGAGCCAATAAAATCCAGGCCTCTATTATTACCAGCTGGAGTGGTACTGAGCCATACTCTCAAACCAGGAAAGAGCCAATTAAATCCAGACCTCAATTAATGCCAGCTGGAGTGATTCTGAGACCCACTCACCCACCTAGAAAGAGCCAATTCAATCCAGACTTCCAGTAATAACAGCTGGAGTGGTACTGCGTCCCACTCACATACCAGGAAAATGCCAATTCAATCCAGACCACTATTAATAACACCTGGAGAGCTACTTTGCCCCACTCACACACTGGGAAAGGGACAGTTAAATCCAGGCCTCTATTAAGACCAGCTGGAGTGGTACTGAGCCCCACTCACACACCAGAAAAGAGCGAATTGAATCCAGGCCTCTATTAATACCAGCTAGAGTGGTACTGAGCCACACTCGCAAACCAGGAAAGATCCAATTAAATCCAGACCTCTATTAATACCAGCTGGAGTGGTACTGAGCCACACTCGCAAACCAGGAAAGATCCAATTAAATCCAGACCTCTATTAATGCCAGCTGGAGTGGTACTGAGCCCCTCTCAAACACTAGAAAGAGCCAATTTCATCCAGTCTTCCATTAATACCAGCTGGAGTGGTACTGAGTACCACTCACACACCAGCAAAAAGCCAATTCAATCCATTCTATTAATGCAAGCTCGGGGGGTAAACAGTCCCATTCACACACCTGGCACGAGCCACTTCATATCCAGGCCCCTATTAATACCAGCTAGGGTGGTAAACAATCCCATTCACAGACCTAGAAAGTGACAATCCAGTCCAGGATTCCATTAATACCAGCTAGAGTGGTACTGAGTCCCACTCACACATCAGGAAAGAGCCAGTACAATCCAGGCCTCTACTAATACCAGCCGCAGTGGTACTCTGTCCCACTCACACACCAGGAAAGAGCCAATTCAAACCTGGCTTCTATTAATAACGGCTGGAGAGGTACTGAATCCCACTCACACACCAGGAAAAAGCCAATTCAATCCAGACCACTATTATTACCAACTGGAGTGCTACTGTGCCCCACGCACACACGAGGAAAGGGACAATTCAATCCTGGCCGCTATTAACATCAGCTGGAGTTGTACTGAGCCCCACTCACACACCAGGAAAGAGCCAATTAAATCCAGTCCTCTATCAATACCAGCTAGAGTGGGAATGAGCCCCACTCACACACCAGGAAAGAGCCAATTAATCCCAGGCCGCGATTAATGCCAGCTGGAGTGGTACTGAGCCCCACTCAAACACCAGAAAGAGCCAATTTCATCCAGGCTTCCATTAATACCAGCTGGAGTGGTACTGAGTACCACTCACACACCAGCAAAAAGCCAATTCAATCCAGGCTTCTATTAATACCAGCTGGAGAGGCACTGAGTCCCACTCACACACCAGGAAAATGCCAATTCAATCCAGACCTCTATTATTACCAGCTGGAGTGATTCTGAGACCCACTCACCCACCTAGAAAGAGCCAATTCAATCCAGGCTTCCATTAATACCAGCGGGAGTGGCACTGAGTCCCACTCACACACCAGGAAAATGCCAATTCAATCCAGACCTCTATTAATACCACCTGGAGAGCTACTGTGCCCCACTCACACACTGGGAAAGGGACAGTTAAATCCAGGCCTCTATTAATACCAGCTGGAGTGGTACTGAGTACCACTCACACACCAGCAAAAAGCCAATTCAATCCAGGCTTCTATTAATACCAGCTGGAGAGGTATTGAGCCACACTCACACCAGGAAAGAGCCAATTCAATCCAGACCTCTGTTAATACAAGCTCGGGGGGTAAAGAGTCCCATTCACACTCCTGGCACGAGCCAATTCATATCCAGGCCCCTATTAATACCAGCTAGGGTGGTAAACAATCCCATTCACAGACCTAGAAAGTGACAATCCAGTCCAGGATTCCATTAATACCAGCTAGAGTGGTACTGAGTCCCACTCACACATCAGGAAAGAGCCAATACAATCCAGGCCTCCACTAATACCAGCCGCAGTGGTACTCTGTCCCACTCACACACCAGGAAAGAGCCAATTCAAACCTGGCTTCTATTAATAACTGCTGGAGAGGTACTGAATCCCACTCACACACCAGGAAAAAGGCAATTCAATCCAGACCACTATTATTACCAACTGGAGTGCTACTGTGCCCCACGCAGACACGAGGAAAGGGACAATTCAATCCCGGCCTCTATTAACATCAGCTGGAGTTGTACTGAGCCCCACTCACACACCAGGAAAGAGCCAATTAAATCCAGTCCTCTATCAATACCAGCTAGAGTGGTAATGGGCCCCACTCACACACCAGGAAAGAGCCAATTAATCCCAGGCTGCGATTAATACCAGCCGGAGTGCTACTGAGCCCCACTTACACACCAGTAAAGAGCCAATTAAATCCAGACCTCTATTAATGCCAGCTGGAGAGGTACTGAGCCCCACGCACATACTAGAAAAGAGCCAATTCAATCCAGACCTATATTAATGCCAGCTGGAGGGGTACTGAGCCAAATATCGCAAACCAGGAAATAGCCAATTAAATGCAGGCCTCTATTAATACCAGCTGGAGTGATACTGATCCACACTCGCAAAACAGGAAAGAGCCAATTCAGTCCAGGCTCCTATTAATACCAGCTGGAGAGGTACTGAGTCCCATTCACACACCAGGAAAGAGCCAATTCAGTCCAGACCTCTATTTATCCTAGCTCGGCGGGTAAAGAGTCCGATTCACAAACCTAGAAAGAGCCAATTCATATCCAGGCCTCTATTAATACCAGCTTGGGTGGTAAAGAGTCCCATTCACACACCTAGAAAGAGCCAATCCTGTCCAGGATTCCATTAATACCTGCTGGAGTGGTACTGATTCCCACTCACAAACCAGGAAAGAGCCAATATAATCCAGGCCTCAACTAATACCAGCCGGAGTGATACTGAGCCCCACTGACAGAACGAGAAAGAGCCAATTCATATCCAGGCTTCCAGTAATAACAGCTGGAGTGGTACTGAGTCCCACTCACACACCAGGAAAGAGCCAATTCAATCCAGACTTCTATTAATACCAGCTGGAGTGATTCTGAGACCCACTCACCCACCTCGAAAGAGCCAATTCAATCCAGGCTTCCATTAATACCAGCGAGATTGGCACTGAGTCCCACTCACACACCAGGAAAATGCCAATTCAATCCAGACCTCTATTAATACCACCTGGAGAGCTACTGTGCCCCACTCACACACTGGGAAAGGGACAGGTAAATCCAGACCTCTATCAATACCAGCTGTAGTGGTACTGAGCCCCACTCACACATCAGGAAAGAGCCAATTGAATCCAGGCCTCTATTAATACCAGCTAGAGTGGTAATGAGCCCCACTCACTCACCAGGAAAGAGCCAATTAATCCAAGGCCTCTATTAATACCAGCTGGAGTGGTACTGAGCCACACTCGCAAACCAGGAAAGAGCCAATTAAATCCAGACCTATATTAATACAAGCTGGAGTGGCACTGAGCCCTGCTCACGCACCAGGAAAGAGCCAATTAAATCCAGATCTCTATTAATACCAGCTGGAGTGGTCCTGAGGCCCACTCACACCAGGAAAAAGCCAATTCATATCCAGGCTTCCAGTAATAACAGCTGGAGTGGTACTGAGTCCCACTCACACACCAGGAAAGAGCCAATTAAATCCAGTCCTCTATCAATACCAGCTAGAGTGGTAATGAACCCCACTCACACACCAGGAAAGAGCCAATTAATCCCAGGCCGCGATTAATACCAGCTGGAGTGCTACTGAGCCCCACGTACACACCAGGAAAGAGCCAATTAAATCCAGGCCTCTATTAATACCAGCTGGAGAGGTACTGAGCCCCACGCACATACTAGGAAAGAGCCAATTCAATCCAGACCTCGATTAATACGAGCTTGGGGGGTAAAGTGTCCCATTTACACACCTAGAAACAGCCAATACATATCCAGGCCTCTATTAATACCAGCTAGGGTGGTAAAGAGTCGCATTCACAGACCTAAAAAGAGTCAATTCAGTCCAGGATTCCATTAATACCAGCTGGAGTGGTACTGAGTACCACTCACACACCAGTAAAGAGCGAATAGAATCCAGGCCTCTACGAATACCAGCCGGAGTGATACTGAGCCCCAGTGACACACCAGGAAAGAGCCAATTCAGTCCAGGCTCCTATTAATACCAGCTGGAGAGGTACTGAGCCCCATTCACACACCAGGAAAGAGCCAATTCAATCCAGACCTCTATTTATACTAGCTCGGCGGGTAAAGAGTCCCATTCACAAACCTAGAAAGAGCCAATTCATATCCAGGCCTCTATTAATACCAGCTTGGGTGGTAAAGAGTCCCATTCACACACCTAGATCGAGCCAATTCTGTCCAGGATTCCATTAATACCAGCTGGCGTGGTGCTGAGTCCCACTCACACACCAGGAAAGAGCCAATGCAATCCAGGCCTCAACTAATACCAGCCGGAGTGATACTGAGCCCCACTGACAGACCGAGAAAGAGCCAATTCAATCCAGGCTTCCATAAATACCAGCTGGAGTGGTACTCTGTCCCACTCGCACACCAGGAAAGAGCCAATTCAGTCCAGGCTCCTATTAATACCAGCTGGAGAGGTACTGAGTCCCACTCACACACCAGCAAAGAGCCAATTCAATCCCACCTTCTATTAATACCAGCTGGAGTGGTACTGAGTCCCACTCACACACCAGGAAAAAGCCAACTCAATCCAGGCCTCTATTAATACAGGTTGGAGTGTTACTGAGTCAAGCTCACACACCAGGAAAGAGCCAATTCAATCCCTGCCTCTATTAATACTGGCTGGAGTGGTACTGAGTCGCACTCACACACCAGGAAAGAGACAACTCAATCCCCACCTCTATGAATACCAGCTGGAGCACATTGTGTCCCACTCACACACCTGGAATGGGCCAATTCAATCCAGGTCAAGAGTAATACCAACTGGAGAGGTATTGAGTCCCATTCGTACTCCAGGAAGGAGACAGTTCAAACCTGGCCTCTATGAATACCAGTTGATTGGCACTGAACCCCACTCGCACACTCAGAAAAGAGGCAAATCATTCCATTCCTCTATTAATACCAGCTGGATCGGTACTGACTCCCAATCACACACCAGGAAAGAGCCAATTCAATCAGGTCTCTACTAATACCAGGTGGAGTGGAACAGAACCTCACTTGCACACCACTAAAAAGCCAATTCAATCCACTTGTCTATTAATAACAACTCGCGTGTTACTGAGCCCAACGCACACACCAGGAAAGACCTAATTGAATCCAGGTCTCTATTAATGCCAGCTGGAGTGGTACTGACCCCCACTCACACAACAGAAAAACTCCAATTCAATCCAGGCCTCTACCAATACCAGCTGGAGTGGTACTGCACCACACTCACATGCGAGAAAAGAGACAATTCAATCAAGACTTCCATTAATTAAAGCAGGAATGGTACAGAGCCCCACTCACACATCAGGAAAGAACCAATTCATCCAGGCCTATACTAATACCAGCTGTAGTGGTACTGACCCCCATACACGCACCGGCAAAGATCCAATTCAATCCAGGTCTCCAACAAGTACCAGCTGCTGTGGTACTGACGTCCACGCATGCACCGGGATAGAGTCAAATCAATGCAGGCCTCTATTAAAACCAGCTGGAGTGGTAGTGAGAGCCACTCACACATCAGGCAAGAGTCAATTTAATCCAGTCCCCTATTAATATCAGCTGGACTGGTGTTGAGCACCACTCACACACTGATAAATTGCCAATTCACACGAAGTCTCCATTAAAGCTGCAGGCGCTGTGCTGCACACACTCATGCACCAGGAAGGAGCCAATTGAATCCAGGCCTCTGTCCATAAAATCTGGAGCGGAACCGAGTCCCACTCACACACCAGGAAAGAACCAATTCAATCCAGGCCTCGATTAATACCAACTGGACTGGTATTGAGCACCACTCACACACCAGGAAAGAGCCAATTCAAACCAGACCTCTATTAATAGCAGCTGGAGAGGAATTGAGTGCCACTCACACACCAGCAAAGAGCCAATTCAATCCAAGCCTCCATGAAAAGCAGTTGGAGTGGATTTAACTCCCACTCACACACCAGTAAAGAGCCAATTCAATCCAGGCCATTTAATCCCAGCTGGAGTGGCACAGAACCCCACTCACTCACCAAGAAAAAGACAGTTCAATCCAGGCCTCCTATTACCAGCTGGAGTGATACTGAATCCCAGTCACACACCAGGAAAGAACCAATTCAATCCAGGCCATTTAATCCCAGCTGGATTGGCACAGAACACGACTCACACACCAGGAAATAACCAATTGAATCCAGGCCTCTTAATAAGACCTGGAGTGATACTGAGTCCCACTCACACACCAGGAAAGGAGCCAATTCAATCCAGGCCATTTAATACCATCTGGACTGGTACTGAGCCCCACTCACACACCGATAAATAGCCAATTCAATCCAGGCCTTCATTAGTACCAGCTGAAGTGGTACTGGGTCCAACTCACAAACCAGGAAAGAACCGATTCAATCCAGCCGTTTATTAATACCAGCTGGAGTAGTACTGTTTACCTCTCTCACACCAGGAAAGAGCCAATTCAATCCAGGCCTCTATTTCTACCAGCTGGAGTGGTGCTGAGTCCCACTCACACAGCACTGAAGAGCGAATTCCATCCAGGCCTCTATTAATATTACCTGGAGTGGTCCTCACTCGCACTCACATAACATAAAAAAAAATTCAATCCAGGACTCCATTAATTCCAGCAAGAGTGGTACTGAACCCCACTCACACACCAGTAAAGACTCAATTCATTACAGGCTTCTACCAATACCAACTGGAGTGGTAGTGAAACCTAATCAAACAAAGGAAAGAGCCAATCCAATCCTGGCCTCTATTAATACCAGTTGGAGAGTTATTGTGTCCCATTCACACACTACGAAAGAGCCAATTCAATCCAGGCCTCTATTCATACTGGCTGGACTGGTACTGAGTCGCACTCACACACCTGGAAACGGCCAATTCAATCCAAGCTTTCATTAATGCCTGTTGGAGTTTTACTAACTCCCACTCACACACCAGGAAAGAGCCAATTCAATCCAGGCCTCTATCAATACCAGTTGGAGTGGAACTGAGTCCCAATCATACACCAGGAAAGAACTAATTCAATCCAGGACTCTATTAATAGCAGCTGGAGTGGAAGTTACTCCCACTCATAGACCAGGAAAGAGCCAATTCAATCCAGGCCTCTATCAATACCAGCTGTAGTGGTACTGAGTCCCACCCACACACCAGGAAAGAGCCAATGCAATCCAGGCCTCAACTAATACCAGCCGGAGTGATACTGAGCCCCACTGACAGACCGAGAAAGAGCCAATTCAATCCAGGCTTCCAGAAATACCAGCTGGAGTGGTACTCTGTCCCACTCACACACCAGGAAAGAGCCAATTCAGTCCAGGCTCCTATTAATACCAGCTGGAGAGGTACTGAGTCCCACTCACACACCAGCAAAGAGCCAATTCAATCCCACCTTCTATTAATACCAGCTGGAGTGGTACTGAGTCCCACTCACACACCAGGAAAAAGCCAACTCAATCCCTGCCTCTATTAATACTGGCTGGAGTGGTACTGAGTCGCACTCACACACCAGGAAAGAGACAACTCAATCCCCGCCTCTATGAATACCAGCTGGAGCACATTGTGTCCCACTCACACACCTGGAATGGGCCAATTCAATCCAGGTCAAGAGTAATACCAACTGGAGAGGTATTGAGTCCCATTCGTACTCCAGGAAGGAGACAGTTCAAACCTGGCCTCTATGAATACCAGTTGATTGGCACTGAACCCCACTCGCACACTCAGAAAAGAGGCAAATCATTCCATTCCTCTATTAATACCAGCTGGAGCGGTACTGACTCCCAACCACACACCAGTAAAGAGCCAATTCAATCCAGGTCGCTATAAATACCAGCTGGAGTGGAATTAACTCCCACTCAAGCACCAGGAAAGAGCCAATTCAATCAGGTCTCTACTGATACCAGGTGGAGTGGAACAGAACCTCACTCGCACAACAGTAAAGAGCCAATTCAATCCAATCCTCTATTAATAACTAGCGTGTTACTGAGCCCAACGCACACCCCAGCAAAGAGCCAATTCAATTCAAGCCTCCATGAAAAGTAGTTGGATTGGAATTAACTCCCACTCACACACCAGTAAAGAGCCAATTCAATCCAGGCCATTTAATCCCAGCTGGAGTGGCACAGAAGCCCACTCACATAACAGGAAAGAGCCACGTAAATCCAGGCCTCCTAATCCCAGCTGGAGTGATACTGAGTCCCAGTCACACACCAGGAAAGAACCAATTCAATCCAGGCCATTTAATCCCAGCTGGAGTGGCACAGAACCCCACTCACACAACAGGAAAGGAGCCAATTCAATCCAGGCCATTTAATACCATCTGGACTGGTACTGAGCCCCACTCACACACCGAAAAAGAGCCAATTCAATCCAGGCCTCCATTAGTACCATCTGGAGTGGTACTGGGTCCCACTCACAAACCAGAAAAGAACCAATTTAGTCCAGCCGTCTATTAATACCAGCTGGAGTAGTACTATTTACCTCTCACACACCAGGAAAGAGCCAATTCAATCCAGGTCTCTATCAATACCAGCTGTAGTGGAACTGAGTCCCACTCACACACCAGGAAAGAACCAATTCAATCCAGGACTCTATTAATACCTGCAGGAGTCGTACGAAGTCCGACTCACAAACGAGGAAAAAATAATACAGTCCAGGCGTACATTAATACCACCTGGAGTGGTACTGATCCCCACGCACGTAGCAGGAAAGAGCTAATTCAATCCAGAACACAAAAAATACAAGCTGGAGCGATACTGAACCCCACTCATGACAGCAGAAAGGAGCCAATTCAATCCAGGCCTCCAGTAATACCAGCAGGAGTGGTACTGATCCCCATTCATACACCGGTAAAGAGCCAATTCAATCCAGGACTCTATTAATACCAGCTGGAGTTGTACTGAGCCCCAATCGCATACCAGTAAAGAGCCAATTCCATCCAGCCCTCATAATACCTGCTGCAGTGATACTGAACCCCACTGACACACCAGAAAGAGCCAATTCAATCCAGGCCTCTATTAATACCAGCTGGATTGGTGGTAACACTCATTCAAATCCGAGGAAAGAGCCAATTCAATCCAGGCCTCTATTAACACCAGCTGGAGTGGTACGGAGTCCAATTCACATACCAGGAAGGAGCCAATTCAATCCAGGTCTCTATTAATACCAGCAGGAATGGTACTGAGACCCACCGACACATCCAGAAAGAACCAATTCACTCCAGGCCTCTTAATACCAGCTGGAGTCGTACTATTTACCTCTCACACACCAGGAAAGAGCCAATTCAATCCAGGTCTCTATTAATACCACCTGGAGTGGCACTGAATCCCACTCACATACCAGGAAAGAGCCAATTCAATCCAGGTCTCTATTAATACCAGCTGGAGTGGTGCTGAGTCCCACTCACACAGCACTGAAGAGCGAAGTCAATCCAGGCCTCTATTAATATTACCTGGAGTGGTCCTCACTCCCGCTCAGACACCAGGAAAGAGCCAATTCAATCCAAACCTCCATTAATACCAGCTGGAGTGGTCCTCACTACCACTCACATGACAGGAAAAAAACAATTCAATCCAGGACTCTATTAATTCCAGCAAGAGTGGGACTGAACCCCACTCATACACCAGTAAAGACCCAATTATAACCAGGCTTCTACTAATCCCAACTGGAATGGTACTGAACCCTACTCAAACACCAGAAAGCGCCATTCCAATCCTGGCCTCTGCTAATACAAGCTAGAGTGGCAGTGAGTTTCAGTCACACACCAGGAAAGAGTCAGTTCAATGCAGTCCTCTATTAATATCAGATGGATTGGTACAGAGTCCCACTCACACACCTGTAAAGAGCCAATTCAATGCAGGCCTCTATTAATACCACAGTGAGTGGTACTGAACCCCACTCACAAACCAGGAAAGAACCAATTCAATCCAGGCCTCGATTTATGCCAGATGGAGTAGTACTGAACCCAACTCACAAACCAGGAAAGCACCAATACAACCAGCTGGACTGGTACTTAGCCCCACTCAAACACCGGTAGGGAGCCAATTCAATCCAGGCCTCCAATAATACCAGCAGGAGTGGTACTGAGTCGCAATCACACACCAGGAAGAGCCAATTCAATCCAGGTCTATATTAGTACCATCTGGAGTGGTACTGAGCCCCACTCGCACACCAGGAAAGAAAACATTCAATGCAGGCCTCTATTAATACCAGCTGGAGTGTACTCAGTTCCACTCACTCAACGGGAAAAACCAATTCATTACAGGCTACTATTAATACCAGCTAGAGTGGTACTGAATTCCACTCACACACCGGGAAAGAGCCAATTCAACCAAGGTCTCTATTAATGCAAGCTGGAATGTTACTGAAACATACTCAAAGACCAGGAAAGAGCCAATCGAATCCAGCCCTCCATTGATACCACCTGAAGTGTTACCGAGTCCCACTGACACACCAGGAAAGAGCCAATTCTATTCAGGCCTGAATTAATACCAGCTGGCGTGTTGCTGAACCTCACTCACACACCAGGAAAAAGCCAACTCAATCCAGGACTCTATTAATACCAACAGGAGTGGTACTGAATCCCACTCACACACCAGGAAAGAGCATTTTCAATCCATGCCTCTTAATACGAGCTGGAGAGATACTGAGACCCACTCATCCACTCGCAAAGAGCCAATTCAATCCTGGTCTCTTAATCCCAGCTGCACTGGTACTGAGTCCCACTCAAAAACCGATAAAGTGCCAATTCAATCCAGGCCTTTATTAATACTTGCTTGAGTGTTACAGATTACCACACAATCGGCAGGAAAGAGCCAATTCAGAAGTAGTACTCAGTCGCACTCACACACCAGGAAAGAGACCATTCAATCCAGGCCTGCACTAATACCAGCAGGAGTGGTACTCAGTGCCGCTCACACAGCTATAAAGAAACAATTCAATCCAGGCCTCTCTCAGTCGTACTCACAAACTAGAAAAGAACTCATTCAATCCACGCCTCTATTAGTACCTGCTGGAGTGGTATTGAGTACCACTCACACACAAGGAAAGAGCCCATTCAATCCAGGCCTGCACTAATATCAGCAGGAGTGGCACTCAGTCCACTCACACACGAGGGAAGAGCCAATGCAATCCAGGTCGCTATTAATAACTGCTGGAGTGGGAATGAGTGGGAATGAGTCCAACTCACACACCAGCAAAGAGCCAATTCAATCCAGGCCTCTCCTCATCCCAACTGGAGTGGTACTGAGACCCACGCACACACCAGGGAAGAGCCAATTCAATCCAGGCCTGCAATCATGCCAGCAGGAATGGTACTGAGTCTCACTCACACAGCAGCCTGAGTCAATTCAATTCAGGCCTCGTAATACCACCTGGAGTGGTACTGAGTCCCACTCACACACCAGAGAAGAGCCAATTCAATCCAGCCCTCTATGAATACCATCTGGAGTGGTACTGGGTCCCACTCACACACCAGGAAAGAGGGAATTCATTCCAGGCCGAAATTAATACCTTCTGAAGTGGTACTGATTCCCACGCATACACCAGGAAAGAGGCAATTCAATCCAAGCCTCTATTAATACCAGACTGAGTGGTACTGAACCACTCTCAGACACCAGGAAAGAGACAATTCAATCCAGGCCTCTATTACTACCAGCTGGACTGCTGCTGAGTCCCACTAACGCATCAGAAAAGAAACAATTCAATCGAGGCCTCGATTAATACCAGCTAGAGTGGTACTGAGTCCCACTTACATTCCAGAAACGAAATAATTCAATCAGGCCTCCATTAATACCAGCTCGAGTGGTACTGAAACCCACTCAAACACCAGGAAAGAGCCAATTCAATCTCGGCCTCTATTAATACCAGCTGGACTGTTACTTAACCCCACTCACAGACCAGGGAAGAGCTAATTAATTCCAGACCTGCATTAATACCAGCAAGAGTGTTACAAAGTCCCATTTAGAAAACAGGAAAGAGCCAATACAACCTAGGTTTCTGTTAAAACCAGCTGGTGTGGTATCAAGTCCCACTCACACAGCAGGAAAAATGCAATCCAGCTCTGGATTAATACCAGCTGGCGTCTTACTGAACCCCACTCACACACCAGAAAATAGCCAACACAATTCAGGACTCTATTAATACCAGCTGGAGTTGGACTGCGTCCCACTCACATTCAAGAAATGAAACAATTCAATCAGGCCTCCATTAATACCAGCTCGAGTGGTACTGAACGCCACTCACACACCAGGAAAGAGCCAATTCAATCCAGGCCTCTATTAGTTGCAGCTGGATTGGGACTGAGTCCCACTCACACACCAGGAAGGAGCCAATTCAATCCAGTCCTCTATTAAAGCCAGCTGGAGTGGGACTGAGGCCCACTCGCATACCAGGAAAGAGCCAATTCAATCCAGGCCACAATTAATACCTGATGGAGTGGTACTGATTCCCACTCACACACTCGGAAAGAGCCAATTCAATCTCGGCCTCTATTAATACCAGCGTGACTGTTACTTAGCCCCACTCACAGACCATAAAAGAGCCAATTCAATCCAATCCTCTATTAATAACAGATGGAGTGGTACTGAACCACTCTCACACACCAGGAAGGAGCTAATTCAATCCAGGCCTCTTAGTACCATCTGGAGTGGTACTGAGTCGCACTCACATACCAGGATAGAGACAATTCAATTCAGACCTCTCTGACAAACAGCTCGAATGGTTCTGAATTCAACTTAAACACCGGGAAAGAGCAAAGTCAATCCAGGCCGACATAAATACCAGCTGGAGTGGTACACAAACCCAATCACACACCAGGAAAGAACCATTTCAATCCTGAGCTCCATTAATACCAGCCGGAGTAGTACAGAGTCTCACTCACACACCAGGAAAGAAGCAATTAATTCCAGACCTCTATTACTAACAGCGCGAATGGTACTGAATTCCACTCACACACCAGGAAAGAGCCGATTCAATCCAGGTCTGCAATCATACCAGCAGGAATTAGAATTAGAATTAGAATTAGAAGAATTAGAATATTACAGCGCAGTACAGGCCCTTCGGCCATCGATGTTGCGCCGACCTGTGAAACCATCTGACCTACACTATTCCATTTTCATCCATGTGTCTATCCAATGTCCACTTAAATGCCCTTAAAGTTGGCGAATCTACTACTGCTGCAGGCAGGGCGTTCCACGCCCTTACTACTCTCTGAGTAAAGAAACTACCTCTCACATCTGTCCTATATCTATCACCCCTCAACTTGAAGCTATGTCCCCTCGTGTTTGCCATCACCATCCGAGGAAAAAGAAGCTCACTATCCAACCTGTCTAACCCTCTCATTATCTTATATGTCTCTATTAAGTCACCTCTCCTCCTCCTTCTCTCCAACGAAAACAACCTCAAGTCCCTCAGCCTTTCCTCGTAAGACCTTCCCTCCATACCAGGCAACATCCTAGTAAATCTCCTCTGCACCCTTTCCATAGCTTCCACATCCTTCCTATAATGCGGTGACCAGAACTGCACGCAATACTCCAGGTGCGGTCTCACCAGAGTTTTGTACAGCTGCAGCATGACCTCTGGCTCCGAAACTCGACCCCCCTACTAATAAAAGCTAACACACCATATGCCTTCTTAACAGCCCGATTAACCTGGTTAGCAACCTTCAGGGATTTATGCACCTGGACACCAAGATCTCTCTGTTCATCTACACTACCAAGAATCTTCCCATTAGCCCAGTACTCTGCATTCCTGTTACTCCATCCAAAGTGAATCACCTCACACTTTTCCGCATTAAACTCCATTTGCCATCTCTCAGCCCAGCTCTGCAGCCTATCTATGTCTCTCTGTACCCGACAACATCATTCGGCACTATCCACAACTCCACCGACCTTAGTGTCATCTGCAAATTTACTAACCCACCCTTCTACACCCTCTTCCAGGTCATTTATAAAAATGACAATCAGCAGTGGCCCCAAAACAGATCCTTGCGGTACACCACTAGTAAATAACTCCAGGATGAACATTTGCCATCAACCACCACCCTCTGTCTTCTTTCAGCTAGCCAATTTCTGATCCAAAGCTCTAAATCACCTTCAACCCCATACTTCCGTATTTTCTGCAATAGCCTACCGTGGGGAACGTTATCAAACGCCTTACTGAAATCCATATACACCACATCCACTGCTTTACCCTCATCCACCTGTTTGGTCACCTTCTCGAAAAACTCAATAAGGTTTGTGAGGCACGACCTACCCGTCACAAAACCGTGCTGACGATCTCTAATGTACTTATTCTTTTCAAGATGATTATAAATCCTGTCTCTTATAACCTTTTCCAACATTTTACCCACAACCGAAGTAAGGCTCGCAGGTCTATAATTACCAGGGCTGTCTCTACTCCCCTTCTTGAACAAGGGGACAACATTTGCAATCCTCCAGTCTTCCGGCACTATTCCTGTCGACAATGACGACATAAAGATCAAGGACAAAGGCTCTGCAATCTCCTCCCTAGCTTCCCATAGAATCCTAGGATAAATCCCATCTGGCCCAGGGGACTTATCTATTTTCACACTTTCCAAAATTTCTAACACCTCCTCCTTGTGAACCTCAATCCCATCTAGCCTCGTAGCCTGAATCTCAGTATTCTCAACAACATTTTCTTTCTCTACTGTAAATACTGACGCAAAATATTCATTTAACACTTCCCCTATCTCCTCTGATTCCACACAAAACTTCCCACTACTATCCTTGATTGGCCCTAATCTAACTCTAGTCATTCTTTTATTCCTGATATACCTATAGAAAGCCTTAGGGTTTTCCCTGATCCGATCCACCAATGACTTCTCGTGTCCTCTCCTTGCTCTTCTCAGCTCTCCCTTTAGATCCTTCCTGGCTAGCTTGTAGCTCTCAAGCGCCCTAACTGAGCCTTCACATCTCATCCTAACATAAACCTTCTTCTTCCTCTTGACAAGCGCTTCAACTTCTTTAGTAAACCACGGCTCCCTCGCACGACAACTTCCTCCCTGCCTCACAGGTACATACTTATCAAGGACACGCAGTAGCTGCTCCTTGAATAAGCTCCACATTTCGATTGTTCCCATCCCCTGCAGTTTCCTTCCCCATCCTACGCATCCTAAATCTTGCCTAATCGCATCATAATTTCCTTTCCCCCAGTTATAATTCTTGCCCTGCGGTATATACCTGTCCCTGCCCATCGCTAAGGTAAACCTAACCGAATTGTGATCCCTATCACCAAAGTGCTCACCTACATCTAAATCGAACACCTGGCCGGGTTCATTTCCCAGTACCAAATCCAATGTGGCATCGCCCCTGGTTGGCCTGTCTACATACTGTGTCAGAAAACCCTCCTGCACACACTGGACAAAAACTGACCCATCTAAAGTACTCGAACTATAGTATTTCCAGTCGATATTTGGAAAGTTAAAGTCCCCCATAACAACTACCCTGTTACTCTCACCCCTGTCGAGAATCATCTTCGCAATCCTTTCCTCTACATCTCTGGAACTATTCGGAGGTCTATAAAAGACTCGCAACAGGGTAACCTCACCTCTCCTGTATCTAACCTCAGCCCATACTACCTCAGTAGACGAGTCCTCAAACGTCCTTTCTGTCGCTGTAATACTCTCCTTGATTAACAATGCCACACCGCCCCCCCCACCTTTTACCATCTTCTCTGTTCTTACTGAAACATCTAAATCCCGGAATCTGCAACATCCATTCCTGCCCCTGCTCTACCCATGTCTCCGAAATGGCCACTACATCGAGATCCCAGGTACCAACCCATGCTGCAAGCTCACCCACCTTATTCCGGATGCTCCTGGCGTTGAAATAGACACACTTTAAACCAGGTTCTTGCTTGCCAGTGCCCTCTTGCGTCCTTGTAACCATATCCCTGACCTCACTACTCTCAACATCCTGTACACTGGCACTACAATTTAGGTTCCCATTCCCCTGCTGAATTAGTTTAAACCCCCCGGAAGAGCACTAGCAAACCTCCCCCTCAAGATATTGGTACCCCTCTGGTTCAGGTGAAGACCATCCTGTTTGTAGAGGTCCCACCTACCCCAGAAAGAGCCCCAATTATCCAGGAAACCAAAACCCTCCCTCCTGCACCATCCCTGCAGCCACGTGTTCAACTCCTCTCTCTCCCTATTCCTCGCTTCGCTATCACGTGGCACGGGCAACAACCCAGAGATAACAACTCTGTTTGTTCTCGCTCTAAGCTTCCACCCTAGCTCCCTAAATTTCTGTCTTAAATCCCCATCTCTCTTCCTACCTATGTCGTTGGTGCCTATGTGGACCACGACTTGGGGCTGCTCCCCCTCCCCATTAAGGATCCCCAAAACACGATCCGAGACATCACGAACCCTGGCACCTGGGAGGCAACATACCAACCGTGAGTCTCTCTCGTTCCCACAGAACCTCCTATCTGTTCCCCTAACTATGGAGTCCCAAATGACTAATGTTCTGCTCCTCTTCCCCCTTCCCTTCTGAGCAACAGGGACAGACTCTGTGCCAGATATCTGTACCCCATTGCTTACCCCTGGTAAGTCGTCCCCCGCAACAGTATCCAAAACGGTATACCTGTTGTTGAGGGAAACGGCCACAGGGGATCCCTGCACTGCCTGCTGGTTCCCTCTCCTTCCCCTGACGGTAACCCATCTACCTACTTCTTTTACCTGAGGTGTGACTACCTCCCCATAACTCCTCTCAATAACCTCCTCCGCCTCCCGAATGATCCGAAGTTCATCCAGCTCCAGCTCCAGTTCCCTAACGCGGTTCTCGAGGAGCTGGAGTTGGGTGCACTTCCCACAGATGCAGTCAGCAGGGACACTCTTGGCGACCCTTACCTCCCACATTCTGCAGGAGGAACATACAACTGCCTTAACCTCCATTCCCACTACTCCAAATTCCCAACAAATCTACTGAAAAACCAAAAAAAACAAAAAGTCAAAACTTGTTAGGTTAGCAATCCAACGGACAGAACTTCCTAAATAAAAAGCTTACCTTATCAACACACTAGAGTCCTTTTTTTTTGGTTAGAGGAGGAGGGTGGGTGGGAGACACTACACGTGTAGTGTCTCCGGTACAGCCACCACACAAATATATACCTTTTTCCTTACCCAGCAGTCCCCTGGTCCTCCGAAAACAAAAGGGAATTCACTTTTAAACTTACGCTGAAATTGACTTCACAGCTGTAAGCCCGTTCACGCACCTCCGTTGCTATCCAAGCTGCAGTCACCGAAACTAAAAGAAAGAGATTCTAAACCACACAAATATATACCTTTTTCCTTACCCAGCAGTCCCCTGGTCCTCCGAAAACAAAAGGGAATTCACTTTTAAACTTACGCTGAAATTGACTTCACAGCTGTAAGCCCGTTCACGCACCTCCGTTGCTATCCAAGCTGCAGTCACCGAAACTAAACTAAACTAAACTAAAGAGTGGTACTGAGTCGCACTCACACACTAGGAAAGAGCCAATGCAATGCAGGCCTCTCTTAAAAACAGCTGGACTGGGACTGTGGCCCACTCACACACCAGGAAGGAGCCAATTAAATCCAGGCCTCTTAATACCAGCTGGCGTGATACTGAGTCGCACTCAAACAACAGGAAGTGCCAATTGTACCCAGGCCTCTCCTCATACCAACTGGAGTGGTACTGATTCCCACTCACACACCAGAAAAGAGCCAATTCAATCCAGGTCTCCATTAGTAGCAGCTGGAGTGGTACTGAGTCCCACTCACTCACCAGGAAGGAGCGAATTCATTCCAGGCCGAAATTAATTGGGGCGGCACAGTGGCGCAGTGGTGAGCACCGCAGCCTCACAGCTCCAGCGACCTGGGTTCAATTCTGGGTACTGCCTGTGTGGCGTTTGCAAGTTCTCCCTGTGTCTACGTGGGTTTCCTCCGGGTGCTCCGGTTTGCTCCCACATGCCAAAAGACATGCAGGTTGATAGGTTAATTGGCCATTATAAATTGCCCCTAGTATAGGTAAGTGGTCGGGAAATATAGGGACAGGTGGGGATGTGGTAGGAATATGGGATTAATGTAGGATTAGTATAAATGGGTGGTTGATGGTCGGCACAGACTAGGTGGGCCGAAGGGCCTGTTTCAGTGCTGTATCTCTACAAAACTAATACCTTCTGGAGTGGTACTGATTCCCACTCATACACCAGGAAAGAGCCAATTCAATCCAGGCCTCTAAACACCATCTGGAGTGGTACTGAGTCCCAATCGCACAGCAGGAAAGAGCGAATTCAATCCAGGACTGGATTAATATCTGTCGGCGTGTTACTGAACCCCACTCCCACACAAGGAAAAAGCCAACTCAATTTTGGACTCCATTAATACCAGCTGGACTGGTACTGAGTCACACGAATACATCAGGAAAGAAACAATTCATTCCAGGCCTCTATTAATAACAGCTCGAGAAGTACTGATTTCTACTCACACACCAGGAAAGAGCCAATTCAATCCAGGCCTCTATTAATACCAGATGGACTGGTACTGAGTCCCACTAATACATTAGGAAAGAAACAATTCAATTTAGGCCTCTGTCAATGCCATCTGGAGTGGTGCTGAGTCCCACTCATACACCAAAAAAGAAACAATTCAATCCAGGCCTCTATTACTAACAGCTCGAATGGTACTGAATTCCACTCACACACCAGGAAAGAGCCAATTCAATCCAGGCCGCAATTCATACCTGCTGGAGTGGTGCTGAGTCCCACTATCATATCAGGAAAGAAACAATTATAATATATATAATGGAAAAATATGATGTACTTACCTTGCGATGCGGCAGCTTCTTTTTGATCAGCGGGAGTGGTGATAGTGCGAGCCAGGGGGCAGCCGGGAAGGTATGTTTCACTATAAAGTACTGACCTCGCGATTCCGCGGACACGGGAACTGCTGGGTAAGTGAACTTATATATTAGGGCAGCGGCTAAACCCGAAACACTACACGTGTAGTGTCTCCCACCCATCCTCCTCCTCGAAACAAAAAAAAGGACTCTTGTGTGGAGGGTTTGGTAAGGTAAGGTGTTCCTTTATTTGTTTTTATCCTCCGCTGTCAATTTAGACCAGGGGGGCTGGTAGCTCGGGCAGTTGCATGCTCCTCTTGCAGGATGTGGGAGGTAAGGGTCACCACTTGTGTCCGTGCTGACTTCAACTGTGAGAAGTGCACCCAACTCCAGCTCCTCGCAGACCGTGTTAGGGAACTGGAGCTGGAGATGGATGAACTTCGGATCATTCAGGAGGCTGAGGGGGTGATAGAGAGCAGTTATCGGGAAGTTACAGGATAAAGGTAGCTGGGTGTAGGTCAGGTGAGGGAAATGGAATAGGCGCACAGTGCAGGGATCCCATGTGATTGTTCCCCTCAATAATAAGTATACCGTTTTGAATACGGTTGCGGGGGGCGACCTACCAGGGGAAAGCCACAGCGGCCAGGTCTCTGGCACTGAGCCTGGCCCAGTGGCTCAGAGGGGAAGGGTGAAGAATAGGAGAGCGATATTGATAGGAGATGCAAAGGTTAGAGGAACAGAAAGGAGATTCTGTGGTCGCGAACGAGACTCCCCGATGGTATGTTGCCTCCCGGGTGCCAGGGTCAGGGATGTCTCGGATCAAGTCTACAGGATTCTTAAGTGGGAGGCGGAGTAGCCAGAGGTCGTGGTACACATCGGTACAAATGACATAGCTAAGAAAAGGGATGAGGACCTGAAAAGCGAATATAGGGTGTTAGGTTGGAAGCTAAAAGGCAGGACGGGCAGAGTTGTAATCTCAGGATTGATACCGGTGCCACGTGCTAGTGAGCCGAGAAACAGGGAGCGAGTGCAGCAGAACACGTGGCTACAGAGCTGGTGTAGGAGGGAGGGCTTCAGATATGTGGATCATTGGGATACCTTCTGGGGAAATTGGGACCTGCACAAGAAGGACAGGTTGCATCTGAACTGGAGGGGCACCAATACCCTGGGCGGGAGGTTTGCCAGAGCTCTTCAGGAGGGTTTAAACTAGTTTGGCAGGGGGATGGGAACCGGAGCTACGGATCAGTGGATGGGGTAGCTGTTCAACAGGCAGATACAGAGTGCAGAGAGTCTGTGAGGAAGGTTCGACAGTTGACAGGGCAAAGTTGCAGCCAGTATGATGGGTTGGAGTGGCTCTATTTTAACGCAAGAAGTGTCAGGAATAAGGGTGATGAACGTAGAGCATGGATCAGTACTTGGAGCTAAGATGTTGTGGCCATTATGGAGACTTGGATATCACAGGGGCAGTAATGGATGTTGGAAGTTCCGATCATTCGATGTTTCGAAAGGAATAGGGAGGGAGGTAAAAGAGGTGGGGGAGTGGCATTGTTAAACGGGGATAGTATCACAGCTGCAGAAAGGGAGGTCGTCAAAGAACAAAGAGCAAAGAAAATTACAGCACAGGAACAGGCCCTTCGGCCCTCCAAGCCTACGCCGATCCAAATCCTCTATCTAAACCTGTCGCCTATTCTCTAAGGGTCTGTATCTCTTTACTTCCTGCCCATTCATGTGTCTGTCTAGATACATCTTAAAAGACGCTATCGTGCCCGGGTCTACCACCTCTGCTGGCAATGCGTTCCATGCACCCACCACCCTCTGCGTCAAGAACTTTCCACGCATATCCCCCCTAAACCTTTCCCCTTTCACTTTGAACTCATTTCCACTTGTAATTGAATCCCCCACTCTGGGAAAAAGCTTCTTGCTATCCACCCTGTCTATACCTCTCATGATTTTGTACACCTCAATCAGGTCCCCCCTCAACCTCCGTCTTTCTAATGAAAATAATCCTAATCTACTCAACCTCTCTTCACAGCTAGCGCCCTCCATACCAGGCAACATCCTGGTGAACCTCCTCTGCACCCTCTCCAAAGCATCTACATCCTTTTGGTAATGTGGCGACCAGAATTGCACGCAGTATTCCAAATGTGGCCGAACCAAAGTCCTATACAACTGTAACATGACCTGCCAACTCTTGTACTCAATACCCCGTCCGATGCAGGAAAGCACGCCGTATGCCTTCTTGACCACTCTATTGACCTGCGTTGCCACCTTCAGGGAACAATGGACCTGAACACCCAAATCTCTCTGTACATCAATTTTCACCAGGACTTTTCCAATTACTCTGTAGTTCATTCTTGAATTGGATCTTCCAAAATGCATCACCTCGCATTTGCCCTGATTGAACTCCATCTGCCATTTCTCTGCCCAACTCTCCAGTCTATCTATATTCTGCTGTATTCTCTAACAGTCCCCTTCACTATCTGCTACTCCACCAATCTTAGTGTCGTCTGCAAACTTGCTAATCAGATCTCCTATACTTTCGTCCAAATCATTTATGTTTATCACAAACAAAAGTAGTCCCAGCACGGATCCCTGTGGAACACCACTGGTCACACGTCTCCAATTTGAGAAACTCCCTTCCACTGCTACTCTCTGTCTCCTGTTGCCCAGACAGTTCTTTATCCATCTAGCTAGTACACCTTGGACCCCATGCGCCTTCACTTTCTCCATCAGCCTACCATGGGGAACCTTATCAAACGCCTTACTGAAGTCCATGTATACGACATCTACAGCCCTTCCGTCATCAATCAACTTTGTCACTTCCTCAAAGAATTCTATTAAGTTGGTAAGACATGACCTTCCCTGCACAAAACCATGTTGCCTATCACTGATAAGCCCATTATCTTCCAAATGGGAATAGATCCTATCCCTCAGTATCCTCTCCAGAAGCTTCCCTACCACTGACGTCAGAATCACAGGTCTATAATTACCTGGATTATCCCTGCTACCCTTCTGAAACAAGGGGACAACATTAGCAATTCTCCAGTCCTCCGGGACCTCATCCGTGTTTAAGGATGTTGCAAAGATATCTGTTAATGCCCCAACTATTTCCTCTCTCGCTTCCCACAGTATTCTGGGATAGATCCCATCCGGACCTGGGGACTTGTCCACCTTAATGCCTTTTAGAATACCCAACACTTCCTCCCTCCTTATGCCGACTTGACCTCGAGTAATCAATCATCTGTCCCTAACCTCAACATCCGTCATGTCCCTCTCCACGGTGAATACCGATGCAAAGTACTCGTTTAGAATTTCACCCATTTTCTCTGACTCCACGCATATCTTTCCTCCTTTGTCCTTCAGTGGGCCAATCCTTTCTCTAGTTACCCTGTTGCTCCTTCTATATGAATAAAAGGCTTTGGGATTTTCCTTAACCCTGTTTGCTAAAGATATTTCATGACCCCTTTTAGCCCTCTTAATTCCTCGTTTCAGATTGCGCCTGCAATCCCGATATTCTTTCAAAGCTTCGTCTTTCTTCAGCCGCCTCGACCTTATGTATGCTTCCTTTTTCCTCTCTGCTTGTCTCACAATTTCACCTGGTTCCCTAATCTTGCCATTTCTACCCCTCATTTTCACAGGAACATGTCTCTCCTGCACGCTAATCAACCTCTCTTTAAATGCCTCCCACATATCAAATGTGGATTTACCTTCAAGCAGCTGCTCCCAATCGACATTCCCCAGCTCATGCCGAATTTTGGTATAGTTGGCCTTGCCCCAATTTAGCACTCTTCCTTGAGGACCACTCTCATCTTTGTCCATGAGTATTCTAAAACTTTCGGAATTGTGATCACTATTCCCAAAGTAGTCCCCTTCTGAAACGTCAACCACCTGGCCCGGCTCATTCTCCAACACCAGGTCCAGTATGGCCCATTCCCGAGTTGGACTATTTACATACTGCTCTTGAAAACCCTCCTGGATGCTCCTTACAAATTCTGCTCCATCTGGACCTCTAACACGAAGTGAATCCCAGTCAATGTTGGGAAAATTAAAATCCCCTATCACCACCACCCTGTTGCTCCTACAGGAGGAGGGTTTGTCTACTGAGTCAGTATGGGTGGAAGTCAGAAACAGGAAAGGAGCAGTCACTTGGTTGGGAGTTTTCTATAAACTCCCCAATAGCAACAGAGACACGGACGAACAGATTGGGAGGCAGATTTTGGAAAGGTGCTGAAGTAACAGGGTTGTTGTCATGGGTGACTTCAACTGCCCTAATATTGTTTGGAACCTCTTTAGTGCAAATTGTTTGGATGGAGCAGATTTTGTCAGGTGTGTCCAGGAAGTTTTCCTGACTCAATATGCAGATAGGCTGACTGGAGAAGAGTCTATGTTGGACTTGGTGCTTGGCAACGAACCAGGCCAGGTGGCAGATCTCTCGGTGGGAGAGCATTTCGGTGATAGTGATCACAACTCCCTGACCTTTAGTATAGTCATGGAGAGAGACAGGAGCAGACGGGATGGGAAAATATTTAATCGGGGGAGGGGGAATTACAATGCTGTTAGGCAGGAACTGGGGAGCATAAATTGGGATCAGATGTTCTCAGGGAAATGCACGACAGAAATGTGGAGGTTGTTTAGGGAGTACTTGCTGCGACTGCTGGATAGGTTTTTCCCGATGAGGCAAGGAAGGGATGGTAGGGTGAAGGAACCTTGGAAGACAAGAGATGTGGAACAGCTGGTCAAGAGGAAGAAGGAAGCTTACTTAAAGTTGAGGATGCAAGAATCAGACAGGGCTCTGGAGGGTTCCAAGGTAGCAAGGAAGGAACTAAAGAAAGGACTTAATAGAGCTAGAAGGGGACATGAAAAAGTCTTGGCGGGTAGGATTAAGGAAAATCCCAAGGCGTCCTACATTTATGTGAGGAACAAGAGGATGGCCAGAGTGAGGGTAGGGCCGATCGGGGATAGTGGAGGGAACTTGTGCCTGGAGTCGAAGGAGGTAGGGGAGGTCCTAAATGAATACTTTGCTTCATTATTCACTAGTGAGAGGGACCTGGTCGTTTGTGAGGACAGTGTGAAACAGGCTGATATGCTCGAACAGGTTGATGTTAAGAGGGAGGATGTGCTGGAAATGTTGATTGATCTGAGGGCAGATAAGTCACCGGGGCCAGACGGGATATATCCAAGGATATTACGGGAAGCGAGAGAAAGATTGCTGCACTTTTGGCGACGATCTTTGCGTCTTCACTGTCCACTGGAGTAGTACCGTATGATTGGAGGGTGGCAAATGTTGTTCCCTTGTTCAAGAAAGGGAATAGGGATAACCCTGGGAATTATAGACCAGTCAGTCTTACATCGATAGTGGGCAAATGATTGGAGAAGATTCTGGGAGACAGGATTCATGATTATTTGGAAAAGCATGGTTTGATTAGAGACAGTCAGCATGGTTTTGTGAGGGGCAGGTCATGCATCACAAGCCTTATTGAATTCTTTGAC
Organism: Heterodontus francisci; assembly: GCF_036365525.1. NCBI lineage: Eukaryota > Metazoa > Chordata > Chondrichthyes > Heterodontiformes > Heterodontidae > Heterodontus > Heterodontus francisci. Next base: position 9,477,968 of record NC_090391.1, read on the forward strand.
GATGTGACAAAACACATTGATGAAGGAAGAGCAGTGGATGTGGTGTATATGGATTTTAGCAAGGCGTTTGATAAGGTTCCCCATGGTAGGCTCATTCAGAAAGTGAGGAGGCATGGGATACAGGGAAGGTTGGCCAATACAGAATTGGCTGGCCCATAGAAGTCAGAGGGTGGAAGTCGATGGAAACTATTCAGCATGGAGCTCGGTGACCAGTGGTGTTCCACAAGGATCTGTTCTGGGACCTCTGCTCTTTGTGATTTTTAGAAATGACTTGGATGAGGAAGTGGAAGGCTGTGTTAGCAAATTTGCCGATGACACGAAGGTTGCTGGAGTTGTGGATAGTGTGGAAGGCTGTTGTAGGTTGCAACGGGACATTGACAGGATGCAGAGCTGGGCTGATAAGTGGCAGATGGAGTTCAACCTGGAAAAGTGTGAAGTGCTTCATTTTGGAAGGTCGAATTTAAATGCAGAATACAGGCTTAAAGACAGGATTCTTGGTAGTGTGGAGAAACAGAGGAATCTTGGGGTCCATGTCCATAGATCGCTCAAAGTTGCCACCCAAGTTGATAGGGTTGTTAAGAAGGCGTATGGTGTGTTGTCTTTCATTAACAGAGGAATTGAGTTTAAGAGCCACGAGGTTATGTTGTAGCTCTATAAAGCTCTTGTTCGAGCACACTTAGAATATTGTATTCCGTTCTGGTCGCCTCATTGGAGGAAGGATGTGCAAGCTTTAGAGAGGGTGCAGAGGAGATTTACCAGGATGCTGCCTGGACTGGAGGGCATGTCTTACAATGAAAGTTGAAGGAGCTAGGATGGATGACAGGTGACTTGATAGAGGGGTACAAGATGATGAGAGGCATAGATAGAGTGGATAGCCAGAGACTTTTTCCCAGGGTGGAAAGGGCTATCACCAGGGGGCGTAATTTTAAGGTGATTGGAGGAAGGTTTCGGGGAGATGTCAGAGGTAGGTTATTTACACAGAGAGTGGTGGGTGCGTGGAATGCACTGCCAGCGGTGGTAGTAGAAGCAGATACATTAGGGACATTTAAGCGACTTTTGGATAGGTAGATGGATGATAGTATCACGAAGGGTATATAGATAGTTTGATCTTAGAGTGGGTTTAAGTTTCGGCACAACATCGTGGGCCGAAGGGCCTGTACTGTGCTGTACTGTTCTATGTTCTATTTTCTCTCAAACACACACGCACACATGCTCTTCCACACGCACACACTCTCTCTCAGACACACACATTTACATACGCATCGATACACGCTCTCTCTCTCTCTCTCCCTTCTCTCACGCACACACATGCTCTCTCTCTCATACTCACATTATCTCTCACACACGTACATTCTCTCAGGCACACGCACACATGCACACAAACACACACACATTCTCTCCGACCCACACACACACTCTCTCTCTCACACACATGCTCTCTCTTGCACACAAACATACACTCACACACAAACATACACTCTGCTTCTCTCTCACTCACGCAAACAGACACACACGTCCAAATGCTCTCTCTCTCTCACAAACACACTAACGCTCTTACACACAAACACAATCTCCCTCTCTCACACACAAACACACTCTCTCGCACACATACACGCTCTCACACACACAAGCTCTCACTCACACACACGCACACACACTCACTCTTAGCCATGCACACACGCTCTGTCTCACGCGCACACACACACAGAGTTACGCTGTCCCACATGCACACACTCTCTCTCTCACACACACAAACACACACGCTCTCTCTCACACTCACTTTCCAACACACAAACACTCTCTGAGACACACACACGCATGCTCTCTTTCTAACACACACACAAGCTCTCTCTCTCTCACAAACACACGTTCTCTCTCTCATACACCCACTCTCGCTCTCGCAGACACACTTACATTCTGTCTCTCTCTCACACACACACACGCTTTCTCCATAGCTCTCTCTCTCTCTCTATAACTCACCCACATGTCTCACACAAACACACACTCACACACCCACACACAATCACATTATTTCCAAACCCACACAATCACATGCACATAATGTCTCTCTCAGGCACACACACGCGCTCTCCGTCACACACACGCTCACTGTCAAACGCACTCACACACAGTATCTCTCAGACAAAGACATGCATTCTCTCTCACATAAACTCTCACACGCACACACACACAAACACACAGACACTCTCTCACACACACATACTCTCACACACATGCCCATAGATGCATTCACTCTCACACGCAAACTCTCTCTCAAACACACACTCTCTCTCTCACACACACTGTCTCTCTCACGCACACATATCTCTCTCTCTCTCTCTCTCTCTCTCTCACACACCCATACACCCACACACACACGCTCTCTCTGAAACTCACACACATACTCTCTCTCTCTCTCGGTCTCTCTCTCTCTTTCTCTCTATCTCACACCCACATGTCTCTCACTCACACACACACTTTTCCAGACACACACACACGCACACTTTTCCAGACACACACACACGCACAGTGTGCACGCTGAAACAATCACATTCTTTCCCAAATACACATGCTGTCGCTCAAACAGACGCACATGCACACACTCTCTCTCACACACACGCTCACTCTCAGACGCACTCACACACATTCTCTCTCAGACAAAGACATGCAGTCTCTCTCACATAAACTCTCACACACACACTCTCACACACATGCCCATACATGCATTCACTCTCACACGCAAACTCTCTCTCAAACACACGCTCTCTCTCTCACACACACACTGTCTCTCTCACGCACACATATCTGTCTCTCTCTCACTCTCACACACCCATACACCCACACACACACGCTCTCACTGAAACTCACACACATCCTCTCTCTCTCTCGCTCTCTCTCTCTCTCTTTCTCTCTTTCTCTCTAACTCACACCCACATGTCTCTCTCTCACACACACACACACTTTTTCAGACACACACTCACGCACAGTCCCTCTCACACACATAAACATGCTCTCTGTCATACACACACATTCTCCCTCTTTCTCTCTCACACACATACACATGCTCTCTCGCTCACACACACACGCACTCTCTCAAACACACACACATACATACACTCTCACACACGCAAACTCTCTCTCTCACACAGACACAGACACACACATGTGCTCTCTCTCACGCACGCACATACACAGATACACACACACAATCACATTCTTTCACAAACACACATGCTGTCACTCAAACAGACGCACATACACGCACACTCTCTCACACACACTCAAACTCTAACACACATGCGCGCTCTCTCACACACACACGCTCGCTATCTCACACACACACTGTCTCTCTCACACACATATCTGTCTCTCTCTCTCTCTCTCTAACTCACACCCACATGTCTCTCTCAGAAACACACACACACTTTTTCACACACACACACACACACACACACACACACACACACACACACAGAGTCCATCTCACACACACACATGCTATCTCTGTCACACACACACGCTCGCTCTCTCTCTCACACACTCACTCTCTCTCTCCCTCACAAACACACACGAACTCTCACACTCATACACACACATGCTCTCTCTCACACGCACACTTTCTCTCTCCCTTTCACACACACACATACTCTCTCGCACACACACGCTCACTCTCAAACACTCTCACACACAGTCTCTCTCAGACACGCACCCTTTCTTACATACAAGCACACACACTCTCTCTCACACACGCACACGCTCTCTCCCTTACACACACAAACACACACACACACGCTCTCTCTCTTTCACACACACACGCTCTCTCTCACACACTCTCCCTCTCTCTCTTTCAAAGACACACACACGCTCTCGCTCTCGCACTCACGCACACACTGTCTCTCACACACACATACTGTGTCTCTGTCTCACACACACACATGCACACACACACACACACGCTCTCTCTGAATCACACTCACACACACACACAGACTGTCTCACATACAAAGACACAAATATGCTCTCACTCTCTCTCTCACACACACACCAACACACACATGCTCTATCACTCTCTCTCACACACACTCTGTCACACACATGTCCACACATGCTGTCACTCTCACACACAAACTGTCTCTCACACACACATACTCTGTCTCTGTTTCACACACACACAAACACACACGCACACACACACACACACATTCATATAATTTCACAAACACACACAATCTCTCTCTTTCACACGCACAAACACATACTTTCTCGCACGCACACGCTCACTCTCAAACGCTCTCAGACACACACATGCTGTCTCACTCACATACACTCACACACACACACAGACACACACACACATACTCACACACGCTCTCTTTCACTCTCACACACACTGTCACACACATGTCCACACATGCTGTCACTCTCACACACAAACTGTCTCTCGCACACACGCACACTCTCCCTCACAAACACACACACTCTCTTTCTTTCACACGCACACACAGATACACTCTCGCACACACACGCTCACTCTCAAACGGACTCACACACACTGTCTCTCTCAGACACATGCACTCTTTCTCACACACAAACACACATACACACACACACACACACAGACGCTCACTTACACACACTCACACACTCTCTCTCTCACACACACATGCTCTTGCCCTTACGCACACAAACACAAACACACTCTCTCTCACACGCGCACACTCTCTCCCTGACACACATAGACACACACACACACACGCTTTCTCTCTTTCACAGACACACATACGCTCTCCCTCTCACACACACACACTATCTCACTCACACACACATACTCCGTCTCCCTCTCTCTCTCTAACTCTCTAATTCACACCCACATGTCTCTCTCTCTCTCTCTCTCTCTCTCTCTCTCATACACACACACACACACACTCACACCTTTTCAGTCACAAACACACACGCACTGTCCCTCTCTCACACACACGCGCGCTTTCTCTCTCGCTCTCACACTCACTCTCTCTATACCTCACAAACGCACACGCTGTTTCACACTCATACACACATATGCTCTCTGTCTCACACACGTACGCTCTCTCCCAAACACACACATGTACACACACAACACACACACACACACACTCTCTCTCTCTCTCTAACCCACACCCACATGTCACACACACACACTCTTTTTCACACACACACATACACACACACACACATGCACAGTCCTTCTCACACACACACATGCTCTCTCTCTCACGCACACAGATACACACACACAAACTCGCACACAATCACATTCTTTCCCAAACACATACGCTCTCTCTCAAACAGACGGACATACACACTCTCTCTCTCACACATACTCACAATCTAACACACATGCGCTCTCGCACTCACACACACACACTCACGCTTATACAGACACTCACGCTCTATCTCTCTCACTCAGACGCACGCTCTCTCTCTCTCACACTCACACACACGCTCTCTCTCACACACACCCACTCTCTCTCTCAGACATACACACACTCTCTTTCTCACACACATACACACGCTCTCTCTCTCTCTCACACACACACACACTCTCTCTCACACTCATTTTCCAACACACAAACACTCTCAGAGACACACACACGCACGCTCTCTTTCTAACACACACGCATGCTCTCTTTCTAACACACGCTCTCTATCTCACACACACGCTCTCTCTCATTCACCCACTCTCGCTATCGCAGACACACATACACTCTGTCTCTCTCACACACACAAACGCTTTCTCTCTAGCACTCTGTCTCTGTCTCTCTCTCTAATTCACACCCACATGTCTTTCTCTCATACACACACACACACACACACACCTTTTCAGGCACAATCACACACGCACTGTCCTCACACACACACACACGCTTTCTCTCTCTCTCTCCCTCACAAACACACACGCTTTCTTACACTCATACACATACATGCTCTCTTACACACGTATGCGCTCTCTCAAACACACACACATAGACACACATACACAAATGCACATACTCTCTCTCTCTCTCTATCTCTATAACTCACACCGACACATCACACACACACACACGCACACACGTTTTCACACACACATACACGCACAGTCCCTCACACACACACACACACATGCTATTTCTGTCACACACACACGCTCTCTGTCTCTCACACACTCACACTCTCTCTCCCTCAGACACACACGTGCTCTCTCACATTCATACACACACATGCTCTCTCTCTCACACACACACACACTCCATCTCAAACACGCACACATACACACATTCTCACACACACACACTCTCTCACATACATACACACACATATGCTCTCTCTCACAGACACACACACACACACACGATCTGTCTCTCTCTCTCTCACACACACAGTTACACACACAAACTCACACACAATCACATTCTTTCCCAAACATACACTCTCTCTCTCACACACACAAACACTCCAACACACATGCGCTCTCTCTCTCACACACACACGCTCTCCATCTCACACACATACACACACATACTCACACGCTCTCTCTGAAGCACACACAAATACACACACACTCTCTCCCACACACACACACACTCACGCTTATACAGACACACACGCTCTCTCTCTCTCTCTTTCTCTCTCGCACGCACGCTCTCTCTCTCTCTCTCACACGCACACACATACATTCTCTTTCACACAGACACATACATTATCTCTCACACACACACACACGCTGTCTCTCACACGCACCACTCTCTTTCTCAGACTCTCACCCACTCTCTCGTTCAGAGACTCACATGCTCCCTCTCACACCCACCCACTCTCTCAGACACACACGCACTCTGTCACACACTTACACACGCTCTCTCTCTCTCTCACACGCACACACATACATTCTCTCTCTCGCGCACACACAAACACATGCGCTCTCTCTCACACTCATTTTCTAACACACCTACACTTTCTGAGACACACACACGCATGCTCTCTTTCTAACACACACACGCTCTCTCTCACACACACACGCTCTCCCTCTCTCACACACACACGCACACACACTCTCTCACACACGCACACTCTCTCTCACACACACACGCTCGCTCACTCACACACCCACTCTCTCTTGCACAGACACACATACGATCTCTCTCTTAAACCCACACTATCTCACTCACAAGCACATACTCCGTCTCTCTCTCTCTCTTGCACACATACACACAATCTCTCTCTCTCACACATGCACATACACGCTCTCTCTCAGACACACCCAATCTGTTTCTCAGACACACCCCCACTCTTCTTTCAGACACACACATGCTCTCTCACACACACACACTCTGTCTCTCAGACAAACACATATACTCTCTCCAGACACAGAAACACTCTCTTTCACACACACACACACACGCTCTCTCTCTAACAAACACACACTCTCTCTCTCACACACACTCTCACTCTCTCGCACGCACATGCTAGCTCTCTCACCGACCCACTCTCTCTTCCGCAGACACACACACAAGGTCTCTCACACTCACACACGCACACACGCTTGCTCTCTCACAAACTTTCTAACACACAAACACTCTCTGAGACGAACGCACTCTCTCTCTATAACACACACACATGTGTCTGACTCAAGCACACACACACACACTCTTTCGCAGACAAACAATACACACACACACTGTCCCTCTTACACACACGCTCTCTCTCACACACACGCATACTCTGTCTCTGACACACACACGCTCTCTCTCTCTCTCTTTCTCTCTCGCACGCACACACATACATTCTCTTTCACACAGACACATACATTATCTCTCACACACACACACACACGCTGTCTCTCACACGCACCACTCTCTTTCTCAGACTCTCACCCACTCTCTCGTTCAGAGACTCACATGCTCCCTCTCACACCCACCCACTCTCTCAGACACACACGCACTCTGTCACACACTTACACACGCTCTCTCTCTCTCTCACACGCACACACATACATTCTCTCTCTCGCGCACACACAAACACATGCGCTCTCTCTCACACTCATTTTCTAACACACCTACACTTTCTGAGACACACACACGCATGCTCTCTTTCTAACACACACACGCTCTCTCTCACACACACACGCTCTCCCTCTCTCACACACACACGCACACACACTCTCTCACACACGCACACTCTCTCTCTCACACACACGCTCGCTCACTCACACACCCACTCTCTCTTGCACAGACACACATACGATCTCCCTCTTAAACCCACACTATCTCACTCACAAGCACATACTCCGTCTCTCTCTCTCTCTTGCACACATACACACAATCTCTCTCTCTCACACATGCACATACACGCTCTCTCTCAGACACACCCAATCTGTTTCTCAGACACACCCCCACTCTTCTTTCAGACACACACATGCTCTCTCACACACACACACTCTGTCTCTCAGACAAACACATATACTCTCTCCAGACACAGAAACACTCTCTTTCACACACACACACACACGCTCTCTCTCTACCAAACACACACTCTCTCTCTCACACACACTCTCACTCTCTCGCACGCACATGCTAGCTCTCTCACCGACCCACTCTCTCTTCCGCAGACACACACACAAGGTCTCTCACACTCACACACGCACACACGCTTGCTCTCTCACAAACTTTCTAACACACAAACACTCTCTGAGACGAACGCACTCTCTCTCTATAACACACACACATGTGTCTGACTCAAGCACACACACACACACTCTTTCGCAGACAAACAATACACACACACACTGTCCCTCTTACACACACGCTCTCTCTCACACACACGCATACTCTGTCTCTGACACACACACGCTCTCTCTCTCTGACACAGACACATACACACATGCTCTCTCTCACACTCACTCTCTCTCTCTCACACAAACACACACGCTCTCTCACACTCATGCACACACATGCTCTCTCTCTCACACACACACGCTTTCTCTCAAAAGCACACACACACACACATACTCTATTACACACACACACATACTCTATTACACATACACACACATACACACACATATGCTCTCTCTCTCTCTCACGCCCACACATGCTCTCTCTCTCTCACACACACACACACAGATACACACACACACACATAAACACACACAAACACATTCTTTCCCAAACATAGACACAATCACACGCACACACTGTCTCTCTCACATGCACACACATGCGATTTCTCACACACACATGCTCACTCTCAAACGCACTAACATACACAGTCTCTGTCAGACACACACACTCTTACTCACACACAAACACACGCAGACACCCTCACAAACACACACACACACGCGCTCACTCACACAGACGCACACACTCCCTCTCACACACACACATGCTCTTGCCCTTACAAACACACACACTCTCTCTCACACACTCTCCCTCTCTCTCACACACTCTCCCTCTCTCTCTTGCACAGACACACATCCACGCTTTCTCTTAAACACACACTATCTCACTCATACCCACATACTCCGTCTCTCTCTCTCTCTCGCACACAAACACACACACACGCTCTCCCTCAAACACACAGACATACACGTATGTCCTCTCATTCTCACACATACACACGGACTCTCTAACATGCACACGTACACATTCTCTGTCTCTCTCTCACTCACACGCACACTCTCTTACACACACACTCTCACATACACACATACACACGAACTCTCTGAAACACACACACAGACACACGCTCTCTCTCACACACAGACTCACATACACACACGCACACACACTCTCTCTCTCCTACACACACACACACACTGTCTCTCTTACACACTCACACACACTCTCATATAAACACACACGCTCTTTCTCAAGCAGACGCACGTACACACACTCTCTCTCTCACACACACACGCTCTCTCTCTCTCTCTCACACACACACGCTCTCTCTCATACACACCCAATCTCCTTCTTAGACACACAGCCACTCTCTCTTTCAGAGACACAAATGCACTCTCTCACACATACACGCTCTCTATCTCACACACGCACGCTCTCTCTCTCATTCACCCACTCTCGCTATCGCAGACACACATACACTCTGTCTCTCTCACACACACACATGCTTTCTCTCTAGCACTCTGTCTCTGTCTTTCTCTCTAATTCACACCCACATGTCTTTCTCTCATACACACACACACACCTTTTCAGGCACAATCACACACGTACTGTCCTCACACACACACATGCGCTTTCTCTCTCTCTCTCTCACACTCACTCTCTCTCTCTCCCTCACAAACACACACGCTATCTCACACTCATACACACACATGCTCTCTCTCTTACACACGTATGCTCTCTCTCAAAGACACACACATACACACACACACACACACAAATGCACATACTCTCTCTCTCTCTCTCTCTCTCTCTCTATAACTCACACCCGCACATCACACACACACACAAGCACACACTTTTTCACACACACATACACGCACAGTCCCTCACACACACACACATGTTCTTTCTGTCACACACACACGCTCTCTGTCTCTCACACACTCACACTCTCTCTCCCTCAGACACACACATGCTCTCTCACATTCATACACACACATGCTCTCTCTCTCACGCACACACACTCCATCACAAACACGCACACATGCACACACTCTCACACACACACACTCTCTCACATACATACACACACATATGCTCTCTCTCACAGACACACAAACACGCACACACATGCTCTGTCTCCCTCAGACACACACATGCTCTCTCACATTCATACACACACATGATCTCTCTCTCACACACACACTCCATCTCAAACACGCACACATACACACACTCTCACACATGCACACTCTCTCACATACATACACACACATATGCTCTCTCTCACAGATACACACACACGCACACACACGCTCTGTCTCCCTCTCTCACACACACACAGATACACACACAAACTCACACACAATCACATTATTTCCCAAACACAAACGCTCTCTCTCAAACAGACGCACACACACACACTCTAACACACATGCGCTCTCTCTCTCACATACACACACGCTCTCCATCTCACACACATACACACGCTTATACAGACACACACGCTCTCTCTCTCTCTCTTTCTCTCTCGCACGCACGCTCTCTCTCTCTCTCACACGCACACACACATACATTCTCTTTCACACACACATATACATTCTCTCTCACACATACACACACACGCTGTCTCTCACACGCACCACTCTCTTTCTCAGACTCTCACCCACTCTCTCATTCAGAAACTCACATGGTCTCTCTCACACCCACCTACTCTCTCAGACACACACACACTCTCTCACACACATACACACGCTCTCTCTCTCTCTCACACGCACACACATACATTTTCTCTCTCACACACACACACACACACACACGCTCTCTCTCTCACACTCATTTTCTAACACACCTACACTTTCTGAGACACACACAAGCATGCTCCCTTTCTAACACACACACGCTCTCTCTCACACACACACGCTCTCCCTCTCTCTCACACACACGCACACACACTCTCTCACACACGCACACTCTCTCTCTCACACTCACACGCTCGCTCACTCACACACCCACTCTCTCTTGCACAGACACACATACGATCTCTCTCTTAAACCCACACTATCTCACTCACAAGCACATAATCCGTCTCTCTCTCTCACACACACACACACACACACATACACACTCTCTCTCTCTCACACACATGCACATACATGCTCTCTCTCACACACACCCAATCTCTTTCTCAGACACACCCCCACTCTTCTTTCAGACACACACATGCTCTCTCACACACACACACTCTGTCTCTCAGACAAACACACATACTCTCTCCAGACACAGAAACACTCTCTTTCACACACACACACACGCTCTCTCTCTAACAAACACACACTCTCTCTCGCACACACTCTCACTCTCTCGCACGCACATGCTAGCTCTCTCACCGACCCACTCTCTCTTTCGCAGACACACACACAAGGTCTCTCACACTCACACACGCACACACGCTTGCTCTCTCACAAACTTTCTAACACACAAACACTCTCTGAGACAAACACACTCTCTCTCTATAACACACACACATATGTCTGACTCAAACACACACACACACTCTTTCGCAGACAAACAATACACACACACGCACTGTCCCTCTTGCACACACGCTCTCTCTCACACACACGCATACTCTGTCTCTGACACACACACGCTCTCTTTCTCTCTGACGCAGACACATACACACATGCTCTCTCTCTCACACTCACTCTCTCTCTCTCACACAAACACACACGCTCTCTCACACTCATGCACACACATGCTCTTTATCTCACACACACACGCTTTCTCTCAAACGCACACACATACACATACTCTATTACACATACACACACATACACACACATATGCTCTCTCTGTCTCACACGCCCACACATGCTCTCTCTCTCTCTCACACACACACATAGATACACACACACACACACACACATAAACACACAGACAAACACATTCTTTCCCAAACGTACACACAATCACACGCACACACTGTCTCTCTCACATGCAGACACATGCGTTTTCTCACACACACATGCTCACTCTAAAACGCACTAACAGACACAGTCTCTGTCAGACACACACACTCTTTTTCACACACAAACACACGCAGACACCCTCACAAACACACACACACACGCGCTCACTCACACAGACGCACACACTCTCTCTCACACACACACATGCTCTTGCCCTTACACACACAAACACACACACTCTCTCTCACACACTCTCCCTCTCTGTCTTGCACAGACACACATGCACTCTTTCTCTTAAACACACACTATCTCACTCATACCCACATATTCCGTCTCTCTCTCTCACACACACACACGCTCTCTCTCAAACACACAGACATACACGCATGTCCTCTCATTCTCACACAGACACACGGACTCTCTAACATGCACACGTACACATTCTCTGTCTCTCTCTCACTCACACGCACACTCTCTTACACACGCACTCTCACATACACACACACACACGATCTCTCTGAAACACACACACAGACACACGCTCTCTCTCACACACAGACTCACACACACACACGCACACACTGTCTCTCTTACACACTCACACACACTCTCATATAAACACACACGCTCTTTCTCAAGCAGACGCACGTACACACACACTCTCTCTCACACACACACGCTCTCTCTCTCTCTCTCTCTCTCACGCTCTCTCTCATACACACCCAATCTCCTTCTTAGACACACAGCCACTCTCTCTTTCAGAGACACAAATGCACTCTCTCACATACACACGCTCTCTATCTCACACACACACGCTCTCTCTCTCATTCACCCACTCTTGCTATCGCAGACACACATACACTCTGTCTCTCTCACACACACACACGCTTTCTCTGTCGCACTCTGTCTCTGTCTCTCTTTCTAATTCACACCCACATGTCTTTCTCTCATACACACACACACACCTTTTCAGGCACAATCACACACGCACTGTCCTCACACACACACACGTGCTTTCTCTCTCTCTCTCACACTCACTCTCTCTCTCCCTCACAAACACACACGCTTTCTCACACTCATACACACATATGCTCTCTCTCTTACACACGTGTGCTCTCTCAAACACACACACATACACACACACACACACACAAATGCACATACTCTCTCTCTCTCTCTATAACTCACACCCGCACATCACACACACACACAAGCACACACTTTTTCACACACACATACACGCACAGTCCCTCACACACACACATGCTCTTTCTGTCACACACACACGCTCTCTGTCTCTCACACACTCACACTCTCTCTCCCTCAGACACACACATGCTCTCTCACATTCATACACACACATGCTCTCTCTCTCACACACACGCGCTCTATCTGAAACGCGCACACATACACACACTCTCACACACACACACTCTCTCACATACATACACACACATATGCTCTCTCTCACAGATACACACACACGCACACACACGCACTGTCTCCCTCTCTCTCACACACACAGATACACACACAAACTCACACACAATCACATTCTTTCCCAAACACAAACGCTCTCTCTCTCAAACAGATGCACATACACACACTCTCTCTCTCTCTCTCACACACAAACACTCCAACACACATGCGCTCTCTCTCTCTCACACACACACGCTCTCCATCTCACACACATACACACACATACTCACACGCTCTCTCTGAAGCACACACAAATACACACACGCTCTCTCCCACACACACACACACACGCTTATACAGACACACACGCTCTCTCTCTCTCTCTCTTTCCCTCTCGCACGCAGGCTCTCTCCCTCTCACACGCACACACACATACATTGTCTTTCACACACACACACATACATTCTCTCACACACTCACAAATACACACAGACGCTGTCTCTCACACGCACCACTCTCTTTCTCTGACTCTCACCCACTCTCTCATTCAAAGACTCACATGGTCACTCTCACACCCACCCACTCTCTCAGACACACACACTCTCACACACATACACACGCTCTCTCTCTCTCTCTCACACACACACACATACATTCTCTCTCTCACACGCACACACACACACACGCTCTCTCTCACACTCATTTTCTAACACACCTACACTTTCTGAGACACACACACGCATGCTCTCTTTCTAACACACACGCTCTCCCTCTCTCTCACACACACGCACACACACTCTCACACACACACACACTCTCTCTCACACACACACACGCTCGCTCACTCACACACCCACTCTCTCTTGCACAGACACACATACGATCTCTCTCTTAACCCCACACTATCTCACTCACAAGCACATACTCCGTCTCTCTCTCTCTCACACACACACATACACACTCTCTCTCTCTCACACATGCACATACACGCTCTCTCTCAGACACACCCAATCTGTTTCTCAGACACACCCCCACTCTTCTTTCAGACACACACATGCTCTCTCACACACACACACACTCTGTCTCTCAGACAAACACACACACTCTCTCCAGACACATGAACACTCTCTTTCACACACACACACACACACTCTCTCTAACAAACACACTCTCTCTCTCACACACACTCTCACTCTCTCGCACGCACATGCTAGCTCTCTCACAGAACCTCCCTCTCTTTCGCAGACAAACACACAAGGTCTCTCACACTCACACACGCACACACGCTTGCTCTCTCACAAACGTTCTAACACACAAACACTCTCTGAGACAAACACACTCACTCTCTCTAACACACACACATATGTCTGACTCAAACACACACACACTCTTTCGCAGACAAACAATACACACACACGCACTGTCCCTCTCACACACATGCTCTCTCTCACACACACGCATACTATGTCTCTGACACACACACGCTCTCTCTCTCTGACACAGACACATACACACATGCTCTCTCTCTCTCACACTCACTCTCTCTCTCTCTCTCACGCAAACACACACGCACTCTCACACTCATGCACACACATGCTCTCTCTCTCACACACACACGCTTTCTCTCAAACACACACACATACACATACTCTATTACACACACAGACATACTCTATTACACACACACACACTCTCTCACCCTTACACACACAAACACACACACACACACACTGTCACTCGCGCACACACTCTCTCTCTCACACACTCTCCCTCTCTCTCACACACTCTCGCTCTCTCACTTGCACAGACACACATACACTCTCTCTCTCTCGCACACACACACTCTCTCTAACGCATGCACACACGCTCTCTCTCACACACACTTTCTAACACACAAACATTCTCTGGGACCCCCACACACTCGATCTCTCTCTCACACGCAAACACTCTCTCTCTCACACACCCACTCTCTCTTTCATAGACTCACACACACGCCCGCACACATGCACACACACACACGCTCTCTCTCACATACACTTTCTAACACACAAATACTCTCTGAGACTCCCATACGCACGCTCTCTCTCACACACATCCACACACGCTGTCTCTCACACGTGCACACACGCACGCTCTCTTTCTCTCTCTCTCTCTCTCTCTCTGTCTCTCTCTCTCTCTCACGCACACACGCTCTTTCTCTCTCTCTCTCACATACACACACTCACTCTCACACACACTCTCACATACACACACACACGCGCACTCTCCATCTCTCTCACAAACACACACTCTCACTCTTACACACGCACACACTCTCTCTCTCTCTCACACACACACGCACTTTCACTCACACACACACACTCTCTCACAAGCACTACACTCTCTCACACTTACACACACGCCCACTCTCTCACACACACGCACATGCCCTCTCTCTCTCACACACACAGACACTCTCTGAGACACACACACACACGCTATCTCTCTAACACACACGCACACACACACAGCCACTCTCTCACACACACAAACTCACACACAATCACATTATTTCCCAAACACAAACGCTCTCTCTCAAACAGACGCACACAGACACACTCTCTCTCTCACACACACACACTCTAACACACATGCGCTCTCTCTCTCACATACACACACGCTCTCCATCTCACACACATACACACGCTTATACAGACACACACGCTCTCTCTCTCTCTCTTTCTCTCTCGCACGCACGCTCTCTCTCTCTCTCACACGCACACACACATACATTCTCTTTCACACACACATATACATTCTCTCTCACACATACACACACACGCTGTCTCTCACACGCACCACTCTCTTTCTCAGACTCTCACCCACTCTCTCATTCAGAAACTCACATGGTCTCTCTCACACCCACCTACTCTCTCAGACACACACACACTCTCTCACACACATACACACGCTCTCTCTCTCTCTCACACGCACACACATACATTTTCTCTCTCTCACACACACACACACACACACGCTCTCTCTCTCACACTCATTTTCTAACACACCTACACTTTCTGAGACACACACAAGCATGCTCCCTTTCTAACACACACACGCTCTCTCTCACACACACACGCTCTCCCTCTCTCTCACACACACGCACACACACTCTCTCACACACGCACACTCTCTCTCTCACACTCACACGCTCGCTCACTCACACACCCACTCTCTCTTACACAGACACACATACGATCTCTCTCTTAAACCCACACTATCTCACTCACAAGCACATAATCCGTCTCTCTCTCTCTCACACACACACACACACATACACACTCTCTCTCTCTCACACACATGCACATACATGCTCTCTCTCACACACACCCAATCTCTTTCTCAGACACACCCCCACTCTTCTTTCAGACACACACATGCTCTCTCACACACACACACTCTGTCTCTCAGACAAACACACATACTCTCTCCAGACACAGAAACACTCTCTTTCACACACACACACACGCTCTCTCTCTAACAAACACACACTCTCTCTCGCACACACTCTCACTCTCTCGCACGCACATGCTAGCTCTCTCACCGACCCACTCTCTCTTTCGCAGACACACACACAAGGTCTCTCACACTCACACACGCACACACGCTTGCTCTCTCACAAACTTTCTAACACACAAACACTCTCTGAGACAAACACACTCTCTCTCTATAACACACACACATATGTCTGACTCAAACACACACACACACTCTTTCGCAGACAAACAATACACACACACGCACTGTCCCTCTTGCACACACGCTCTCTCTCACACACACGCATACTCTGTCTCTGACACACACACGCTCTCTTTCTCTCTGACGCAGACACATACACACATGCTCTCTCTCTCACACTCACTCTCTCTCTCTCACACAAACACACACGCTCTCTCACACTCATGCACACACATGCTCTTTATCTCACACACACACGCTTTCTCTCAAACGCACACACATACACATACTCTATTACACATACACACACATACACACGCATATGCTCTCTCTGTCTCACACGCCCACACATGCTCTCTCTCTCTCTCTCACACACACATAGATACACACACACACACACACACACATAAACACACAGACAAACACATTCTTTCCCAAACGTACACACAATCACGCACACACTGTCTCTCTCACATGCAGACACATGCGTTTTCTCACACACACATGCTCACTCTAAAACGCACTAACAGACACAGTCTCTGTCAGACACACACACTCTTTTTCACACACAAACACACGCAGACACCCTCACAAACACACACACACACGCGCTCACTCACACAGACGCACACACTCTCTCTCACACACACACATGCTCTTGCCCTTACACACACAAACACACACACTCTCTCTCACACACTCTCCCTCTCTGTCTTGCACAGACACACATGCACTCTTTCTCTTAAACACACACTATCTCACTCTTACCCACATATTCCGTCTCTCTCTCTCACACACACACACGCTCTCTCTCAAACACACAGACATACACGCATGTCCTCTCATTCTCACACAGACACACGGACTCTCTAACATGCACACGTACACATTCTCTGTCTCTCTCTCACTCACACGCACACTCTCTTACACACGCACTCTCACATACACACACACACACGATCTCTCTGAAACACACACACAGACACACGCTCTCTCTCACACACAGACTCACACACACACACGCACACACTGTCTCTCTTACACACTCACACACACTCTCATATAAACACACACGCTCTTTCTCAAGCAGACGCACGTACACACACACTCTCTCTCACACACACACGCTCTCTCTCTCTCTCTCTCTCTCTCACGCTCTCTCTCATACACACCCAATCTCCTTCTTAGACACACAGCCACTCTCTCTTTCAGAGACACAAATGCACTCTCTCACATACACACGCTCTCTATCTCACACACACACGCTCTCTCTCTCATTCACCCACTCTTGCTATCGCAGACACACATACACTCTGTCTCTCTCACACACACACACGCTTTCTCTGTCGCACTCTGTCTCTGTCTCTCTTTCTAATTCACACCCACATGTCTTTCTCTCATACACACACACACACCTTTTCAGGCACAATCACACACGCACTGTCCTCACACACACACACGTGCTTTCTCTCTCTCTCTCACACTCACTCTCTCTCTCCCTCACAAACACACACGCTTTCTCACACTCATACACACATATGCTCTCTCTCTTACACACGTATGCTCTCTCAAACACACACACATACACACACACACACACACAAATGCACATACTCTCTCTCTCTCTCTATAACTCACACCCGCACATCACACACACACACAAGCACACACTTTTTCACACACACATACACGCACAGTCCCTCACACACACACATGCTCTTTCTGTCACACACACACGCTCTCTGTCTCTCACACACTCACACTCTCTCTCCCTCAGACACACACATGCTCTCTCACATTCATACACACACATGCTCTCTCTCTCACACACACGCGCTCTATCTGAAACGCGCACACATACACACACTCTCACACACACACACTCTCTCACATACATACACACACATATGCTCTCTCTCACAGATACACACACACGCACACACACGCACTGTCTCCCTCTCTCTCACACACACAGATACACACACAAACTCACACACAATCACATTCTTTCCCAAACACAAACGCTCTCTCTCTCAAACAGATGCACATACACACACTCTCTCTCTCTCTCTCACACACAAACACTCCAACACACATGCGCTCTCTCTCTCACACACACACGCTCTCCATCTCACACACATACACACACATACTCACACGCTCTCTCTGAAGCACACACAAATACACACACGCTCTCTCCCACACACACACACACACGCTTATACAGACACACACGCTCTCTCTCTCTCTCTCTTTCCCTCTCGCACGCAGGCTCTCTCCCTCTCACACGCACACACACATACATTGTCTTTCACACACACACACATACATTCTCTCACACACTCACAAATACACACAGACGCTGTCTCTCACACGCACCACTCTCTTTCTCTGACTCTCACCCACTCTCTCATTCAAAGACTCACATGGTCTCTCTCACACCCACCCACTCTCTCAGACACACACACTCTCACACACATACACACGCTCTCTCTCTCTCTCTCACACACACACACATACATTCTCTCTCTCACACGCACACACACACACACGCTCTCTCTCACACTCATTTTCTAACACACCTACACTTTCTGAGACACACACACGCATGCTCTCTTTCTAACACACATGCTCTCCCTCTCTCTCACACACACGCACACACACTCTCTCACACACACACACTCTCTCTCACACACACACACGCTCGCTCACTCACACACCCACTCTCTCTTGCACAGACACACATACGATCTCTCTCTTAACCCCACACTATCTCACTCACAAGCACATACTCCGTCTCTCTCTCTCTCACACACACACATACACACTCTCTCTCTCACACATGCACATACACGCTCTCTCTCAGACACACCCAATCTGTTTCTCAGACACACCCCCACTCTTCTTTCAGACACACACATGCTCTCTCACACACACACACACTCTGTCTCTCAGACAAACACACACACTCTCTCCAGACACATGAACACTCTCTTTCACACACACACACACACACTCTCTCTAACAAACACACTCTCTCTCTCACACACACTCTCACTCTCTCGCACGCACATGCTAGCTCTCTCACAGAACCTCCCTCTCTTTCGCAGACAAACACACAAGGTCTCTCACACTCACACACGCACACACGCTTGCTCTCTCACAAACGTTCTAACACACAAACACTCTCTGAGACAAACACACTCACTCTCTCTAACACACACACATATGTCTGACTCAAACACACACACACTCTTTCGCAGACAAACAATACACACACACGCACTGTCCCTCTCACACACATGCTCTCTCTCACACACACGCATACTATGTCTCTGACACACACACGCTCTCTCTCTCTGACACAGACACATACACACATGCTCTCTCTCTCTCACACTCACTCTCTCTCTCTCTCTCACGCAAACACACACGCACTCTCACACTCATGCACACACATGCTCTCTCTCTCACACACACACGCTTTCTCTCAAACACACACACATACACATACTCTATTACACACACAGACATACTCTATTACACACACACACACTCTCTCACCCTTACACACACAAACACACACACACACACTGTCACTCGCGCACACACTCTCTCTCTCACACACTCTCCCTCTCTCTCACACACTCTCGCTCTCTCACTTGCACAGACACACATACACTCTCTCTCTCTCGCACACACACACTCTCTCTAACGCATGCACACACGCTCTCTCTCACACACACTTTCTAACACACAAACATTCTCTGGGACCCCCACACACTCGATCTCTCTCTCACACGCAAACACTCTCTCTCTCACACACCCACTCTCTCTTTCATAGACTCACACACACGCCCGCACACATGCACACACACACACGCTCTCTCTCACATACACTTTCTAACACACAAATACTCTCTGAGACTCCCATACGCACGCTCTCTCTCTAACACACACACACTCTCTCTCAGGCACACACACACGCACCCTCTCTCTCTCTCCTTCTCTCTCTCTCGCTGTCTCTCTCTCTCACACACATCCACACACGCTGTCTCTCACACGTGCACACACGCACGCTCTCTTTCTCTCTCTCTCTCTCGCTCTCTGTCTCTCTCTCTCTCTCACGCACACACGCTCTTTCTCTCTCTCTCTCACATACACACACTCACTCTCACACACACTCTCACATACACACACACACGCGCACTCTCCATCTCTCTCACAAACACACGCACTTTCACTCACACACACACTCTCTCACAAGCACTACACTCTCTCACACTTACACACACGCCCACTCTCTCACACACACGCACATGCCCTCTCTCTCTCACACACACAGACACTCTCTGAGACACACACACACACGCTATCTCTCTAACACACACGCACACACACACAGCCACTCTCTCACACACACACTCTCTCACACATACACGCTCTCTCTCTTACACAGCAACTCTCTCTCTCAGACACACACACTCTCTCTCGCACACATACACATGCGTTCACTCTCACACACTTTCGAACAGACAAACACTCTTTGAGACACACACACACACGCTCTCTCTCGAGCACACACTCTCTCTCTCCCTAACACACACGAGTCACACACACATACACACACTCTCCCTCACACACTTTCTAACATACAAACACTATCTGATACACGCATCCACACTCTCTCTCAAACACACAAACATGTCTCACACACACATACACCCACTCTCTCTCAGATACACACACACACACAAACACACGCACTTTCCCTCTCACACACTCACAGACATGTACTCTCTCTCTGACACACACGCGGTCTCTCTCTGACACACACACATGCACAAATGCTCTCTCTCTCTCTCACACACACACACACTCTCCCTCTCACAAACACGCAGGCTCTCTCTCAAACACAAACATACACTCACATTCAAACACACTGTCTCTCTCTTACACACACACACTCAGGTACACATTCTCTCTTTATCTGTCTCTCTCTCTCTTTCTCACACACACACACACTCTCTCTATCTCTCTCTCACACACTCTCTCACACATACACACACACACACTCTCTCTCTCAGACAGAGACACACGTGCTCTCTCACACACGCACACCCTCTCTTTCTCTCACGCACACACACATCCTCTCACTCTCACAAACGCACACACACTCTCTCACACACATACACACACACACTCTCTCTCTCAGACACACACACACGTGCTCTCTCTCTCACACACACGCACACTCTCTCTCACACATACACACACACACTATCTCTCAGACACACACACACGTGCTCTCTCTCACACACACACACTCTCTTTCTCTCACACACACACATATCCTCTCACTCTCACAAACGCACACACGCTCCCTCTCACACACACTCACTCTCTCTTTCAGACACACACACGCTCTCTCTCTGACACACACACACACGGACACGCTCTCTCTCCCTCACACTCACACACACGTGCACACCCACACACACACTCCCTTTCTCTGTGTCAATCTCTCTCTCTCACAAACACATGCGATCTCTCACACTCATATACACACATGCCCTCTCTCACACAGACACCCGCTCTCTCTCAAACACACACACGCACACACACACACCCAAACACTCTCTCTCGCACAGACACTCTCTCACACACATACACACACATATGCACTCTCTGTCACACACACACACAGACACAAAATCACACACTCTGACACAAAGAACAAAGAACAATGAACAGTACAGCACAGGAACAGACCATTCGGCCCTCCAAGCCTGTGCCGACCTTGATGTCTGCCTAAACTAAAACCTTCTGCACTTCCGGGGTCCGTATCCCTCTATTCCCATCCTATTCATGTATTTGTCAAGATGCCTCTTAAAAGTCTCTATGGTACCTGCTTCCACCACTTCCCCGGCAACAAGTTCCATGCACTCACCACCCTCTGTGTAAAGAACTTGCCTCGCACATCCCCTCTAAACTTTGCCCCTCGCACCTTAAACCTATGTTCCCTAGTAACAGACGCTTCCACCCTGGGAAAAAGCGTCTGACTATCCACTCTGTCCATGCCGCTTATAACTTTGTAAACCTCTATCATGTCGCCCCTCCACCTCCGTCGTTCCAGTGAAAACAATCCGAGTTTTTCCAACCTCTCCTCATAGCTAATGCCCTCCAGGCCAGGCAACATCCTTGTCAACCTTCCCTGTACCCTCTCCAAAGCCTCCACGTCCTTCTGGTAGTGTGGCGACCAGAATTTACAGACAATATTCTAAATGTGGCCTAGCTAAGGTTCTGCACAGCTGCAACATGACTTGTCTATTTTTTATACTCTATGCCCCAACCGATGAAGGCAAGCATGCCGTATGCCTTCTTGACTACGTTATCCACCTGCGTTGCCACTTTCAGTGACCTGTGGACCTGTACGCCCAGATCTCTCTGCCTGTCAATACTGCTAAGGGTTCTGCCATTTTCTGTATACGTCCCCCCTGCATTAGACCTTCCAAATGCATTACCTCACATTCGTCCGAATTAAACTCCATCTGCCATTTCTCTGCCCAAGTCTCCAACCGATCTATATCCTGCTGTATCCTCTGACAATCCTCATCACTATCCACAACTACATCAACCTTTGTGTCGTCCGCAAACTTACTGATCAGACCAGCTACATTTTCCTCCAAATCATTTATATATACTGCAAAGAGCAAAGGCCCCAGCACTGATCCCTGCGGAACACCACTAGCCACATCCGTCCATTCAGAAAACACCCATCCACTGATACACTCTGTCTTCTATGACAGAGGTAGTTCTGTATCCATCGTGCCAGCTCACCTCTAATCCCGTGTGACTTCACCTTTTGTATCAGTCTGCCTTGAGGGACCTTGTCAAAGGCTTTACTGCAATCCATATAGATAACATCCACTGCCCTTCCCTCATCAATCATCTTCGTCACTTCCTCACAAAACGCAATCACACACACACCTGTACACATGCACTCTCTCTCTCACACACACACACTCAATTGCACACCCACGCACACACAGTCTGTCTCTCTGAGACACACACACACTCTCTTTCTCTCACACACACATGCTCACACTCTCTCTTTCACAAACACTCTTTCTCTCTCTCACACACACTCTCTCACACACACAGGCAAACGCACACTCTCGCTCTTTAACACAAACACACACAGTCTATCTACACACACACAATCACGCTCTTTGTCTCTCATAGAAACACACACACACATACTCTTTCTCTCTCTCACACACACTCCCACTCCCACACATG
The DNA here is from genome assembly GCF_036365525.1 of Heterodontus francisci. Taxonomy (NCBI): domain Eukaryota; kingdom Metazoa; phylum Chordata; class Chondrichthyes; order Heterodontiformes; family Heterodontidae; genus Heterodontus; species Heterodontus francisci. The sequence goes on from NC_090391.1 coordinate 9,503,013, forward strand.
CAAACGCACACTCTCTCTCAGACACGCATGCACTCTCCCTTTCAAACACACACACGCTCTCTCTGTGACACACACATGCACATAGGTTCTCTATCACACACACACGCACACGCTCTCTCTCTCACACTCACACACACACGCACACACACTCTCTCTCTCTCTCTCTGCCAATCTTTCCCTCTCACAAACACACGTGCTCTCTCCACACACACTCACACACACACACACACATGCTCACTCCTTCTCTCTCTCTGTCACATGCACACACTTTCTCTCTCACACGCACACTCACACACACAAACACGCGCGCTCTCTCTCTCACACACACATTCTTTCTCCCTCTCACACACACACACTCTCTCTCTCTCTCACTCACACACACACACACACACACACGCTCTCGCTCTCTCTCTCTCTGCCAATCTTTCCCTCTCACACACACTCTCTCTCTCTCAAACACACACACTCTCACACACACACGCATGCTCTCTCTCACTCTCACTCACACACACATTCTTTCTCTCACACGCACACACTCTCTCTCACATGCACACGCACTCTCTCTCTCTCTCTCTCTCTCTCTTTCTCTTCTATCATGCACACACACACACGCTCTCTCTCTCACACACACACACTCTCTCTCAGCCACACAACCACGCTCTCTATCAGACACACACCCGCTCTCTCTCATGCACACCCACGCTTTCTCAGACACACACACACACTCTCTCTCTCGCTCTCTCTCTCACACACATACACACACACTCTCTCTCTCAGATGCACACGCACACCCACTCGCTCTCAGACACACACGCTCCCTCTCACACACACCCACTTTCTCTCTCAGACACGCACCCACTCTCTCTTTCAGACACACACTCGCTCTCCCTCTGACACACTCACATGCACACATGCTCTTTCTCACAAACACACACACTCTCCCTCTCTCTCTCTTCCCATCTCTCTCTCACACAAACACATGCTCTCTCTCACACACACACCCGCTCTCTCTCAAACACACACACACACACGCATACGCACACACACACACTCTCTCTGTCACACGCACACTCTCTTATGCACATACACAATCATATGCTCTCTCTCACACACATGCACACACAGAAATACGTTCTGAAAAACATACACACAGGTACACACGCACTCTCTCTCATGCACACACACACTCAATCACACACACACGCACACAAAAACACACACGCGCTCTCTGTCACACACATACATGCACGCAGACTCTCAGACGCACTTACACACAACGTCTCTCTCAGACACACACACGCTGTCTCGCTCGCACACTCTCTCACGCACACGCTCTCTCTCACATGCACAGTCTCTCACACACACAATCTCTTGCTCACACTCTCTTTCTCAAAGACAGACTCTCTCTCTAGTACACACGCATACACACACTCTTTCACATACAAACACTCTATTACACATATGCACACACATGCTTTCTCTCTCACACATACACAAACCCATACAGATATATTCACATGCTCGCTGTCTCACACACACACTCTCTCTCACACACGCACACACTTTGTCTCTTTCCCACACACACTCACGCTTTCCCTCTCTCACACACAGACACTCTCTCTCTCTCACACACACAGGCACTCTCTTTCAGCCACACACACGCACGATCTCTCACTCTCACACACACACACACTCTCTCTCACTCACACACACTCTCTCTCACACACACCCACTCTCTCTTTCAGGCACACACACACTCTCTCTCACATGCACCCACTCTGTCTCAAACCCACACACAGAATCTCTCTCACACATACACACACGCACGCTCTCTCTCTCTCTCTCTCTCACACACCCATTCTCTCTCATAGACGCACACGCATTCTCTCTCTCACACCCACACACACACGCTCTCCCACACATACACACACGCAAGATCTCTCTCTCTCTCTCTCTCTGTCTCTCTCTCTCTCCCTCACACACACACACATACGCTCTCTCTCCAGCAGACACACACACTCTCTCTATCACACACATACACACTCACACACACACATGTGCACGCTCTCTCTCTCTCACACATACACTCTCTCTCTCAAACACACACACTCTCACTCCCACAGACGCACATGAACACTCTCTCTCTCTCACCGCTCTCTCTCACACCAACTCACTCTCTCTCGCACACACACACACAATCTCTCTCAGACACATACACACTCTCTCTCAGAGACACATATGCTTTCTCTCTCACACACTTTCTAACACGCAAACACTCTCTGAGACACACACACAAACTCTCTCTCTCACACACACACGCTCTCACTCAGACACCTACACACTCTCTCTCAGAGACACATATGCTTTCTCTCTCACACACGTTCTAACACACAAATACACTCTGAGACACACACACACGCTCTCTCTCTCTAACACACACACATGTCTCACACACATACACACACTCTCTCTCAGACACAGACACACACGCGCGCGCACTGTCCCTCTCACACACACACAAATACATGCTCTGTCTCTCACAATCGCACATACACACATGCTCTCTCTCTCTCACTCAAACACACACACGCTCTCTCTCTGCTAATATCTCTCTCTCACAAACAGACAAGCTCTCTCACACTCGTACACACACATGCTCTCTCTCTCACACACACACGCTCTCTCTCAAACACACGTACACGCACTCTCACACACACAGACATACACGCTCTGTCTCTCACACACACACACACACTCTCTCTCTCTCACACACATACACACTCTCCCCAGCACACACACATACACACATTCTTTCACACACACACAATCTATTGCACATGTGCACACACATGCTTTCACTCTCACACATACACACACCCTCACAGATACACACAAAAGCTCGCTGTCATAAAGACACAGGCTTTCACTCACACACAAACACACACAGACGCTCTCACACGCAAACAGGTTAGAACACACAGACAAACACACAAGCTCTCTCTCTCTCACACACACACACACACACACACACACTCTCTCTCTATCTCTCTCTCTCTCTCACAACCATACAATCTCTCTCTCTCACACACACGGACGCTCTCCCTCTCTCACACAGACAGTACCACTTCAGATGGAGTTAATAGAGGCCTGGATTGAAATGGCACTTTCCTGGTGTGTGAGTTGGATTCAGTGCCAGTCCCGCCGATACTAATGGATGCCTAGATTGAAATGGCTCTTTCCTGGTGTGTGAGTGGGTCTCAGTACCACTCCAGCTGGCATTATTGGAAGCCTGGATTGAATTGGCTCTTTTCCGGAGTGTGAGTGGGACACAGTACCAATCCAGCTGGTATTATTGGAGGCCTGGATTGAATTGGCTCTTTTCTGGAGTGTGAGTGGGAATCAATACCACGCCAGCTGGTAGTCATGGAGGCCTGGATCGAATTAGCTCTTTTCCTGGTTTTGTAAGTGGTGTTCAGTACCACTCCAGCTGGTATTAATAGAAGCCTGGATTGAATTGGCTATTTCCTGCTGTTAGTATGGGACTCAGTACCACTCCAGCTGGTATTAACAAAGGCCTGGATTAAATTGGTTCTTTGCTATTGTGTGAGTGGGGTTCAGTACCACTCCAGCTGGTATTAATGGAGAACTGGATTGAATTCGCTCTTTCCTGCTTTGTTAGCGGAGCTCTATACCACTCCAGCTGGTATTAATGGCGGCCTGGTTTGAATTAGTTCTTTCCTGCCATTGTCAGTGGGACTCAGAGCCACTCCAGCTGGTATTAATGGCGGCCTGGGTTGAATTGGCTCTATCCTTGTGTGTGAAAGAGACTCAGTACCACTACAGTTCATATTAATAGAGGCCGTGATTGAATTGGCGCTTTGCTGGTGAATGAGTGGAGCTCAGTATCACTCCAGCTGGAGTTAATGGAGACCTGCAGGCAATTGGCTCTTTCCCGGTTTGTGAATGTGACTCAGTACCATTCCAGCTGGTATTTGCAGAGGCCTGGATTGAATTGGCTCTCGTCTGGTGTGTGAGTGTAGTTCAGTACAGCTCCAGCTGATACTAATAGAGGCGTGGATTGAATGGGCTCTTTCCTGGTGTTTGCGTGGGACTCAGTACCACTCCAGCTGGTATTAATGGTGTCCTGTTTTGAATTATCTCTTTCCTGATATGTGCTTGGGACAAAGTACCACTACAGCTGGGATTAATATAGACCTGGATCGAATTGCCTCTTTCCTGGTGCGTGAGAGGAGCTCAGTTCCACTCTAGATGGTTGCAATAGAGGCCTGAATAGAATTGATTCTTATCTGGTGTGTGAATGGGACCCAGTACCACTCCAGCTGGTATTAATAGAGGCCGTGATTGAATTGGCTCTTTCCTGTTTTGTGAGTGGAGCTCAGTACCAGTCCAGTTGGTATTAATGGAGACCTGGATGGAAATGGCTCTTTGCTGGTGCGTGAGTGGAGCTCAGTACCACTCCAGCTGGAGTTAATGGAGACCTGCAGGGAATTGCCTCTTTCCCGGTTAGTGAATGTGACTCAGTGCCATTCCAGCTGGTATTAGCATAGGCCTGGATTGAATTGGCTCGCGCCTGGTGCGTGACTGGAGCTCAGTACAGCTCCAGCCGATATTAATAGAGGCCTGAATTGAATTGGCTCTTTACTAGTGTGTCAGTGGGACTCAGTCCCACTCCAGCTGGTATTAATAGAGGCCTGGGTTGAATGGGCTCTTTCCTGGTGTTTGCGCGGGACTCAGTTCCACTCCAGCTGGTATTAATGGTGTCCTGTTTTGAATTATCTCTTTCCTGATATGTGCATGGGACTAAGTACCACTACAGGTGGGATTAATATAGGCCTGGATGGAATTGCCTCTTTCCCGGTGATTGAGTGGAGCTCAGTTCCCCTCTTGCTGGTTGCAGTGTACGCCTGGATAGAATTGACTCTTTCCTGGTGTGTGAATGGGACTCAGTACCAGTCCAGCTGGTTGCAATAGAGGCCTGGATAGAATTGGTTCTTTCCTTGAAGTGTGAATGGGACTTAGTACCACTCCAGGTGGTATTAATAGAGGCCTGGATTGAACTGGCTCTTTCCTGGTGTGTAAGTGGAGCTCAGTACCACTCCAGCTGGTATTAATAGAGGCCTGGATTGAAGTGGCTCTTTCCTAGCGGATGATCGGGACTCAGTACCACTCCAACGGTTTTAAATAGAGCACAGGATTGAATTGGATCTTTGCTGGTGTGTGAATTGGGTTCAGTATCATTGCAGATGGTATTAATAGAGGCCTGGATTGAATTGTCTCTTCGCTGGTGTGCGAGTGGAGCTCAGTACCACTCCAACTGGTATTAATAGCGGCCTGAATGGAATGGGCTATTTTCTGGTGTGTGAGCGGGATTCAGTTCCACTTCAGCTGGTATTACTGGAGGCTTGGATTTAATTGCGTCTTTCCTGAGTGCGAGTGGGACTCAGTACCACTCCAGCTGGTATTAAAAGAGGCATGGATTGAATGGGCTCTTCCTTGTGTGTGAGTGGGATTCAGTACCTCTCTGGCTGGTATTAATGGAGGCCTGGATAGAATTGGATCTTTTCCGGTGTATGAGCGGAGCTCAATAACACTCCAGCTGGTATTAATGGAGGCCTGGTTCGAAATAGCTTTTTCCTGCTTGTGTCAGTGGGACTCAGTACTACACAAGCTGGTATTAATCAAGGCCTGGGTTGAATTGGCTCTTCCCTTGTGTGTGAGTGGGGCCTCAGTACCACTCCAAGTGATATTAATAGAGGCCTGGATTGATTTGGCTCTTTCCTGCCGTGTGAATGGGACTCAGTAACACTCCTGCTGGTATTAATAGAGATCCGGATTGAAATGGCTACATGCTGGTGTGTTAGTGGAGCTCAGTACCACTCCAGATGGAGTTAATGGAGACCTGGAGTGAATTGGTTCTTTCCTGGTTGGTGAATGTGACTGAGTACCTCTCCAGCTAGTATTAGTAGAGGCTTGCATTGAATTGGCTCGCGTCCGATATGTGAGTGGGTTTCAGTACCCCTCCAGCTGGTATCAAAAAAGGGTTGGATTGAATTGACTCTTTCCTGGTGTGTGAGTGGGATTTGGTACCACTCCAGCTGTTATTAATAGAGGCTTGGATTGTATTTGCTCTTTCCGGTTGTGTGAGTGGGTTTCAGTTCCGCTCAGGTGCTGTTAACAGAGGCCTGGATTGAATTGGCGCTTCCCTGGTGTGTGAGAGGGACTCAGTTCCTCTCCAGCTGGTATTTCTGGAGGCCTCGATTAAATTGGCTCTTTTCTGGTGTGTGAGTGGGACTCAGTAGCAATCCAGCTGGTATTAATAGAGGCCTTGATTAAATTGGTTATTTCCTATTGCGTGAATGGTGTTCAGTACTACTCAGCTGGTATTAATAAAGGCATGTTTTGAATTGGCTCTTTCCTGTTGTGTGAGTGGACTCAGTACACTCCAGCTGGTATTTGAAGATTCCTGGATTAAATTAGCTCATTCCTGATTTGTGAGTGGGACTCTGTACCACTCCAGCTGGCATTTAAAGAGGCCTAGATTGAATTGGCTCTTCCCTGGTGTGTGGGTGGGACTCAGTACCACACCAGCTGGTATTAATGGAGACATGGATTGAATTGGTTCTTTCCTGGTGTGTGAGTGGGTCTCAGTACCACTCCAGCTGCTATTAATGGAGACCTGGATTGAATAGGGTCTTTCTTGTAGTGTGGGCGCAGCTCAATACCACTCCAGCTGGTATTAATGGTGGGTGGTTTGAATTGGCTCTATCCTTGTGTGTGAAAGAGACTCAGTACCACTCCAGTTCATATTAATAGAGGCCGTGACTGAATTGGCGCTTTGCTGGTGAATGAGTGGATCTCAGTACCAGTCCAGTTGGTATTAATGGAGACCTGGATTGAATTGGCTCTTTGCTGGTGCGTGAGTGGAGCTCAGTACCACTCCAGCTGGAGTTAATGGAGACCTGTAGGGAATTGGCTCTTTCCCGGTTTGTGAATGTGACTCAGTACCATTCCAGCTGGTATTAATAGAGGCCTAGATTGAATTGGCTCTCGTCTGGTGTGAGAGTGTAGCTCAGTGCAGCTCCATCTGATACTAATAGAGGCCTGGATTGAATGGGCTCTTTCCTGGTGATTGCGTGGGACTCAGTACCACTCCAGCTGGTATTAATGGTGTCCTGTTTTGAATTATCCCTTTCCTGATATGTGCATGGGACAAAGTACCACTACAGCTGGGATTAATATAGGCCTTGATCGAATTGCCTCTTTCCTGGTGCGTGGGTGGAGCTCAGTTCCACTCTAGATGGAACGCGTTGCCAGCGGAGGTGGTAGACGTGGGTACGATAGCGTCTTTTACGATGTATCTGGACAGATACATGAATGGGCAGGAAGCAAAGAGATGCAGATCCTTAGAAAATAGGCGACATGTTTAGATAGAGGATCTGGATCGGCGCAGGCTTGGAGGGCCGAAGGGCCTGTTCCTGTGCTGTAATTTTCTTTGTTCTTTGTTCTAGTACAGCACAGTACAGGCCCTTCGGCCCACGATGTTGTGCCGACCCTTTAACCAACTCTAAGATCAAACTACCTACATACCCTTCATACTACTATCATTCATGTACCTATCCAAGAGTCCCTGAAATATGCCCAATGTTTCTGCTTCAACTACCACCGCTGGCAGTGCATTCCACGCACCCACCACTATCTGTGCAAAGATCCTACCTCTGACATCTCCCCTAAACCTTCCTCCAGTCACCTTAAAATTATGCCTCCTGGTGATAGCCCTTTCCGCCCTGTGAAGAAGTCTCTGGCTATCCACTCTGTCGATGCCTCTCATCATCTTGTAAACCTCTATCAAGTCAACTCTCATCCTTCTTCACTCCAATGAGAAAAGCCCTCGCTCCCTCAATCTTTCTTCATAAGACATGCCCTCCAGTCCAGGCAGCATCCTAGTAAATCTCCTTTGCACCCTCTCGAAAGCTTCCACATCCTTCCTGCAATGAGGCGACCAGAACTGAACATAATATTCCAAGTGTGGTCTAACCAGGGCCTTATAGAGCTGCAGCATAACCTCGCGGCTCTTAAACTCAATCCCCCTGTTAATGAAAGCCAACACACCATACGCCTTCTTAACAACTCTATCAACTTGGGTGGCAACTTTGAGGGATCGATGGACGTGGACCCCAAGATCCCTCTGTTCCTCCACACTGCCAAGAATCCTGTCTTTGAGCCTGTATTCCGCATTCAAATTCGACTTTCCAAATTGATTCACTTCACACTTTTCCAGGTTGAACTCCATCTGCCACTTCTCAGCCCAGCTCTGCATCCTGTCAATGTCCCGCTGCAACCAACAAAAGCCCTCCACACTATCCACAACTCCAGCAATCTTCGTGTCATCGGCAAACTTACTAACCCAGCCTTCCACTTCCTCATCCAAGTCATTTATAAAAATCACAAAGAGCAGAGGTCCCAGAACAGATCTCTGCGGAACGCCACTGGTCACCGAGCTCCAGGCGGAATACTTTCCATCTACTACCACCCTCTGTCTTCTATGGGCCAGCCAATTCTGTATTGGCCAACCTTCCCTGTATCCCATGCGTCCTTACTTTCTGAATGAGCCTACCATGGGGAAACTTATCAAACGCATTGCTAAAATCCATATACACCACATCCACTGCTCTTCCTTCATCAATGTGTTTTGTCACATCCTCAAAGAATTCAATAAGGATTGTGAGGCATGACCTGCCCCTGACAAAGCCATGCTGACTGTTTCTAATCAAACTATGCTTTTCCAAGTAATCGTAAATCCTGTCTCTCAGAATCCTCTCCAATAATTTGCCCACCACCGACGTAAGACTGACTGGGCTATAATTCCCAGGGTTATCCGTATCCCCTTTCTTGAACAAGGTAACAACTTTTGCCACCCTCCAACCATCTGGTACTACTCCAGTAGACGCAAAGATCATCGCCAAAGGCGCGGAAATCTCTTCCCTCACTTCCCATAAAGGGGAAAACCCGTGTGAGTGGGTTTCAGTACCACTCCAGCTGGTATTAATGGAGGCCTGGATTGAATTGACAGCTCCTTGTGTGCGAGTGTGGTTCAGTACCACGGCAGCTTGTGTTAATAGTGACCTGGATTGAATTGCCTCTTTTCTGTTGTGCGATTGAAGCTCAGTACCATGCCAACTGGGGTTAATGGTCGCCTGTTTTGAATTAGCTCTTTCCTGGTATGCGGGTGGCACTAAGTACCTCTCCAGCAGGGATTAATGAGGCCTGGATTGAATTGGCTATATTCTGGTCTGTGAGTGGGACTCAGTAGCACTCCAGCTGGTGTTAATAGAGGCCTGGATGAAATGGGCTCTTTCCGGCTGTGTGACTGGGACTCAGTACCACTCCAGCTGTTATTAATGGAGGCCTGGATTGAATGGGCTCTTTTCCGGTGTGTGAGTGGGTCTCCGTAGCACTCCAGCTTGTACGAAAAGCGGCCTGGATTGAACTGGCTCTTTCCTGCCGTGTGAATGGGACTCAGTAACACTCCTGCTGGTATAAATATAGGACTGGATTGAATGAGCTCTTTTCCGCTGTGTGAGTGGGTCTCCGTACCACTTCAGCTGGTAGTCATAGAGGCCTGGATTGAATTGGTTCTTTCCTGTTGTGTAAGTGGAACTCAGTACCACTCCAGATGGTATTAATAGAGGCCTGGATATACTGGGCTCTTTCCTAGTGTGTGAGTGCGAGTCAGTACCACTCCAGCTGATTTTAATAGAGGCCTGGATTGAATTGGGTCTTTTCCGCTGAGTGAGTGGGTCTCAGTACCACTTCAGCTGGTAGTAATAGAGGCCTGGATTGAAATTGCCCTTTTCGGCAGTGTCACTGGGACTCAGTACCGTTCCATCTGGCATTAATAGAGGCCTGGATTGAAATTGCCCTTTTCGGCAGTGTCACTGGGACTCAGTACCGTTCCATCTGGCATTAATAGAGGCCTGGAGTGAATTGGTTCTTTCCTGGAATGTGAGTGGGACTCAGTGCCACTCGAGCTGGTATTAAAGGAGGCCTGGATTCAATTAGCACTTTCCTGATGTGTCAGTGGAGCACATTTCCACTCGAAATGTTATTATTAGTGCCCTGGATTGAATTGGCTCTTTCTGTTGAGTGAGTGGGACTCAGTACCAGTCCACCTGCTGTTAGTAGAGGCTTGGATTGTATTGGCTCCTTCCTGCTGTGTGAGTGGGACTCCGAACCAATCCAGCTGGGATTAATATCGGCCTGGATTGAATAAGTTGTTTCTTTTTATTTATTTTATTTATTTAGAGATACAGCACTGAAACAGACCCTTCGGCCCACCGAGTCTGTGCCGACCAACAGCCACCCATTTATACTAACCCTACATAATCCCATATTCCTTATCACCTACCTACACTGGGGGCAATTTACAGCGGCCAATTTACCTATCACCTGCAAGTCTTTTGGCTGTGGGAGGAAATCGGAGCACCCGGGGAAAACCCACGCAGACACAGGGAGAACTTGCAAACTCCACGCTGGCAGTACCCAGAATCGAACCCGGGTCCCTGGAGGTGTGAGGCTGCGGTGCCAACCACTGCGCCACTGTGCCGCCCTATTGCGTTGTGTAAGTGGAATTCAGTGCCACTCCAGCTGTTATTAGTAAAGACCTGGATTGAGTTGACTCTTTCCTCGTGTGTGAGTGGGGTTCAGTACCACTCCAGCTGGTATTAAAGGAGGTGTGGATTGTCCTGGCTCTTTCCTGGTGTGCGAGTGGGACTCAGCACCACTCCAGCAGGGATTAATGAGGCCTGGATTGAATTGGCTATATTCTGGTGTGTGAGTGGAACTCAGTAGCACTCCAGCTGGTATTAATAGAGGCCTGGATGAAATGGACTCTTTCCTGCTGTGTGACTGGGACTTAGTACCACTACAGCTGGTATTAATTGAGGCCTGGATTGAATTGGCTATATTCTGGTGTGTGAGTGGGACTCAGTAGCACTCCAGCTGGTAATAATAGAGGCCTGGATGAAATGGACTCTTTCCTGCTGTGTGACTGGGACTTAGTACCACTCCAGCTGGTATTAATTGAAGCCTGGATTGAAGTGGCTCTTTGCTTGTGCGTGAGTAGGACTCAGAACCATTCCAGCTGGTATTAATAGAGGCCTGGAATGAACTGTCTCTTCCCTGGCGTGTGAGTGGGACTCAGTACATCTCCAGATGGTATTGATAGAGGCCTGGATTTAATTGATAATTTCCTGGTTTGTGCGTGGGGCACAGTTCGACTCCAAATGTTATTAATAGAGGCCTGGATTGAATTGGATCTTTCCTGGTGGGTGAGTGGGGCTCAGTACCATTCCAGCTGGTTTTAATAGCGGCCTGGATTGAATTGGCTCTTTCCTGCTGTGTGAGTGGGGCTCTGTACCACTCAAACTGGGACTAATAGAGCCCTGGAATGAATTTGCTCTTCCTGGTGTGTGAGTGGGGCTCAGTAGCACTCCAGCTGGTATTATTGGAAGCCTGGATTGAATTGTCTCTTTCCTGGTATGTGAATGAGACTCAGTACCACTCCGGCTGGCATTAAAAGAGGCCTGGATGGAATTGGCTCTTTCCTGGTGTGTGGGTGAGACTCAGGATCATTCCAGCTGGTATTAATAGAGGCCTCGATTCAATTGGCTCCTTCCTGGTGTGCGAGTGGGGCTCAGTATCATTCCAGCTGGTATTAATAGAGGCCTAGAAGGAACTGTCCCTTTCCTGATGTGTGAGTGGGACTCAGTGCCAGTCCTGCTTCTGTTAATAGAGGCGTGGAATGAACTGTCTCTTCCTTGGTATGTGAGTGGGACTCAATGCCAGACCACCTGATGCTAATAGAGGCCTGGAATGAACTGTCTCTTCTCTGGTTTGTGAGTGGGACTCAGTACCATTCCAGCTGGTATTAATAGAGGCCTGGAATGAACTGTCTATTCCCTGCTATGTGAGTGGGACTGAGTACCACTCCAGCTGGTCTGAATGGAGGCCTGAATTCAATTGGCACTTTCCTGATGCGTGAGTGGGGCACAGGTCCTCTCCAAATGTTATGAATAGACGCCTGGATTGAATTGGCTCTTTCTGGTGTGTGAGTAGGGCTCGGTACCACTCTACCTGGCATTCATAGAGGCCTAGAATGAACTGTCTCTTCCCTGGTGTGTGAGTGGGTCTCAGTACCAGTCCACCTGGTGTCAGTAGAAGCCTGGATTGAATTGGCTCTTTCCTGCTGTGTGAGTGGGGCTCGATACCACTCAAACTGGGATTAATAGAGCCCTGGAATGAATTGGCTCTTCCTGGTGTGTGAGTGGGGCTCAGTAGCACTCCAGCTGGTTTTATTGGAAGCCTGGATTGAATTGGCACTTTCCTGGTGTGTGAGTAGGACTCAGTACCACTCCAGCTGGTATTAATAGAGGCCTGGAATGAACTGTCTCTTCCCTGGCGTGTGAGTGGGGCTCAGTACCATTCCAGCTGGTATTAATAGAGGCCTGGATTGAATCGGCACTTTACTGGTTTGTGAGTGGGGCACAGTTCGACCCCAAATGTTATTAATAGAGGCCTGGAATGATTTGGATCTTTCTTGGTGTGTGGGTGGGGCTCAGTACCATTCCAGCTGTTATTAATATAGGCCTGGATTGAACTGGCTCTTTTCTGGTGTTTGTGTGGGACTCAGTCGCAGTCCAGCTGGTATTATTGGAAGCCTGGATTGAACTGGCTCTTTCCTCGTGTGTTAATGCGTATCAGTACCACTCCAGCTGGTATTCATGGAGGCCTGGATTGAATTGGCTCTTTCAAGGTTCGTGAGTGGAGCTCAGTACCATTCCAGCTGGTATTAATAGAGGCCTATAAAGAACTGCCCCTTTCCTGGTGCTTGAGTGGAACTCAGTGCCAGTCCTGCCTCTGTTACTAGAGGCCTGGAATGAACTGCCTCTTCCCTGGTATGTGAGTGGGTCTCAATGCCAGACCACCTGATGTTAATAGAGGCCTGGAATGAACAGTCTCTTCTCTGGTGTGTGAGTTGGAATAAGTACCACTCCAGCTGGTATTAATAGAGGTCTAGATTGAATTGGCTCTTTCCTGGTTTGTGAGTGGGACTCAGTCGCACTCCAGCTGGTATTACTGGAAGCCGGGAATGAGTTGGTTCTTTCCTGGTGTGAGCGTGGGAGTCAGTACCATTCCAGCTGGTATTAATAGAGGCCTGGAATGAACTGTCTCTTCCCTGGAATGTGAGTGGGACTCAGTACCTCATCCGCTGGTATTAATGGAGGCCTGGATTCAATTGACACTTTCCTGATATGTGAGTGGAGCACATTTACCTATCACTTGCAAGTCTTTTGGATGTGGGAGGAAACGGCAGCACCCGGCGAAAACCCATGCAGACACAGGGAGAACTTGCAAATAGAGGTCTGGATTGAATTGGCTCTTTCCTGGTGTGAGAGTGGGACTCAGTACCACTCCAGCTGGTATTAATAGAGGCCTAGATTCAATTGGCTCTTTCCGGGTGCGCGAGTGAGACTCAGTACCATTCCAGCTGTTCATAATAGAGACCTGGATTGAATTGGCTCTTCCCTGGTGTGTGAGCGGCACTCAGTACCACTCCAGCTGGTATTAAGAGAAGCCTGGAATGAATTGGCTCTTTCCTGGTGTGTGAGTGGGTCTCCGTAGCACTTCAGCTGGCATTAATGGAGGTCTGGATTGAATTGGCTCTTTCCTGGTTTGTGAGTGGGACTCATTACCTATCCAGGTGGAATTAGTAGAGGTCTGGATTGAATTGTCTCTTTCCTGGTTTGTGAGTGGGACTCAATACCACTCCAGCTGGTATTTAGAGAAGCCCAGAAAGAATTGACACTTTCATGGTGTGTGAGCGGTGTTCAGTAACACTCCAGCTGATATTAATGTAGGACTGGATTGAATTGGCTCTTTCCTGGAGCGTGACTGGTGTTCAGTAGCAATCCAGCTGGTATTAATAGAGCAGTGGAATGAACTGACTCTTCGCTGGTGTGTGAGTGGGACTCAGTACCATTCCAGCTGGTATTAATAGTGGCCTGGATCGAACTGGCTCTTTCCTGGCTTGTGAGTGGGACTCAGTCGCACTCCAGCTGGTATTAATGGAAGCCTGGATTGAATTGGCTCTTTTCTGGTGTGTGAGTTGGACTGAGTACCACTCCAACTGGGTTTTTAACATGGTTGATTTGAACTGGGCCTTTCCTGGTCTGTGAGTGTGAGTATGTACCATTTAACAGGGATTAAAGGAGTGCTGCTTCAAATATCCCTTGCACCGTAGGCATCTTAAATCTTACGTCTTGCGGCCATTTCATGTGACATGCACTGCAGCGATTTTAAGCGACATTCTGTGCAGCTGTTTGAGGTCATCTGCACAGTGGCCATTTCAAGTGACATTTGCTACGGCCTTTTTAAATGCCTTTCCATGTGATTGCTTGATATCATCTTCACTGCAGCCATTTTAAGCGACATTTGCTGTGGCCATTTTAAATGCCATTTCGTGAGGCTTTTTCATGTCACCTGCACTTTGGCCATTTTAAGTGACATGCGCTGCTGCAATTTTAATTGACATACCGTGCGGCTGTTTGATGTCACTTGCACTTCGGCCATTTTAAGCGACATGTGCTGTGGCCATTTTAAATGATATGCACTGTGGTCTGTTTGAATTGAGAGCAATACACGGCGATAATTAGTAGTGTTTTCTGCCAACGGCAGTGAATGTAATAGGTTATAAATGACAGTAAAGGCTCATAAAGGATAATAAATCATAAACAATCATAAAGGATTCTAAAAATTAACAAAGTGTTAGGAAGAATTGTAAACAGTTTGTAAAGGTTATAAAGTTCAGTCAATGTTTATAAATGATTATGAAAGATTATAAATAATTAAAAGGATTCTTTTATAATAAAGGAATTAAAAGATTATTAAAAATTCAGAAGCAATATGACCCCGCCCCCACTCCCGTCACCCTTTAAACAGACCACGCCCCCACTCCCGTCACTGGGGAAACAGACCCCGCCCCCACTCCCGTCACTGTAGAAACAGACCCCGCCCTCACTCATCCGTCACCCTGGAAACAGACCATGCCCCACTCCTCCATCAACCTGGATACAGACCCAGCCCAAACTCCTCCATAATAAAAACAAGAAATGCTGGAACCACTCAGCAGGTCTGGTAGCATCTGTGGAAAAAGAAGCAGAGTTAATGTTTCAGGTCGATGACCCTTCTTCGGAACACTCCTCCATCACTGGGTAACAGTCCCCACGCCAATCCCTGTCACCCTGGAAACAGGCCCCGCCCCCACTACACCATCACCCTGGAAACAGACCCCGCCTCCACACCCCTGTCACCCTGGAAACAGGTCCCGCCCCCATTCCTCCGTCACCAGGAGCCAGACCTCGCCCCCACTCCTCCATTACCCTGGAAACAGACCCCGCCCCAACTCCCCATCATTCTGGAAACAAACCGCGCCCCGACTCGCTGTTTCCCTGGAAACAGACCCCGCCCCTACTCCTCCATCACCAGGGAAACAGACCCCGCCTCCCCTCCTCTGTCACCCTGGAAACAGACCGCGCCTCCACTCCTCTATCACCCTGGAGGCAGAGTCCGCCCCTACTCCCCGATAGTGGGTAAACAGAACCATCCCCTACTCTGTCTCCATGGTGATAGGCCCTGCCCCCTGCTTGTCTCCATGGTGACAGGCCTCGTTCCCTTCTCTGATCATTGAATGCATTTAACAATTGTCGTAAAGGGATATTTCAGCACATTCTTCAACTGCTCTCTAAACTGAGTCTGGGTCACAGCGTAAATCGCAGTGTTTGTGCAGCAACTCAGGAGCTGCAGCATGAAGGCCAAATCGTGGAAAAGCACAGGGAGAGAAACAGACATAGTCTCCAAATACCCCAAACCCAGCATCCGGTTATGTATTGAAAACACCATTAACATCATCCACAACAGGATGAAATTCCCCGAGATAACGAACAGTAAAATTATAGATTTCCTTCGAATCGCCAACTCGGGGTCTCTGCGACTCCCCCCACTGATGTGAGCCCGGAGTCTCCTGCGTCCTCTGCTGTTCACTAAAATGTGTCTGACGGTGAGAGCGTTGAGCAGCAAAATCAGCACAAATGGGAGCCCCGGGGTTAGAATGTAATGGAGCAACTCGATTGTTGTCCAGACACGAGAGAGCAGAACATCTAATGTTACAAAACAAAACCAGGGGCTGTTCACCAGCGAATACTCACCTATTAATATAAAATACCAGAAGATGTTCTTTAAGCAGCTCAGCACAGTCACTGTTCCCACAACCACAGCCGACGTTTTCTCACTGCAATATTTACTTTTCAGCTTCTGGCAACAAATGGCCACAAATCGATCAAAGGTGAAAGTGACGGTGAACCAGACAGAACAGTCTGTGGCTGTGTAAAGCAGGACGGCGTGGATATTACACACGGGGATGGACTCCAGGAACTGAAACTGTTCCCAATAAACAATGGGAATGTGTCTCAATATCAGGTCCAGGATAATGACCAGTAGATCCGCCGCTGACATGGCCACCAGGTAGCAAGTGACACATTTGGAGAGACCGCACTTTCCCCGAGACAGGATCCCAATCGTCAGCAAGTTAACTGTGAGTAAGGGAAATAAACAGGGAAATTATACATCAGGCTGGAGCAAAGTTACCAGTTTGATTGAGGACTTATTGAGATTTATAAATGTGTTCCTGTATCCAGTGATGTATTAAAATGATTGGACCTAAATGAACAAATGGGAAGGTCTGTGATACGGTGGAAGACAGGAGAGATTAAATAATAAAAGGATGATACTGAAATTGTTAAATTGAATGTTGATCACAATCCTCCTTCTCCCTCCTTTCCCCGTCTGGTTTGAAAACTGCTCCATCTCTTATCTCTCCCAGTTCTGATGAAGGGTCACCGACCTGAAACATTAAACTATTTTTCTCTCTCAAAAGGTCCTGCCTGACCTGCTGAGTATTTCCAGCATTTTCTGTTCTTATTTCAGATTTCCAGCATCTGCAGCACTGTGGTCTTGTATAGATAGTTAAATGTTGAACTGACTGACTCTGTCTGAATGCCTGTGGTGTGATCTGTGTGTGTGTGTGTGAGTATAGATGTGTGTGCGTTTATATGCCTGGCTCAGTGCTGCGGTGTGACCTGTGTGTGTGTGTGTTTGAGCGAGAGTGTGTGTGTGTTAGGAACAGCGTGTGTATGTGTGTGCGTGTGAGGGTGAGAGTGCGTGTGATTGTGTGTGTGTATGAGAGTGTGTGTGTGTATGTGTGTGTGTTTGAGAGAGAGCGCGCTTGTGAGTGTGAGCGGGAAAGCGTGTGTGCTTGGGTGTGTGAGAGACTTTGTGTGAGAGAGAGGGAGAGAGAGAGAATGTGTGTGTGACAGAGACTGTATGCATGTGAGAGAAAGTGAGAGACTTTGTGTGAGAGAGAGAGAGCGTGGGTGTGTGTGTGTCTGAGAGAAAGAGAGAGACTGTGTGTGTGAGTGAGAGAGTGTGTGTATGTGTGTGCGTGCGTGCGTGTGAGAATATGGGTGAGAGAGCCAGCTTGTGTATGTCAGAGATTGTACGTGTGTTAGTGCATCTGAGAGAGAATGTGTGTGTGTGAGAGACAGAGAAAGTGTGTTTGTGTGAGAGAGAGACAGTGTGTGAGAGAGAGTGCGTGTGTGTGAGAGAGAGTTTGCGTGTGTGTGAGAGAGAGAGAGAGAGTGAAAGAAGCAACGTGTGTGAGAGAGAGCATGTGCGTGTGTTGCGTGTGAGAGAGAGAGAGTGTGTGCGTGTGAGAGAGAGAGAGAGTGCACGTGTGTGTCTGAGAGAGAGTGAGAGAATCTGTGTGCGTGAGATAGAGCGTGTGTGTGAGAGAGAGAGGGTGTGTGTGGCCGTGTGAGAGAGTGTGTGTGTGTGAGAGAGAGCGTGTGTGTGAGAGAGAACATGTGTGTGAGAAAGAGTGGGTGAGTATGAGAGAGACCGTGTGTGTGTGTGTGGGTGAGAGAGTGTGTGTGTGAGAGAGACAGTCTGTGTGTGTGTGCATGTGAGCGCATGTGTGAGAGAGACAGCGTGTGCGAGTTTCAGAGAGCGTGTGTGTGAGTGCGTCTGAGAGAGAGCATGTACGTGTGTACATGTCTGTGTTTGTGGGTGTGTGAGTGTGTGTGAGAGAGAGTGAGTGTGTGTGATTGTGTGTGTGTATGAGAATGTGTGTGTGAGAGAGGCTATGTGTGTGAGAAAGATTGGGTGTGTATGAGAGAGAGCGTGTGTGTGTGTGTGTGTGTGTGTAGGTGGGTGTGTGTGTGTGTGTGAGAGAGAAGGACAGAGAGCGTGTGCGTGTGTGTGGGAGAGGACATGTGTAAGAGAGTGTGTGTGTGTATGTGTGACAGAGAGTGAGAGAGAGAGTGCGTGTGTGTGTGAGAGAGAGTGAGTATGTGTGGTGTATGTGCAGTGAGAGTGTGGGGTGTGTGTGAGAGAGAGGGAGAATGTTTGTTTGTGTGTGAGTGTCTGTTTGTCTGCGTGTGACAGCGTGTGTGAGTGTGTGCGATAGAGGCAGTGTGCGTGTGTGGTGTATGTGGGGTGTATGTGTGCGTTCTGTGTGAGAGAGAGGGAGTGGGTATGTTTGTGTGTGAGAGAGAGATTGTGTGTGTGTGTGTCGGAGAGAGAGAGAGAGCGTGTGTGTGTGTGTGTGTGTGTGAGAGAGAGAGAGAGTGCACGTGTGTGTCTGAGAGAGAGTGTGCGTGTGTTTGTGTGAGTGCTTGAGAGAGAGTGTGTGTGTGAGATAGTGTGTGTGTGTTAGAGAGTGTGTGATAGAGGGAGTGTGTGTGTGTTAGAGAGTGTGTGATAGAGGGAGTGTGTGTGTGAGAGAGAGACTGTGTGTTTGTGTCTGAAAGTGTGTGTGTGGGAGGAGAGTGAGTGTGTCTGAGACTGAGAACGTGTGTGTGACTGAGAGAGTGGGTGTGTGTGCGAGAGAGCGTTTGTGTGTGTATGTGTGTATATGCGTGTAGGTAAGACAGTGTGTATGTGTGGGTGAGAGAGAATGTATGTTTGTGAGTGATTGTGTGTGTGAGAGAGAGAGAGCCTGCGTGTGTGAGTGAGAGAGAGTGTGTTTTTGTGTGTGAGAGTGAGAGCGCGCGTGTGTGTGAGAGAGAGAGCGTGTGTGAGGGAGTGTGCGTGTGTATGTGTGAGAGAGAGAGAGAGAGAGAGGCAGTGTGTGTGTGGGACAGAGCGTGTGTGTCTGGGTGTCTGAGAATGTGTGAGTGTGTGTGTGTGTGTGTCTGAGAGAGAGATCGTGTGTGACTGGGACAGCGTGTGTGCGTGTGTGAGAGAGTGAGAGAGCATGTGTGTGTGTGTGTGTGTGTGTGTGTCTGTGTGTGTGGTAGAGAGCGTATGTGCGTTTGTGAGAGAGAACGTGCGTGCATGTGTGCGTGTGTGAGAGAAGGACAGAGAGCGTGTGTGTGTGTGTGGGAGAGGACATGTGTGAGAGAGTGTGTGTGTGCATGTGTGATAGAGAGAGAGAGAGAGACAGTGTGTGTGTGGGAGAGAAAGTGTGTGTCTGGGTGTCTGAGAATGTGTGTGTGTGTGTCTTCGAGAGAGAGCGTGTGTGACTGGGACAGCGTGTGTCTGTGTGTGTGTGTGCGTGTGACAGCGTGTGTGAGTATGTGTGATAGAGGGAGTGTGCATGTGTGGTGTATGTGGGGTGTATGTGTGGGGTCTGTGTGAGAGAGAGGGAGATGGTATGTTAGTATGTGAGAGAGAGTGTGTGTGTGTGTCGGAGAGAGAGAGAGAGCGTGTGTGTGTGTGAGAGAGAGAGAGAGGGAGTGCACGTATGTGTCTGAGAAGTGTGCGTGTGTGTGAGTCTGAGAGAGAGTGTACGCGCATGTGTGAGATAGTGGGTGTTTGTGTGTAAGAGAGACAGTGTGTGCGTGAGACAGAGCGCATTTGTACGTGTTTTTGTGTTAGCGTGTGTGTGTGAGAGAGCTTGTGTGTGTTTATGTGTGTGTGTTTGAGAGAGAGCTTGTCGGTATCTGAGAGAGGGATAGAGTGTGTATGCCCGTCGGAGCGAGTGTGTGTGCGTACGTCTGAGCGAGTGTACGATTGTCTGAGAGAGTGTACGTGTGAGTGTGACACAGTGTGCGTGTGGTTCTGTGTGTGGGTGTGTGTAAGAGAGGCAGTGTGTGTGAGAGAGCGTTTGTACGTGTCTGTGAGAGAGTGCATGCATGTGTGTTTAAGAGACATAGTGTGAGTGAGAGCACGTGTACGTGTGTGTGTGAGAGAGAGGGTGTGTGTGTTTCAGAGACAGCATGTGTGTGAGTGTGAGAGAGATAGTGTGTGTGTCAGAGAGGGAGAGTGGTGTGTGTGTGTAAGGAAGAGAGAGTGTGTGCTTGTGAGTTGGCATCTGTGTGTGTGTTTGTGTGTGAGAAAGCATGTGTGTGTCTGAGAGAGACTGTGTGTGGGTGCATCTGAGAGTGAGCGTGTGTGAGATAGAGCGTGAGTGTGCGCGTGCGAAAGAGAGAGTGCGTGTGTGTGATTATGCGTGTGTGTATGTGTGTGTGTGAGAGAGAGAACGTTCTTGTGTGCGTATGTGTGTGCGTGTGATTGTGAGAGAGTGTGTGTGTATGTGTGTCTGTTTGAGAGAGAACGAGTTTAGTTTAGCTTAGAGATACAGCACTGAAACAGGCCCTTCGGCCCACCGAGTCTGTGCCGACCATCAACCACCCATTTATACTAATCCTACACTAATTCCATATACCTACCACATCCCCACCTGTCCCTATATTTCCCTACCACCTACCTATACTAGGGGCAATTTATAATGGCTAATTTACCTATCAACCTGCAAGGCTTTGGCATGTGGGAGGAAACTGGAGCACCCGGAGGAAACCCACGCAAACACATGGAGAACTTGCAAACTCCACACAGGCAGAACCCAGAATTGAACCCGGGTCACTGGAGCTGTGAGTGTGTGTGTAAGAGAGACAGTGCGTGTGTGAGAGAATGATCATGCGTGCGTGCGTGCATATATGTGTGAGAGAGCTGTGAGTGTGTGTGGAAGAGAGACAGTGCGTGTGTGAGAGAGAGATAATGCGTGCGTGCATGCATGTGTGAGAGAGAGCACGCGTGTGAGAGAGTGTGAATGTGTGTATGTGTGTGAGAGTGTGTGTGTGAGTGTGTGAGAGAGTGTGTGTGTGTTTGTGTCTGAGAGAGTAACTTTGTGTGCATGAGAGGGAGAGAGTGTGTGTGTGTGAGAGAGAAAGAGAGCATGTGTGGTTTGTATGTGTGTGTGACTGTGAGTGCGTGTATGTGTGAGAGGGAGCGTGTGTGTGTTATAGCGAGAGCGTGTGTGTATGTCTGAGAGAGAGAGTGTGTGTGTCAGAGAGCGTGTGTGTGTCGGAGAGAGTGTGTGCGCTAGAGAGTGTGTGTTTGTGCATCTGTGTGTGTGTGTGTGTGCTCGAGAGAGAGAGTGCGTGTGTGTCAGAGAGTGTGTGTGTGAGAGAGAGCATGTGTGTGTGAGAGACAGAGAGAATGGGTGTCTGTCAGTTCGAACGTGTGTGTGTCTGTGTGTGTGTGTGCGTGTATGTGAGCGTGTGTGTGAGAGACAGCGTGTGTTTCTCTGAGAGAGTGTGTGTGTGTGAGTGCATCAGAGAGAGTGTGTGTGTGTGTGAGAGAGAGAGACAGACTGTTTGTGTGTGAGAGAGAGAGAGAGAGAGGGAGAGAGAGAGCGTGTGTGTAAGTGTGTGTGTTTGAGAGAGAGTGTGTGTGTGAGAGAGAGACTGTGTGTGTATGGCAGAGAGAGAAGGGGCGTGTGTGTATATGTGTGTGTGCGAGAGAGAGTGTGTGTGTGTGAGAGACAGTGTGTGGATGAGGGAGAGTGTGTGTGAGAGAGCGTGTATCTGTCTGTGAACGAGAGACAGCGTGTGTTTGTGTGTGTGAGAGAGAGAGAGAGAGAGGGTCTGTGCGCGTGAGAGGGACAGCGTGTGTGTGAGGGAGAACGTGTGTGAGAGAGCGTGTATCTGTCTGTGAAAGAGAGACAGCGTGTGTTTATGTGTGCCTCTGTTTGTGTGTGCGTGAGAGAGAGAGAGATTGAGCATGTGTGTGAGAGAGAGTGTGTGTGTGCGCGTGTGATAGCGAAAGTGTGTGTGTCTGATTGTGATTGTGTGTGTATGAGAGAGAATGTGATTGTGGGCGTGTGTGTGTGAGAGAGAGACCATGTGTGTGTCTGTGTGTGGATGTGTGTGTGAGAGATGGCGTGTGTGTGTAATGTGTGTGCGATAGAGTGTGTGTGTGTGTGAGAGAAAGACAGACAGCACGCGTGTGTGTGTGTTTGTGAGAGAGAGAGAGGGAGATCTTGTGTTTATGTGTGTGTGAGAGAGAGAGAGCATGTTTTTACGTGCGTTGTGTGAGAGAGAAAGCGTGTGTCTGCGTGAGAGAGAGAGACAGAGCGTGTGTGCGTGTGTGTGTGCCAGAGAAAGAGCATGTATGCGTGTGTTTGTCAGAGAGCGAGCGTGTGTGTGTGTGTGAGAGAGGGACAATGTGTGTGTGTGTGTGTGTGTGAGTGTGTTTCTGAGAGAGCGTGTGTGTGTGAGACAACATGTGTGTGTGTGTGTTAGAGAGAGAGAGAGAGTGCGTGTGTTTGTGTGAGTGCTTCAGAGAGAGAGTGTGTGTGAGTGAGGTAGTGTGTGTGTGTTAGAGAGTTTGTGATAGAGGGAGTGTGTGTGTGAGGGAGAGAGTGTGTGTTTGTGTCTGAGAGTGTGTGTGTGTGGGAGGGAGAGTGTGTGTGTGTGAGACTGAGAGCGTGTGTGTGGCTGAGAGTGTGTGTGTGTGTGCGAGAGAGCGTGTGTGTGTGTATGTGTGTATATGAGTGTAGTTAAGACAGTTTGTATTTGTGGGTGAGAGTGAATGTATGTTTGTGAGTGATTGTGTTTGTGTGAGAGAGAGAGCGTGCGTGTGTGAGTGAGAGAGAGTGTGTGTTTGGTGTGAGAGTGAGAGTGTGTCTGTGTGTGTGAGATAGAGAGTGTGTGTGTGTGTGAGAGAGAGTGTGTGTGTGAGAGAGAGAGCGTGTGGGTGTGTGAGAGAGAGGGAGAGAGAGAGAGAGAGAGCGTGTGTGTGTGAGAGAGAGAGCATGTGTGTGAGATAGAGAGTGCGCATGTAAGATAGAAAGAGCATGTGTGTGTATGTGTCTGTGTGTATCTGAGAGAGTGGGTGCGTGTCTGAGAGAGTGAGAGTGTGTGTCTGTGTGTGTGTATCGGTGCTTGAGTTGTGCTGTGTGTGTGTGTGTGTGTGTGTGTGTGTTAGTTTGTACCTCACTCAGTGACCTGTGTGTAAAGAGTATTTGTGTCTGTGTTTGTGTGTCTCAGAACCTGGGTTGTGTGCGTGTCTGTTTGTGTGTGTGTATTTGTGTATTTGTGTGTGTGGGTGGGGGTGGGGGTGCATGAGTGTCTCAGGGCCTGGGTTGTGCTTTGCGTCTTCATGTATGTGCATGCGCACATCTATGTCTGTATCTGTTGGTGTCAGTTTGTGAGTTTCTCTCAGTGCATGGGTTGTGCTGCATGTTTGAGAGTCTCTGTGAGTTCCTCAGTGCTTGTCTTGTGTCTGTGCATGTGTTTCCCAGGGCATGGGCTGTGTTTTGTGTGTGTGTGTGTGTATGAGTGTGCTTGTGCGTGTGTGCATCTGTGTTTTTCTGTGGGTGAGTGTGTGTGTATGTGTCTGTGTGTGGGTGAGTGTCTGTGTGTGTGTCTCAATATTTGTGATGTACTATGTGAGTGTGTGTGTTTGTATGTGTGTCTCAAGACTGGGTTGTGCTTTGTGTCTTTGTGTGTGTGTGTCAGTGTTTGCGCTGTGCCTTGTATGTGTGAGTTTGTATATGTGTCTCAGGGCCTGTGTACTGTGTGTGTACGTGTGTGTATGTGTGCATGTACGTGTGTGTGTGTCTCGGGGCTGGGTTCTGCTTGATGTCTTTGTGTATCTGTGTGTGTATGTGTGTGTGTTTGCGTGTGTGCCTTGACCTCGTCCTCACCAACCTGCCTGCCGCAGATGCACCTCTCCATGACAGTATTGGTAGGAGAGACCACCGCACAGTCCTTGTGGAGATGAAGTCCCACCTTCACATTGAGGATACTCTCCATAGTGTTGTGTGGCACGGTGACCATGCTAAATGGGATAGATTTCGAACAGTTCGAGCAATGCAAAACTGGGCATCCATGAGGCGTTGTGGGCCATCAGCA
This sequence comes from Heterodontus francisci, assembly GCF_036365525.1. Lineage (NCBI taxonomy): Eukaryota > Metazoa > Chordata > Chondrichthyes > Heterodontiformes > Heterodontidae > Heterodontus > Heterodontus francisci. The sequence continues at coordinate 9,527,285 of NC_090391.1, forward strand.
GCCGCAGAACTGTACTCAGCCACAATCTGTAACCTCATGGCCTGGCATATCCCCCAGTCTACCATTACCATCAAGCCAGGAGACCAACCCCGGTTCAATGAAGAGTGCATGAGAGCCTGTCAGGAGCAGCACTAGGCATACCTCAAAATGAGGTGTCAACCTGGTGAAGCTACAACACAGCACTATTTGCATGCCAAGCTGTGAAAGCCGCATGCGACAGACAGAGCTAAGCATTCCCATAACCAAAGGATCAGATCTAAGCTCTGCTGTCCTGGCACATCCAGTCGTGAATGGTGGTGGACTATTAAACGACGAACTGGAGGAGGTGGCTCCACAAATATCCCCATCCTCAGTGATGGGGGAGCTCATCACATCAGTGCGAAAGAGAAGGCTGAAGCATTTGTAACAACCTTCAAAGATCAAAGAAGAAGAACAAAGAAAATTTACAGCACAGGAACAGGACCTTCGTCCCTCCAAGCCTGCGCCGATCCAGATCCTCTATCCAAACATGTCGCCTATTTTCTAAGGGTCTGTATCTCTTTGCTTCCTGCCCATTTATGTATCTGTCTAGATACATCTTAAAAGACGCTATCGTGCCCGCGTCTACCACCTCCGCTGGCAGCACGATCCAGGCACCCACCACCCTCTGCGTAAAGAACTTTCCACGCATATCCCCCCGAAACATTTCCCTCTCACTTTGAACTCGTGACCCCTAGTATTTGAATCCCGCACTCTGGGAAAAAGCTTCTTGCTATCCACCCTGTCTTTACCTCTCATGATTTTGCACACCTCAATCAGGTCCCTCCTCAACCTTCGTCTTTCTAATGAAAATAATCCCAATCTGCTCAACCTTTCATCATAGCTAGCGCCCTCCATACCAGGCAACATCCTGGTGAACCTCCAATGCACCCTCTCCAAAGCATCTACAGCCTTTTGGTAAAGTGGCGACCAGAACTGCACGCAGTATTCCTAATGTGGCCGAACCAAAGTCCTATACAACTGTAATATGACCTGCCAACTCTTGTACTCAATACCCCGTCCGATGAAGGAAAGCACGCCGTATGCCTTCTTGACCACTCTATTGACCTGCGCTGCCACCTTCAGGGAACAATGGACCTGAACTCCCAAGTCTCTCTGTACATCAATTTTCCCCAGGACTTTTCCATTTACTGTATAATTCACTCTTGAATTGGATCTTCCAAAATGCATCACCTCGAATTTGCCCTGATTGAACTCCATCTGCCATTTTTCTGCCCAACTCTCCAATCTATTTATATTCTGCTTCAGCCAGAAGTTTTGTGTTGGTGATCCATCTCGACCTCCTCCTGAAGACCCCAGCATTACAGATGCTAGACTTCAGCTAAATCGATTCACTCCACGTGATATCATGAAACGACTGAAAGCACTGGATACTGCAAAGGCTCGGGACCTGACAATATAGCGGCAACAGTACTGAAGGCCTGTGCCACAGAATGTGTCGCTGTTCAAGCTATTCAAGCTATTTAAGTCAAGCTCTTCTGGTACAGCTACAACACTGGCATATAACCTGCAATGTGGAAAATCGTCCAGGTATGCCCTGCATACAAAAAGCAGGACAAGTCCGACCCGGCCAATTACCGCCCCGTCAGTCTACTCTCAATCATCAGTAAAGTGATGGAAGGTGTCATCAACAGTATCATCAAGCGGCACTTGCTTAGTAATGACCTGCTCAGTGACGCTCAGTTTAGTTTCCGCCAGGGTCACTCAGCTCCTGACCTCATTACAGCCTTGGTTTAAAATGGACAAATGAGCTGAACTCAAGAGGTGAGGTGAGAGTGACTGCCCTTGACATCAAGGCAGCATTTGACTGAGTATGGCATCAAGGAACCCTAGCAAAACTGGAATCAATGGGAATCAGGAAAATGTTCCACAGCAGTATGTTTCCAGTCCAATAGGAAAGGAGACACTGCTGAATCTGGTTCCTGGGAATGAGCTGGGCCAAGCGGATCAAGTGTTAGTAGGAGAGCATTTAGGGGACAGTGATTATTGTATCATAAGGTTAAGGCTGTCTATGGAAAAGGACAAAGAACAATCCAGAGTAAGAGTAATTAACTGGCGGAAAGTCAACTTCAATGGAGTTAGATTGCTAACTGCCCTCTGAAATGGCCGAGCAAGATACTCATTTCAAGGGCATTTAGGGATGGGCAATAAATACTGGCCTACTCAGTGACGCCTACATCTCACAAAATGAATTAAACAGAGAATCGATCAGGGCTGAATAATTTGGAATCAAAGGTTAACAAGAAATAATTGCATGTGGATAATGGGCTGCCTCAAAGGAGAGATGTTTCAGGCACAGACAGGTTGTGTTCCTTCGAAGGGGAAAGGTCGTGCAAACAAATCCTGAGCTCCCTGAATGACAAAAGCGAAACAGATGATGATGAAGAAGAAAAATTGTCCTTTTTACAGATGTCAGGTGGTTAATACAATGGAAAACCAGGCTGAATATAGAAAGTTCACAGGGGAAGTGAAAAGCAAACAAGAGAAGCAAAGAGAGAATATGAAACGAGACTGGCAGCGAACACAAAAGGAATTCCCAAAGTCATCTGTGGGCATAGAAATAGTAAAAGGGAGTGACATAGCAAGGAAAAGGGATGAGGACCTGAAAAGCGAATATAGGCAGTTAGGTTGGAAGCAAAATGGCAGGACGATCAGGAAAGTAATCTCAGTGCAACGTGCTAGTGAGGCTAGAAACAGAGAGCGAGTGCAGCTGAACACGTGGCTACAGAGGGTGCAGGAGGGAGGGCTTCAGATATGTGGATCATTGGGATTCCTTCTGGGGAAGGTGGGACATGTACAAGAAGGACGGGTTGCATCTGAACTGGAGGGGCACCAATATCCTGGGCGGGAGGTTTGCGAGAGCTCTTCAGGAGGGTTTAAACTAGTTTGGCAGGGGGATGGGAACCGGAGCTACGGATCAGTGGATAGGATAGCTGTTGAACAGGCAGATACAGAGTGCAGAGAGTCTGTGAGGAATGTTAGACAGGTGATAGGGCAATGTTGCAGCCAGTATGATGGGTTGAAGTGTGTCTATTTTAATGCAAGAAGTGTCAGGAATAAGGGTGATGAACTTAGAGCATGGATCAGTACTTGGAGCTACGATGTTGTGGACATTACGGACACGTGGATATCACAGGGGCAGGAATGGATGTTGGATGTTCCGGGGTTGAGATGTTTCAAAAGGAATAGGGAGGGAGGTAAAAGAGGTGAGGGAGTGGCATTGCTAATCAGGGATAGTATCACAGCTGTAGAAAGGGAGATCGTCGAGGAGGGTTTGTCTACTGAGTCATTATGGGTGGGAGTCAGAAACAGGAAAGGAGCAGTCACTTTATTGGGAGTTTACTATAGACCCCCCAATAGCAACAGAGACACGGAGGAACAGATTGGGAGGCAGATTTTGGAAAGGTGCCGAAGTAACAGGGTTGTTGTCATAGGTGACTTCAACTTCCCTAATATTGATTGGAACCTCCTTAGTGCAAATAGTTTGGATGGAGCAGTTTTTGTCAGGTGTCTCCATGAAGGCTTCCTGACTCAATATGTAGATAGGCCGACTAGAGGTGAGGCTATGTTGGATTTGGTGCTTGGCAACGAACCAGGCCAGGTGGCAGATCTCTCGGTGGGAGAGCATTTCGATGATAGTGATCACAACTGCCTGACCTTTACTATAGTCATGGAGAGGGACAGGAGCAGACGGGATGGGAAAATATTTAATTGGGGGAGGGGAAATTACAATGCTATTAGGCAGGAACTGGGGAACATTAATTGGGAACATATGTTCTCAGGGAAATGCACGACAGAAATGTGGAGGTTGTTTTGGGAGCACTTGCTGCGACTGATGGATCGGCTTGTCCCGATGGGGCAAGGAAGGGATGGTAGGGTGAAGGAACCTTGGATGACAAGGGATGTGGGACAGCTTGTCAAGAGGAAGAAGGAAGCTTACTTAAGGTTGAGGAAGCAAGGATCAGACAGGGCTCTAGAGGGTTACAAGGTAGCCAGGAAGGAAATGAAGAATGGACTTAGGAGAGCTAGAAGGGGACATGAAAGTCTTGGCGGGTAGGAATAAGGAAAATCCCAAGGCGTTCTACACGTATGTGAGGAACAGGAGAATGGCCAGAGTGAGGGTAGGACCGGTCAGGGATAGTGGAGAGAACTTGTGCCTGGAGTTGGAGGAGGTAGGGGAGGTCCTAAATGAATACGTTGCTTCAGTATTCACTAGTGAGAGGGACCTGGTCGTTTGTGAGGACAGCGTGGAACAGGCTGATATTCTCGAACAGGTTGATGTTAAGAGGGAGGATGTGCTGGAAATTTCGAATGATATGAGGACAGATAAGTCCCCGGGACCAGACGGGATATACCCAAGGATATTACGGGAAGCGAGGGAAGAGATTGCCGCACCTTTGGCGATGATTTTTGCGTCTTCACTATCCACTGGAGTAGTACCAGATGGTTGGAGGGTGGCAAATGTTGTTACCTTGCTTAGGAAAGGGGATATGGATAACCCTGGGAATTATAGACGAGTCAGTCTTACGTCGGTCGTGGGCAAATTAATGGAGAGGACTCTGACAGACAGGATTTATGATTATTTGGGAAAGCATAGTTTGATTAGAGACAGTCAGCATGGCTTTGTGAGCGGCAGGTCATGCCTCACAAGCCTTATTGAATTCTTTGAAGATGTGACAAAACACGTTGATGAAGGAAGAGCAGTGGATGTGGTCTATATGGATTTTAGCAAGGCGTTTGATAAGGTTCGCCATGGTAGGCTCATTCAGAAAGTAAGGAGGCATGGGATACAGGGAACGTTGGCTGTCTGGATACAGAATTGGCTGGCCCAGAGAAGACAGAGGGTGGTAGTAGATGGAACGTGTTCAGCCTGGTGCTCGGTGACCAGTGGTGTTCCACAAGGATCTGTTCTGGTACCTCTGCTCTTTGTGATTTTTATAAATGACTTGGATGAGGAAGTGGAAGGCTGGGTTAGAATGTTTGCCGATGCCACGAAGGTTGCTGGAGTTGTGGATAGTGTGGAAGGCTGTTGTCGGTTGCAACGGGACATTGACAGGATGCAGAGCTGGGCTGAGAAGTGGCAAATGGAGTTCAACCTGTAAAAGTGTGAAGTGATTCATTTTGGAAAGTCGAATTTGAATGCAGAATACACGCTTAAAGATAGGATTCTTGGTTGTGTGGAGGAACAGAGGGATCTTGGGGTCCATGTCCTTAGATCGCTCCATGTTGCCACCGAATTTGATAGGGTTGTTAAGATGGCGTATGGTGTGTTGGCTTTCATTAGCAGGGGGATTGAGTTTAAGAGCCGCGAGCTTATGCTGCAGCTCTTTAAAGCCCTGGTTGGACCACACTTGGAATATTGTGTTCAGTTCTGGTCGCCTTGTTATAGGAAGGATGTGGAGGCTTTAGAGAGGGTGCAGAGGAGATTTACCAGCATACTGCCTGGACTGGAGGGCATGTCTTACGAAGAAAGGTTGAGGGAGCTAGGGCTTTTCTCATTGGAGCGAAGAAGAATGAGAGGTGACTTGACAGAGGGGTACAAGATGATGAGAGGCATAGATAGAGTGGATAGCCAGAGACTTTTTCCCAGGGTGGAAACGGCTATCACCAGGGGGCATAATTTTAAGGTGATTGGAGGAAGGTTTCGGGGAGATGTCAGAGGTCGGTTCTTTACACAGAGAGTGGTGGGTGCGTGGAATGCACTGCCAGCGGTGGTAGTGGAAGCAGATACATTAGGGACATTTAAGCGACTCCTGGATAAGTACATGCATGATAGTAGTAAGAAGGGTATGTCGGTAGTTTGATCCTAGAGTATGTTAAAGGTTCGGCACAGCATCGTGGGCCGAAGGGCATGTCCTGTACTGTTATATGTTCGATGTTCTAAAGATTGAATAGGACCAATTAGGGACTAAAATGGGGAATTACACATGGAGGAAGGTGGGAAGAGTTGAGGTATTAAATGAATACATCTGTCCGCACCAAGGAAGACGGTGCTGCACAGGCCACAGTGAAAGAGGAGGGAACTAAAACACTAGAAAGATTTAACATTGATAAAGTTGAATTATTAGATAGGCTTTCTGTACTTAAAGATGATAAAGTGCCAGAGCCGGATGAGATGCATCCATGGATACTGAGGGAAATGAGACTGGAAATTGCAGAGGTACTGGCCATGATTTTACAATCTTCCTTGCACACGGGGGTGGTTCCAGGCGACTCGAGAATTACAAATGTTACATCCTTATTTAAAAAAAAGTATGCGAAGATAAGCCGAGCAACTATAGGCCAGCAGTATATCTTCAGTTGAGCGCGAAGCAGAATTAACATTTCAGGTATGTGACCTGTCATCAGATCTGGCACATATTAGATAAGAATTAGGTTTTAGGTATGTTAAGGGGTGGGTGGAGAATAGTGGGGAAGAGAACAAAAGGGAAACTGTCTGATAGGCCAGAGGAAGGAGAGATTAAATAACAAAACTGACCTGAGACAAAGGCTAAGAATGTGTTAATGCTTGTGTTGAAAGACAAAGCATTAGTCCAAAGAGGGTGTTAATAGCAGAATGGTGAGTATATCTGTCTACATGAAAAACAGGCACAATGTTAAAAAAAATGAAATCGAGTCATAGAGTTATACAGCACAGAAACAGGCCCTTCGGTCCATCGTGTCTGTGCCGGCCACACAGCACTCAACTATTCTAATTCCATATTCTTACACTTGGCCCGTACGTATGCTATGGCCTTTCACGTGGTCATATAAATACTTCCTGAAATGAAAATATTAAAATATGAAAAAGGCCAGTCATGCCCTGAAATTATTGAGCTCAATGTTCAGTTCACATAGCTGTAGAGTGCCTAATCAAAAGATTAGGTGCTGTTCCTCGAGCTTGTGTTGATTTTCACTGGAACACTGGAGCAGGCCAAAGTCGGAAATGTTGCTTTGAGAGTGGGTGGGGGGAGGGGCGGGGCGTGAAGGTGGGTGTTGAAATGGCAAGCAACCAGAAGCTTGGGGTCAGACTTATGGTGAGTGGAGGTCTTCCACAAAGCGGTCACTCAGTCTGTGCTTGGTCTCCCGGTGTAGAGGAGACCACATTGTGAGCAGCGAATACAATATACTAAACTGAAAGAAGTACAAGTAAATCACTGCTTCACCTGAGAGGAGTGTTCATCTCCAACGGGACCTGGGTGCCCTTGTTCATAAGTCACCAAAGCAAACATTTTGGTGCAGCAAGCAATTAGGAAGGCAAATGATGTTGGCCTTTTTTGCAAGAGAATTTGAGGACAGGAGTAAAGAAGTCTTGCTGCAATTGTATAGCGCCTTGGTGAGACCACACCTGGAGTATTGTGTAGAGTTTTGGTCTCCTGACCGAAGGAAGGATACATTTCCAAAGAGGAAGTGCAACAAAGTACTGATCAGTCATCAGACTGATTCTATGATGGCAGTATTGTCCTCTGGGGAGAGATTGAGGAGACTGCCCCTTTATTCCCTGGAGTTCAGTCGAATGAGAGGAGATGTCATTGAAGCAAACAAAATTCTTACAGGGCTCGACAGGATAGATGCAGGAAGGATGTTTCCCCTGGCTGTGAGGTCTCATAGAAACAGAAAATAGGAGCAGTAGTAGGCCATTCACCCCTTCGAGCCTACTCCACCATTCATTTTGATCATGGCTGATCATCTAACTCAGTAAACTGTTCCCGCTTTCCCCCCATATCCTTTGATACCTTTCGCCCCAAGAGCGATATCTAACTCCTTCTTGAAAACATACAATATTTTAACCTCAACTGTTCTCTGCAGTAGTGAATTCCACAGGTTCACCACTCTCTGGGTGAAAAAATTTCTCCTCATCTTAGTCCTGAAAGGTTTACCCCGTATCTTTAGACTACGAAAATAATAAAAGCAAAATACTGCCGATGCTGGTAATCAGAAAGAAAAATCCTGAGATTATGACCCCTGGTTCTGGACTCCTCCACCATCTGGATCATCCTTCCTGCATCTACCCTGTCAAGTCCTGTTAGATCTTTATAGGTTTCTATGAGATTCCCCCCCCCCCCCGCAACTCTTCAGAACTCCAGCCATTATAATGCTAACCGACTCAATCTCTCCTCATACGTCAGTCCCGCCATCCCAGGAATCAGTCTGGTAAACCTTTGCTGCACTCCCTCTATAGCACGAACATCCTCCCTCCGATAAGGACACCAAAACTGCACAAAATCCCGAACCAGGAGACAGTCTCAGAGTGGGAGCTGGAACATTTAGTACTGAAATGAGGAGGGATATCTTCATACAGAGGCTCGTGAATCTTTGCAATTCTTTGCCGCAAAGGGCTGTGGAGGCTCAGTCATTGGGTATATTCTGGACAGAGATAGACAGATTTCTAAATATAAAAAATATCAAGGTTTATGGAGTTAGTGTGGGAAAACGCATCGAGAAAGATGATCAGCCATGATACTGACGAATGGAAGAGCAGGCTTGAGGGGTTGAATGGCCTAGTCCAGCCCCGATTTCCAATGTTCCAATGGCTGTGGATCTCCGTGCTCAAAGGCTCACACAGCAGATGCTTTAACTAAATACCAGGTTTGCTGAGGTGTCACCCAGTGGGAGTGGCAATGCCTCAGTGGAGAACCAACCTGCTGTCCAGTTTCAGTGTGATAACATTTGTACTGCATTCAATCCCACTTCACCAGAGCACTTGCTGACACCAATCAAGCAGCCCAGGATACGGATCACCATGCCGAACTAATACAGTGTGAATATTGGTCAAAGAGCCCAGGATACCGATAGCAATGCCGATCTGGCACAGTGGGAATATGGGACAACCAGCTCAGGATACTGATCGCCATGCCGAGCTGTTACAGTGTGAATATTGGTCAACCAGACCAGGATGCTGATCGCCATGCTGAGCTGGTACAGTGTGAATATGGGTGAACCAGCCCAGGGTACTGATCACCTTGCCGAACTGGTGCGGTGTGAATATGGGTCAACCAGCTCAGGATACTGATCGCCATGCGAGCTGGTACAGTGTGAATATGGGTCAACCAGCTCAGGATGCTGATCGCCATGCCGAGCTAGTACAGAGTGAATATGGGTCAACCAGCTCAGGAAACTAATCGCCATGCCAAGCTGGTGCAGTCCGAATATGAGACAACCAGCAAAGGATACTAACCGCCATGCTGAGCTGGTGCAGTGTGAATATGGGTCAAAGAGCCCATGATACTAATCGACATTCTGAGCTGCCACAGTGTGAATATGTGTCAACCAGCCTAGGATACTGATCACCATGCTGAGCTGGTACAGTGTGAATATGGGTCAACAAATTCACGATACTGATCACCATGCCGAGCTGGTACAGCGTGAATATGGGTCAACAAATTCAGGATACTGATCACCATGCTGAGCTGGTACGGTGTGAATAAGGGTCAAGCCGCCCAGGATACTGATCACCATGCTGAGCTGGAACAGTGTGAATATGGGTCAGCCAGCCCAGGGTACTGATCACTATGCCGAGCTGATACAGTGTGAATATGGGTCAAACAGCCCAGGATACTGATCACCATGCGGAGCTGTTACAGTGTGAATATGGGGCAGTCAGCCCAGGATACTGATCACCATGCTGATCTGGTACAGTGTGAATATGGTTCAGCCAGACCAGGATACTGATCAGCATGCTGAGCTGGTACAGTGTGAATATGGGTCAACCAGCCCAGGATACTGATCGCCATGCTGAGCTGGTACAGTGTGAATATTGGTCAACCAGCCCAGGATGCTGATCGCTGTGCCGATCTGGCACAGTGTGAACATGGGTCAACCAGCTCAGGATACTGATCGCCATACTGAGCTGGTACAGTGTGAATATGTGTCAAGCAGCCCAAAAAACCGAACACCATGCCGAGCTGGTACAGAGTGAATATTGGTCAACCAGCCCAGGATACTGATCACCATGCTGAGCTGGTACAATGTGAATATGAGTCGAATAGCCCAGTATGCTGATCACCATGCTGAGCTGGCCAGTGTGAATATGGGTCAAACAGCCCAGGGTACTGATCACCTTGCCGAACTGGTACGGTGTGAATATGGGTCAACCAGCTCAGGATACTGATCGCCATGCGAGCTGGTACAGTGTGAATATTGGTCAACCAGCTCAGGATGCTGATCACCATGCCGAGCTGGTACAGAGTGAATATTGGTCAACCAGCTCAGGAAACTAATCGCCATGCCAAGCTGGTGCAGTCCGAATATGAGACAACCAGCCCAGGATACAAATCGTCATGCTGAGCTGGTGCAGTGTGAATATGGGTCAAAGAGCCCATGATACTAATCGTCATTCTGAGCTGCCACAGTGTGAATATGGGTCAACCAGCCCAGGATGCTGATCACCATGCCGAGCTGGTACAGTGTGAATATGTGTCAACCAGCCCAGGACACTGATCACCATGCTGAGCTGGTACGGTGTGAATAAGGATCAAGCAGCCCAGTATACTGAACACCATGCTGAGCTGGTAAAGTGTGAATATAGGTCAACCAGCTCAGGATACTGATCGCCATACCGAGCTGGTGCAGTCCGAATATGAGACAATAAGCCCAGGATACTAACCACCATGCTGAGCTGGCAAAGTGTGAATATGGGTAAGCCAGCCCAGGATACTGATCACAATGCTGAGCTGTTACAGTGTGAATATGGGTCAGCCAGCCCAGGATACTAACCGCCATGCAGAGCTGGTGCAGTGTGAATATGGGTCAAAGAGCCCATGATACTAATCGACATTCTGAGCTGTCACAGTGTGAATATGTGTCAACCAGCCTAGGATACTGATCACCATGCTGAGCTTGTACAGTGTGAATATGGGTCAACAAATTCACGATACTGATCACCATGCTGAGCTGGTACAGCGTGAATATGGGTCAACAAATTCAGGATACTGATCACAATGCTGAGCTGGAACAGTGTGAATATGGGTCAGCCAGCCGAGGATACTGATCACCATGCTGAGCTGTTACAGTGTGAATTTGGGTCAGCCAGCCCAGGATACTGATCACAATGCTGAGCTGGAACAGTGTGAATATGGGTCAGCCAGCCCAGGGTACTGATCACCATGCCGAGCTGATACAGTGTGAATATGGGTCAAACAGCCCAGGATACTGATCACCATGCTGAGCTGGTACAGTGTGAATATGGGTCAGCCAGCCCAGGACACTGATCAGCATGCTGAGCTGGTACAGCGTGAATATGGGTCAACCAGCCCAGGATACTGATCGCCATGCTGAGCTGGTACAGTGTGAATATTGGTCAACCAGCCCAGGATGCTGATCGCTATGCCGATCTGGCACAGTGTGAATATGTGTCAAGCAGCCCAGGAAACCGAACACCATGACGAGCTGGTACAGAGTGAATATTGGACAACTAGCCCAGGATACTGATCACCATGCTGAGCTGGTACAGAGTGAATATTGGTCAACCAGCCCAGGATACTGATAACCATGCTGAGCTGGTACAGTGTGAATATTGGTCAACCAGTCCAGGATACTGATCGCCTCGCCGAGCTGGTACAAAGTGAATATTGGTCAACCAGCCCAGGATACTGATCACCATGCCGAGCTGGTGCAGTGTGAATATCGGTCAACCAGTCCAGGATACTGATCGCCACACCGAGCTAGTACAGAGTGAATATGGGTCAACCAGCTCAGGAAACTAATCGCCATGCCAAGCTGGTGCAGTCCGAATATGAGACAACCAGCAAAGGATACTAACCGCCATGCTGAGCTGGTGCAGTGTGAATATGGGTCAAAGAGCCCATGATACTAATCGACATTCTGAGCTGCCACAGTGTGAATATGTGTCAACCAGCCTAGGATACTGATCACCATGCTGAGCTGGTACAGTGTGAATATGGGTCAACAAATTCACGATACTGATCACCATGCCGAGCTGGTACAGCGTGAATATGGGTCAACAAATTCAGGATACTGATCACCATGCTGAGCTGGTACGGTGTGAATAAGGGTCAAGCCGCCCAGGATACTGATCACCATGCTGAGCTGGAACAGTGTGAATATGGGTCAGCCAGCCCAGGGTACTGATCACTATGCCGAGCTGATACAGTGTGAATATGGGTCAAACAGCCCAGGATACTGATCACCATGCGGAGCTGTTACAGTGTGAATATGGGGCAGTCAGCCCAGGATACTGATCACCATGCTGATCTGGTACAGTGTGAATATGGTTCAGCCAGACCAGGATACTGATCAGCATGCTGAGCTGGTACAGTGTGAATATGGGTCAACCAGCCCAGGATACTGATCGCCATGCTGAGCTGGTACAGTGTGAATATTGGTCAACCAGCCCAGGATGCTGATCGCTGTGCCGATCTGGCACAGTGTGAACATGGGTCAACCAGCTCAGGATACTGATCGCCATACTTAGCTGGTACAGTGTGAATATGTGTCAAGCAGCCCAAAAAACCGAACACCATGCCGAGCTGGTACAGAGTGAATATTGGTCAACCAGCCCAGGATACTGATCACCATGCTGAGCTGGTACAATGTGAATATGAGTCGAATAGCCCAGTATGCTGATCACCATGCTGAGCTGGCCAGTGTGAATATGGGTCAAACAGCCCAGGGTACTGATCACCTTGCCGAACTGGTACGGTGTGAATATGGGTCAACCAGCTCAGGATACTGATCGCCATGCGAGCTGGTACAGTGTGAATATTGGTCAACCAGCTCAGGATGCTGATCACCATGCCGAGCTGGTACAGAGTGAATATTGGTCAACCAGCTCAGGAAACTAATCGCCATGCCAAGCTGGTGCAGTCCGAATATGAGACAACCAGCCCAGGATACAAATCGTCATGCTGAGCTGGTGCAGTGTGAATATGGGTCAAAGAGCCCATGATACTAATCGTCATTCTGAGCTGCCACAGTGTGAATATGGGTCAACCAGCCCAGGATGCTGATCACCATGCCGAGCTGGTACAGTGTGAATATGTGTCAACCAGCCCAGGACACTGATCACCATGCTGAGCTGGTACGGTGTGAATAAGGATCAAGCAGCCCAGTATACTGAACACCATGCTGAGCTGGTAAAGTGTGAATATAGGTCAACCAGCTCAGGATACTGATCGCCATACCGAGCTGGTGCAGTCCGAATATGAGACAATAAGCCCAGGATACTAACCACCATGCTGAGCTGGCAAAGTGTGAATATGGGTAAGCCAGCCCAGGATACTGATCACAATGCTGAGCTGTTACAGTGTGAATATGGGTCAGCCAGCCCAGGATACTAACCGCCATGCAGAGCTGGTGCAGTGTGAATATGGGTCAAAGAGCCCATGATACTAATCGACATTCTGAGCTGTCACAGTGTGAATATGTGTCAACCAGCCTAGGATACTGATCACCATGCTGAGCTTGTACAGTGTGAATATGGGTCAACAAATTCACGATACTGATCACCATGCTGAGCTGGTACAGCGTGAATATGGGTCAACAAATTCAGGATACTGATCACAATGCTGAGCTGGAACAGTGTGAATATGGGTCAGCCAGCCGAGGATATTGATCACCATGCTGAGCTGTTACAGTGTGAATTTGGGTCAGCCAGCCCAGGATACTGATCACAATGCTGAGCTGGAACAGTGTGAATATGGGTCAGCCAGCCCAGGGTACTGATCACCATGCCGAGCTGATACAGTGTGAATATGGGTCAAACAGCCCAGGATACTGATCACCATGCTGAGCTGGTACAGTGTGAATATGGGTCAGCCAGCCCAGGACACTGATCAGCATGCTGAGCTGGTACAGCGTGAATATGGGTCAACCAGCCCAGGATACTGATCGCCATGCTGAGCTGGTACAGTGTGAATATTGGTCAACCAGCCCAGGATGCTGATCGCTATGCCGATCTGGCACAGTGTGAATATGTGTCAAGCAGCCCAGGAAACCGAACACCATGACGAGCTGGTACAGAGTGAATATTGGACAACTAGCCCAGGATACTGATCACCATGCTGAGCTGGTACAGAGTGAATATTGGTCAACCAGCCCAGGATACTGATAACCATGCTGAGCTGGTACAGTGTGAATATTGGTCAACCAGTCCAGGATACTGATCGCCTCGCCGAGCTGGTACAAAGTGAATATTGGTCAACCAGCCCAGGATACTGATCACCATGCCGAGCTGGTGCAGTGTGAATATCGGTCAACCAGTCCAGGATACTGATCGCCACACCGAGCTGGTACAGAGTGAATATTGGTCAAACAGCCCAGGATACTGATCACCATGCCAAGCTGGTACAGTGTGAAAATGGGTCAACCAGCACAGTATACCGATTACCTTGGCGAGCTGGTACAGTGTGAATATGGGGAAAATAGTCAACGATAATGATCACCATGCTGAGCTGGTACAGGGTGAATATGGGTCAAGCAGCCCAGGATACCGATCACCATGCAGAGCTGGTACAGTGTGAATGTGGGTCAACCAGCCGAGGATACCGATCACATTACCGAGCTGTTACAATGTGAATATGGGAAAAACAGTCAACGACAATGACCACCATATGCTGAGCTTGTACAGTGTGAATATTGTTCATACTGCCCAGGATAAAGATCACCACGCCGAGCTGGTACAGTGTGAATATGGGTCAACCAGCCGAGGATAGTGAACAACATGCCGAGCTTGTATTGTGTGAATGTGGGTCAAACAGCCCATGATACAGATCACCATGCCGAGCTGGAACAGTGTGAATATGCGTCAACGAGCCCAGGATAATGATCTCCTTGCCGAGCTGGTACAGTGTGAATATGGGTCAACCAGACCAGGATACTGATCACCATGCCGAGCTGGTACAGTGTGAATGTGGGTCACACAGCCCAGGAATGCAGATCACCATGCCGAGCTGGAACAGTGTGAAAATGGGTCAACCAGCACAGTATACCGATTACCTTGGCGAGCTGGTACAGTGTGAATATGGGGAAAATAGTCAACGATAATGATCACCATGCTGAGCTGGTACAGGGTGAATATGGGTCAAGCAGCCCAGGATACCGATCACCATGCAGAGCTGGTACAGTGTGAATGTGGGTCAACCAGCCGAGGATACCGATCACATTACCGAGCTGTTACAATGTGAATATGGGAAAAACAGTCAACGATAATGACCACCATATGCTGAGCTTGTACAGTGTGAATATTGTTCATACTGCCCAGGATAAAGATCACCACGCCGAGCTGGTACAGTGTGAATATGGGTCAACCAGCCGAGGATAGTGAACAACATGCCGAGCTTGTATTGTGTGAATGTGGGTCAAACAGCCCAGGATACAGATCACCATGCCGAGCTGGAACAGTGTGAATATGCGTCAACGAGCCCAGGATAATGATCTCCTTGCCGAGCTGGTACAGTGTGAATATGGGTCAACCAGACCAGGATACTGATCACCATGCCGAGCTGGTACAGTGTGAATGTGGGTCACACAGCCCAGGAATGCAGATCACCATGCCGAGCTGGAACAGTGTGAATATGGTCAACCAGCCCTGGATAATGATCACCATGCCGAGCTGGTGCAGCGTCTACATCGGAAAAAAGTTAAAAGATACAGATCACCATGCTGAGCTGGTACAGTGTGAATATGGGTCAAACAGCCCAGGATACTGATCACCATGCTGAGATGGTACTGTGTGAATATGAGTCAACTTGCCCAGGATTCTGATCCCCATGCCCAGCTGGAACCGTGTGAATATGCGTCAACCAGCCCAGGATAATGATCGCCTTGCCCAGCTGGTACAGTGTGAATATGGGTCAACCAGACCAGGATACTGATCACCATGCCGAGCTGGTGCAGTGTGAATGTGGGTCACACAGCCCAGGAATGCAGATCACCATGCCGAGCTGGAACAGTGTGAATATGTGTCAAGCAGCCCAGGAAACCGAACACCATGCCGAGCTGGTACAGAGTGAATATTGGTCAACCAGCCCAGGATACTGATAACCATGCTGAGCTGGTACAGTGTGAATATTGGTCAACCAGTCCAGGATACTGATCGCCTCGCCGAGCTGGTACGAAGTGAATATTGGTCAACCAGCCCAGGATACTGATCACCATGCCGAGCTGGTGCAGTGTGAATATCGGTCAGCCAGTCCAGGATACTGATCGCCACACCGAGCTGGTACAGAGTGAATATTGGTCAACCAGCCCAGGATACTGATCACCGTGCCGAGCTGATGCAGAGTGAATATGGGTCAACCAGCTCAGGACACTGATCACCATGCTGAGCTGGTACAGTGTGAAAATGGGTCAACCAGCCCAGGATACTGATCACCTTGCCGAGCTGGTACAGTGCGAATATCATTCAACCAGCCCAGGATACTGATAACCATGCCGAGCTGGTACAGTGTGAATATGGGCCAACCAGCCCAGGATGCTAATCACCATGCCGAGCTGGTACAGTGTGAATTTGGGTCAAACAGCGCAGTATACTGATCACCATGCCCAGCTGCTACAGTGTAAATATGTGTCAACAAGTCTAGGATACTGGTCACCATGCCGAGCTGGTCCAGTGTGAATATTGGTCAAACAGCCCTGATCCTGATCACCATGCCGAGCTGGGACAGTGTGAAAGTGATTCAAATAGCCCAGGATACTGATCACCATCCCGAGCTGGTGCAGTGTGTATTTGGGTCAAACAGCACATGATGCTGATCACCATGCTGAGCTGGTACAGTGTGATCATGGGTCAAACAGCCCAGGATACTGTACACCATGCCGAGCTGGAACAGTGTCAATATGTGTCAACCAGCCCAGGATAATGATCGCAATGCCGAGCTGGTACAGTGTGAATATGGGTCAACCAGACCAGGATACTGATCACCATGGTGAGTTCGGACAGTGTGAATATGTGTCAACAAGCCGAGGATTGTGATCAACATGCCGAGCTTGCACAGTGTGAATGTGGGTCACACAGCCCAGGATGCAGATCACCACGCCGAGCTGGAACAGTGTGAATATGCGTCAAACAGCCCTCTATAATGATTGACATGCCGAACTGGTACACTGAGATTCTGGGTCAAACAACCCAGGATACTGATCACCGTGCCGATCTGATGCAGAGTGAATATGTGTCAACCAGCTCAGGACACTGATCACCATGCCGAACTGGTACAGTGCGAATATGGGTCAACCATCCCAGGATACTGATCACCATGCTGAGCTGGTACAGTGTGAATATGGGTCAAACAGCCCAGGGTACTGATCACCTTGCCGAACTGGTACGGTGTGAATTTGGGTCAACCAGCTCAGGATACTGATCGCCATGCGAGCTGGTACAGAGTGAATATTGGTCAACCAGCTCAGGAAACTAATCGCCATGCCAAGCTGGTGCAGTCCGAATATGAGACAACCAGCCCAGGATACAAATCGTCATGCTGAGCTGGTGCAGTGTGAATATGGGTCAAAGAGCCCATGATACTAATCGTCATTCTGAGCTGCCACAGTGTGAATATGGGTCAACCAGCCTAGGATGCTGATCACCATGCCGAGCTGGTACAGTGTGAATATGTGTCAACCAGCCCAGGACACTGATCACCATGCTGAGCTGGGACGGTGTGAATAAGGATCAAGCAGCCCAGGATACTGAACACCATGCTGAGCTGGTACAGTGTGAATATAGGTCAACCAGCTCAGGATACTGATCGCCATAACGAGCTGGTGCAGTCCGAATATGAGACAATAAGCCCAGGATACTAACCACCATGCTGAGCTGGCAAAGTGTGAATATGGGTCAGCCAGCCCAGGATACTGATCACAATGCTGAGCTGTTACAGTGTGAATATGGGTCAGCCAGCCCAGGATACTAACCGCCATGCAGAGCTGGTGCAGTGTGAATATGGGTCAAAGAGCCCATGATACTAATCGACATTCTGAGCTGCCACAGTGTGAATATGTGTCAACCAGCCTAGGATACTGATCACCATGCTGAGCTGGTACAGTGTCAATATGGGTCAACAAATTCACGATACTGATCACCATGCTGTACTGGTACAGCGTGAATATGGGTCAACAAATTCAGGATACTGATCACCATGCTGAGCTGGTACGGTGTGAATAAGGGTCAAGCAGCCCAGGATACTGATCACAATGCTGAGCTGGAACAGTGTGAATATGGGTCATCCAGCCCAGGGTACCGATCACCATGCTGAGCTGGTACAGTGTGAATATGGGTCAAACAGCCCAGGATACTGATCACCATGCTGAGATGGTACTGTGTGAATATGAGTCAACTTGCCCAGGATTCTGATCCCCATGCCCAGCTGGAACCGTGTGAATATGCGTCAACCAGCCCAGGATAATGATCGCCTTGCCGAGCTGGTACAATGTGAATATGGGTCAACCAGACCAGGATACTGATCACCATGCCGAGCTGGTACAGTGTGAATGTGGGTCACACAGCCCAGGAATGCAGATCACCATGCCGAGCTGGAACAGTGTGAATGTGGGTCACACAGCCCAGGAATGCAGATCACCATGCCGAGCTGGAACAGTGTGAATATGGTCAACCAGCCCTGGATAATGATCACCATGCCGAGCTGGTGCAGCGTCCACATCGGAAAAAAGTTAAAAGATACTGATTACCACGCTGAGCTGGTACAGTGTGAATATGTGTCAAGCAGCCCAGGAAACCGAACACCATGCCGAGCTGGTACAGAGTGAATATTGGTCAACTAGCCCAGGATACTGATCACCATGCTGAGCTGGTACAGAGTGAATATTGGTCAACCAGCCCAGGATACTGATAACCATGCTGAGCTGGTACAGTGTGAATATTGGTCAACCAGTCCAGGATACTGATCGCCTCGCCGAGCTGGTACAAAGTGAATATTGGTCAACCAGCCCAGGATACTGATCGCCATGCTGAGCTGGTACAGTGTGAATATTGGTCAAACAGCCCAGGATGCTGATCGCTATGCCGATCTGGCACAGTGTGAACATGGGTCAACCAGCTCAGGATACTGATCGCCATGCTGAGCTGGTACAGTGTGAATATGTGTCAAGCAGCCCAGGAAACCGAACACCATGACGAGCTGGTACATAGTGAATATTGGTCAACTAGCCCAGGATACTGATCACCATGCTGAGCTGGTACAGAGTGAATATTGGTCAACCAGCCCAGGATACTGATCACCGTGCCGATCTGATGCAGAGTGAATATGGGTCAACCAGCTCAGGACACTGATCACCATGCTGAGCTGGTACAGTGTGAAAATGGGTCAAACAGCCCAGGATACTGATCACCATGCCAAGCTGGTACAGTGTGAAAATGGGTCAACCAGCACAGTATACCGATTACCTTGCCGAGCTGGTACAGTGTGAATATGGGGAAAATAGTCAACGATAATGATCACCATGCTGAGCTTTTACAGGGTGAATATGGGTCAAGCAGCCCAGGATACCGATCACCATGCCGAGCTGGAACAGTGTGAATGTGGGTCAACCAGCCGAGGATACCGATCACATTACCGAGCTGTTACAATGTGAATATGGGAAAAACAGTCAACGATAATGACCACCATATGCTGAGCTTGTACAGTGTGAATATTGTTCATACTGCCCAGGATACAGATCACCACGCCGAGCTGGAACAGTGTGAATATGCGTCAACCAGCCCAGGATAATGATCGCCTTGCCGAGCTGGTACAGTGTGAATATGGGTCAACCAGACCAGGATACTGATCACCATGCCGAGCTGGTACAGTGTGAATGTGGGTCACACAGCCCAGGAATGCAGGTCACCATGCCGAGCTGGAACAGTGTGAATATGGTCAACCAGCCCTGGATAATGATCACCATGCCGAGCTGGTGCAGCGTCTGCATCGGAAAAAAAGTTAAAAGATACAGATCACCATGCTGAGCTGGTACAGTGTGAATATGGGTCAAACAGCCCAGGATACTGATCACCAAGCTGAGATGCTACTGTGTGAATATGAGTCAACTTGCCCAGGATTCTGATCCCCATGCCCAGCTGGAACCGTGTGAATATGCGTCAACCAGCCCAGGATAATGATCGCCTTGCCGAGCTGGTACAGTGTGTATATGGGTCAACCAGACCAGGATACTGATCACCATGCCGAGCTGGTACAGTGTGAATGTGGGTCACACAGCCCAGGAATGCAGATCACCATGCCGAGCTGGAACAGTGTGAATATGGTCAACCAGCCCTGGATAATGATCACCATGCCGAGCTGGTGCAGCGTCTACATCGGAAAAAAGTTAAAAGATACTGATTACCACGCTGAGCTGGTACAGTGTGAATATGTGTCAAGCAGCCCAGGAAACCGAACACCATGCCGAGCTGGTACAGAGTGAATATTGGTCAACTAGCCCTGGATACTGATCACCATGCTGAGCTGGTACAGAGTGAATATTGGTCAACCAGCCCAGGATACTGATCACCATGCTGAGCTGGTACGGTGTGAATAAGGATCAAGCAGCTCAGGATACTGATCACCATGCTGAGCTGGTACGGTGTGAATAAGGATCAAGCAGCCCAGGATACTGATCACCATGCTGAGCTGGCACGGTGTGAATAAGGATCAAGCAGCTCAGGATACTGAACACCATGCTGAGCTGGTACAGTGTGAATATAGGTCAACCAGCTCAGGATACTGATCGCCATAACGAGCTGGTGCTGTCCGAATATGAGACAATAAGTCCAGGATACTAACCACCATGCTGAGCTGGCAAAGTGTGAATATGGGTCAGCCAGCCCAGGATACTGATCACAATGCTGAGCTGTTACAGTGTGAATATGGGTCAGCCAGCCCAGGATACTAACCGCCATGCAGAGCTGGTGCAGTGTGAATATCGGTCAAAGAGCCCATGATACTAATCGACATTCTGAGCTGCCAAAGTGTGAATATGTGTCAACCAGCCTAGGATACTGATCACCATGCTGAGCTGGTACAGTGTGAGGATGGGTCAACAAATTCACGATACTGATCACCATCCTGAGCTGGTACAGCGTGAATATGGGTCAACAAATTCAGGATACTGATCACCATGCTGAGCTGGTACGGTGTGAATAAGGGTCAAGCAGCCCAGGATACTGATCACAATGCTGAGCTGGAACAGTGTGAATATGGGTCAGCCAGCCCAGGGTACTGATCACCATGCCGAGCTGATACAGTGTGAATATGGGTCAAACAGCCCAGGATACTGATCACCATGCTGAGATGGTACTGTGTGAATATGGGGCAGCCAACCCAGGATACTGATCACCATGCTGAGCTGGTACAGTGTGAATATGGGTCAGCCAGCCCAGGACACTGATCAGCATGCTGAGCTGGTACAGTGTGAATATGGGTCAACCAGCCCAGGATACTGATCGCCATGCTGAGCTGGGACAGTGTGAATATGGGTCAACCAGCCCAGGATGCTGATCGCCATGCTGAGCTGGTACAGTGTGAATATGTGTCAAGCAGCCCAGGAAACCGAACACCATGACGAGCTGGTACAGAGTGAATATTGGTCAACTAGCCCAGGATACTGATCACCATGCTGAGCTGGTACAGAGTGAATATTGGTCAACCAGCCCAGGATACTGATAACCATGCTGAGCTGGTACAGTGTGAATATTGGTCAACCAGCTCAGGATGCTGATCACCATGCCGAGCTGGTACAGAGTGAATATTGGTCAACCAGCTCAGGAAACTAATCGCCATGCCAAGCTGGTGCAGTCCGAATATGAGACAACCAGCCCAGGATACAAATCGTCATGCTGAGCTGGTGCAGTGTGAATATGGGTCAAAGAGCACATGATACTAATTGTCATTCTGAGCTGCCACAGTGTGAATATGGGTCAATCAGACCAGGATACTGATCACCATGCCGAGCTGGTACAGTGTGAATATTGGTCAACCAGCCCAGGATACTGATCACCATGCCGAGCTGATGCAGAGTGAATATGGGTCAACCAGCTCAGGACACTGATCACCATGCTGAGCTGGTACAGTGTGAAAATGGGTCAAACAGCCCAGGATACTGATCACCATGCCAAGCTGGTACAGTGTGAAAATGGGTCAACCAGCACAGTATACCGATTACCTTGCCGAGCTGGTACAGTGTGAATATGGGGAAAATAGTCAACGATAATGATCACCATGCTGAGCTGGTACAGGGTGAATATGGGTCAAGCAGCCCAGGATACCGATCACCATGCCCAGCTGGAACAGTGTGAATGTGGGTCAACCAGCCGAGGATACCGATCACATTACCGAGCTGTTACAATGTGAATATGGGAAAAACAGTCAACGATAATGACCACCATATGCTGAGCTTGTACAGTGTGAATATTGTTCATACTGCCCAGGATACAGATCACCACGCCGAGCTGGAACAGTGTGAATATGCGTCAACCAGCCCAGGATAATGATCGCCTTGCCGAGCTGGTACAGTGTGAATATGGGTCAACCAGACCAGGATACTGATCACCATGCCGAGCTGGTACAGTGTGAATGTGGGTCACACAGCCCAGGAATGCAGGTCACCATGCCGAGCTGGAACAGTGTGAATATGGTCAACCAGCCCTGGATAATGATCACCATGCCGAGCTGGTGCAGCGTCTGCATCGGAAAAAAAGTTAAAAGATACAGATCACCATGCTGAGCTGGTACAGTGTGAATATGGGTCAAACAGCCCAGGATACTGATCACCAAGCTGAGAGGCTACTGTGTGAATATGAGTCAACTTGCCCAGGATTCTGATCCCCATGCCCAGCTGGAACCGTGTGAATATGCGTCAACCAGCCCAGGATAATGATCGCCTTGCCGAGCTGGTACAGTGTGAATATGGGTCAACCAGACCAGGATACTGATCACCATGCCGAGCTGGTACAGTGTGAATGTGGGTCACACAGCCCAGGAATGCAGATCACCATGCCGAGCTGGAACAGTGTGAATATGGTCAACCAGCCCTGGATAATGATCACCATGCCGAGCTGGTGCAGCGTCTACATCGGAAAGAAGTTAAAAGATACTGATTACCACGCTGAGCTGGTACAGTGTGAATATGTGTCAAGCAGCCCAGGAAACCGAACACCATGCCGAGCTGGTACAGAGTGAATATTGGTCAACTAGCCCTGGATACTGATCACCATGCTGAGCTGGTACAGAGTGAATATTGGTCAACCAGCCCAGGATACTGATCACCATGCTGAGCTGGTACGGTGTGAATAAGGATCAAGCAGCTCAGGATACTGATCACCATGCTGAGCTGGTACGGTGTGAATAAGGATCAAGCAGCCCAGGATACTGATCACCATGCTGAGCTGGTACGGTGTGAATAAGGATCAAGCAGCTCAGGATACTGAACACCATGCTGAGCTGGTACAGTGTGAATATAGGTCAACCAGCTCAGGATACTGATCGCCATAACGAGCTGGTGCTGTCCGAATATGAGACAATAAGTCCAGGATACTAACCACCATGCTGAGCTGGCAAAGTGTGAATATGGGTCAGCCAGCCCAGGATACTGATCACAATGCTGAGCTGTTACAGTGTGAATATGGGTCAGCCAGCCCAGGATACTAACCGCCATGCAGAGCTGGTGCAGTGTGAATATCGGTCAAAGAGCCCATGATACTAATCGACATTCTGAGCTGCCAAAGTGTGAATATGTGTCAACCAGCCTAGGATACTGATCACCATGCTGAGCTGGTACAGTGTGAGGATGGGTCAACAAATTCACGATACTGATCACCATGCTGAGCTGGTACAGCGTGAATATGGGTCAACAAATTCAGGATACTGATCACCATGCTGAGCTGGTACGGTGTGAATAAGGGTCAAGCAGCCCAGGATACTGATCACAATGCTGAGCTGGAACAGTGTGAATATGGGTCAGCCGGCCCAGGGTACTGATCACCATGCCGAGCTGATACAGTGTGAATATGGGTCAAACAGCCCAGGATACTGATCACCATGCTGAGATGGTACTGTGTGAATATGGGGCAGCCAGCCCAGGATACTGATCACCATGCTGAGCTGGTACAGTGTGAATATGGGTCAGCCAGCCCAGGACACTGATCAGCATGCTGAGCTGGTACAGTGTGAATATGGGTCAACCAGCCCAGGATACTGATCGCCATGCTGAGCTGGGACAGTGTGAATATGGGTCAGCCAGCCCAGGGTACTGATCACCATGCCGAGCTGATACAGTGTGAATATGGGTCAAACAGCCCAGGATACTGATCACCATGCTGAGATGGTACTGTGTGAATATGGGGCAGCCAGCCCAGGATACTGATCACCATGCTGAGCTGGTACAGTGTGAATATGGGTCAGCCAGCCCAGGACACTGATCAGCATGCTGAGCTGGTACAGTGTGAATATGGGTCAACCAGCCCAGGATACTGATCGCCATGCTGAGCTGGGACAGTGTGAATATGGGTCAACCAGCCCAGGATGCTGATCGCCATGCTGAGCTGGTACAGTGTGAATATGTGTCAAGCAGCCCAGGAAACCGAACACCATGACGAGCTGGTGCAGAGTGAATATTGGTCAACTAGCCCAGGATACTGATCACCATGCTGAGCTGGTACAGAGTGAATATTGGTCAACCAGCGCAGGATACTGATAACCATGCTGAGCTGGTACAGTGTGAATATTGGTCAACCAGTCCAGGATACTGATCGCCTCGCCGAGCTGGTACAAAGTGAATATTGGTCAACCAGCCCAGGATACTGATCACCATGCCGAGCTGGTGCAGTGTGAATATCGGTCAACCAGTCCAGGATACTGATCGCCACACCGAGCTGGTACAGAGTGAATATTGGTCAACCAGCCCAGGATACTGATCACCATGCCGAGCTGGCATGGTGTGAATATTGGTCAACCAGCCCAGGATACTGATCACCGTGCCGAGCTGATGCAGAGTGAATATGGGTCAACCAGCTCAGGACACTGATCACCATGCTGAGCTGGTACAGTGTGAAAATGGGTCAAACAGCCCAGGATACTGATCACCATGCCAAGCTGGTACAGTGTGAAAATGGGTCAACCAGCACAGTATACCGATTACCTTGCCGAGCTGGTACAGTGTGAATATGGGGAAAATAGTCAACGATAATGATCACCATGCTGAGCTGGTACAGGGTGAATATGGGTCAAGCAGCCCAGGATACCGATCACCATGCCGAGCTGGTACAGTGTGAATGTGGGTCAACCAGCCGAGGATACCGATCACATTACTGAGCTGTTACAATGTGAATATGGGAAAAACAGTCAACGATAATGACCACCATATGCTGAGCATGTACAGCGTGAATATTGTTCAGACTGCCCAGGATACAGATCACCACGCCGAGCTGGAACAGTGTGAATATGCGTCAACCAGCCCAGGATAATGATCGCCTTGCCGAGCTGGTACAGTGTGAATATGGGTCAACCAGACCAGGATACTGATCACCATGCCGAGCTGGTACAGTGTGAATGTGGGGCACACAGCCCAGGAATGCAGATCACCATGCCGAGCTGGAACAGTGTGAATATGGTCAACCAGCCCTGGATAATGATCACCATGCCGAGCTGGTGCAGCGTCTACATCGGAAAAAAGTTAAAAGATACAGATCACCATGCTGAGCTGGTACAGTGTGAATGTGGGTCAAACAGCCCAGGATACTGATCACCATGCTGAGATGGTACTGTGTGAATATGAGTCAACTTGCCCAGGATTCTGATCCCCATGCCCAGCTGGATCCGTGTGAATATGCGTCAACCAGCCCAGGATAATGATCGCCTTGCCGAGCTGGTACAGTGTGAATATGGGTCATCCAGACCAGGATACTGATCACCATGCCGAGCTGGTACAGTGTGAATGTGGGTCACACAGCCCAGGAATGCAGATCACCATGCCGAGCTGGAACAGTGTGAATATGGTCAACCAGCCCTGGATAATGATCACCATGCCGAGCAGGTGCAGCGTCCACATCGGAAAAAAGTTAAAAGATACTGATTACCACGCTGAGCTGGTACAGTGTGAATATGTGTCAAGCAGCCCAGGAAACCGAACACCATGCCGAGCTGGTACAGAGTGAATATTGGTCAACTAGCCCAGGATACTGATCACCATGCTGAGCTGGTACAGAGTGAATATTGGTCAACCAGCCCAGGATACTGATAACCATGCTGAGCTGGTGCAGAGTGAATATTGGTCAACCAGCCCAGGATACTGATAACCATGCTGAGCTGGTGCAGTGTGAATATCGGTCAACTAGCCCAGGATACTGATCACCATGCTGAGCTGGTGCAGAGTGAATATTGGTCAACCAGCCCAGGATACTGATAACCATGCTGAGCTGGTACAGTGTGAATATTGGTCAACCAGTCCAGGATACTGATCGCCTCGCCGAGCTGGTACAAAGTGAATATTGGTCAACCAGCCCAGGATACTGATCACCATGCCGAGCTGGTGCAGTGTGAATATCGGTCAACCAGTCCAGGATACTGATCGCCATGCCGAGCTGGCATGGTGTGAATATTGGTCAACCAGCCCAGGATACTGATCACCGTGCCGAGCTGATGCAGAGTGAATATGGGTCAACCAGCTCAGGACACTGATCACCATGCTGAGCTGGTACAGTGAGAAAATGGGTCAAACAGCCCAGGATACTGATCACCATGCTGAGATGGTACTGTGTGAATATGAGTCAACTTGCCCAGGATACTGATCCCCATGCCTAGCTGGAACCGTGAGAATATGGGTCAACCAGCCCAGGATACTGATCACCATGCCGAGCTGGTACAGTGTGAATATGGGCCAACCAGCCCAGGATGCTAATCACCATGCCGAGCTGGTACAGTGTGAATTTGGGTCAAACAGCGCAGTATACTGATCACCATGCCCAGCTGCTACAGTGTAAATATGTGTCAACAAGTCTAGGATACTGGTCACCATGCCGAGCTGGTACAGTGTGAATATTGGTCAAACAGCCCTGATCCTGATCACCATGCCGAGCTGGGACAGTGTGAAAATGATTCAAATAGCCCAGGATACTGATCACCATCCCGAACTGGTGCAGTGTGTATTTGGGTCAAACAACACAGGATGCTGATCACCATGCTGAGCTGGTACAGTGTGAAAATGGGTCAAACAGCCCAGGATACTGTACACCATGCCGAGCTGGAACAGTGTCAATATGTGTCAACCAGCCCAGGATAATGATCGCAATGCCGAGCTGGTACAGTGTGAATATGGGTCAACCAGACAAGGATACTGATCACCATGGTGAGTTCGGACAGTGTGAATATGTGTCAACAAGCCGAGGATTGTGATCAACATGCCGAGCTTGCACAGTGTGAATGTGGGTCACACAGCCCAGGATGCAGATCACCACGCCGAGCTGGAACAGTGCGAATATGCGTCAAACAGCCGGCTAGAATGATTGACATGCCGAACTGGTACACTGAGATTCTGGGTCAAACAACCCAGGATACTGATCACCATGCTGAGCTGGTACAATGTGAATATGAGTCGAATATCCCAGGATGCTGATCACCATGCTGAGCTGGTACAGTGTGAATATGGGTCAAACAGCCCAGGGTACTGATCACCTTGCCGAACTGGTACGGTGTGAATATGGGTCAACCATCCCAGGATACTGATCACCATGCTGAGCTGGTACAATGTGAATATGAGTCGAATATCCCAGGATGCTGATCACCATGCTGAGCTGGTACAGTGTGAATATGGGTCAAACAGCCCAGGGTACTGATCACCTTGCCGAACTGGTACGGTGTGAATATGGGTCAACCAGCTCAGGATACTGATCGCCATGCGAGCTGGTACAGTGTGAATATTGGTCAACCAGCTCAGGATGCTGATCACCATGCCGAGCTGGTACAGAGTGAATATTGGTCAAACAGCTCAGGAAACTAATCGCCATGCCAAGCTGGTGCAGTCCGAATATGAGACAACCAGCCCAGGATACAAATCGTCATGCTGAGCTGGTGCAGTGTGAATATGGGTCAAAGAGCCCATGATACTAATCGTCATTCTGAGCTGCCACAGTGTGAATATGGGTCAACCAGCCCAGGATGCTGATCACCATGCTGAGCTGGTACAGTGTCAATATGGGTCAACAAACTCAGGATACTGATCATCATGCCGAGCTGGTACAGTGTGAATATATTTGTCAACCAGCCCAGGACACTGATCACCATGCTGAGCTGGTACAGCGTGAATATGGGTCAACAAATTCAGGATACTGATCACCATGCTGAGCTGGGACGGTGTGAATAAGGATCAAGCAGCCCAGGATACAGAACACCATGCTGAGCTGGTACAGTGTGAATATAGGTCAACCAGCTCAGGATACTGATCGCAATAACGAGCTGGTGCAGTCCGAATATGAGACAACAAGCCCAGGATACTAACCACCATGCTGAGCTGGCAAAGTTTGAATATGGGTCAGCCAGCCCAGGATACTGATCACAATGCTGAGCTGGTACAGTGTGAATATGGGACAGCCAGCCCAGGGTACTGATCACCATGCCGAGCTGATACAGTGTGAATATGGGTCAAACAGCCCAGGATACTGATCACCATGCTGAGCTGTTACAGTGTGAATCTGGGTCAGCCAGCCCAGGATACTGATCAAAATGCTGAGCTGGTACAGAGTGAATATGGGACAGCCAGCCCAGGGTACTGATCACCATGCCGAGCTGATACATTGTGAATATGGGACAGCCAGCCCAGGGTACTGTTCACCATGCCGAGCTGATACAGTGTGAATATGGGTCAACCAGCCCAGGATGCTGATCACCATGCTGAGCTGGTACAGTGTCAATATGGGTCAACAAACTCAGGATACTGATCACCATGCCGAGCTGGTACAGTGTGAATATATTTGTCAACCAGCCCAGGACACTGATCACCATGCTGAGCTGGTACAGCGTGAATATGGGTCAACAAATTCAGGATACTGATCACCATGCTGAGCTGGGACGGTGTGAATAAGGATCAAGCAGCCCAGGATAAAGAACACCATGCTGAGCTGGTACAGTGTGAATATAGGTCAACCAGCTCAGGATACTGATCGCAATAACGAGCTGGTGCAGTCCGAATATGAGACAACAAGCCCAGGATACTAACCACCATGCTGAGCTGGCAAAGTTTGAATATGGGTCAGCCAGCCCAGGATACTGATCACAATGCTGAGCTGGTACAGTGTGAATATAGGACAGCCAGCCCAGGGTACTGATCACCATGCCGAGCTGATACAGTGTGAATATGGGTCAAACAGCCCAGGATACTGATCACCATGCTGAGCTGTTACAGTGTGAATCTGGGTCAGCCAGCCCAGGATACTGATCAAAATGCTGAGCTGGTACAGAGTGAATATGGGACAGCCAGCCCAGGGTACTGATCACCATGCCGAGCTGATACATTGTGAATATGGGACAGCCAGCCCAGGGTACTGTTCACCATGCCGAGCTGATACAGTGTGAATATGGGTCAAACAGCCCAGGATACTGATCACCATGCTGAGCTGTTACAGTGTGAATATGGGTCAGCCAGCCCAGGATACTGACCACAATGCTGAGCTGGTACAGTGTGAATATGGGACAGCCAGCCCAGGATACTGATCACCATGCTGAGCTGTTACAGTGTGAATATGGGTCAGCCAGCCCAGGATACTGATCAGCATGCTGAGCTGGTACAGTGTGAATATGGGTCAGCCAGACCAGGATACTGATCACCATGCTGAGCTAGTACAGCGTGAATATGGGTCAACCAGCCAAGGATACTGATCGCCATGCTGAGCTGGTACAGTGTGAATATTGGTCAACCAGCCCAGGATGCTGATCGCCATACCGAGCTGGTACAGAGTGAATATTGGTCAACCAGCCCAGGATACTGATCACCATGCCGAGCTGGTACAGAGTGAATATTGGTCAACCAGCCCAGGATACTGATCACCATGCCGAGCTGGTACAGTGTGAATATATTTGTCAACCAGCCCAGGACACTGATCACCATGCTGAGCTGGTACAGCGTGAATATGGGTCAACAAATTCAGGATACTGATCACCATGCTGAGCTGGGACGGTGTGAATAAGGATCAAGCAGCCCAGGATACAGAACACCATGCTGAGCTGGTACAGTGTGAATATAGGTCAACCAGCTCAGGATACTGATCGCAATAACGAGCTGGTGCAGTCCGAATATGAGACAACAAGCCCAGGATACTAACCACCATGCTGAGCTGGCAAAGTTTGAATATGGGTCAGCCAGCCCAGGATACTGATCACAATGCTGAGCTGGTACAGTGTGAATATGGGACAGCCAGCCCAGGGTACTGATCACCATGCCGAGCTGATACAGTGTGAATATGGGTCAAACAGCCCAGGATACTGATCACCATGCTGAGCTGTTACAGTGTGAATCTGGGTCAGCCAGCCCAGGATACTGATCAAAATGCTGAGCTGGTACAGAGTGAATATGGGACAGCCAGCCCAGGGTACTGATCACCATGCCGAGCTGATACATTGTGAATATGGGACAGCCAGCCCAGGGTACTGTTCACCATGCCGAGCTGATACAGTGTGAATATGGGTCAACCAGCCCAGGATGCTGATCACCATGCTGAGCTGGTACAGTGTCAATATGGGTCAACAAACTCAGAATACTGATCACCATGCCGAGCTGGTACAGTGTGAATATATTTGTCAACCAGCCCAGGACACTGATCACCATGCTGAGCTGGTACAGCGTGAATATGGGTCAACAAATTCAGGATACTGATCACCATGCTGAGCTGGGACGGTGTGAATAAGGATCAAGCAGCCCAGGATACAGAACACCATGCTGAGCTGGTACAGTGTGAATATAGGTCAACCAGCTCAGGATACTGATCGCAATAACGAGCTGGTGCAGTCCGAATATGAGACAACAAGCCCAGGATACTAACCACCATGCTGAGCTGGCAAAGTTTGAATATGGGTCAGCCAGCCCAGGATACTGATCACAATGCTGAGCTGGTACAGTGTGAATATGGGACAGCCAGCCCAGGGTACTGATCACCATGCCGAGCTGATACAGTGTGAATATTGGTCAACCAGCCCAGGATACTGATCACCATGCCGAGCTGGTACAGAGTGAATATTGGTCAACCAGCCCAGGATACTGATCAAAATGCTGAGCTGGTACAGAGTGAATATGGGACAGCCAGCCCAGGGTACTGATCACCATGCCGAGCTGATACATTGTGAATATGGGACAGCCAGCCCAGGGTACTGTTCACCATGCCGAGCTGATACAGTGTGAATATGGGTCAAACAGCCCAGGATACTGATCACCATGCTGAGCTGTTACAGTGTGAATATGGGTCAGCCAGCCCAGGATACTGACCACAATGCTGAGCTGGTACAGTGTGAATATGGGACAGCCAGCCCAGGATACTGATCACCATGCTGAGCTGTTACAGTGTGAATATGGGTCAGCCAGCCCAGGATACTGATCAGCATGCTGAGCTGGTACAGTGTGAATATGGGTCAGCCAGACCAGGATACTGATCACCATGCTGAGCTGGTACAGCGTGAATATGGGTCAACCAGCCAAGGATACTGATCGCCATGCTGAGCTGGTACAGTGTGAATATTGGTCAACCAGCCCAGGATGCTGATCGCCATACCGAGCTGGTACAGAGTGAATATTGGTCAACCAGCCCAGGATACTGATCACCATGCCGAGCTGGTACAGAGTGAATATTGGTCAACCAGCCCAGGATACTGATAACCATGCTGAGCTGGTACAGTGTGAATATTGGTCAACCAGTCCAGGATACTGATAGACTCGCCGAGCTGGTACAGAGTGAATATTGGTCAACCAGCCCAGGATACTGATCACCATGCCGAGCTGGCACAGTGTGAATATTGGTCAACCAGCCGAGGATACTTATCACCGTGCCGAGCTGATACAGAGTGAATATGGGTCAACCAGCTCAGGACACTGATCAACATGCTGAGCTGGTACAGTGTGAAAATGGGTCAAACAGCCCAGGATACCGATTACCTTGCCGAGCTGGTACAGTGTGAATATGGGGAAAACAGTCAACGATAATGATCACCATGCTGAGCTGGTACAGGGTGAATATGGGTCAAGCAGCCCAGGATACCGATCAACATGCCGAGCTGGTACAGTGTGAATGTGGGTCAACAAGCCGAGGATACCGATCACCTTACCGAGCTGTTACAATGTGAATATGGGAAAAACAGTCAACGATAATGACCACCATGCTGAGCTTGTACAGTGTGAATATTGTTCATACTGCCCAGGATACAGATCACCACGCCGAGCTGGGACAGTGTGAATATGGGTCAACCAGCCCAGGATAATGATCGCTATGCCGAGCTGGTACAGTGTGAATATGGGTCAACCAGCCCAGGATAATGATCGCAATGCCGAGCTTGTCCAGTGTGAATATGGGTCAACCAGACCAGGACACTGATCACCATGCTGAGCTGGTACAGCGTGAATATGGTCAACCAGCCCAGGATACTGATCGCCATGCTGAGCTGGTACAGTGTGAATATTGGTCAACCAGCCCAGGATACTGATCGCCATACCGAGATGGTACAGAGTGAATATTGGTCAACCAGCCCAGGATACTGATCACCATGCCGAGCTGGTACAGAGTGAATATTGGGCAACCAGCCCAGGATACTGATAACCATGCTGAGCTGGTACAGAGTGAATATTGGTCAACCAGTCCAGGATACTGATAGACTCGCTGAACTGGTGCAGAATGAATATTGGTCAACCAGCCCAGGATACTGATCACCATGCCGAGCTGGCACAGTGTGAATATTGGTCAACCAGCCGAGGATACTTATCACCGTGCCGAGCTGATACAGAGTGAATATGGGTCAACCAGCCCAGGACACTGATCAACATGCTGAGCTTGTACAGTGTGAAAATGGGTCAAACAGCCCAGGATACCGATTACCTTGCCGAGCTGGTACAGTGTGAATATGGGTCAACCAGCTCAGGACACTGATCACCATGCCGAGCTGGTACAGTGTGAATATGATTCAAATAGCCCAGGATACTGATCACCATGCCGAGCTGGTGCAGTGTGTATGTGGGTCAAACAGCACAGGATGCTGATCACCATGCTGAGCTGGTACAGTATGAAAATGGGTCAAACAGCCCAGGATACTGTTCACCATGCGGAGCTGGAACAGTGTCAATATGTGTCAACCAGCCCAGGATAATGATCGCAATGCCGAGCTTGTCCAGTGTGAATATGGGTCAACCAGACCAGGATACTGATCACCATGGCGAGCTGGCACAGTGTGAATATTGGTCAACCTGCCGAGGATACTTATCACCGTGCCGAGCTGATACAGAGTGAATATGGGTCAACCAGCTCAGGACACTGATCAACATGCTGAGCTTGTACAGTGTGAACATGGGTCAAACAGCCCAGGATACCGATTCCCTTGCCGAGCTGGTACAGTGTGAATATGGGGAAAACAGTCAACGATAATGATCACCATGCTGAGCTGGTACAGGGTTAATATGGGTCAAGCAGCCCAGGATACCGATCACCATGCCGAGCTGGTACAGTGTGAATGTGGGTCAACCCGCCGAGGATACCGATCACCTTACCGAGCTGTTACAATGTGAATATGGGAAAAACAGTCAACGATAATGACCACCATGCTGAGCTTGTACAGTGTGAATATTGTTCATACTGCCCAGGATACAGATCACCACGTCGAGCTGGTACAGTGTGAATATGGGTCAACCAGCCGAGGATAGTGATCAACATGCCGAGCTTGTACTGTGTGAATGTGGGTCAAACAGCCCAGGATACAGATCACCATGCCGAGCTGGAACAGTGTGAATATGCGTCAACCAGCCCACATAATGATCGCTATGCCGAGCTGGTACAGTGTGAATATGGGTCAACCAGCCCAGGATACTGATCACCATGCTGAGCTGGTACAGTGTGAATGTGGGTCACACAGCCCTGGATAATGATTACCATGCCGAGCTGGTGCAGCGTCTACATGGGAAAAAAGTTAAAAGATACTGATCACCATGCTGAGCTGGTACAGTGGGAATACGGGTCAAACAGCCCAGGATACTGATCACCATGCTGAGCTGGTACTGTGTGAATATGAGTCAACTTGCCCAGGATTCTGATCCCCTTGCCGAGCTGGTAAAGTGCGAATATCATTCAACCAGCCCAGGATACTGATCACCATGCCGAGCTGGTACAGTGTGAATATGGGCCAACCAGCCCAGGATACTGATTACCATGCCGAGCTGGTACAGTGTGAATTTGGGTCAAACAGCGCAGTGTACTGATCACCATGCCCAGCTGCTGCAGTGTAAATATGCGTCAACCAGTCTAGGATACTGGTCACCATGCCGAGATGGTACAGTGGGAATATGGGTCAAACAGCCCAGGATACTGATCCACTTGCCGAGCTGGTACAGTGCGAATATCATTCAACAAGCACTGGATACAGATCACCATGCCGAGCTGGTACAGTGTGAATATAGGCCAACAAGCCCAGGATACTGATTACCATGCCGAGCTGGTACAGTGTGAATATTGGTCAAACAGCCCTGATCCTGATCACCATGCCGAGCTGGTACAGTGTGAATATGATTCAAATAGCCCAGGATACTGATCACCATGCCGAGCTGGTGCAGTGTGTATGTGGGTCAAACAGCACAGGATGCTGATCACCATGCTGAGCTGGTACAGTATGAAAATGGGTCAAACAGCCCACGATACTGTTCATCATGCGGAGCTGGAACAGTGTCAATATGTGTCAACCAGCCCAGGATAATGATCGCAATGCCGAGCTTGTACAGTGTGAATATGGGCCAACCAGACCAGGATACTGATCACCATGGCGAGTTCGTACAGTGTGAACATGGGTCAACAAGCCGAGGGTAGTGATCAACATGCCGAGCTTGTACAGTATGAATATGAGTCGAATAGCCCTGGATGCTGATCACCATGCTGTGCTGTTACAGTGTGAATATGGGTCAAACAGCCCAGGGTACTGATCACCTTGCCGAACTGGTACGGTGTGAATATGGGTCAACCAGCTCAGGATACTGATCGCCATGCGAGCTGGTATAGTGTGAATATTGGTCAACCAGCTCAGGATGCTGATCACCATGCCGAGCTAGTACAGTGTGAATATTGGTCAACCAGTCCAGGATGCTGATCGCCATGCCGAGCTAGTACAGAGTGAATATGGGTCAACCAGCTCAGGAAACTAATCGCCATGCTGAGGTGGTGCAGTGTGAATATGGGTCAAAGAGCCCATGATACTAATCGTCATTCTGAGCTGCCACAGTGTGAATATGGGTCAACCAGCCCAGGATACTGATCACCATGCTGAGCTGGTACAGTGTCAATATGGGTCAACAAACTCAGGATACTGATCACCATGCCGAGCTGGTACATTGTGAATATGTGTCAACCAGCCCAGGACACTGATCACCATGCTGAGCTGGTACAGCGTGAATATGGGTCAACAAATTCAGGATACTGATCACCATGCTGAGCTGGCACGGTGTGAATAAGGATCAAGCAGCCCAGGATACTGAACACCATGCTGAGCTGGTACAGTGTGAATATATGTCAACCAGCTCAGGATACTGAACGCCATAACGAGCTGGTGCAGTCCGAATATGAGACAATAAGCCCAGGATACTGACCACCATGCTGAGCTGGCAAAGTGTGAATATGGGTCAGCCAGCCCAGGATACTGATCACAATGCTGAGCTGGTACAGTGTGAATATTGGTCAGCCAGCCGAGGATACTGATCACCATGCTGAGCTGTTACAGTGTGAATTTGGGTAGCCAGCCCAGGATACTGATCACCATGCTGAGCTGTTACAGTGTGAATATGGGTCAGCCAGCCCAGGATACTGATCACAATGCCGAGCTGATACAGTGTGAATATGGGTCAAACAGCCCAGGATACTGATCACCATGCTGAGCTGTTACAGTGTGAATATGGGTCAGCCAGCCCAGGATACTGATCACCATGCTGAGCTGGTACAGTGTGAATATGTGTCAGCCAGCCCAGGATACTGATCAGCATGCCGAGCTGGTACAGTGTGAATAAGCGTCAGCCAGCCCAGGATACTGATCGCCATGCTGAGCTGGTACAGTGTGAATGTGGGTCAACAAGCCGAGGGTAGTGATCAACATGCCGAGCTTGTACAGTATGAATATGAGTCGAATAGCCCTGGATGCTGATCACCATGCTGTGCTGTTACAGTGTGAATATGGGTCAAACAGCCCAGGGTACTGATCACCTTGCCGAACTGGTACGGTGTGAATATGGGTCAACCAGCTCAGGATACTGATCGCCATGCTGAGCTGGTACAGTGTGAATATGTGTCAGCCAGCCAAGGATACTGATCAGCATGCCGAGCTGGTACAGTGTGAATAAGCGTCAGCCAGCCCAGGATACTGATCGCCATGCTGAGCTGGTACAGTGTGAATGTGGGTCAACAAGCCGAGGGTAGTGATCAACATGCCGAGCTTGTACAGTATGAATATGAGTCGAATAGCCCTGGATGCTGATCACCATGCTGTGCTGTTACAGTGTGAATATGGGTCAAACAGCCCAGGGTACTGATCACCTTGCCGAACTGGTACGGTGTGAATATGGGTCAACCAGCTCAGGATACTGATCGCCATGCGAGCTGGTACAGTGTGAATATTGGTCAACCAGCTCAGGATGCTGATCACCATGCCGAGCTAGTACAGTGTGAATATTGGTCAACCAGTCCAGGATGCTGATCGCCATGCCGAGCTAGTACAGAGTGAATATGGGTAAACCAGCTCAGGAAACTAATCGCCATGCCAAGCTGGTGCAGTCCGAATATGAGACAACCAGCCCAGGATACTAACCGCCATGCTGAGCTGGTGCAGTGTGAATATGGTTCAAAGAGCCCATGATACTAATCGTCATTCTGAGCTGCCACAGTGTGAATATGGGTCAACCAGCCCAGGATACTGATCACCATGCTGAGCTGGTACAGTGTCAATATGGGTCAACAAACTCAGGATACTGATCACCATGCTGAGCTGGTACAGTGTGAATATTAGATTAGATTAGATTAGATATACAGCACTGAAACAGGCCCTTCGGCCCACCGAGTCTGTGCCGACCATCAACCACCCATTTATACTCATCCTACACTAATCCATTATTCCTACCAAACATACCCACCTGTCCCCTGTATTTCCCGACCACCTACCTATACTAGTGACAATTTATAATGGCCAATTTACCGACCAACCTGCAAGTCTTTTGGCTTGTGGGACGAAATCGGAGCACCCGGAGAAAACCCACGCAGACACAGGGAGAACTTGCAAACTCCACACAGGCAGGACCCAGAATTGAACCCAGGTCCCTGGAGCTGTGAGGCTGCGGTGCTAACCACTGCGCCACTGTGTCAACCAGCCCAGGATACTGATCACCATGCCGAGCTGGTACAGAGTGAATATTGGGCAACCAGCCCAGGATACTGATAACCATGCTGAGCTGGTACAGAGTGAATATTGGTCAACCAGTCCAGGATACTGATAGACTCGCTGAGCTGGTGCAGAATGAATATTGGTCAACCAGCCCAGGATACTGATCACCATGCCGAGCTGGCACAGTGTGAATATTGGTCAACCAGCCGAGGATACTTATCACCGTGCCGAGCTGATACAGAGTGAATATGGGTCAACCAGCCCAGGACACTGATCAACATGCTGAGCTTGTACAGTGTGAAAATGGGTCAAACAGCCCAGGATACCGATTACCTTGCCGAGCTGGTACAGTGTGAATATGGGGAAAACAGTCAACGATAATGGTCACCATGCTGAGCTGGTACAGGGTTAATATGGGTCAAGCAGCCCAGGATACCGATCACCATGCCGAGCTGGTACAGTGTGAATGTGGGTCAACCCGCCGAGGATACCGATCACCTTACCGAGCTGTTACAATGTGAATATGGGAAAAATAGTCAACGATAATGACCACCATGCTGAGCTTGTACAGTGTGAATATTGTTCATACTGCCCAGGATACAGATCACCACGGCGAGCTGGTACAGTGTGAATATGGGTCAACCAGCCGAGGATAGTGATCAACATGCCGAGCTTGTACTGTGTGAATGTGGGTCAAACAGCCCAGGATACTAATCACCATGCCGAGCTGGTACAGTGTGAATTTGGGTCAAACAGCGCAGTGTACTGATCACCATGCCCAGCTGCTGCAGTGTAAATATGCGTCAACCAGTCTAGGATACTGGTCACCATGCCGAGATGGTACAGTGGGAATATGGGTCAAACAGCCCAGGATACTGATCCACTTGCCGAGCTGGTACAGTGCGAATATCATTCAACAAGCACTGGATACAGATCACCATGCCGAGCTGGTACAGTGTGAATATAGGCCAACCAGCCCAGGATACTAATCACCATGCCGAGCTGGTACAGTGTGAATATCGGTCAAACAGCCCTGATCCTGATCACCATGCCGAGCTGGTACATTGTGAATATGATTCAAATAGCCCAGGATACTGATCACCATGCCGAGCTGGTGCAGTGTGTATGTGGGTCAAACAGCACAGGATGCTGATCACCATGCTGAGCTGGTACAGTATGAAAATGGGTCAAACAGCCCAGGATACTGTTCATCATGCGGAGCTGGAACAGTGTCAATATGTGTCAACCAGCCCAGGATAATGATCGCAATGCCAAGCTTGTACAGTGTGAATATGGGTCAACCAGACCAGGATACTGATCACCATGGCGAGTTCGTACAGTGTGAACATGGGTCAACAAGCCGAGGGTAGTGATCAACATGCCGAGCTTGTACAGTATGAATATGAGTCGAATAGCCCTGGATGCTGATCACCATGCTGTGCTGTTACAGTGTGAATATGGGTCAAACAGCCCAGGGTACTGATCACCTTGCCGAACTGGTACGGTGTGAATATGGGTCAACCAGCTCAGGATACTGATCGCCATGCGAGCTGGTACAGTGTGAATATTGGTCAACCAGCTCAGGATGCTGATCACCATGCCGAGCTAGTACAGTGTGAATATTGGTCAACCAGTCCAGGATGCTGATCGCCATGCCGAGCTAGTACAGAGTGAATATGGGTCAACCAGCTCAGGAAAATAATCGCCATGCCAAGCTGGTGCAGTCCGAATATGAGACAACCAGCCCAGGATACTAACCGCCATGCTGAGCTGGTGCAGTGTGAATATGGGTCAAAGAGCCCATGATACTAATCGTCATTCTGAGCTGCCACAGTGTGAATATGGGTCAACCAGCCCAGGATACTGATCACCATGCTGAGCTGGTACAGTGTCAATATGGGTCAACAAACTCAGGATACTGATCACCATGCCGAGCTGGTACATTGTGAATATGTGTCAACCAGCCCAGGATACTGATCACCATGCCGAGCTGGTACAGAGTGAATATTGGTCAACCAGCCCAGGATACTGATAACCATGCTGAGCTGGTACAGAGTGAATATTGGTCAACCAGTCCAGGATACTGATAGACTCGCTGAGCTGGTGCAGAATGAATATTGGTCAACCAGCCCAGGATACTGATCACCATGCCGAGCTGGCACAGTGTGAATATTGGTCAACCAGCCGAGGATACTTATCACCGTGCCGAGCTGATACAGAGTGAATATGGGTCAACCAGCCCAGGACACTGATCAACATGCTGAGCTTGTACAGTGTGAAAATGGGTCAAACAGCCCAGGATACCGATTACCTTGCCGAGCTGGTACAGTGTGAATATGGGGAAAACAGTCAACGATAATGATCACCATGCTGAGCTGGTACAGGGTTAATATGGGTCAAGCAGCCCAGGATACCGATCACCATGCCGAGCTGGTACAGTGTGAATGTGGGTCAACCCGCCGAGGATACCGATCACCTTACCGAGCTGTTACAATGTGAATATGGGAAAAACAGTCAACGATAATGACCCCCATGCTGAGCTTGGACAGTGTGAATATTGTTCATACTGCCCAGGATACAGATCACCACGTCGAGCTGGTACAGTGTGAATATGGGTCAACCAGCCGAGGATAGTGATCAACATGCCGAGCTTGTACTGTGTGAATGTGGGTCAAACAGCCCAGGATACAGATCACCATGCCGAGCTGGAACAGTGTGAATATGCGTCAACCAGCCCAGGATAATGATCGCTATGCCGAGCTGGTACAGTGTGAATATGGGTCAACCAGCCCAGGATACTGATCACCATGCTGAGCTGGTACAGTGTGAATGTGGGTCACACAGCCCTGGATAATGATCACCATGCCGAGCTGTTACAGTGTGAATATGGGTCAGCCAGCCAAGGATACTGATCACCATGCTGAGCTGGTACAGTGTGAATATGTGTCAGCCAGCCCAGG
This sequence comes from Heterodontus francisci, assembly GCF_036365525.1. NCBI lineage: Eukaryota > Metazoa > Chordata > Chondrichthyes > Heterodontiformes > Heterodontidae > Heterodontus > Heterodontus francisci. The sequence continues at coordinate 9,567,795 of NC_090391.1, forward strand.
ATACTGATCAGCATGCCGAGCTGGTACAGTGTGAATAAGCGTCAGCCAGCCCAGGATACTGATCGCCATGCTGAGCTGGTACAGTGTGAATGTGGGTCACACAGCCGAGGAATGCAGATCACCATGCCGAGCAGGAACAGTGTGAATATGCGTCAACCAGCCCTGCATAATGATCACAATGCCGAACTGCTGCTGCGTCTCCATGGGAAAAAAGTTCAATGTTGCTGATCACCATGCTGAGATGGTGCAGTGTGAATATGAGTCAGCCAGCCCAGGATACCTGTCTCCATGCTGAGCTGGTACAGTGTGAATATGGGTCAGCCAGCCCAAGATACTGATCAGCATGCCGAGCTGGTACAGTGTGAATATGCGTCAGCCAGCCCAGGAGACTGATCGCCATGCTGAGCTGGTACAGTGTGAATATTGGTCAACCAGCCCAGGATGCTGATCGCTGTGCCGATCTGGCACAGTGTGGAGATGGGTCAACCAGCTCAGGATACTGATCACCATGCTGAGCTGGTGCAGTGTGAATATGTGTCAAACAGCCCAGGATACTGATCACCATGCTGAGCAGATACAGTGTGAATATGTGTCAAGCAGCCCAGGAAACCGATCACCATGCCGAGCTGGTGCACTGTGAATATTGGTCAACCAGCCCAGGATGCTGATCGACATGCCGAGCTGGTACAGAGTGAATATTGGTCAACAAGCCCAGGATACTGATCACCATGCCGAGCTGGTACAGAGTGAATATTGGTCAACCAGCCCAGGATACTGATAACCATGCTGAGCTGGTACAGAGTGATTATCGGTCAACCAGCCCAGGATACTGATCACCATGCCGAGCTTGTACAGTGTGAATGTGGGTCCCACAGCCCAGGATGCAGATCACCATGCCGAGCTGGAACAGTGTGAATCTGCGTCAACCAGCCCTGGATAATGATCGACATGCCGAACTGGTACACTGAGATTCTGGGTCAAACAACCCAGATACTGATGACCATGCTGAGCTGGTACAGTGTGAATATGGGTCAAACAACCCAGGATACTGATGACCGAGCCGAGCTGGCACCGTGTGAGTTTGGGTCAACCGGTCCAGGATACGGATCACCATGCCAAGGGGTGCAGTGTGAATCTGGGTTAATCAGCCCAGGATACTGATCAACTTGCTGAGCTTGCAGACTGTGAATATTGGTCAAACAGCCATGATACTGATCACCATGCGGAGCTGGTACAGTATGAATATGGGTCAACCAGCCGAGGATAGTGATAAACATGCCGAGCTTGTACAATGTGAATGTGGGTCAAACAGTCCAGGCTACAGATCACCTTGCCGAGCTGGAACAGTGTGAATAAGCGTCAACCAGCCCAGGATACTGATCACCATGACGATTTGGTACAATGCGAAAATGGGTCAAGCAGCCCAAGATACGGACCTCCATACCGAGCTGGGACAGTGTGAATATGGGACAACCAGACTAGGATAATGATCACCATGCCGTACTGCTGGAGTGAGAAGATGAGTCAAATCGTCCAGGATACTGATCACTATGCCGAGCTGTAACAGTGTGAATATGATTCAAATAGCCCAGGATACTGATCACCATGCCGAGCTGGTTCAGTGTGAATATGGGTCAACCAGCCCAGTATGCCGATCACCTTGCCGAGCTGGTACAGTGTGAATATGCGGAAAACAGTCAACGATAATGATCACCATGCTGAGCTGGTACAGGGTGAATATGGGTCAAGCAGCCCAGGATACCGTTCACCATGCCGAGCTGGTACAGTGTGAATGTGGGTCAACCAGCCGAGGATACCGATCACCTTACCGAGCTGCTACAGTGTGAATATGGGAAAAACAGTCAACGATAATGATCACCATGCCGAGCTGGTACAGGGTTAATATGGGTCAAGCAGCCCAGGATACCGATCACCATGCCGAGCTGGTACAGTGTGAATGTGGGTCAACCCGCCGAGGATACCGATCACCTTACCGAGCTGTTACAATGTGAATATGGGAAAAACAGTCAACGATAATGACCACCATGCTGAGCTTGTACAGTGTGAATATTGTTCATACTGCCCAGGATACAGATCACCACGTCGAGCTGGTACAGTGTGAATATGGGTCAAACAGCCGAGGATAGTGATAAACATGCCGAGCTTGTACAATGTGAATGTGGGTCAAACAGTCCAGGCTACAGATCACCTTGCCGAGCTGGAACAGTGTGAATAAGCGTCAACCAGCCCAGGATAATGATCGCAATGCCGAGCTGGTACAGTGTGAATATGGGTCAACCAGCCCAGGATACTAATCAACATGCCGAGTCGGTAAATTGTGAATATGGGTCAAACAGCGCAGTATACTGATAACCGTGCCGAGCTGGTACAGTGTGAATATGGGTCAACCAGCCCAGGATACCGATCACCCTGCCGAGCTGGTACAGTGTGAATATGGGTCAAACAACCCAGGATACTGATGACCGAGCCGAGCTGGTACCGTGTGAGTATGGGTGAACCGGTCCAGGATGCGGATCACCATGCCAAGGGGTGCTGTGTGAATATGGGTTAACCAGCTCAGGATACTGATCAACTTGCTGAGCTTGCACACTGTGAATATTGGTCAAACAGCCATGATACTGATCACCATGCGGAGCTGGTACAGTATGAATATGGGTCAACCAGCGGAGGATACTGATCACCATGACGATCTGGTACAATGCGAATATGGGTCGAGCAGCCCAAGATACGGACCTCCATACCGTGCTGGGACAGTGTGAATATGGGACAACCAGACCAGGATACTGATCACCATGCCGTACTGCTGGAGTGAGAAGATGAGTCAAATCGTCCAGGATACTGATCACTATGCCGAGCTGTTACAGTGTGAATATGATTCAAATAGCCCAGGATACTGATCACCATGCCGAGCTGGTTCAGTGTGAATATGTGTCAACCAGCCCAGTATACCGATCACCTTGCCGAGCTGGTACTGTGTGAATATGCGGAAAACAGTCAACGATAATGCTCACCATGCTGAGCTGGTACAGGGTGAATATGGCTCAAGCAGCCCAGGATACCGATCACCATGCCGAGCTGGTACAGTGTGAATGTGGGTCAACCAGCCGAGGATACCGATCACCTTACCGAGCTGCTACAGTGTGAATATGGGAAAAACAGTCAACGATAATGATCAACATGCCGAGCTTGTACAATGTGAATGTGGGTCAAACAGCCCAGGATGCAGATCACCATGCCGAGCTGGAACAGTGTGAATATGCGTCAACCAGCCCAGGATAATGATCGCAATGCCGAGCTGGTACAAAGTGAATATGGGTCAACCTGACAAGGATACTGATCACCATGCTGAGCTGGTACAGTGTGAATATGGGTCAACCAGCCCAGGATACTGATCGCCATGCCGAGCTGGTACAGCGTGAATGTGGGTCACACAGCCCAGGAATGCAGATCACCATGCCGAGCTGGAACAGTGTGAATATGGGTCAAACAGCCCAGGATACTGATCGCCATGCCGAGCTGGTACTGTGTGAATATGAGTCAACTTGCTCAGGATACTGATCGCCATGCCGAGCAGGAACAGTGTGAATATGCGTCAACCAGCCCTGCATATTGATCACAATGCCGAACTGGTGCTGCGTCTACATGGGAAAAAAGTTCAAAGTTACTGATCACCATGCTGAGCTGGTACTGTGTGAATATGAGTCAACTTGCTCAGGATACTGATCCCCATGCCGAGCTGGTACTGTGTGAATATGGTTCAAACAGTCCAGGATACTGATCACCTTGCTGAGCTGGTACAGTGTGAATATCATTCAACCAGCCCATGATACTGATCACCATGCTGAGCTGGCACAGTGTGAATATGAGTCAACTTGCCCAGGATACTAATCACCATGCCGAGCTGGTGCAGTGTGAATATGGGTCAAACAGCCCTGATCCTGATCACCATGTCGAGCTGGTACAGTGTGAATATGATTCAAATAGCCCAGGATACTGATCACCATGCCGAGCTGGTGCAGTGTGAAAATGGGTCAAACAGCCCAGGATACTGTTCACCATGCGGAGCTGGAACAGTGTCAATATGGGTCAACCAGCCCAGGATAATGATCGCAATGCCGAGCTGGTACAGTGTGAATATGGTCAACCAGACCAGGATACTGATCACCATGCCGAGCTTGTACAGTGTGAAGGTGGGTCACACAGCCCAGGATGCAGATCACCGTGCCGAGCTGGAACAGTGTGAATATGCGTCAAACAGCCCTGTATTCTGATCACCATGCTGAGCTGGTATGATGTGAATATGAGTCGAATAGCCCAGGATGCTGATCACCACGCTGAGCTGGTGCAGTGTGAATATGGGTCAAACAGCCCAGGATACTGATCCCCTTGCCGAGCTGGTACAGTGTGAATATCATTAAACCAGCCCAGGATACTAATCACCATGCCGAGCTGGTGCAGTGTGAATATGGGTCAATCAGCCCAGGATACTAATCACCATGCCGAGTTGGTGCAGTGTGAATTTGGGTCAAACAGCGCAGTATACTGATGACCGAGCCGAGCTGGTACCGTGTGAGTATGGGTCAACCGGTCCAGGATACGGATCACCATGCCAAGGGGTGCAGTGTGAATATGGGTCAACCAGCCGAGGATACTGATCACCATGACGAACTGGTACAATGCGATTATGGGTCAAGCAGCCCAAGATACGGACCTCCATACCGAGCTGGGACAGTGTGAATATGGGTCAACCAGCCCAGGATACTGATAAACTTTCCGAGCTTGTATAGTGTGAATATTGGTCAAACAGCCATGATCCTGATCACCATACAGAGCTGGTACAATGTGAATAATGGTCAAACAACCCAGGATACTGATCACCATGCCGAGCTGGTACTGTGGGAATATGGGTCAACCAGCCGAGGATACTGATCACCATGACGATCTGATACAATGCGAATATGGGTCAAGCAGCCCAAGATATGGACTTCCATGCCGAGCTGGGACAGTGTGAATATGGGACAACCAGACCCGGATACTGATCACCATGCCGAACTGCTGGAGTGAGAAGATGAGTCAAATAGGCCAGGATACGGATCTCCATGCCGAGCTGGTACAGTGTGAATCTTTGTCAAGCACCCCAGGATGCTGATCACCATGCTGAGCTGGTACAGTGTGAATTTGATTCAAATAGCCCAGGATACTGATCACCATGCCGAGCTGGTACAGTGTGATTCTGTGTCAAGCAGCCCAGGATGCTGATCACCATGCTGAGCTGGTACAGTGTGAAAATGGGTCAAACAGCCCAGGATGCTGCTCACCATGCCGAGCTGGTGCAGTGTGAATGTGGGTCACACAGCCCAGGAATGCAGATCACCATGCCGAGCTGGAACAGTGTGAATATGCGTCAACCAGCCCTGGATAATGATCTCCATGCCGAGCTGGTGCAGCGTCTACATGGGACAAAAGTTCAAAGATACTGATCACCATGCTGAGCTGGTACTGTGTGATTATGAGTCAACTTGCCCAGGATACTGAGCCCCATGCCTAGCTGGCACCGTGTGAATATGGGTCAACCAGCCCAGGATACTGATCACCTTGCCGAGCTGGTACAGTGTGAATATCATTCAACCAGCCCAGGATACTGATGAACATGCCGAGCTGGTACAGTGTGAATATGAGTCAACCAGCCCAGGATACTAATCACCATGCCGAGCTGGTACAGTGTGAATATGGGTCAACCAGCCCAGGATACTGATCACCTTGCCGAGCTGGTACAGTGTGAATATCATTCAACCAGCCCAGGATACTGATCAACATGCCGAGCTGGTACAGTCTGAATATGAGTCAACCAGCCCAGGATACTGATCACCATGCCCAGCTGGTGCAGTGTGAATATGCGTCAACCAGTCTCGGATACTGGTCACCATGCCAAGCAGGTACAGAGTGAATATGGGTCAACCAGCCCAGGATACCGATCATCATGCCGAGCTGGTACAGTGTGAATATGGGTCAAACAACCCAGGATACTGATGACCATGCCGAGCTGCTACAGTGTGAATATGATTCAAATAGCCCAGGATACTGATCACCATGCCGAGCTGGGACAGTGTGATTCTGTGTCAAGCAGCCCAGGATGCTGATCATCATGCCGAACTGGTACAGTCAAAATATGGGTGAAGCAGCACAGTATACTGATCACCATGCCGAGCTGGTACAGTGTGAAAATGGGTCATTCAGCCCAGGATACCGATCACCTTGCCGAGCTGGTACAGTGTGAATGAAGGGACAACCAGCCCAGGATACCGATCACCTTGCCGAGCTGGTACAGTGTGAATATGGGTCAAGCAGCCCAGGATACCGATCGCCATGCCGAGCAGATACAGTGTGAATATGGGTCAACCAGCCCAGGATACTGATCACCATGCCCAGCTGGTGCAGTGTGAATATGCGTCAACCAGTCTAGGATACTGGTCACCATGCCAAGCAGGTACAGAGTGAATATGGGTCAACCAGCCCAGGATACCGATCATCATGCCGAGCTGGTACAGTGTGAATATGGGGAAAACAGTCAACGAAAATGATCACCATGATGATCTGGTACAGGGTGAATAATGGTCAAGCAGCCCAGCATACCGATCACCATGCCGAGCTGGTACAGTGTGAATATGGGTCAACCAGCCCAGGATACCGATCACCTTGCCGAGCTGATACAGTGTGAATATGGGTCAACCAGCGCAGGATACTGATCGCCATGCCGAGCTGGTGCAGTGTGAATATGGGTCAACCAGCGCAGGATACTGATCGCCATGCCGAGCTTGTACAGTGTGAATGTGGGGCAACCAGCGCAGGATACTGATCGCCATGCCGAGCTGGTGCAGTGTGAATGTGGGTCAACCAGCGCAGGATACTGATCGCCATGCCGAGCTGGTGCAGTGTGAATGTGGGTCACACAGCCCAGGAATGCAGATCACCATGCCGAGCTGGAACAGTGTGAATATGCGTCAACCAGCCCTGCATAATGATCACAATGCAGAGCTGGTGCTGCGTCTGCATGGGAAAAAAGTTCAAAAATACTGATCACCATGCTGAGCTGGTACAGTGTGAATATGGGTCAAACAACCCAGGATACTGATCATCATGCTGGGCTGGTACTGTGTGAATATGAGTCAACTTGCCCAGGATACTGATCCCCATGCCTAGCTGGTACAGTGTGAATATGGGTCAAACAGCGCAGGATACTGATATCCATGCCCAGCTGGTGCATTGTGAATATGCATCAAACAGTCAACGATAATGATCACCATGCCGCGGGTTTAAGTGTGAATATGGGTCGAACAACCCAGGATACTGATGGCCATGCCGAGCTGGTACCGTGTGAATATGGGTCAACCAGTCCAGGATACTGATCACCATGCCGAGGGGTGCAGTGTGAATATGGGTCAACCAGCCCAGGATACTGATAAACTTTCCGAGCTTGTTTCGTGTGAATATTGGTCAAACAGCCATGAACCTGATCACCATCCCGAGCTGGTACAGTGTGAATATCGGTCAAACAACCCAGGATACTGATCACCCTGCCGAGCTGGTACAGTGTGAATATGGGTCAACCAGCCGAGGATACTGATCACCATGACGATCTGATTCAGTGCGAATATGGGTCAAGCAGCCCAAGATTCGGACCTCCATGCCGAGCTGGCACAGTGTGAATATGGGTCAACCAGACCAGGATACCAATCACCTTGCCGAGCTGGTACAGTGTGAATATGGGTCAAGCAGCCCAGGATACCGATCACCATGCCGAGCTGGTACAGTGTGAATATGGGTCAACCAGCCCAGGATACCGATCAGCTTGCCGAGCTGGTACAGTGTGAATATGGGGAAAACAGTCAACGATAATGATCACCATGTTGAGCTGGTACAGGGTGAATATGGGTCAAGCAGCCCAGGATACCGATCACCATGCCGAGCTGGTACAGTGTGAATATGGGTCAATCAGCCCAGGATACCGATCACCTTGCCGAGCTGTTACAGTGTGAATATGGGAAATACAGTCAACGATAATGATCACCATGCTGAGCTTGTACAGTGTGAATATTGGTCAACCGGCCCAGGATACTGATCAACATGCCGAGCTTGTACTGTGTGAATGTGGGTCAAACAGCCCAGGATACAGATCACAATGCCGAGCTGGAACAGTGTGAATATGCGTCAACCAGCCCAGGATAATGATCGCCATGCCGAGCTGGTACAGTGTGAATTGGGTCAAACAACCCAGGATACTGATGACCATGCCGAGCTGGTACCGTGTGAATATTGGTCAACCAGTCCAGGATACTGATCACCATGCCGAGTGGTACAGTGTGAATATGGGTAAACCAGCCCAGGATACTGATCAACTTGCCGAGCTTGTACAGTGTGAATGTGGGTTAGATAGCCCAGGATACTGATCACCATGCCGAGCTTGTACAGTGTGAATGTGGGGCAACCAGCCTGGGATATTGATCACCATGACGATCTGGTGCAGTGCGAATATGGGTCAAGCAGCGCAAGATACGGACCTCCATGCCGAGCTGGGACAGTGTGAATATGGGTCAAACAGCCCAGGAGACTGGTCACCATGCCGCACTGGTACAGTGTGAATATGGGTCAAACAGCCCAGGATACTGATCAACATGCCGAGCTGGTAGATTGTGAATATGGGTCAAACAGCCCAGGATACTGATCAACATGCCGAGCTGGTACATTGTGAATATGGGTCAAACAGCCCAGGGTACTGATCACAATGCCGAGCTTGTGCAGTGTGAATATTGGTCAACCAGCACAGGATACCATGGATGGCGGTAGCTTAGTAATATTATCATTTTGCTAGTATCCGAGAGACCCAGGGTATTTCTCTGGAGTTATGGATTCGAATCAGGAGGTGGAATTTGAATGTAATTAATAAATTTGGAATTAAAAGCTAATGATGGCCATGAAATCATTGTCGACTGTTGTAAAAACCGATTTGGTTCACTTATGTCCTTTGGGGAAATTTGCTGTCCTTAACTGGTCTGCCCGACATGTGACTCCAGACCCACAGCAATGTGGTTAACTCTTACATGCCCTCTAAAGTGGCCTAGCAAGCCACTCAGTTGTACCTAACCGCTACGAAGTCAATGAAAAGGAATGTCCTCCTTACTAAAATCTGGGGGCTTGTGCCAATGTTGGGAGAGCTGTCCCATTGACTAGTCAAGCAACAGCCTGACATCGTCATACTCACGGAATCATACCTGACAGACAATGTCCCAGACAATGCCATCACCATCCCTCGGTATGTCCTGCCCCACCGGCAGGAGTGACCCACCAGAGTGGCGAAATAGTGGTATACAGTAGGGAGGGAGTTCCCCTGGGAGTCCTCAACATTAACTCCGGACCCCATGAAGTCTCATGGCATCAGGTCAAACATGGGCAAGTGGACCTCCTGTTGATTACTACCTATCGCCCTCCCTCAGCTGATGACTCTGTACTCCACAATGTTAAACACCACTTGGAGGAAGCACTGAGGGTGGCAAGGGCACAAAATGTACTCTGGGTGGGGACTTCAATGCCCATCACCAAGAGTGGCTCGGTAGCACCACTACTGACCAAGCTGGCCGAGTACCAAAGGACATAGCTGCTAGACTGGGTCTGCGGCAGGTGGTGGGGGAACCAACAAGAGGGAAATACATACTTGACCTCGTCCTCACCAATCTGCCTGCTGCAGATGCTTCTGTCCATGACTGTACTGGTAGGAGTGACCACCGTACAGTCCTTGTGGAGACGAAGTCCCGCCTTCACATTCAGGATACCGTCCATCGTGTTGTGTGGCAGTATCACCGTGCGAAATGGGATATATTTCGAACAGATCTGGTAATGCAAAACTGGGCATCTATGTACCGTTGTGGGCCATCAGCAGCAGCAGAATTGCACTCAACCACAATCGGTAACCTCATGGCCCGGCATATTCCCCACTCTACCATCACCATCAAGCCAGGAGATCAACCCTGGTTCAATGAAGAGAGCAGGAGGGCATGCCAGGAGCAGCACCAGACATACCTCAAAATGAGGTGTCAACCTGGTGAAGCTGCAACACAGAACTATCTGCGTGTCAAACTGCGTAAGCAGCATGCGATAGAAAGAGCTAAGCGATCCCACAACCAACGGATCAGATTGAAACTTTGCAGTCCTACCACATCCAGTCGTGAATGTTGGTGGACAATTAAACAACTAACTGGAGGAGGTGGCTCCACAAATATCCCCATCCTCAATGATGGGGGAGCCCAGCACATCAGTACGAAAAATACGACTGAAGCATTTGCAACAATCTTCAGCCACAAGTGCCGAGTTGATGATCCACCTCGGCCCGCTCCTGAAGTCCCCAGCATCACAGATGCCAAACTTGAGCCAATTTGATTCACTCTGCGTGATATCAAGAAACGACTGAAGGCACTGGATCCTGCAAAGCTATGGCCCCTGACAATATTCAGGCAATAGTACTGAAGACCTGAGCTCCAGAACTTGCAGCGCCCCTAGCCAAGCTGTTCCAGTCCAGCCGCAACACTTGCATCTATCCTACAATGTGCAAAATTGCCTAGGTATGTCCTGTACACAAAAAGCAGGACAAGTCCAGCTCGGCCAATTACCGCCCCATCAGCCTACTCTCAATCATCAGTCAAGTGATGGAAGGTGTCATCAACAGTGCCATCAAGCGGCACTTGCTTCACAATAACCTGCTCAGTGACGCTCAGTTTGGGTTCCGCGAGGGCCACTCAGCTCCTGACCTCATCACAGCCTTGGTTCAAACATGGACTAAAGAGCAGAACTCAAGAGGTGAGGGAAGAGTGATTGCCCTTGACATGAAGACAGCATATGACCGAGTATGGCATCAAGGAACTCGAGCAAAACTGAGGTCAATGGGAATCAAGGGCAAAACCCTCCGCTGGCTGGAGTCATACCTAGCACAAACGAAGATGGTTGTGGTTGTTGGAGGTCAATCATCTGAGCTCCAGGGCATCACTGCAAGAGTTCCTCAGGTTCGTGTCCTGGGCCCAACCATCTTCAGCTGCTTCATCAATGACCTTCCTTCAAACATAAGGTCAGAAGTGGGGATGTTTGCTGATGATTGCACAATGTTCAGCACCATTTGTGACTCCTGAGGTACTGAACCAGTCCGTGTAGAAATGCAGCAAGACCTGGACAATATCCAGGCTTGCACTGATAAGTGGCAAATAACATTCACGCCACACAAGTGCCAGGCAATGACCATCTCCAACAAGAGAGAATCTAACCATCTCCCCTTGACATTCAACGGCATTACCATCGCTGAATCCGCCACTATCAACATCCTAGGGGCTACCATCGACCAGCAACTGGAGTAGCCATATAAATACCGTGGCTGCATAAGCAGGTCACAGGCTTGGAGAGGTTTGAGTTTATTAAGGAAATTGAGCACAGATTTGTAAAAGGGAGATCATGCTTGACGTATCTAATTGTATCTTTGGTAAAGAAACTGAGAAAGTTGATGAAAGGAATGCTGTGGATGTTGTCTATATGGATTTGAAGAAAATGTTTGATAAAGTGCCAGATACAAAGCTGGTGAATAAAATTTAGGCTCAGAGAATAGGAGGGTCAGTGTCCAATAGGAGTAAACAAATAGCTTAATGACAGTAAACAGTTTTTGTGGTAAAAAGTTGTTGATTTCAGACTGGAGGATGGTAGAGAGTGGTGTTCCCTAAAGGGCATGACTAGGACCACTGCTTTTAGTTTGCTGTATACAAATGACTTGGTGTTAAATATACAGTGGAATTTCAACATTTGCTGATGACAAACTTGGAGGAGGGACAAACAGTGAGGATGATATGATTTGCCTGCAACAGGACATAGATATACCAGCAGAATAGGCAGAAAGGTGCAGATGGATTTTGATAAAACAAGTATGATGTGATGCAATTTTGCAGAAGGGATAGGGTGAGGCAATATAGCCTTAATGGCACCGTTCTAAAGAGTGTGTAGGAACAGAGGGAGCTGGGGTTCCATGTGCATTTGAATGTGAAAGGAAATACAGACAGATTGGGCTTCATAAATTGAGAAATAGAATGCAAAAGTAGGGAAGTTTTATAATGCAATGATATAGAGCTCTGGTTAGGCCCCAATTGGAGTTCTGTGCCTAGTTCTTGTCACCACAATTTAGGAATGATGTGAGAGTCCTTGAGAGGGAGCAGAGGAGATTCTAGGGATGGGGGCTTTTAGTTACAATGCTAGTTTGGAAAAACTGGTGTGCTTCTCACTGGTGCAAAGGAGATTGGGGGGCAATTTGATGATAACAGGCATAGATAAGGTAGACAAGGAGAAATTGTTCCCATTAACTAATGGTACAAGGGCCAGGGGACACAGGTGGAAGGTTTCAGGCGAGAGATGCAGAGGGAATGTGAAGAAGAACTATTTTTATGCAGTGGGTCGTAATGGTCGCTGCCCATAAGGGTGGTGGAAGGAAAGATAAATCAATTATTTCAAAAGGAAACTGGATGGGCACTTGAAGGAAATGTACTTGCAGGGCTATGGGGATTGTAAAGGGAGTGAACAACACACCATCCTGACTTGGAACTATATCGCCGTTCCATCACTGGCGCTAGGTCAAAATCCTGGAACTCCCTTCCTACCAGCACTGTGGGTGTACCTACCCTACATGGATAGCAGTAGTTCAAGAAGGCAATGGCAATTAGGGATGGGCAATAAATGCTGGCCTGGCCAGCGTCGCCCACAACCCATGAATGAATAAAAAAAGTTGGACTGACTCGACTGCTCTGCACAGTGACAGCATGCATAGTGGCCTCCTTCTATGTCATAAATCTATGACTCCAGCATTGGAGCAAAATGTTAGCAGTGTGTACAGTCTCCAAGATGAACTGCAGCAACTCACCAAGCCTCCATCATGAGCACCTTCCAAACCCGCAACCTCTACCAGCTGGAAGGGCAAAGGGAGCAGATACATAGGAACACCACCACCAGCAAGTTCCCCTCCAAGCAGCACACCAACCTGACTTGGAATTATATTGCCATTCCTTCACTGTCGCTGAGTAAAAAACGTTCAGGAAAGCAGATCACCTCTACCTTCTCAACGGCATTTAGGGATGGACAATAATTCCTGGCCTACCTAACGATGCCCACGTCCATGAACAAAGAGAAATGTCTACAGCCACTGGGGTAGCAGTGTGCAGCAGCATTAGGCAAGTCAGGGTGGAAAATGTCCAGGAAATGGTCGTAGACAGGATTGGGGATGGAGAGGATACAGTATTGGAACTTAGCTCAGGGTCAAAGCAATCAGCGAGGAAGTGAACACTCTGTTTCAGCCTCATGTATTGGCAGATTCGTTGGATAGAGAACAGAGTTTGTGTTGGATACTGAAAACAATGGCTTCAATCTCCCCAATACTTCAATAACAAGGGCGGTAATGCATTGAATTGTGCCTTACACACGTAATAGCTGAATAGAGTGACTTAGCAGTGTGACAACAGCAGAAAAGATGCAACAGTAAATTAAAACAATAGTAATACAATTAGCAATGGTCCTTAGAGCTAATATGTGGAGACAGATATTTACCAGGAATGACAACAGTATCAAGGTGGACAGAGTAAACGATAAGATCAGTAATGCAGTTAAACATGGTTTATTGAACTAAAAGGTACAGAGAGAGAGAGAGAGAGAGAGACTTACCAGGGACACCAACAATAGCGAGAAAGGGATAGTAAATGCATTGAATCATCTTCAATGCATCGGAGATCCGCCACTCTAATGGTATCCAATCATCGTCTGCAGTAAGACTGTCAAACCAATAAGATAAACTCTTGTCCATTGTTGTAACATTCCAATCTATTGTTCTCAGATTCTGTTCCATTTTTGTAACATTACAACTTATTGCTCTCAGATTCTGATCTTTCTTCTCCTTCTCTCTGGACCCACTGATCCATTAGTGCCAGGGATGAAGCTCCAACTGACACTTTGGGATAGCACATTGAAAGGAGCCCTTTATTAATAGAAGATGGAAACCCTCCAGTGACACAATTAGGGTCCATAGAGACGGACATTTGTTATAGTCACTGAACAAACAGGTTCAGTTAACTCCTTTCAATCCAACGCTGTTGGTACCATGATAACGAATAACATTTACGCTTTCCAGGTGGGATGTATGAGGGTTGCTGATGGAAAGAATGGTGGAAATAGCAGAGGAAATGGCCAGCATCTTGCAATGCTCCTAGGATATTGCAGTGATGATAAATTACTACAGATTGCCCAATGTGACACCCTGTTGAAAACCAGAGAAATGGATAAACTCTGGAATTCCAGTTCTAGCCGTCTAACATCAATGTAAATTTGGGGAAACTATGACAGTCTATAAGCTGGGACAAATCATTTTAGCCTTGAAAAACAGGAGTTTATAAATGACAAGCATCCTGGATATGTTAATGCCAATCATGTCTGAGAAACTTGATCGAGTTCTTCAATGACGTCAAAGAGTGGCTTGTTGAAGGCAGCATGGCTGATGTTATTTATACGGACTTTCAAATGTCATCTGATCAAATGCCATGTCATGGACTTGTTAGGAAATCTACAGCCCATTGATTAAATGGGCAGTGACAGTGTGGATATGAAACTGCCTAAGAAACAGAAAGCAGAGAGAAGTTGTGAAAAGTTGTTGTTCCGACTGGATGGGGGTATACTTTCGTGTTCCCCATTGATCAGTATTCGGATCACTCCTCCTTTTGTCACATATTAATGGCACAGACGTATACATAAATGGCATAATTTCAACGTTTGCAGATGATGTGGAGCTGTGAAATGTAAACTGTGAGGTGGATAGTCAGAGCCTTCAGAAGGACATAGTTACCAGACCCGAGAAGTCGTGGAAGGGAAGGGAAGCGTCTGAGATGGACTATGTAAAGGTGAGAGAAGGGTGGAAATTGGAAGCAAAGTTGATAAAGTTTTCCAGTTCGGGGTGGGAGCAGGAAACGGCACCGATACAGTCATCAATGTACCGGAAAAAGAGTTGGCAGAGGGGGCCTGAGTGAGACTGTCTCCATCTCTGGGGATAGATTGTCTACTAATGTCCAGAATAAGCCCTCGGACTCCCACAGCTACCTCGACTACACTTCTCACGCCCTACCTCCTGTAAGGACTCCATTCCATTCTCCCAGTCTCTCCGTCTCTGACGCAACTGCTCTGATGATGCCACCTTCCATGACGGTGCTTCTGATATGACTTCCTTTTTCCTCAACCGAGGATTCCCCCCATTGTTGTTGACGGAACCCTCAACCGTGTCCGGCTCATTTTCCGCACCTCTACCCTCACCCCTTCCCCTCCCTCACAGAACCATGACAGGGTTCCCCTTGTCCTCACTTTTCATCCCATCAGCCTTCATATCCAAAGGATCATCCTCCGCCATTTACGCCACCTCCAGCGTGATGCCACTACCAAATACATCTTCCCCTCTCTTCCCTTGTCAGCATTCCGAAGGGATCGTTCTCTCTGCGACACCCTCTCTGCGGCACAGTGGCGCAGTGGTTAGCACCGCAGCCTCACAGCTCCAGCGACCCGGGTTCAATTCTGGGTACTGCCTGTGTGGAGTTTGCAAGTTCTCCCTGTGTCTGCGTGGGTTTCCTCCGGGTGCCCCGGTTTCCTCCCACCTGCCAAAAGACTTGCAGGTTGATAGGTAAATTGGCCATTACAAATTGCCCCTAGTATAGGTAGGTGGTCGGGAAATATAGGGACAGGTGGGATGTGGTAGGAATATGGAATTAGTGTAGGATTAGTATAAATGGGTTATTGATGGTCGGCACAGACTCGGTGGGCCGATGGGCCTGTTTCAGTGCTGCATCTCTAAACTAAACACGGTCCACTCCTCCATTACCCCCACCACCTCGTCCCCGTCCCATGGCACCTTCCCCTGCAATCGCAGGAGGTGTAATACCTGTCCATTTACCTCCTCTCTCCTCTCTATCCCAGGCCCCAAACACTCCTTTTAGGTGAAGCAGCACTTGACTTGTACTTCTTTCAATTTAGTGTGACCGCAGTGTGGTCTCCTCTCCATTGGGGAGACCAAGCGCAGACCAGGTGACCATTTTGCGGAACACCTCCGCTCAGTCCGCAAGCAGGAACCCGAGCTTCTGGTTGCTTGCCATTTCAACACTCTCCGCTGCTCTCATGCTCACATCTCTATCCTGGCCTTGCTGCAGTGTTCCAGTGAACATCGATGCAAGCTCGAGGAACAGCATCTCATTTATCGATTAGGCACACTACAGATTGCCGGACTGAACATTCATTTCAATAATTTCAGAGCATGACGGGCCCCCCATTTTACTTTTATTTTTAGTTATTTTTTCTTTTTTTCTTTTTTACATTTTTTACAACATTTTATGTTTATTTTATTTCATCTTAGTTTGTTCAGCTTGCTTACCCACTGTTATTTTCATGTTTGCACTTGCTGCTGTTCAATCTTCAGTCCGTTCACACCATATCTGTACTAATGCTTTGTCTTTCAACCCACCATTAACATACTGTTTGCCTTTGCGACATGACCTTTTGGTCAGCTATGTGGCCTTGTCCAATCTACACCTTCTCCTTTGTTATCTCTTGCCCCACACCCACCTCACTTGCTTATAACCTTTGACATTTCTAATATTTGCCAGCTTCGAAGAAGGGTCACTGATCCGAAACGTTAACTCTGCTTCTCTTTCCACAGATGCTGCCAGACCTGCTGAGTGGTTCCAGCATTTCTTGCTTTTATTTCAGATTTCCAGCATCCGCAGTATTTTGCTTTTATTTTACTGTGGAACTTTTCAAGACTCGAAGACCTGCACGTCATTTTGGAGAGGTGGGTGTTGGAGCACCAAAGAATTGTATGTTGTTTGGACAGTTGTGGGAGGAAGGAGACACCGGAAGATCCAGGGGTGGGGCTGCCAAATTCTACAGGGAGCCCCCGTATTTGCACTTGTGTTTATCTGCCATCCTGCACAAAAGGGGCTCCCTCCCCACCCCCAACTGTGTGGCTCGGGACGGCTGGAGCTGCCCGGCTGAAGAAAGTTTTCATAGTCTTTACAGAACAGCGGAAAAGGAGAGAACTGAGCGGCTCTAACGGACCCGGGCGAAGAACCCTCCCCCAACTGGAAGACAGGACTGTGAACTCTGAAGTAAGGTGTTCCAACTTTCGAACCACAGTAACATCCTCGCAGCTCATCTCTCCCTTCCAACACTCGGCTGTCTTTCATCTCCTCTCCTTGTCCTTTTCCTTTGCACCCCTATTCTCCTCTACCCCCACCCCTCCCATCATATTGCTTTAGCTTAAACGAAGCTGTTAGTATATTTCTTAAGGGTGGGAGTGGCTCTGCGACCACACGGCAAGTCCCTCTTCACTGGTGGTGCGGCATTCTCGCACGTATGCTGCTGTGGCTACTGCAGCTGTTGCCCAATCACCGTTTGCACGAATAACATCAAAGCATGGGGTCAAGAGCTACGTCAATCCAAACATGACGATAGAGGCATATGTTAA
Source organism: Heterodontus francisci (assembly GCF_036365525.1). NCBI lineage: Eukaryota > Metazoa > Chordata > Chondrichthyes > Heterodontiformes > Heterodontidae > Heterodontus > Heterodontus francisci. Next base: position 9,585,376 of record NC_090391.1, read on the forward strand.
AGCAATGGCCGAGGTTGTCGGCCCTTCGGCCATTGTTGCAGCTTCTAAAATGTATGGGAAGGTAGTGTTTTTCCTGAAGATCGAGCGGGCGGTGTCCCTGGCTCTGAACAAGAGGCTCGCCGTGGGCGGGACCTTTCTGCCAGTGGACCCTCTGGAGGTCACTGTGCAAAGGGTCATTTTGTCAAATATCCCGCCCTTCATTCCTGGTGAACTCCTCCTTCCCACCTGCACCAACTGGGGGAGGTAAAGACGGGGCTCATCCCAGTCCCGCTCTGACTTCGGGAGTACAGCCTCCGGCATGTGTACTCCTTCCGCCGCCAGCTGTTCATGCAGCTGGTGCGGGAGGAGGTCATATATGGCCTTTTCAATGTAGAGTTCCACTGGAAGGCCTACTGCATCTTCTGGACCTTGTTCTTAAGAGCTGCCCCAACCTCCCAGCTGCCAACTCCTCCTCGGCAGCCCAGGGTGTCGCCGCTGCACCTCCTCTCACCTTCCCTACACCTCCACCAGATACCATTCAGTCGGTGCAAGAGGCTGTGGTTTTCACAGCCTCCGGCGTGGTGCAGAGTGCCCGTCCAAGTGGAAGAAAGGTGCGGAGGAAAAATAAACAACGAGGGCCACGTCCCCTGGACACTGTGACACAACCCAAGCCTGAGCTCAGCACTAGGCCCACTTCCAGTGAATCCACCTGCCCCAGGGCTAGGCTCAGGCCCAGGGTAACCAGATAGAAGGTGGGTTCGGAGGCAGAGGCCCCTGATGATATGGAGGTTTCTGAGCTTCCACGCCCCTCCCGAAATAAGAGGAGAAGACGGCCCTCCTCTGACGAAGGCCCTGAACCACTGGCTCCTTCTCCTGGCGTGGGTCCTCAGGCTCCCCTTCCCACCAGCACGATCAGGGCCTCGAGCCCTGGGCGGGAGCCCTCCACCCCTTGGAGCGTAGATGAGGGAGATATCCCTGTGATTTTGTCATCTCCTGAGGTGGGGGTCCCGCCCTTGGTAGGGGAATCGGTGGACCCCACGGGAGAAATCATTCCTTTGTCCGATGAGTCTGGTGTCCTGGGTGACAGCGAGACCCGTGATGGTCCACCCTTCCAACAGCCTGACGCTGCCGCCAGGGAAGTGCCCAACCCAGAGGACAACCTGTGTAATTCCCCATCTGCTGGTCGTGTGGGCGTTGGCGCGGCAGGAGATGGCTTCCTCTTCCGCCTCCGGTCCCGGCTCCGGCTGGATTTCTGGAGTCGGGAACTTACATTTCCCCTGGACCACTCATTGGCCTGGCAAAGGAAGTGGAGGGGAGACCTGAACTGCTGGTACCCACAGGTTCCAATTCCATCCGAGAACCCAGAGAGGACTCCTCCGCCATCGATCCTGGGGGTGGGATCTTTATGGAGGCGGGACCAGATGGCGCGGCCGGGACGTCCGTCCCACAGTGTGAGGTGGGTGTGTCGGCCGCTGGCGGTGACGACCCGGAGAAGGGTGGAACACGGTGTGGGCCATGGAGGATGACCTTGATTGCATCGCAGGTGAGGTGGTGGAGTCCCTCGTGCCTCGCACCGAGTCTTCTCTCATCCCCATGGCGGAACTACGGGATTTCCTCGCGATGTGCAGTGGTTGCTGCAATAAAGTTCAGCTGTCCCTGGGCCATTGGTCGAATCTGGCACTGATCATCTGGTCCGTTCCTGCCGCTCTCAAGAAAGCGGGCAAGGGCACGTTCGTGAAACTAGTTGAGAGGCGCCGTTTTAATGCGTTCCTCAATGGGTCGCTGGGGGAGTGGAAGGCCAGGTGCACTTCCGCTCCCTCCTCACAGTGAGAGGTGACTGTTTTTTTTTAAGTTCCTTTGACATGGCCAGCCTCAACATCACAAGCAGCAGGGGGGTCTCACCACACATTGCACAATCTCTCAGTCCTCAGGGAAGGGAGATATGCTGGGAGCTTTCTGCAGGAAACCCACACCGTTCTAGGAGATGAAGCCACTTGGTTCCTGGAGTGGCAGGGTGGTGTCTACATGAATCACCTCATCCCTATTTCTAGTGGGGTGGCTATCTTGTTGGCCACGACTTTTCAGCCGGAGATCTTGGGGGTCAAGCAGGTAGTGCCGGGCCGCTTGCTCCACCTCGCAATTCGTCTGGGTAGCGTGCTGCTCTACCTTGTGAAGGTATACACGCCCAGGCCCGACGCATTGCAAGTGCGCTTCTTTGAAGAAGTGTTCGCTCTCTTGAGCTCCATCTATAGCGGCGAGTGCATCACCTCATGGGGGATTTTAACTGTACCCTCGAAGTGGGAGATCACTCCGGTCCCCAGCGCGGCCAAGCGTCGGTGGAGAAGTTGAGGGGACTGATCAGCTCCCTCAACTTGGTGGGCGTCTGGCGGAATCTCCATCCCGCCTCCAGCGCCTTCACGTGGCGGTCTGGAGGAGGATGGTCCCGAATCGACCGCCTCTACTTTTCACAGGCGTACATCTCCCGAGTGTCGGTGGACTCCATGCGGCTGGTGGCGTGGTCGGACCGCCACCTGGTGTGGGCGGAGTTCATTCCGCTCCACAGGCGGGCAGAGTCCACCTACTGGCACTTCAACAACCGGCTGCTGGAAGACCAGTGATTCCGGGACTTGTTCCATCGATTCTTGACCGACTGGAGAAGGAAGCGGAATAGGTGGGCTACCCCTCATTGAGGCTATGGTGGGAAGTGGGTAAGACTCATATTCGTGTCTTCTATCAGGAGTAGGCTAAGGGGTCGGCCAAGAGGCGGGAAGCCGAGTTCGGGTGCCTCGAGAGGGATGTACTCGACTTGGAGTCCCGCCTCGGTCATGCCGTCGCAGACCAGGCCCTGTGGCAGGTGCACAAAGAGAAGAAGGGTGCGCTGAATGACCTGCAGCTCATCGGGTCCCGAGGCGCGTACGTGAGGTCACGGTTCCAGATCCTGGAAGATTTGGACCGCGCCTCATCCTTCTTCTACTCGCTGGAAAAATGGTGGGGATTCCATAAGCAGCTCGTCGAGCTGCTGGCCGACGACGGATCCTCCATCACGGATCTGGAGGGAATGGGCCTCCTGGTCTATACCTATTAAAGTCCGTTGTTCTCTCTGGCTCCGTCCAGTGAGGACGTGTGCAGAGTTTCGTGGGAGCACCTGCCGCTGGTCAGCTGGGCGCCGAAGGATTGGAGGCTCCGCTCATATTGGTGGAGCTAATCGGCGCCCTGCACCAGCTCTCAAGGGGCAAATCCCCGAGGCCGGACGCGTTGAGCGTGGAGTTCCTCAGGGCGTTCTGCGACATTCTGCGGGACGATTACGCACGTGTCCTGGGGAAAAGCCTGGCGACCGAGGAGATGCCCCTCTCGTGGCGCAGGGCAGTCATCGTCCTGCTGCCGAGGAGGGGCGATCTCTGCCTACTTAAAAACTGGCGTCCGGTCTCCCTCCTCAGCATGGATTATAAGATCCTTGCCCGGGCTATGTCTACCCGCCTGGGCTCCGTGCTGGCCGACATGATCCACCCCTACCAGTCCTACATAGTCCAGGGCCGGTCCATCCAGGACAACATCCACCTGGTCCAGGACCTGATTCCGCTTTGCCGGATCACTGGTCAGTCAATGGCCTTTCACTCCCACAATCAGGAGAAGGCGTTCGACAGGGTGGATCACGAGTACCTTTTCGGGACTCTGCATGCTTTTGGACTCGGGCCGCATTTTGTGGCCCGTGTCCGACTTTTACACGCCGCCGCAGAGTGTCTAGTCATGGTTAAAGGGTCCTTGACGGCGCCCCTTCGATTTGGGAGAGGAGTGCGTCAGGGTGCCCCATGTCCAGCCAATTGTACACCATCTGCGTGGAGCTGTTCTGTGCCTGCTTCGCAGGAGATTGACGGGATTGGCTTTGCGCGAGCTGGCCATGCGGGTTATCCTCTCGGCTTATGCCGATGACGGGCTCCTCGTGGTCACATATCCCGTTGACTTGATGAGGATGCGTGACTGCCAGCAGAACTCTTCTGCTGCGTCCTCCACAAGGATCAATTGGGAGAAATTTTCCGGTCTCCTGGCGGATCAGTGGCAGGTGGACTCCCTGCCGGAGGAGTCAACACCTTTTGCGTGGAGCACCACACACCTCCTCTATCTGGAAGTCCACCTTGGCCCAGCTGAGGAAGACTGGCTGAAAAACTGGCAGGAGTTGGAGGCGAAATTCACCACTCGGCTGGGACGCTGGACAGGACTGCTCCAAATGCTTTCCTACAGGGGCCGAGCGCTGGTCAGAAACCAACTGCGGCCTCGATGCTGTGGTACCGGTTGGTCACATTGGCCCTGCCCCCTGCATTCGCCACCAAGATCCAGAAGAAACTCGTCGATTTCTTCTGGGGCAAGAGGTAACACTGGGTCTCTGCCGCTGTCCTGAGTCTCCCAATCTACAAGGTCTGCCAGTCGCTTGTGTGCATCCTTCAGACCCTGCAGAGATACCTGGACGTTGAGTGTCCTCCCAGATGGTGGGCGCTGGCGACATATTTTTTCTGCCACTGTCACAGCCCTCAAGATGACACGCAGTTCCCGGCTGAGACCATTAGCCGCGCCTCTCTGAGGGAGTTGCCTGTCTTTTACTGGGATCTATTCCGAGTCTGGATCATGGTCACCTCCAGTCGAGGCGCTCCCCCGCCAGCGGAGGAAAGCGCCTCGGCTGTCCGGGCGGCCGACTCCGTGGACGGACCAGTGGGAGAGCCCCCACTGCTGGAGAGCTCGGGAGAGCGGAGCGCTCCCAGCATAGCTGACCACCGCTAGGCCGGAACTGCTCATCGGACCCAAGCCCCGAAACCCTCCTCAGGAACCGATCACGCACAACCCGAGCCGCCTCTCGGAAATGCCTTCCATGCCATTCCAATCGGCGCTGAGGGGTTTCCTGCCCGGGCTGCTGCTGCACACTCTCCACTTCCTCGCGCTCGTCAGCCGGCCGGACACGCCCTGGCGGTCCGCGTTGCCATACGGCGGCGAGGGGAAACGCCGATGGAGGCCTCTCTATGCGGGAGCCTTCCCCCTTTACATTGGGGACCTGGGGTGGAGGGTGTTGCACAGGGCAGTCCTGTGCAATAGACATTTAAGCTGGTTCACAGACTCCCAGGCCGCCTGTACTTTCTGCGGCCTGCAAGAGTCCGTGTTCCTTGTATATGTGGAGTGTGTGAGGTTGCAGCCCCTGTTTGATGGTATGTTGGCCTTCACAACGAGAGGATTCGAGCACAGGAGCAGGGATGTTCTTGCTGCACTTATACAGGGCCTTGGTGAGGCCACACCTGCAATATCGTATGCAGCTTTGGTCTGCTTATCTGAGGATGGATTTTCTTACTATCGAGGGAGTGCAGCGAAGGTTCACTAAACTGATTCCTGGGATGGTGGGACTGACGTATTGAGTCGGTTAGGATTATTTTTGCTGGAGCTCTAAAGAATGAGGAGGGATCTCATAGAAACCTATAAAATTCTAACAGGACTTGACAGGGTAGATGCAGGAAGGATGTTCCCAATGGTGGGGAATCCAGAACCAGGGGTCATAGTCGAAGGATGCGGTGTAAACATTTCAGGACTGCGATGAGGAGACGTTTCTTCACCCAGAGAGTGGCGAGCCTGTGGAATTTATTAACATGGAAAGCAGCTGAAGCCAAAACATTGTATGTTTTCAAAAAGGAATTAGATATAGTTGTTGGGGTGAATGGGATCAAAGGATATAGGTGGAAAGCAGGAACAGGTCACTGAGTCGGATGATCAACCATGATCATAATGAATGGCAGAGTAGTCTCAAAGGGACGAATGGCCTACTCCTGCTCCTATTTTCTATGTTTCTATGTTGACAAAGGCACAGATGATGGTTTATGTAGCAGATGAGCTGAGGCAGTTGGGTGATATTACAGTAGTGATAGTAGGCAGGGCTGGTGATGGAGAGAATAGGGGGTGAGAACTCAGCTCGGGGTTAAATAGAATGCAGAGGATGAAAACTGTCTTTTTCAACCTCAGACTTTAGCCATTTAGGGGTACGTGTTCATAGATAGGGGACAGAATTTCCAATGGAGACTGATGACACAAGCTCCACTCTTCCCAAAATTAAAATTGCAAGAACATTATTTCAGTGAAACAGGGTTTAGAGATCACATAGCGGGAAATAGGGATTTAGCAGGGACACCAACTGCAGAAAAGATGGTAGAATAAATTACAAGAACTCTAATACAAGTAACAAAGGTTTATAGAGCTGACAACTCGAGATAGAGTTTTGCCAGGGATAACAAAAGTAACAAAGAGGGCAGACTAAATGACAAGAACAGTAATGTTGTTAAACTTGGTTTATAACATTAATAGCTGGTTAGAGAGACTTACCAGGGACACCAATAATAGCAAGGTTAGGATAGTAAATGTATTGAATAATCTTCAGTGCAGGATAGATCCGATAGTCTAATGATAACCGGTCATAATATGCAGAAAGACGGTCAAACTCCCAAATGTAACTCCTGCCCATTGTTGCAACGTTCCCATCTATTGTCAGATTCTGATCCCTTGTTGCAACATTCCCATCTATTGTTGTCAGGTTCTGATCCATTGTTGTAACATTCCAATCTATTGTTCTCAGATACTATCCTCTCTCTCTCTCTCTGGAGCTGTTGATCCCTATTAGTGCTGGGGTTGATGCTCCCACTGACACTATGTGATAACACATTGAAAGGAGTCCCTTATTAATAGAAGAGGGATACGCTCCAGTGAGACAATTAGGGTCCATGCAGGCTGACGTTAATTACAGTCACTGAACAAACAGGTTCAGTTAACACCTTTCAATCCAACTCTTTTTGTACCACAATAAAGTAGAACATTTGCCAGTCTGGATGGATGTATAAGGATTACTGAGGGAAGGAATGGTGGAAATAGAAGAGGCACTGGCCAGAATATTTCAATTTTCCTTGGATATGGGAGCGATGGCTGAGGACTGGAGGGTTACAAGTGCTTAGAAAAAAGAGAGATGGAATAAACCCTGTAATTACTGAACAGTCAATTTGACGTCAGTGGTGGGGGAATTTCATAACCCAGCACAGAAATATTTGTTGCTGGAAAAGCATACCATAATAAATTTCAAGCAGCACAGATATGCTAATGACAATTCATGCCTGGCAAAGTTTAACAAGAACTTATCCCAAGGTACTTCACATCAGCATTATGCAACAAAGTATACCACTGAACCACAAAGGGATATATTAGGTTAGGTTACCAAATGCTTAGCCAAAGAGGCAGGTTTTAAAGGAGTGTCTTAAAGGATAAAAGCGAGGTACAGAGCTGGAGCTGTGTGGGGAGGATATTCCAGAGCTTGGGGCCGAGACAACTGAAGGTGTGGCCACAAATGGTGGAGTAATTAAAATCAGGGATGCACAAGAATCCAGAATTAGAGGAGCAGAGATATATCAGATGTTTGTGGGGCTGGAGCAGATTATAGAGATAGTGAGGGGTGAGACCATGGAGAACATGTTTGAGAATTTGAATATCAGGACATTACTTCACTGTGAGCTGATGTAGGTCAGTGATCGGGGATTGGGGCTTGTTGTGAGTTAACACACAGGCAGCAGAGTTTTAGATCACCTCAAGTTTACAGATAGTAGAATGTGGGAGAATGAGTTGTAATAGTCTAGTCTACAGGTAATGAAAGCATAAATGAGAGCTTCAGCATCAGATGAGTTGAGACAGGGTTGAAGTTGGGCGATGTTATTGAGGTGGAAATAGGTAGCCATAGTGATGGCACGAATATAAGGTCAGAAGCTCATTTGGTGTCAAATGTCACAGAATCACAGAATTGTTACAGCACAGAAGGTGGCCATTCAGTCCATCGTGTCTGCGCTGGCTCTCCAAAAGAACAATTCATCTCGTGCCACTCCCCTGCCTTCTCCCTGTAACGCTGCACAATCTTCCTTTTCAGATAGCTATCCAATTTCCTCCTGAATGCCTCGATTGAATCTGCCTCTACCACACTCTCAGGCAGTGCATTCCAGATCTTAACCACTTGCAGCATGAAAAAACTTTCCTCCTGTCACTTCTGCTTCTTTTACCAATTACTTTAATTCCTTGCCCTCTCGTTTTCGATTCTTTGAGGAGTGGGAACAGTTTTTTTCTTATCCACTCTGTCCAGACACCTCATAATTTTGAAGACCTTTTTCAAATCTCCTCTCAGCCTTCTCTTGTCGAAGGAAAATGTCCCAACTTCTCCAGCCTATTTCATAACTGATATTCTTCATCCCTGAAACCATTCTTGTGAATGTTTTTTCACACACTCCAATGTCTTCACGTTACCTAAACTGTGGTGCCCACAACTAGACGTAATACTGCAGCTGAGGCCGAACTAGTGTCATTTACAAGTTCAAAATATCCTCCATGCTCTTGTATTCCATGCTGCTGTTAATAAAGTCCAGGATACTGTATGCTTTATTAACTGCTCTCTCAACCTGTCCTGCTACCTTCAATGACCTATGCACATATACACTCAGGTCTCTTTGCTCCTGCAACCCCTTTCGAATTGTAACCTTTATTCTATAATTTCTCTCCATGTTCTTCCTACGAAATGAATCACTTCACATTTCTCCACATTGAACTTCATCTGCCACCTGTCTGCCCATTCCACCATCTTGTCTAAGACCTTTTGAAGTTCTACACTATCCTCCTCACAGTTCACAATGCTTCCACGTTTTGTATCATCAGCAAACTTTGAAATTGTGCCCTGTACACCAAAATTTAGGTCATTAATATATGGCAGGAAGACAAAGAGTCCCAACACTGATCCTTGGGGACCTCCACTACAATTCGCAAATAAAAAACAAAACGTGCTGGAAAGACTCATTAGGTCTGGCAGCATCTGTGGAGAGAGAAGCAGAGTTAAAGTTTCAGATCTGTGATCTTTCATCAGAACTGGAAAAGGTTAGAAATGTAATAAGTTTTCAGCAAATAAAGCAGGGATGGTGCGAAATGGAGCAGAAGGTGTGTTGATGAGACAGAGGGCCAGAGAGATTAACTGACCAGGAGGTCATGGGGCAAAGGCAATGAGAGTGTGCTCATGGTGTGGTGAAAGACAAAGCATTAGTGCAGAGCAGGTGTTAAATGACAGAATAATGAACAGCCCGAGCGAAAAGCACCAACATAAAAATCCCAGTTTAAGACTGGCACATGGTAAATAAAAACTGATGAAGCAAAATAATTATAAAAATGGACCAGTCATACTCTGAAATTATTGAACTCAATATTCAGACCGGAAGGCTGTCGAGTGCCTAATAGGACAATGAGGTGCTGTTCCTCGAGCTGGCGTTGATGTTCACTGAAACACCGCAGCAGGTCAAACACAGATTGGGTGTCCAATTTGTGGAACACCTCCGCTCAGTCCAAAAGCATGATCCCGAACTTCCACTCGCTTGTCATTTCAACACCCTCCATTCCCCACCCCCGCTCTAATGCCCACATTTCTGTCTTTCTGTTTACACCCTGCACTCCCGCTTTGCTTGCTTAAAACCTATTTCATTTCTAACCTTGGCCAGTTCTGATGAAAGGTCACAAACCTGGAACATTAACTCTGTTTCTCTCTCCACAAACACTGCTGAGTATTTCCAGCATTTTCTGTTTTTATTTCAGATTTCCAACATCTGCAGTATTTTGTTTTGATTCCACTACAAACTTTTCTCGAGCCCGAAGAGCATCCATTCATCACTAATCTCTGTTTCCTGTCACTCAACCAGTTTAGTTTCACGTTGCTACTGTCCTTTTTATTCGATGAGCTATAACTTTGCTCACAGGTCTGTTGTGCGACACTTTATCAAATGTTTTTTGGAATTCCATTTGCACCACATCAACAGCATTGCCCTCATAAATCTTTCTTTTTACCGCTTCAAAAAACTTCAGCAAGTTTGTTAAACACCATTTTCCGTTAACAAATCCGTGCTGGTTTTCCATAATTAACCCACATTTGTCCATGTTCCTATTAATTTTGTCCCGAATATGACACCAAGGTTGTAAACAGATTGTCTGAATCTCAGACTGTTACCAGGGAGAGGGAAATTATCAATAGCAAGGGAACAGAGTTGGAGTGGGGAGTAAAAACAATGGCTTCAATCTTCCCAATATTTAATTGGAGGAAATTTCTGCTCATCCAGGACTGGATGTCGGATAAGCAGTCTGATAATTTAACAACAGTGGAGGAAAGGAGAAAGGTGGTGGTGACGTAAACTTATTGGAGTTCTTTGATAAAACAATGGAGAGGGTTGATGAGGGTGGTGTGATTGAATTTATATTGAGAGACTTTCTAAAGGTGTTTATCAAGTATCATTCAATAGACAGATTAGGAAAACTGAACCCGATGCAGTTCTTTGACAAAACAATGTAGACGGTTGCTGAGGGAAGGAATGGTGCAAATAGCAGAGGCACTGGTTAGAATCTTCCAATCCTCCTTGGATTTAGGAGTCATGAGAGAGGACTGGAGGGCTGAAAATGGTACTCCCTGTTACAAAAGGAGACATTAGATAAATCCTGTAACTCGTGACCAGTCAGTCTAATGTTGGTGGTTGGAAATTACAAGAAGCCTGAACCTAGCAGAAAAATATATCCTTCTTGGAAAAACATGGGATAATAAATGACAAACAGCACGGATAGGTTAATGGAAAATCATGTCTGATAATCTTGATCAAGTTCGTTAATGACATAACTGTGAGTGTTGATGAGGATAACATGTTTTGTGTTATGTATATGGACTTTCAAAAGGCCTGTGATCATAGACTTGTTATGAAAAATGGAAGACATGGATTAATGTGAGAGTGATAGTGTGGATATGACACTGACTCAGGGACAGAAAGCTGAGAGAAGTGGTAAACAGTCATTATTCAGACTGGGGGATGGGGAGTATACAGTGCTGTTTCTCAGGAGTCGGATTTAGAACCAGTGCTGTTCCTGACATATAGATAGATATATAAAAGACACCAACGTATACGTTAAAAAAAAAACATAATTTCTACTCTTGCAGATGCATGAAACACATAACTAAGGGTGGGAAAAATGCAGACCAGAGAATTATTCAACCTCACAGACGTTTTGTTTAAACTTATTTATTCTGGACGCTCATCCATCACAAATTTATTTCTCACTCTAATTTATTTGTGTATGATTCTCATGTGAGTGTGTGCGTGAATGTGTAGCGTATATTTTTATTATTTTATTTAGATCCAGCTTAGATTGTTAAGTACAATAATCCCACCTCTTGTTTAAACTCTAGAAAACCTGTCCTGTTGGTTCTTTCACGATCGTAATAAAGATAAAAGGTAAAATACTCACTGAGGTGCTCAGCACGTCCACTGCTAAAAAAGAATACACTCTGTTGCGGTAAAATAAGACATAAGACAAGTGGGGGGCCTGGGACCCCTCCTCACCTGGCTGTAACAGAAATATGGAGGTTCTTGTGATCGTAAACCAACAACAAATGAGAAATTGGAAGTGGGAAAAACAATTGACCCTGAGAAAAAATTCAAAATGTCAATGCAGGTTTTATTGTGGTTTTTCGTCGCTGGAGCACTGAAATGCCCACGTCCGAAGACAGAGCATACGAACACATGAACATATGAATTAAGAGCTGGTGTAGGCCACTCGGCCCCTCACGACTGCTCTGCCATTCATTAAGAACATGACTAATCTGATTGAAACATCAACTCCACATTATCACCTACCATCTATAATCTTTCACCCACTTGCGAATCAAGAATCTATCTATCTCTCTCTTACAAGTACTTAAAGACTCTCTTCCATTGCCTTTTGAGGAAGAGAATTCCAAAGGCTCACAACCCTCAGAGAAAAAAAATTCTCCTCATCTCTGTTTCAAATGGCGACCCCTCATTTTTAAATAGTGACCTCTAATTCTAGATACACACATCTTTCGACATGCACCCTGTTAAGACCGCTCATGATTTTTTTTGATTTATAGATACAGCACTGAAACAGGCCCTTCGGCCCACCGAGTCTGTGCCGACCATTAAACACCCATTGATACTAATCCTACGTTCCTACCACATCCTCACCTGTGTCTATATTCCCCTACCACCTACCTACACTAGGGGCAATTTATAATGGCCAATTTACCTATCAACCTGCAAGTCTTTTTGGCTGTGGGAGGAAACAGGAGAAGCCGGAGAAAACCCACGCAGACAGAGGGAGAAGTTGCAAACTCCACACGGGCAATAGCCGGAATTGAACAGGGGTCACAGGAGCTGTGAGACTGCGGAGCGAACCACTGCACAACTGTGCCGCCCCGATCTTAGATGTTCAAATCAAGTCGCCACTTACACTTCACAATTCCAGTGGATCTAAGCCAAGCCTGTCCACCATTTCCTCATAAGACAGCCCACACCATTCCAGGTATTCGTCCAGTAAACATTTTCTGAATTGCTTCCAATGCATTTATATCCTTCCTTAAATAAGGAGACCAGTACTGCACACAGTACTCCAGATGAGGTCTCACCAATGCCCTCTGTAGCGAAGCATAACATCCCTACTTTTGTATTCAATTACCCTTGCGCTAAACGATAACATTCTATTAGCTTTCTGAATTACTTTCCGAACATGCATACTAACCTTTTGTGATTCATGCACGAGGACACACAGGCACTGAGGCAGACAGATATACAAACACACACACACACCAATCAGACGCCAGGCATTAAGGCAGACAAATAGACAAACACACACAGACCAATCAGACCCCAAGCACTGAGGCAGACAGATATACCAACACACACATACACCAATCAGACGCCAGGCACTAAAGCAGACAGATTGACAAACACACACACCTATCAGACACCAGGCACTGAGGTAGACAGATATACAAACAGACACACACACTGATCAGACCCCAGGCACTGAGGCATGCAGATATACAAACACACAAACACAAACCAGTCAGAACCCAGTCACTAAAGCAGACAGATAGACAAACACACACAAACACACACACACCGATCAGACCCCAGGCACAGAGGCAGACAGATATACAAACACACACAGACACCGATCAGACCACAGGAACGAAGGCAGACAGACAGACAAACACACACAAACACCGATAAGACCACAGGCACTGAGGCAGACAGATATACAAACACATCGATTAGACCCCAGGCACTAAGGCAGACAGATAGACAAACACACACACACACCAATCAGAACCCAGGCACGAAGGCAGACAACAGACAAATACACACACACACCGATCAGACACCAGGCACTGAGACAGTCGGATACACAAACACACACACACAACGATCAGACCCCAGGCGCTAAGGCAGACAGAGAGACAAACACACACAAACACTGATAAGACCCCAGGCACTGAGGCAGACAGATATACAAACACATCGATTAGACCACAGGCACTAAGGCTGACAGATAGACAAATACACACACACACACACACACACACCGATCAGACACCAGGCACTAAGGCAGACAGATATACAAACACACACACACATGCATCAGACACCAGGCACTGGGGGAGACAGATATAGAAACAAACACAAACACCAATGAGACCCCAGGCAGTGAGGCAGACAGATATACAAACACACAGACACACACCGATCAGACCCCAGGCACTAAGGCAGACAGATAGACAAACACACACACACCGATCAGACCCCAGGCACTAAGGCAGACAGATATACAAACACACACACACATCCATCAGACACCAGGCACCGAGACAGACAGATATGCAATCACACACAGACACAGATCAGACCCCAGGCACCAAGGCAGACAGAGAAACAAAAACACACAAACACCGATAAGACCCCAGGTACTGAGGCAGACAGATATACAAACACACGCACTCACAGCGATCAGACACCAGGCACTGAGGTAGACAGATATAGAAACAGACACACACACCGATCTGACCCCAGGCACTACGGCAGACAGATATAAAAACACACACACACGCACAGCGTTCAGACCCCAGGCACTAAGGCAGACAGATAGACAAACACAGACACACACACAGATCAGACCCCAGGCACTAAGGCAGACATAGAGACAAAAACACACAAACACCGATCGGACACCAGGCACTGAGGTAGACAGATATAGAAACAGACACACACACCAATCAGACACCAGGCACTGAGGCAGACAGATATACAAACACACACACACCAATCCGAAACACAGGCACAAAGGCAAGCAGATAGACATACACACACACACATCGATCAGACACCAGGCACTCAGGCAGACAGATAGACAAACACACACACACACCGATCAGACACCAGGCACTGAGACAGACAGATATACAAACACACACAGACACCGGTCAGACCACAGGCACGAAGGCAGAAAGATAGACAAACACACACGCGCACACATACCTATCAGAACCCAGGCACTAAGGCAGACAGATAGACAAACACATACCCACACCGATCAGACACCAGTCACTAAGACAGTCTGATATACAAACACACACACACACCAATCACAACCCAGGCACTAAGGCAGACAGAGAGACAAACACACACAAACACCGAAAAGACCCCAGGCACTGAGGCAGACAGATATTCAAACACATCGATTTGACCCCAGGCACTAAGGCAGACAGATAGACAAGCACACACACCCACACACCGATCAGACCCCAGGCATTAAGGCAGACAGATATACAAACACTCACACACACTGATCAGACCCCAGGCACTAAGGCAGACAGATATACAAACACACACACACACACCGATCAGACCCCGGGCACTAAGGCAGACAGATATACAAACACAAATACACACCGATCAGACCTCAGGCACTGAGGCAGACTGAAAGACAAACACACACACACACACACCGAACAGACACCAGGCACTGAGGTAGAAAGATATAGAAGCAGACACACACACCAATCAGACCACAGGCACTCAGGCAGACAGATATACAAACACACACACACCAATCCGAAACCCAGGCACTAAGGCAGGCAGATAGACAAACACACACACACCGATCAGATCCCAGTCACTGAGGCAGACAGATAGACAAACACACACACGCACACACACCAATCAGAACCCAGGCACCAAGGCAAACATTTAGACAAACACAGGCAAACACCGATCAGACACCAGTCACTGAGGCAGACAGATAGACAAACACACACACACCAATAAGATCCCAGTCACTGAGGCAGACAGATAGACAAACACACACACACACACACACACCAATCACACCCCAGGCACTAAGGCAGACAGATAGAAAAACACACACACACACACACACCAATCAGATCCCAGGCACCAAGGCAAACATTTAGACAAACACAGGCAAACACCGATCAGTACCCAGGCACCAAGGCAAACAGATAGACAAACACATACACACACCGATCAGACACCAGGCACTGAGACAGTCGGATATACAAACACACACCCACACCGATGAGACACCAGGCACTAAGGCAGACAGAGAGACAAACACACACAAACACCGAAAAGACCCCAGGCAATGAGGCAGACAGATATTCAAACACATCGATTAGACACCAGGCACTAAGGCAGACAGATAGACAAACACAGGCACACACAGATCAGACACCAGGCACTGAGACAGACATATGTACAGTCACACACAGACACAGATCAGACCCCAGGCACTAAGGCAGACAGAGCGACGAAAACACACAAACACCGATAAGTCCCCAGGTACTGAGGCAGACAGATATACAAACACACGCACTCACACCGATCAGACACCAGGCACTGAGGTAGACAGATATGGAAACAGACACACACACCGATCTGACCCCAGGCACTACGGCAGACAGATATAAACACACACACACACGCACAGCGTTCAGAAACCAGGCACTGAGGCAGACAGATATAAATCACGCAGACACACACCGATCAGACACCAGGCACTGAGGCAGACAGATATGCAAACACACACGTACACCGATCAGACCCCAGGCACTGAGGTAGACAGATATACAAACAAATACACAGACCGATCAGACCCCAGGCACTAAGGCAGACAGATAGACAAACACAGACAAACACCAATCAGACCCCAGGCACTAAGGCAGATAGATAGACAAACACACGCACACCCCAATCAGATCCCAGGCACTGAGACAGGCAGATATACAAACACACACTCACACACCAATCAGACACCAGGCACTGAGGTAGACAGATATGGAAGCAGACACACACACCGATCAGACCCCAGGCACTGAGGCAGACAGATATACAAACACACACACACACCAAACCGAAACCCAGGCACTAAGGCAGGCAGATAGAATAACACGCACACACACCGATCAGACACCAGGCACGAAGGCAGACAGATAGACAAACACAGGCACACATCGATCAGACACCAGGCACTGAGACAGACAGATATACAAACACACACAGAACACCGATCAGACCCCAGGCACAAAGGCAGACAGATAGACAAACACACACAAACACCGATAAGACACCAAGCACTGAGGCAGACAGATATACAAACACACACACACACACCGATCAGACACCAGGCACTGAGGTAGACAGAATTAGAAACAGACACACATACCGAACTGACCCCAGGCACTGAGGCAGACAGATAGACAAACACACACACACACACTGATCAGACCCCAGGCACTGAGGCAGACAGATATACAAACACACACACACACACCGATCAGACCCCGGGCACTAAGGCAGACAGATATACAAACACACACACACACACCGATCAGACCTCAGGCACTGAGGCAGACAGATAGGCAAACACACACACACATCGATCAGACACCAGGCACTGAAGTAGACAGATATCGAAGTGGACACACACACCAATCAGACCCCAGGCACTAAGCCAGACAGATAGACAAACACACACACACACACACCGATCAGACCCCAGGCACTAAGCCAGACAGATAGACAAACACACACACACACACACACCGATCAGACCCCAGGCACTAAGCCAGACAGATAGACAAACACAGGCACACACCGATCATACACCTGGCACTGAGACAGACAGATAGACAAACACACACACACACACTCACCAATCAGACCACAGGCACTAAGGCAGACAGAAAGACAAACACAGGCACACACCGATCATACACCTGGCACTGAGACAGACAGATATACAAACACACACACACACCGATCAGACCACAGGCACGAAGGCAGACAGATAGACAAACACACACACACACACCAATCAGAACCCAGGCAATAAGGCAGACAGATAGACAAACACACACACACACACACACCAATCACACCCCAGGCACTAAGGCAGACAGATAGAAAAACACACACACACACACACCAATCAGATCCCAGGCACCAAGGCAAACATTTAGACAAACACAGGCAAACACCGATCAAACACCAGGCACTGAGACAGACAGATATACAAACACATACACACACCGATCAGACGCCAGGCACTAAGGCAGACAGATAGACAAACACACACACACACCAATCAGTACCCAGGCACCAAGGCAAACAGATAGACAAACACATACACACACCGATCAGACACCAGGCACTGAGACAGTCGGATATGCAAACACACACCCACACCGATGAGACACCAGGCACTAAGGCAGACAGAGAGACAAACACACACAAACACCGAAAAGACCCCAGGCAATGAGGCAGACAGATATTCAAACACATCGATTTGACCCCAGGCACTAAGGCAGACAGATAGACAAACACAGGCACACACAGATCAGACACCAGGCACTGAGACAGACATATGTACAATCACACACAGACACAGATCAGACCCCAGGCACTAAGGCAGACAGAGCGACGAAAACACACAAACACCGATAAGTCCCCAGGTACTGAGGCAGACAGATATACAAACACACGCACTCACACCGATCAGACACCAGGCACTGAGGTAGACAGATATAGAAACAGACACACACACCGATCTGACCCCAGGCACTACGGCAGACAGATATTTACACACACACACACGCACAGCGTTCAGAAACCAGGCACTGAGGCAGACAGATATACATCACGCAGACACACACCGATCAGACACCAGGCACTGAGGCAGACAGATATACAAACACAAACGTACACCGATCAGACCCCAGGCACTGAGGTAGACAGATATACAAACAAATACACAGACCGATCAGACCCCAGGCACTAAGGCAGACAGATAGACAAACACAGACAAACACCAATCAGACCCCAGGCACTAAGGCAGATAGATAGACAAACACACGCACACCCCAATCAGATCCCAGGCACTGAGACAGGCAGATATACAAACACACACTCACACACCAATCAGACACCAGGCACTGAGGTAGACAGATATGGAAGCAGACACACACACCGATCAGACCCCAGGCACTGAGGCAGACAGATATACAAACACACACACACACCAAACCGAAACCCAGGCACTAAGGCAGGCAGATAGAATAACACACACACACACACACACCGATCAGACACCAGGCACGAAGGCAGACAGAGAGACAAACACACACAAACACCGAAAATACCCCAGGCACTGAGGCAGACAGATATTCAAACACATCGATTTGACCCCAGGCACTAAGGCAGACAGATAGACAAGCACACACACCCACACACCGATCAGACCCCAGGCATTAAGGCAGACAGATATACAAACACTCACACGCACTGATCAGACCCCAGGCACTAAGGCAGACAGATATACAAACACACACACACACACCGATCAGACCCCGGGCACTAAGGCAGACAGATATACAAACACAAATACACACCGATCAGACCTCAGGCACTGAGGCAGACTGAAAGACAAACACACACACACACACACCGAACAGAGACCAGGCACTGAGGGAGAAAGATATAGAAGCAGACACACATACCAATCAGACCACAGGCACTGAGGCAGATAGATATACAAACACACACACACCAATTCGAAACCCAGGCACTAAGGCAGGCAGATAGACAAACACACACACACCGATCAGATCCCAGTCACTGAGGCAGACAGACAGACAAACACACACACACGCACACACACCAATCAGAACCCAGGCACCAAGGCAAACATTTAGACAAACACAGGCAAACACCGATCAGACACCAGTCACTGAGGCAGACAGATAGACAAACACACACACACCAATCAGATCCCAGTCACTGAGGCAGACAGATAGACAAACACACACACACACACACACACCAATCACACACCAATCACACCCCAGGCACTAAGGCAGACAGATAGAAAAACACACACACACACACAACAATCAGATCCCAGGCACCAAGGCAAACATTTAGACAAACACAGGCAAACACAGATCAGACACCAGGCACTGAGACAGACAGATATACAAACACATACACACACCGATCAGACGCCAGGCACTAAGGCAGACAGATAGACACACACACACACACACCAATCAGTACCCAGGCACCAAGGCAAACAGATAGACAAACACATACACACACCGATCAGACACCAGGCACTGAGACAGTCGGATATACAAACACACACCCACACCGATGAGACACCAGGCACTAAGGCAGACAGAGAGACAAACACACACAAACACCGAAAAGACCCCAGGCAATGAGGCAGACAGATATTCAAACACATCGATTAGACCCCAGGCACTAAGGCAGACAGATAGACAAACACAGGCACACACACATCAGACCCCAGGCACTAAGGCAGACAGAGCGACGAAAACACACAAACACCGATAAGTCCCCAGGTACTGAGGCAGACAGATATACAAACACACACACTCACACCGATCAGACACCAGGCACTGAGGTAGACAGATATAGAAACAGACACACACACCGATCTGACCCCAGGCACTAAGACCGACAGATAGAAACACACACACACACGCACAGCGTTCAGAAACCAGGCACTGAGGCAGACAGATATACATCACGCAGACACACACCGATCAGACACCAGGCACTGAGGCAGACAGATATACAAACACACACGTACACCGATCAGACCCCAGGCACTGAGGTAGACAGATATACAAACAAATACAAAGACCGATCAGACCCCAGGCACTAAGGCAGACAGATAGACAAACACAGACAAACACCAATCAGACCCCAGGCGCTAAGGCAGATAGATAGACAAACACACGCACACCCCAATCAGATCCCAGGCACTGAGACAGGCAGATATACAAACACACACTCACACACCAATCAGACACCAGGCACTGAGGTAGACAGATATGGAAGCAGACACACACACCGATCAGACCCCAGGCACTGAGGCAGACAGATATACAAACACACACACACACCAAACCGAAACCCAGGCACTAAGGCAGGCAGATAGAATAACACACACACACACCGATCAGACACCAGGTACGAAGGCAGACAGATAGACAAACACAGGCACACATCGATCAGACACCAGGCACTGAGACAGACAGATATACAAACACACACTGAACACCGATCAGACCCCAGGCACAAAGGCAGACAGATAGACAAACACAAACAAACACCGATAAGACACCAAGCACTGAGGCAGACAGATATACAAACACACACACACACACCGATCAGACACCAGGCACTGAGGTAGACAGATATAGAAACAGACACACATACCGAACTGACCCCAGGCACTGAGGCAGACAGATATACAAACACACACACACACACCGATCAGACCCCGGGCACTAAGGCAGACAGATATACAAACACACACACACACACCGATCAGACCTCAGGCACTGAGGCAGACAGATAGGCAAACACACACACACATCGATCAGACACCAGGCACTGAAGTAGACAGATATCGAAGTGGACACACACACCAATCAGACCCCAGGCACTAAGCCAGACAGATAGACAAACACACACACACACACACACACCGATCAGACCGCAGGCACTAAGCCAGACAGATAGACAAACACACACACACCGATCAGACCCCAGGCACTAAGCCAGACAGGTAGACAAACACACACACACACTCACCAATCAGACCACAGGCACTAAGGCAGACAGAAAGACAAACACAGGCACACACCGATCATACACCTGGCACTGAGACAGACAGATATACAAACACACACACACACCGATCAGACCACAGGCACGAAGGCAGACAGATAGACAAACACACACACACACACACACACACCAATCAGAACCCAGGCACTAAGGCAGACAGATAGACAAACACATACACACACCGATCAGATACCAGGCACTGAGACAGTCGGATATACAAACACACACACACACCGATCAGATCCCAGGCACTAAGGCAGACAGAGAGACAAACACAAACAAACACCGAAAAGACCCCAGGCACTGAGGCAGACAGATATTCAAACACATCGATTTCACCCCAGGCACTAAGGCAGACAGATAGACAAGCACACACACCCACACACCGATCAGACACCAGGCAATAAGGCAGACAGATATACAAACACACAGATATACAAACACACACACACACCGATCAGACCCCAGGCACGAAGGCAGACAGATATACAAACACACACACACACCGGTCGGACCCCGGGCACAAAGGCAGACAGATATACAAACACACATACACACCGATCAGACCTCAGGCACTGAGGCAGACAGATAGACAAACACACACACACACCGAACAGACACCAGGCACAGAGGTAGACAGATATAGAAGTAGACACACACAAGAATCAGACCACAGTCACTGAGGCACACAGATATACAAAGACACACACACCAATCCGAAACCCAGGCACTAAGGCAGGCAGATAGACAAACACACACACACACACCGATCAACCCCCAAGCACTAAGGCAGACAGATAGACAAACACACGCACACCCGGATCAGACCCCAGGCACTAAGTCAGACAGATAGACAAACACACGCACACCGATCAGACCCCAGTCACTGAGGCAGACAGACATACAAACAAATACACGGACCGATCAGACCCCAGGCACTGAGGCAGGCAGACATACAAACACACACACACAACGAACAGACTCCAGGCACTAAGGCAGACAGATAGACAAACACACACACACACCGATCAGACCCCAGGCACTATGGCAGACAGATAGACAAACACACGCACAGTCACACACCAGTCAGACCCCAGGCACGAAGGCAGACAGATAGACAAACGCAAACATATACTGATCAGACACCAGGCACTGAGACAGACAGATATACAAACACACACACTCACCGATCAGACCCCAGGCACTGAGGCAGACAGATATACAAACACACACACACATACCGATCATCCACCAGGCACTGAGGTAGACAGATAAAGAAACGGACAAAAACACCGATCTGACCCCAGGCACTGAGACAGACAGATATACAAACAAACACGCACACCAATCAGACCCCAGGCAATAAGGGAGACAGATGTACAAACACACACACACACCGATCAGACCCCAGGCACTAAGGCAGACAGATATACAAACACACACGCACACCAATCAGACCACAGGCACCAAGGCAGACAGATATACAAACACACACACACAGCGATCAGATCCCAGGTACTGAGGCAGACAGATAGAAAAACACACACACACACCGATCAGACACCAGGCACTGAGGTAGACAGATATAGAAGCAGACACACACACCGATCAGACCACAGGCACTGAGGCAGACAGATATGCAAACACACACACACCAATCCGAAAACCAGGCACTAAGGGAGGCAGATAGACAAACATACACACACACACCGATCAGTCCCCAGGCACTAAGGCAGGCAGATAGACAAACACACACACACACCAATCAGGCCCAAGGATCAAAGGCAGACAGAAAGACAAACACAGGAACACACCAAACAGGCCCCAGGAAATAAGGCAGACAGATAGGCAAAAACAGGAACACACCGATCAGACACCAGGCACTGAGACAGACAGTTATCCAAACACACACAAAATCCGATCAGACACCAGGCACTGAGACAGACAGATAAATAATCAAACACGCACACCCATCAGACCCCAGGCACTAAGGCAGACGGATAGACAAATACACACACACACCGATCAGTCCCCAGGCACTAAGGCAGACAGATAGACAAACACACGCACACACACACCAATCAGGCCCCAGGAACTAAGGCAGACAGATAGACAAACACAGGAACACACCAATCAGGCCCCAGGAACTAAGGCAAACAGATAGACAAACACAGGAACACACCGATCACACATCAGGCACTGAGACAGACAGTTATAAAAACAAACACACACACCCAACAGACCGCAGGCTCTCAGGCAGACAGATATACAAACACACACAGACACCGATCAGACCCCAGGCACTGAGACAGACAGATAAACAAACACACACAGACACCGATCAGACCCCAAGCACTGAGGCAGACACATATCCAAACACATCGATTAGACCCCAGTCACTGAGGCAGACAGATAGACAAACACACACACACCAATCCGAAAGCAGGCACTAAAGCAGACAGATAGACAAACACACACACAGACACCGATCAGACCCCAGGCACTGAGACAGACTGATTTACAAACACACACAGACACCGATCAGACTCCAGGCACTGAGGCAGACAGATAGACACACACACACAAAGACCGATAAGACCCCAGGCACTGAGGCAGACTGATTTACGAACACACACAGACACCGATCAGACCCCAGGCACTGAGACAGACTGATTTACAAACAAACACACACACCGATCAGACCCCAGGCACTAAGGCAGACAGATATACAAACTCACCCAGACACCACTCAGACACCAGGAACTGAGGCAGACAGATAGACAAAGACACACACACACCAATCAGACCCCAGGCACTGAGGCAGACAGATAGACAAACTACAGCAAACACCGATAAGACCCCAGGCACTGAGGCAGACAGATAGACAAACACATTGATTGGACCCCAAGCACTGAGGCAGACAGATAGACAAACACACACAAACACCGATCAGACCCCGGGCACTGAGACAGACAGATATACAAACAAACACACACACCGATCAGAGATCAGGCACTCAGGCAGACTGATAGACAAACACACACACATCAATCCGAAACCCAGGCACTAAAGCAGACAGATAGACAAACACACACACAGACACCGATCAGATCCCATGCACTGAGACAGACTGATATACAAACACACACAGACACCGATCAGACACCAGGCACTGAGGCAGACAGATAGAAAAACACACACAAAGACCGATAAGACCCCAGGCACTGCGGCAGACAGATATACATACACATCGATTAGATCCCAGGCACTGAGGCAGACAGATAGACAAACACACACAGACACCGATCAGGCTCCAGGCACTAAGGCAGACAGATATACAAACACATCGATTAGACCCCAGTCACTGAGGCAGACAGATAGACAAACACACACACATCAATCCGAAACCCAGGCACTAAAGCAGACAGATAGACAAACACACACACAGACACCGATCAGATCCCATGCACTGAGACAGACTGATATACAAACACACACAGACACCGATCAGACACCAGGCATTGAGGCAGACAGATAGAAAAACACACACAAAGACCGATAAGACCCCAGGCACTGCGGCAGACAGATATACATACACATCGATTAGATCCCAGGCACTGAGGCAGACAGATGGACAAATAGACACAAACACCGATAAGACCCCAGGCACTGAGGCAGACAGATATACAAAAACATCTATTAGACCCCAGGTTCTGAGGCAGACAGATAGACAAACATACACAGACACCGATCAGACCCCAGGAACGAAGGCAGACAGATATACAAACTCACACACACACCAGTCAGACACCAGGAACTGAGGCAGACAGATAGACAAACACACACAGACACCGATCAGGCTCCAGGCACTAAGGCAGACAGATATACAAACACATCGATTAGACCCCAGTCACTGAGGCAGACAGATAGACAAACACACACACATCAATCCGAAACCCAGGCACTAAAGCAGACAGATAGACAAACACACACACAGACACCGATCAGATCCCATGCACTGAGACAGACTGATATACAAACACACACAGACACCGATCAGACACCAGGCACTGAGGCAGACAGATAGACAAACACACACAGACACCGATCAGGCTCCAGGCACTAAGGCAGACAGATATACAAACACATCGATTAGACCCCAGGCACTGAGGCAGACAGATGGACAAATAGACACAAACACCGATAAGACCCCAGGCACTGAGGCAGACAGATATACAAAAACATCTATTAGACCCCAGGTTCTGAGGCAGACAGATAGACAAACATACACAGACACCGATCAGACCCCAGGAACGAAGGCAGACAGATATACAAACTCACACACACACCAGTCAGACACCAGGAACTGAGGCAGACAGATAGACAAAGACACACACACACCAATCAGACCCCAGGCACTGAGGCAGACAGATAGACAAACTACAGCAAACACCGATAAGACCCCAGGCACTGAGGCAGACAGATATACAAACACATTGATTGGACCCCAGGCACTGAGGCAGAAAGATAGACAAACATACACAAACACCGATCAGACCCCGGGCACTGAGACAGATAGATATACAAACACACACACACACCAATCAGAGACCAGGCACTCAGGCAGACAGATATACAAACACACACACACCAATCCGAAACCCAGGCACTAAAGCAGACAGATAGACAAACACACACACAGAAACTGATCAGACCCCAGGCACTGAGACAGACTGATATACAAACACACACAGACACGGATCCGACCCCAGGCACGAAGGCAGACAAAGAGACAAACACACACAAACACCGCTATGATCCCAGGCACAGATGCAGACAGATATACAAACACATCGATTAGATCCCAGGCACTGAGGCAGACAGATAGACAAACACACACAGACACCGATCAGGCTCCAGGCACTAAGGCAGACAGATATACAAACACATCGATTAGACCCCAGGCACTGAGGCAGACAGATGGACAAATAGACACAAACACCGATAAGACCCCAGGCACTGAGGCAGACAGATATACAAACACACACACACCAAACCAAAACACAGGCAACAAGGCAGACAGATAGACAAACACACACACACACCGATAAGACCCCAGGCACTGAGGCAGACAGACAGACAAACGCACACCGATCTGAACCCAGGCACTAAGGCAGACAGATATACAAACACATACACACACGCACAGCGATCAGATCCCAGGCACAGAGGCAGACACATATACAAACACATACACACATCGATTAGACACCAGGCACTGAGGTAGACAGATATACAAACACACACACAAACCGATCAGACCCCAGGCACTAAGGCAGACATATAGACAAACACACACATACACCGATCAAACCCCAGGCGATAAAGCAGACAGATAGAGAAACACACACACAAACCGATCAGACCCCAGGCACCAAGGCAGACATATCGACAAACACACACACACACCGATCAACCCCCAGGCATTAAGGCAGACAGATAGACAAACACACAGACACACCAACAGACACCAAGCACTGAGGCAGACAGATGCACAAACAGACCGATCAGACCACAGGCACTAAGGCAGACATATAGGCAAACACACACAAACACCGATCAGACACCAGGCACAAAGTCAGACAGATAGACAAACACACAGACGCACCGATCAGATCCCAGGCACTGAGACAGACAGATATACAAACACACACACACACACCAATCAGAGCCCAGGCACCAAAGCAGACAGATAGACAAACACACACACACACACTGATCAGGCCCCAGGCACTGAGACAGACAGATATAAAAACACACACACACACTGATCAGGCCCCAGGCACTGAGACAGACAGATATAAAAACAGACACACACACCGATAAGACCCCAGGCCCTAAGGCACACAGATATACAAACACATCGATTAGACCCCAGGCACTGAGGCAGACAGATGGACAAATACACACATACACCGATCAGACCCTAGCCATTGCGGCAGACAAATATAAAAACACACACACACGCACAGCGATCAGACCCCAGGCACTGAGGCAGACACATATACAAACACATACACAGACCGATCAGACCCCAGGCACTAAGGCAGGCAGATATACAAACACACACACACAACGAACAGACCCCAGGCACTAAGGCAGACAGATAGACAAATACACAGGCACACCGATCAGACCCCAGTCACTGAGGAAGACAGATATACAAACAAATACACAGACCGATCAGACCCCAGGCACTAAGGCAGGCAGATAGACAAACACACACACACAACGAACAGACACCAGGCACTGAGATAGTCAGTTATACAAACACACACACACACCCATCAGACCGCAGGCACTCCGGCAGACAGATATACAAACACACACCGACACCGATCAGACCCCAGGCACTGAGACAGACAGATATACAAACACATCGATTAGACCCCAGTCACTGAGGCAGACAGATAGACAAACACACACACACCAATCCGAAAGCCAGGCACTAAAGCAGACAGATAGACAAACACACACACAGACACCGATCAGACCCAAGGCACTGAGGCAGACTGATATACAAACACACACAGACACCGATCAGACCCCAGGCACTGAGGCAGACAGATAGACAAACACACACACACACCGATAAGACCCCAGGCACTGAGGCAGACAGAGAGACAAACACATCGATTAGACCCCAGGCACTGAGGCAGACAGATGGACAAATAGACACAAACACCGATAAGAACCCAGGCACAGAGGCAGACAGATATACAAACACATCGATTAGACCCCAGGCACTGAGGCAGGCAGATAGACAAACACACACAGACACCGATCAGGCCCCAGGCACTAAGGCAGACAGATATACAAACACATCGATTAGACCCCAGGCACTGAGGCAGACAGATGGTCAAATAGACACAAACACCGATAAGACCGCAGGCACTGAGGCAGACAGATATGCAAACACACCGATCGGACCTCAGGCACTCTGGCAGACAGATGTACAAACAAACACACACACCGATCAGACCCCAGGCACTAAGGCAGACAGATATACAAACACACACACACACATAAATCAGACCCCAGGCACTAAGGAAGACAGATAGATAAACTACAGCAAACACCGATAAGACCCCGGGCACTGAGACAGACAGATATACAAACACACACACACACACACCGATCAGACCCCAGGCACTCAGGCAGATAGATATACAAACACACACACACACACACCAATCCGAAACTCAGGCACCAAAGCAGACAGATAGACAAACACAAACACAGACACCGATCAGACCCCGGGCTCTGAGACAGACTGATATGCAAACACACACAGACACCGATCAGACCCCAGGCACTAAGGCAGACAGAGAGACAAACACACACAAACACCGATAATATCCCAGGCACTGAGGCAGACAGATATACAAACACATCGATTCGACCCCAGGCACAGAGGCAGACAGATAGAAAAACACACAAACAACGATGACACACCAGGCACTGAGACAGACAGATAAACAAACACATCGATTAGAGCCCAGGCACTGAGGCAGACAGATAGACAAAAAC
Source organism: Heterodontus francisci (assembly GCF_036365525.1). Classification (NCBI taxonomy): domain Eukaryota; kingdom Metazoa; phylum Chordata; class Chondrichthyes; order Heterodontiformes; family Heterodontidae; genus Heterodontus; species Heterodontus francisci. The sequence goes on from NC_090391.1 coordinate 9,614,046, forward strand.
ACACAAACACCGATAAGACCCCAGGCACTGAGGAAGACAGATATACAAACAAATACACATACCGATCAGACCCCAGGCACTAAGGCAGGCAGATATACAAACACACACACACATCGATCTGACCCCAGGCACCACGGCAGAAAGATAATCAAACACACGCACACTCACACACCACTCAGACCCCAGACACTAAGGCAGACAGATGGACAAACGCAAACATACACCGATCAGACACCAGGCACTGAGACAGACAGATAAAGAAACGGACACACACACCGATCTGACCCCAGGCACTGAGGCAGACAGATATACAAACACACACGCACACCGATCAGACCCCAGGCACTAAGGCAGACAGATATACAAACACACACACACCAATCCGAAACCCAGGCACGAAGGCAGGCAGATAGACAAACACACACACACACACCGATAAGACCACAGACACCGAGGTAGACAGATATACAAACACACACAGACACCGATCAGACCCCAGGCACTGAGGCAGAAAGATAGACGAACACACACAAACACCGATTAGACCCCACGCACTGAGGCAGACAGATGGACAAATAGACACAAACACCGATAAGATCCCAGGCACAGAGGCAGACAGATACACACACACACCGATCAGTCCCCAGGCACTAAGGCAGACAGATAGACAAACACACACACACACACACCAATCAGGCCCCAGGAGCTAAGGCAGACAGATAGACAAACACAGGAACACACCGATCAGACACCAGTCACAGAGACAGTCAGTTATACAAACACACACACACACCCATCAGACCGCAGGCACTCAAGCAGTCAGATATGCAAATACACACAGACACCGATCTGACCCCAGGCACTGAGACAGACAGATATACAGACACACACAGACACCGATCAGACATCAGGCACTAAGGCAGACATTTAGACAAACACACAGAAACACCGATAAGTCCCCAGGCACTGAGGCAGACATATATAGAAACACATCGATCAGACCCCAGGCACTGAGGCAGACAGATCGACAAACACACACACACCAATCCGAAACCCAGGCACTAAAGCAGACAGATAGACAAACACACACACAGACACCGATCAGACCCCAGGCACTGAGACAGACTGATATACAAAAACTCACAGACACCGATCAGACCCCAGGCACTGAGGCAGACAGATAGACAAACACACACACACCAATCCGAAACCCAGGCACTAAAGCAGACAGATAGACAAACACACACACAAAGACCGATAACACCCCAGGCACTGAGGCAGACAGATATACAAACACATCGATTAGACCCCAGGCACTGAGGCAGACAGATATACAAACACATCGATCAGACCCCAGGCACTGAGGCAGACAGATATACAAACACATCGATCAGACCCCAGGCACTGAGGCAGACAGATATACAAACACATCGATTAGACCCCAGGCACTGAGGCAGACAGATGGACAAATAGACACAAACACCGATAAGATCCCAGGCACAGAGGCAGACAGATATACAAACACATCGATTAGACCCCAGGCACTGAGGCAGACAGATGGACAAATAGACACAAACACCGATAAGATCCCAGGCACAGAGGCAGACAGATATACAAATACACACACACACCAATCAAACACCAATCACTAAAGCAGACAGATAGACAAACACACACACAAACCGATCAGAACCCAGGCACGAAGTCAGTCATATGGACAAACACACACACACACCGATCAACCCCCAGGCACTAAGGCAGACTGATAGACAAACACACAGACACACCAACAGACACCAGGCCGTGAGGCAGACAGATGCACAAACAGACCGATCAGACACCAGGCACTAAGGCAGACAGATAGGCAAACACACACAAACACCGATCAGGCACCAGGCACAAAGTCAGACAGATAGACAAACACACAGACGCACCGATCAGATCCCAGGCACTGAGACAGACAGATATACAAACACACACACACACACCAATCAGACCCCAGGCACCAAAGCAGACAGATAGACAAACACACACACACACACCGATCAGGCCCCAGGCACTGAGACAGACAGATATAAAAAAACACACACACACCGATCAGACCCCAGGCACTAAGGCAGACAGATAGACAAACACACGCACACTCACACACCAGTCAGACCCCAGGCACTAAGGCAGACAGATAGACAAATGCAAACATACACCGATCAGACCCCAGGCACTGAGACAGACAGATATACAAACACACACACTCACCGATCAGACCCCAGGCACTAAGGCAGACAGATATACAAACACACACACACATACCGATCAGACACCAGGCACTGAAGTAGACAGATAAAGAAACGGACACACACACCGATCTGACCCCAGGCACTGAGGCAGACAGATATACAAACACACACGCACACCGATCAGACCCCAGGCACAGAGGCAGACAGATGTACAAACACACACACACACAACGATCAGACCACAGGCACTCAGGAAGACAGATATACAAACACACACGCACACCGATCAGACCCCAGGCACGAAGGCAGACAGATACACAAACACACACACCGATCAGACCCCAGGCACTGAGGCAGACAGATAGACACACACACACACACACCGATCAGACACCAGGCACTGAGGTAGACAGATATAGAAACAGACACACACACCGATCAGACCACAGGCACTGAGGCAGACAGATATACAAACACACACACACCAATCCGAAACCCATGCACTAAGGCAGACAGAAAGACAAACACAGGAACACACCAATCAGGCCCCAGGAACTGAGGCAGACAGATAGACAAACACAGGAACACACCGATCAGACGCCTGGCACTGAGACAGACAGTTATACAAACACACACAAACACCGATCAGACACCAGGCACTTAGACAGACAGACGAACAAACAAAGACACACACCCATCAGACCCCAGGCACTAAGGCAGACAGATAGACAAACACACACACACACACCGATCAGTCCCCAGGCACTAAGGCAGACAGATAGACAAACACACGCACACACACACCAATCAGGCCCCAGGAACGAAGGCAGACAGCTAGACAAACACAGGAACACACCGATCAGACACCAGGCACTGAGACAGACAGTTATACAAACACACACACACACCCATCAGACCGCAGGCACTCAGGCAGTTAGATAGACAAACACACACACACACCGATCAGTCCCCAGGCACTAAGGCAGACATATAGACAAACACACACACACACCGATCAACCCCCAGGCACTGAGGCAGACAGATAGACAAACACACAGACACACCAACAGACACCAGGCACTGAGGCAGACAGATGCACAAACACCGATCAGACACCAGGCACAAAGGCAGACAGATAGACAAACACACAGACGCACCGATAAGATCCCAGTCACGGAGACAGACAGATATACAAACACACACACACACCAATCAGACCCCAGGCACCAAAGCTGACAGATAGACAAATACACACACACACACACCGATCAGGCCCCAGGCACTGAGACAGACAGATATAAAAACACACACACACACCGATCATACCCCAGGCACTACGGCAGACTGATATACAAACACACACACACATACCGATCAGACACCAGGCACTGAGGTGGACAGATAAACAAACGGACACACACACCGATCTGACACCAGGCACTGGGGCAGACAGATATACAAAGACACACGCACACCGATCAGACCCCAGGCACTAAGGCAGACAGATATACAAACACACACGCACACCGATCAGACCACAGGCACTAAGGCAGACAGATATACAAACAAGCACACCGATCAGACCCCAGGCACTGAGACAGACAGATAGACAAACACACACGCACACCGATCAGACCCCAGGCACTAAGGCAGACAGATGCACAAACACACACACACACACAACGATCAGACCCCAGGCACTAAGGCAGACAGATATACAAACACACACGCACACCGATCAGACCACAGGCACGAAGGCAGACAGATATACAAACACACACACCGATCAGACCCCAGGCACTGAGACAGACAGATAGACAAACACACACACACACCGATCAGACACCAGGCATTGAGGTAGACAGATATAGAAGCAGACACACACACCGATCAGACCACAGGCACTGAGGCAGGCAGATAGACAAAAACACACACACACCGATTTGTCACCAGGCACTAAGGCAGACAGAAAGACAAACACACGCATACACACACCATTCAGGCCCAAGGAGCTAAGGCAGACAGAAATCCAAACATAGGAACACACCGATCAGACACCAGGAACTAAGGCAGACAGATAGACAAACACAGGAACACACCGATCAGACACCAGGCACTGAGACAGACAGTTATACAAACACACACAAACATCGATCAGACACCAGGCACGGAGACAGACAGATTGACAAACAAACACACACGCCCATCAGATCCCAGGCACTAAGGCAGACAGATAGATAAACACGCACACACACACCAATCAGGCCCCAGGAACTAAAGCAGACAGATAGACAAACACAGGAACACACCGATCAGACACCAGGCACTGCTACAGACAGTTATACAAACACACACACATACCCATCAGACCGCAGGCACTCAGGCAGTCAGATATACAAACACACACAGACACCGATCTGACCCCAGGCACTGAGACAGACTGATAGACAAACACACACAAACACCGATAAGTCCCCAGGCACTGAGGCAGACAGATATACAAACACATCGATTAGACCCCAGTCACTGAGGCAGACAGATAGACAAACACACACACACCAATCCGAAACCCAGGCACTAAAGCAGACAGATAGACAAACACACACACAGACACCGATCAGACCCCAGGCACTGAGACAGACTGATATACAAACACTCACAGACACCGATCAGACCCCAGGCAATGAGGCAGACAGATGGACAAACACACACACACCAATCCGAAACCCAGGCACGAAAGCAGACAGATAGACAAACACACACACAGACACCGATCAGACCCCAGGCACTGAGACAGACAGATAGACAAACACACACAAACACCGATACAACCCCAGGCACTGAGGCAGACAGATATACAAACACATCGATTAGACACCAGGCACTGAGGCAGACAGATGGACAAACACACACACAAACCGATCAGACCACAGGCACTAAGGCAGACATATAGACAAACACACACACACACCGATCAACCCCCAGGCACTGAGGCAGACTGATGGACAAATACACACATACACCTATCAGACCCCAGCCATTGCGGCAGCCAAATATAAAAACACATACACACACACACCGATCAGACCCCAGGCACTACGGCAGACAGATAGACAAACACACGCAAACTCACACACCAGTCAGACACCAGGCACTGAGGCAGACAGATAGACAAATGCAAACATACACCGATCAGACACCAGGCACTGAGACAGACAGATATATAAACACACACACTCACCGATCAGACCCCAGGCACGAAGGCAGACAGATATACAAACACACACACACATACCGATCAGACACCAGGCACTGAGGTAGACAGATAAAGAAACGGACACACACACCAATCTTACCCCAGGCACTGAGGCAGACAGATATACAAACACACACACACACCGATCAGGCCCCAGGCACTGAGACAGACAGATATAAAAACACACAAACACATCGATCAGACCCCAGGCACTGAGGCAGACACATATACAAACACACACACACACACCGATCAGACACCAGGCACTGAGGCAGACAGATATACAAACACACACATATACCGATCAGACAACAGGCACTGAGGCAGACAGATATACAAAAAATACACAGACCGATCAGACCCCAGGCACTACGGCAGACAGATAGACAAACACACGCAAACTCACACACCAGTCAGACACCAGGCACTAAGGCAGACAGATAGACAAATGCAAACATACACCGATCAGACACCAGGCACTGAGACAGACAGATATATAAACAAACACACACACCCATCAGACCGCAGGCACTAAGGCAGACAGATAGACAAACACACACATACACACCGATCAGTCCCCAGGCACTAAGGCAGACAGATAGACAAACACACGCACACACACACCAATCAGGCCCCAGGAACTAAAGCAGACAGATAGACACACACAGGAACACACCGATCAGACACCAGGCACTGCTACAGACAGTTATACAAACACACACACATACCCATCAGACCGCAGGCACTCAGGCAGTCAGATATACAAACACACACAGACACCGATCTGACCCCAGGCACTGAGACAGACTGATAGACAAACACACACAAACACCGATAAGTCCCCAGGCACTGAGGCAGACAGATATACAAACACATCGATTAGACCCCAGTCACTGAGGCAGACAGATAGACAAACACACACACACCAATCCGAAACCCAGGCACTAAAGCAGACAGATAGACAAACACACACACAGACACCGATCAGACCCCAGGCACTGAGACAGACTGATATACAAACACTCACAGACACCGATCAGACCCCAGGCAATGAGGCAGACAGATGGACAAACACACACACACCAATCCGAAACCCATGCACTAAAGCAGACAGATAGACAAACACACACACAGACACCGATCAGACCCCAGGCACTGAGACAGACAGATAGACAAACACACACAAACACCGATACAACCCCAGGCACTGAGGCAGACAGATATACAAACACATCGATTAGACACCAGGCACTGAGGCAGACAGATGGACAAACACACACACAAACCGATCAGACCACAGGCACTAAGGCAGACATATAGACAAACACACACACACACCGATCAACCCCCAGGCACTGAGGCAGACTGATGGACAAATACACACATACACCTATCAGACCCCAGCCATTGCGGCAGCCAAATATAAAAACACATACACACACACACCGATCAGACCCCAGGCACTACGGCAGACAGATAGACAAACACACGCAAACTCACACACCAGTCAGACACCAGGCACTGAGGCAGACAGATAGACAAATGCAAACATACACCGATCAGACACCAGGCACTGAGACAGACAGATATATAAACACACACACTCACCGATCAGACCCCAGGCACGAAGGCAGACAGATATACAAACACACACACACATACCGATCAGACACCAGGCACTGAGGTAGACAGATAAAGAAACGGACACACACACCAATCTTACCCCAGGCACTGATGCAGACAGATATACAAACACACACACACACTGATCAGGCCCCAGGCACTGAGACAGACAGATATAAAAACACACAAACACATCGATCAGACCCCAGGCACTGAGGCAGACACATATACAAACACACACACACACACCGATCAGACACCAGGCACTGAGGCAGACAGATATACAAACACACACATACACCGATCAGACAACAGGCACTGAGGCAGACAGATATACAAAAAATACACAGACCGATCAGACCCCAGGCACTACGGCAGACAGATAGACAAACACACGCAAACTCACACACCAGTCAGACACCAGGCACTAAGGCAGACAGATAGACAAATGCAAACATACACCGATCAGACACCAGGCACTGAGACAGACAGATATATAAACACACACACTCACCGATCAGACCCCAGGTACGAAGGCAGACAGATATACAAACACACACACACATACCGATCAGACACCAGGCACTGAGGTAGGCAGATAAAGAAACGGACACACACACCGATCTGACCCCAGGCACTGAGGCAGACAGATATACAAACACACACGCACACCGATCAGACCCCAGGCACTAAGGCAGACAGATGTACAAACACACACAAACACAACGATCAGACCACAGGCACTAAGGCAGACAGATATACAAACACACACGCACACCGATCAGACCACAGGCACTAAGGCAGACAGATATACAAACACACACAGACACCGATCTGACCCCAGGCACTGAGACAGACTGATAGACAAACACACACAAACACCGATAAGTCCCCAGGCACTGAGGCAGACAGATATACAAACACATCGATTAGACCCCAGTCACTGAGGCAGACAGATAGACAAACACACACACACCAATCCGAAACCCAGGCACGAAAGCAGACAGATAGACAAACACACACACAGACACCGATCAGACCCCAGGCACTGAGACAGACTGATATACAAACACTCACAGACACCGATCAGACCCCAGGCAATGAGGCAGACAGATGGACAAACACACACACACCAATCCGAAACCCAGGCACTAAAGCAGACAGATAGACAAACACACACACAGACACCGATCAGACCCCAGGCACTGAGACAGACAGATAGACAAACACATCGATTAGACACCAGGCACTGAGGCAGACAGATGGACAAACACACACACAAACCGATCAGACCACAGGCACTAAGGCAGACATATAGACAAACACACACACACACCGATCAACCCCCAGGCGATAAAGCAGACTGATAGACAAACACACACACAAACCGATCAGACCTCAGGCACTAAGGCAGACATATAGACAAACACACACACAAACCGATCAACCCTCAGGCACTAAGGCAGACAGATAGACAAACACACAGACACACCAACAGACACCAGGCACTGAGGCAGACAGATGCACAAACAGACCGATCAGACCACAGGCACTAAGGCAGACAGATAGGCAAACACACACAAACACCGATCAGACACCAGGCACAAAGTCAGACAGATAGACAAACACACAGACGCACCGATCAGATCCCAGGCACTGAGACAGACCGATATACAAACACACACACACACACCGATCAGCCCCCAGGCACTGAGACAGATAGATATAAAAACACACAAACACATCGATTAGACCCCAGGCACTGAGGCAGACAGATGGACAAATACACACATACACCGATCAGACCCCAGCCATTGCGGCAGCCAAATATAAAAACACATACACACGCACAGCGATCAGACCTCAGGCACTGAGGCAGACACATTTACAAACACACACACACACCGATCAGACACCAGGCACTGAGGCAGACAGATTTACAAACACACACATACACCGATCAGACAACAGGCACTGAGGCAGACAGATATACAAAAAATACACAGCCCGATCAGACCCCAGGCACTACGGCAGACAGATAGACAAACACACGCAAACTCACACACCAGTCAGACACCAGGCACTAAGGCAGACAGATAGACAAATGCAAACATACACCGATCAGACACCAGGCACTGAGACAGACAGATATACAAACACACACACACATGCCGATCAGACACCAGGCACTGAGGTAGACAGATAAAGAAACGGACACACACACCAATCTGACCCCAGGCACTGAGGCAGACAGATATACAAACACACACGCACACCGATCAGACCCCAGGCGCTAAGGCAGACAGATGTACAAACACACACAAACACAACGATCAGACCCCAGCACTAAGGCAGACAGATATACAAACACACACGCACACCGATCAGACCACAGGCACGAAGGCAGACAGATGTACAAACACACACATCGATCAGACCCCAGGCACTGAGACAGACAGATATAGAAGCAGACACACACACCGATCAGACCACAGGCACTGAGGCAGACAGATGTACAAACACACACATCGATCAGACCCCAGGCACTGAGACAGACAGATAGACAAACACACACACACACCGATCAGACACCAGGCATTGAGGAAGACAGATATAGAAGCAGACACACACACCGATCAGACCACAGGCACTGAGGCAGACAGATATGCAAAAAACACACACACACACCAATCCGAAACCCAGGCACTAAGGCAGGCAGATAGGCAAACACACACATACACCGATCAGTCACCAGGCACTAAGGCAGACAGAAAGACAAACACACGCACACACACACCAATCAGGCCCAAGGAACTAAGGCAGACAGAAATACAAACACAGGAACACACCAATCAGGCCCCAGAAACTAAGGCAGACAGATAGACAAACACAGGAACACACCGATCAGACACCAGGCACTGAGACAGACAGTTCTACAAACACACACAAACACCGATCAGACACTAGGCACTTAGACAGACAGATAGACAAACAAACACACACACCCATCAGACCCCAGGCACTAAGGCAGACAGATAGACAAACACACACATACACACCGATCAGTCCCCAGGCACTAAGGCAGACAGATAGACAAACACAAGCACACACACACCAATCAGGCCCCAGGAACTAAAGCAGACAGATAGACAAACACAGGAATACACCGATCAGACACCAGGCACTGAGACAGACAGTTATACAAACACACACACACACCCATCAGACCGCAGGCACTCAGGCAGTCAGATATACAAACACACACAGACACCGATCTGATCCCAGGCACTGAGACAGACAGATATACAAACACATCGATTCGACCCCAGTCACTGAGGCAGACAGATAGACAAACACACACACACCAATCCGAAACCCAGGCACTAAAGCAGACAGATAGACAAACACACACAGACACCGATCAGACCCCAGGCACTGAGACAGACTGATATACAAACACTCACAGACACCGATCAGACCCCAGGCAATGAGGCAGACAGATGGACAAACACACACACACCAATCCGAAACCCAGGCACTAAAGCAGACAAATAGACAAACACACACACAGACACCGATCAGACTCCAGGCACTGAGACAGACAGATAGACAAACACACACAAACACCGATACGACCCCAGGCACTAAGGCAGAGAGATATACAAACACACACACACACACACTGATCAGACCCCAGGAACTGAGATAAACAGATATACAAACACACTAACACCGATCAGACCCCAGGCACGAAGGCAGACAGTTAGACAAAAACACACACACACACCGATCGGACCCCAGGCACTACGGCTGACAGATAGACAAACACACACACACAACGAACAGACCCCAGGCACTGAGACAGACAGATATACAAACACACACACTCACCGATCAGACCCCAGGCACTAAGGCAGACAGATATACAAACACACAAGCACATACCGATCAGACACCAGGCACTGAGGTAGACAGATAAAGAAACGGACACACACACCGATCTGACCCCAGGCACTGAGGCAGACAGATATAAAAACACACACGCACACCGATCAGACCCCAGCCACTAAGGCAGGCAGATGTACAAACACACGCACACACCGATCAGACCCCAGGCACTGAGGCCGACAGATATACAAACTCACACACACACCAGTCAGAACCAGGAACTGAGGCAGACAGATAGACAAACACGCACACACACACCAATCAGACCCCAGGCACTAAGGCAGACAGATAGACAAATTACAGCAAACACCGATCAGACCCCGGGCACTGAGACAGACAGATATACAAACACACTCACACACACCGATCAGACCCCAGGCACTCAGGCAGATAAATACACACACACACACACACACACCAATCCGAAACCCAGGCACTGAAGCTGACAGATAGACAAACACATACACAGAAACTGATCAGACCACGGGCACTGAGACAGACTGATCTCCAGCACACACAGACACCGATCAGACCTCCGGCACTAAGGCAGACAGAGAGACAAACACACACAAACACAGATAATATCCCAGGCACTGAGGCAGACAGATATACAAACGCATCGATTAGACCCCAGGCACTGAGGCAGACTGATAGAAAAACACTCACAAACAACGATCAGACACGAGGCACTGAGACAGACAGATATACAAACACACAAAGACACCGATCAGACATCAGGCACTCAGGCCGACAGATATGCAAAAACACTGATAAGACCCCAGGCACTGAGGCAGACAGATAAACAAACACATCGATTCGATCACAGGCACTGCGGCAGACAGATAGACAAATACACACGCACACCGATCAGACCCCAGTCACTGAGAAAGACAGATATACAAACAAATACACAGACCAATCAGACCCCAGGCACTAAGGCAGGCAGATATGCAAACACACACACACACCGATCAGACAACAGGCACTAAGGCAGACAGATGGACAAACGCAAACATACACAGATCAGACACCAGGCACTGAGACAGACAGACTGACAAACACACACACTCGCCGAACAGACCCCAGTCACTAAGGCAGACAGATATACAAACACACACACACATACCGATCAGACACCAGGCACTGAGGTCGACAGATAAAGAAACGGACACACACACCGATCTGACCCCAGGCACTAAGGCAGACAGATATACAAACACACACGCACACCGATCAGACCCCAGGCACTAAGGCAGGCAGATATAGAAACACACACATACCAATCCAAAACCCAGGCACTAAGGCAGGCAGATAGACAAACACACACACACACCGATCAGACCCAGGCACTGAGGCAGACAGATAGAAAAACACACACAAACACCGATTAGACCCCAGGCACTGAGGCAGACAGATGGACCAATAGACACAAACACCGATAAGATCCCAGGCACAGAGGCAGACAGATATACAAATACATAGATTAGACCCCAGGCACTGAGGCAGACAGATAGACAAACACACACAGACACCGATCAGGCCCCAGGCACTCAGGCCGACAGATATACAAACACATCGATTAGACCCCAGGCACTGAGGGAGACAGATAGACAAACACACACAAACACCGATAAGGCCCCAGGCACTGAGGCAGACAGATAAACAAACACATCGATTAGATCACAGGCACTGAGGCAGACAGATAGGCAAATACACACGCACACCGATCAGACCCCAGTCACTGAGGAAGACAGATATACAAACAAATACAAAGACCGATCAGACACCAGGCACTAAGGCAGGCAGATATACAAACACACACACACAACGAAGAGACCCCAGGCACTAAGGCAGACAGATAGACAAACACAGACACACACACCGATCAGACCCCAGGCACTACGGCAGACAGATAGACAAACACCCGCACACTCACACACCAGTCAGACCCCAGGCACAAAGGAAGACAGATAGACAAACGCAAACATACACCGATCAGACACCAGGCACTGAGACAGACAGATATACAAACACACACACTCACCGATCAGACCCCAGGCACTAAGGCAGACAGATAGACAAACACACACACACACCGATCAGACCCCAGCCACTAAGGCAGACAGATGCACAAACACACGCACACACCGATCAGACCATCGGCACCAAGGCAGACAGATATACAAACACACACGCTAACCGATCAGACCACAGGCATGAAGGCAGACAGATATGCAAACACACACACACACCGATCAGACCCCAGGCACTGAGGCAGACAGATAGACAAATACACACGCACACCGATCAGACCCCAGTCACTGAGGAAGACAGATATGCAAACAAATGCACAGCCCGATCAGACCCCGGGCACTAAGGCAGGCAGATATACAAACACACACACACAACGAACAGACCCCAGGCACTAAGGCAGACAGATAGACAAACACACATACACCGATCAGATTCCAGGCACTAAGGCAGACAGATAGACAAACACACGCACACTCACACACCAGTCAGACCGCAGGCACAAAGGCAGACAGATGGACAAACGCAAACATACACCGATCAGACACCAGGCACTGAGACAGACAGATATACAAACACACACGCACACCGATCAGACCCCAGCCACTAAGGCAGACAGATGCACAAACACACGCACACACCGATCAGACCATCGGCACCAAGGCAGACAGATATACAAACACACACGCTCACCGATCAGACCCCAGGCACTGAGGCAGACAGATAGACAAACACACACACACACACCGATCAGACACCAGGCACTGAGGTAGACAGATATAGAAGCAGACACACACACCGATCAGATCACAGGCACAGAGGCAGACAGATATACAAACACACACACACCAAACCGAAACCCAGGCAGTAAGGCAGGCAGATCGACAAACACAGGAAGACACCAATCAGACCCCAGGCACTAGGGGGGACAGATAGACAAACACACACACACAAACACCGATACGACCCCAGGCACTGAGGCAGACAGATATACAAACACATCGATTAGACACCAGGCACTGAGGCAGACAGATGGACAAACACACACACAAACCGATCAGACCCCAGGCACTAAGGCAGACATATAGACAAACACACACACACACCGATCAACCCCCAGGCGATAAAGCAGACAGATAGACAAACACACACACAAACTGATCAGACCCCAGGCACTAAGGCAGACATATAGACAAACACACACACACACCGATCAACCCCCAGGCACTAAGGCAGACAGATAGACAAACACACAGACACACCAACAGACACCAGGCACTGAGGCAGACAGATGCACAAACAGACCGATCAGACCACAGGCACTAAGGCAGACAGATAGGCAAACACACACAAACACCGATCAGACACCAGGCACAAAGTCAGACAGATAGACAAACACACAGACGCACCGATCAGATCCCAGGCACTGAGACAGACAGATATACAAACACACACACACACACAAATCAGACCCCAGGCACCAAAGCAGACAGATAGACAAACACACACACACACACCGATCAGGCCCCAGGCACTGAGACAGACAGATATAAAAACACACACACACACCGATCAGACCCCAGGCACGAAGGCATACAGATATACAAACACATCGATTAGACCCCAGGCACTGAGGCAGACAGATGGACAAATACACACATACACCTATCAGACCCCAGCCATTGCGGCAGCCAAATATAAAAAGACATACACACGCACAGCCATCAGACCTCAGGCACTGAGGCAGACACATATACAAACACATACACACACACCGATCAGACACCAGGCACTGAGGCAGACAGATATACAAACACACACATACACCGATCAGACCCCAGGAACTGAGATAAACAGATATACAAACACACTGCACCGATCAGACCCCAGGCACGAAGGCAGACAGTTAGACAAAAACACACACACACGCCGATCAGACCCCAGGCACTGAGGCAAACAGATAGTCAAACACACACAAACACAGATCAGACCCATGGCACTTAGGCAGACAGATAGACAAATACACACGCACACCGATCAGACCCCAGTCACTGAGGAAGACAGATATACAAACAAATACACAGCCCGATCAGACCCCAGGCACTAAGGCAGACAGATAGACAAACACACGCACACTCACTCACCAGTCAGACCCCAGGCACAAAGGCAGACAGATGGACAAACGCAAACATACACCGATCAGACACCAGGCACTGAGACAGACAGATATACAAACACACACGCACACCGATCAGACCCCAGCCACTAAGGCAGACAGATGCACAAACACACGCACACACCGATCAGACCATCGGCACCAAGGCAGACAGATATACAAACACACACGCTCACCGATCAGACCACAGGCATGAAGGCAGACAGATATGCAAACACACACACACACCGATCAACCCCCAGGCGATAAAGCAGACAGATAGACAAACACACACACATACCGATCAGACCCCAGGCACTAAGGCAGACATATAGACAAACACACACACACACCGATCAACCCCCAGGCACTAAGGCAGACAGATAGACAAACACACAGACACACCAACAGACACCAGGCACTGAGGCAGACAGATGCACAAACAGACCGATCAGACCACAGGCACTAAGGCAGACAGATAGGCAAACACACACAAACACCGATCAGACACCAGGCACAAAGTCAGACAGTTAGACAAACACACAGACGCACCGATCAGATCCCAGGCACTGAGACAGACAGATATACAAACACACACACCAATCAGACCCCAGGCACCAAAGCAGACAGATAGACAAACACACACACACACACCGATCAGGCCCCAGGCACTAAGGCAGACAGATATACAAACACATCGATTAGACCCCAGGCACTGAGGCAGACAGATGGACAAATACACACATACACCGATCAGACCCCAGCCATTGCGGCAGCCAAATATAAAAAGACATACACACTCACTGCCATCAGACCTCAGGCACTGAGGCAGACACATATACAAACACATACACACACACCGATCAGACACCAGGCACTGAGGCAGACAGATATACAAACACACACATACACCGATCAGACAACAGGCACTGAGGCAGACAGATATACAAAAAATACACAGACCGATCAGACCCCAGGCACTCAGGCAGACAGATAGACAAACACACACAAACGCCGATCAGACCCCAGGCACTATGGCAGAGAGATATACAAACACACACACACACACACACACCGATCAGACCCCAGGAACTGAGAGAAACAGATTTACAAACACACTAACACCGATCAGACCCCAGGCAAGAAGGCAGACAGTTAGACAAAAACACACACAAACACAGATCAGACCCCAGGCACTTAGGCAGATAGATAGACAAATACACACGCACACCGATCAGACCCCAGTCACTGAGGAAGACAGATATACAAACAAATACACAGACCGATCAGACACCAGGCACTGAGGTCGACAGATAAAGAAACGGACACACACACCGATCTGACCCCAGGCACTAAGGCAGGCAGATATACAAACACACACATACCAATCCGAAACCCAGGCACTAAGGCAGGCAGATAGACAAACACACACACACACCGATAAGACCACAGGAACTGAGGCAGACAGATATACAAACACACACAGACACCGATCAGACGCAGGCACTGAGGCAGACAGATAGAAAAACACACACAAACACCGATTAGACCCCATGCACTGAGGCAGACAGATGGACAAATAGACACAAACACCGATAAGATCCCAGGCACAGAGGCAGACAGATATACAAATACATAGATTAGACCCCAGGCACTGAGGCAGACAGATAGACAAACACACACAGACACCGATCAGATCCCAGGCACTGAGACAGACAGATATACAAACACACACAGACACCGATCAGACCCCAGGCACTCAGGCCGACAGATATACAAACACATCGATTAGACCCCAGGCACTGAGGCAGACAGATAGACAAACACACACAAACACCGATAAGACCCCAGGCACTGAGGCAGACAGATAAGCAAACACATCGATTAGATCACAGGCACTGAGGCAGACAGATAGACAAATACACACGCACACCGATCAGGCCCCAGGCACTACGGCAGACAGATAGACAAACACACGCACACTCACACACCAGTCAGACTTCAGGCACAAAGGAAGACAGATATACAAACAAATACACAGACCGATCAGACAGCAGGCACTAAGGCAGGCAGATATACAAACACAAACACACAACGAACAGACCCCAGACACTAAGGCAGACAGATAGACAAACACACACACACACCGATCAGACCCCAGGCACTACGGCAGACAGATAGACAAACAAACGCACACTCACACACCAGTCAGACCCCAGGCACAAAGGAAGACAGATAGACAAACGCAAACATACACCGATCAGACACCAGGCACTGAGACAGACAGATATACAAACACACACACTCACCGATCAGACCCCAGGCACTAAGGCAGACAGATAGACAAACACACACACACACCGATCAGACCCCAGGCACTGAGACAGACAGATATTAAAACACACACACACCGATCAGTCCCCAGGCACGAAGGCAGACAGATATACAAACACATCGATTAGACCCCAGGCACTGAGGCAGACAGATATACAAACACACACATACACCGATCCGACAACAGGCACTGAGGCAGACAGATATACAAAAAATACACAGACCGATCAGACCCCAGGCACTAAGGCAGACAGATAGACAAACACACACAAACACCAATCAGACCCCAGCCACTAAGGCAGAGAGATATACAAACACACACACACACACATACACCGATCAGACCCCAGGAACTGAGATAAACAGATATGCAAACACACTACACCGATCAGACCCCAGGCACGAAGGCAGACAGTTAGACAAAAACACACACACACGCCGATCAGACCCCAGGCACTGAGGCATGCAGATAGTCAAACACACACAAACACAGATCAGACCCCAGGCACTTAGGCAGACGGATCGACAAATACACACGCACACCGATCAGACCCCGGTCACTGAGGAAGACAGATATACAAACAAATACACAGACCGATCAGTCCCCGGGCACTAAGGCAGGCAGATATACAAACACACACACACAACGAACAGACACCAGGCACTGAGACAGACAGATATACAAACACACATACACATACCGATCAGACACCAGGCACTGAGGTAGACAGATAAAGAAACGGACACACACACCGATCTGACCCCACGCACTGTGGCAGACAGATATAAAAACACACACGCACACCGATCAGACCCCAGCCACTAAAGCAGACAGATGTACAAACACACGCACACACCGATCAGACCATAGGCACCAAGGCAGACAGATATACAAACACACACGCTCACCGATCAGACCCCGGGCATTAGGGCAGACAGATATACAAACACACACACACACCGATCAGACCCCAGGCACTGAGGCAGACAGATAGACAAACACACACACACACCGATCAGACACCAGGAACTGAGGTAGACAGATATAGAAGCAGACACACACACAGATCAGATCACAGGCACAGAGGCAGACAGATATACAAACACACACACACCAATCCGAAACCCAGGCAGTAAGGCAGGCAGATCGACAAACACAGGAACACACCAATCAGACCCCAGGCACTAAGAGAGACAGATAGACAAACACACGCACACACACACCAATCAGTCCAAAGGAACTAAGGCAGACAGATAGACAAACACAGGAACACACCGATCAGACACCAGGCACTGAGACAGACAGTAATCCAAACACACACAAACACCGATCAGACACCAGGCACTGAGACACACAGATAGACAAACAAAGACACACACCCATCAGACCCCAGGCACTAAGGCAGACAGATAGGCAAACACACACACACACCGATCAGTCCCCAGGCACTAAGGCAGACAGATAGACAAACACACGCACACACACACCAATCCGAAACCCAGGAACTAAGGCAGACATTTAGACAAACACACACACAGACACAGATCAGACCCCAGGCACTGAGACAGACTGATATACAAACACACACAGACACCGATCACACCCCAGGCACAGAGGCAGACAGATAGACAAACACACAGAGACACCGATCAGGCCCCGGGCACTAAGGCAGACAGACATACAAACACATCGATTAGACCCCAGGCACTGAGGCAGACAGATATACAAACAAACACACACACCGATCAGACCCCAGGCACTAAGGCAGACAGATATACAAACTCACACACACACCAGTTAGACACCAGGAACTGAGGCAGACAGATAGACAAACACACACAAACACACCAATCAGACCCCAGGCACTAAGGCAGACAGATAGACAAATTACAGCAAACACCGATCAGACCCCGGGCACTGAGACAGACAGATATACAAACACACACACACACACACACACACCAATGCGAAACCCAGGCACTGAAGCTGACAGATAGACAAACACACACACAGAAACTGATCAGACCACGGGCACTGAGGCAGACAGATAAGCAAACACATCGATTAGATCACAGGCACTGAGGCAGACAGATAGACAAATACACACGCACACCGATCAGGCCCCAGGCACTACGGCAGACAGATAGACAAACACACGCACACTCACACACCAGTCAGACCCCAGGCACAAAGGAAGACAGATATACAAACAAATACACAGACCGATCAGACAGCAGGCACTAAGGCAGGCAGATATACAAACACAAACACACAACGAACAGACCCCAGACACTAAGGCAGACAGATAGACAAACACACACACACACCGATCAGACCCCAGGCACTACGGCAGACAGATAGACAAACAAACGCACACTCACACACCAGTCAGACCCCAGGCACAAAGGAAGACAGATAGACAAACGCAAACATACACCGATCAGACACCAGGCACTGAGACAGACAGATATACAAACACACACACTCACCGATCAGACCCCAGGCACTAAGGCAGACAGATAGACAAACAAACACACACACCGATCAGACCCCAGGCACTGAGACAGACAGATATTAAAACACACACACACCGATCAGACCCCAGGCACGAAGGCAGACAGATATACAAACACATCGATTAGACCCCAGGCACTGAGGCAGACAGATGGACAAATACACACATACACCTATCAGAACCCAGCCATTGCGGCAGACAAATATAAAAACACATACACACGCACAGCGATAAGACCCCAGGCACTGAGGCAGACACATATACAAACACATACACACACCCCGATCAGACACCAGGCACTGAGGCAGACAGATATACAAACACACACATACACCGATCCGACAACAGGCACTGAGGCAGACAGATATACAAAAAATACACAGACCGATCAGACCCCAGGCACTAAGGCAGACAGATAGACAAACACACACAAACACCAATCAGACCCCAGCCACTAAGGCAGAGAGATATACAAACACACACACACACACATACACCGATCAGACCCCAGGAACTGAGATAAACAGATATGCAAACACACTACACCGATCAGACCCCAGGCACGAAGGCAGACAGTTAGACAAAAACACACACACACGCCGATCAGACCCCAGGCACTGAGGCATGCAGATAGTCAAACACACACAAACACAGATCAGACCCCAGGCACTTAGGCAGACGGATCGACAAATGCACACGCACACCGATCAGACCCCGGTCACTGAGGAAGACAGATATACAAACACACACACACAACGAACAGACACCAGGCACTGAGACAGACAGATATACAAACACACATACACATACCGATCAGACACCAGGCACTGAGGTAGACAGATAAAGAAACGGACACACACACCGATCTGACCCCACGCACTGAGGCAGACAGATATAAAAACACACACGCACACCGATCAGACCCCAGCCACTAAAGCAGACAGATGTACAAACACACGCACACACCGATCAGACCATAGGCACCAAGGCAGACAGATATACAAACACACACGCTCACCGATCAGACCCCGGGCATTAGGGCAGACAGATATACAAACACACACACACACCGATCAGACCCCAGGCACTGAGGCAGACAGATAGACAAACACACACACACACCGATCAGACACCAGGAACTGAGGTAGACAGATATAGAAGCAGACACACACACAGATCAGATCACAGGCACAGAGGCAGACAGATATACAAACACACACACACCAATCCGAAACCCAGGCAGTAAGGCAGGCAGATCGACAAACACAGGAACACACCAATCAGACCCCAGGCACTAAGAGAGACAGATAGACAAACACACGCACACACACACCAATCAGTCCAAAGGAACTAAGGCAGACAGATAGACAAACACAGGAACACACCGATCAGACACCAGGCACTGAGACAGACAGTTATCCAAACACACACAAACACCGATCAGACAACAGGCACTGAGACACACAGATAGACAAACAAAGACACACACCCATCAGACCCCAGGCACTAAGGCAGACAGATAGGCAAACACACACACACACCGATCAGTCCCCAGGCACTAAGGCAGACAGATAGACAAACACACGCACACACACACCAATCCGAAACCCAGGAACTAAGGCAGACATTTAGACAAACACACACACAGACACAGATCAGACCCCAGGCACTGAGACAGACTGATATACAAACACACACAGACACCGATCACACCCCAGGCACAGAGGCAGACAGATAGACAAACACACAGAGACACCGATCAGGCCCCGGGCACTAAGGCAGACAGACATACAAACACATCGATTAGACCCCAGGCACTGAGGCAGACAGATATACAAACAAACACACACACCGATCAGACCCCAGGCACTAAGGCAGACAGATATACAAACTCACACACACACCAGTTAGACACCAGGAACTGAGGCAGACAGATAGACAAACACACACAAACACACCAATCAGACCCCAGGCACTAAGACAGACAGATAGACAAATTACAGCAAACACCGATCAGACCCCGGGCACTGAGACAGACAGATATACAAACACACACACACACACACACACACACCAATGCGAAACCCAGGCACTGAAGCTGACAGATAGACAAACACACACACAGAAACTGATCAGACCACGGGCACTGAGACAGACTGATATACAGCACACAGAGACAACGATCAGACCCCCGGCACAAAGGCAGACAGAGAGACAATCACACACAAACACCGATAATATCCCTGGCACTGAGGCAGACAGATATACAAACGCATCGATTAGACCCCAGGTACTGAGGCAGACTGATAGAAAAGCAAACACAAACAACGATCAGACACCAGGCACTGAGATAGACAGATATACAAACACACACAGACACCGATCAGACCCCAGGCACTCAGGCCGACAGTTATACAAACACATCGATTAGGCCCCAGGCACTGAGGCAGACAGATGGACAAACACACACAAACACCGATAAGACCCCAGGCACTGAGGCAGACAGAAAAACATAGATCGAATCGTTCACAGGCACTGAGGCAGACAGATATACAAACAAATACACAGACCGATCAGACCCCAGGTACTAAGGCAGGCAGATATGCAAACACACACACACAACGAACAGACCCCAGGCACTAAGGCAGACAGACTGACAAACACACACACACACCGATCAGACCCCAGGCACTAAGGCAGACAGATAGACAAACGCAAACATATACCGATCAGACCCCAGGCACTGAGACAGACAGATATACAAACACACACGCACACCGATCAGACCCCAGGCACTAAGGCAGACAGATATACAAACACACACACACACCGATTAGACCACAGGCACTAAGGCAGACAGATAGGCAAACACACACAGACACCGATCAGGCCCCAGGCACTAAGGCAGACAGACATACAAACACATCGATTAGACCCCAGGCACTGAGGCAGACAGATGTACAAACAAACACACACACCGATCAGACCCCAGGCACTAAGGCAGACTGATATACAAAATCACACACACACCAGTCAGACACCAGGAACTGAGGCAGACAGATAGACAAACACACACAAACACACCAATCAGATCCCAGGCACGAAGGCAGACAGATAGACAAATTACAGCAAACACCGATCAGACCCCGGGCACTGAGACAGACAGATATACAAACACACACACACACACCGATCAGACCCCAGGCACTCAGGCAGATAGATATACAAACACACACACACACACACACCAATGCGAAACCCAGGCACTGAAGCTGACAGATAGACAAACACACACACAGAAACTGATCAGACCACGGGCACTGAGACAGACTGATATACAGCACACAGAGACAACGATCAGACCCCCGGCACAAAGGCAGACAGAGAGACATTCACACACAAACACCGATAATATCCCTGGCACTGAGGCAGCCAGATATACAAACGCATCGATTAGACCCCAGGCACTGAGGCAGACTGATAGAAAAACACACACAAACAACGATCAGACACCAGGCACTGAGATAGACAGATATACAAACACACACAGACACCGATCAGACCCCAGGCACTCAGGCCGACAGTTATACAAACACATCGATTAGACCCCAGGCACTGAGGCAGACAGATAGACAAACACACACAAACACCGATAAGACCCCAGGCACTGAGGCAGACAGAAAAAGAAACAGATCGAATCGATCACAGGCACTGAGGCAGACAGATAGACAAATACACACACACACCGATCAGACCCCAGTCACTGAGGAAGACAGATATACAAACAAATACACAGACCGATCAGACCCTGGCACGAGGGCAGACAGATATACAAACACACACACACACCAATCAGACCCCAGGCACTAAGGCAGACAGATATACAAACACACACGCACACCGATCAAACCACAGGCACTAAGGCAGACAGATATACAAACACACACACACACCGATCAGACCCCAGGCACTAAGGCAGACAGATAGACAAACACACACACACACCGATCAGACACCAGGCACTGAGGTAGACAGATATAGAAGCAGACACACACACCGATCAGACAACAGGCACTGAGGCAGACATATATACAAACACAGACACACCAATCCGAAACCCAGGCACTAAGGCAGACAGATAGACAAACACACACGCACAACGATCAGACACCAGGCACTGAGGTAGACAGATATAGAAGCAGACACACACACCGATCAGACCACAGGCACTGAGGCAGACAGATATACAAACACACACACACCAATCCGAAACCCAGGCACTAAGGCAGACAGAAAGACAAACACAGGAACACACCAATCAGGCCACAGGAACAAAGGCAGACAGATAGACAAAAACAGGAACACACCGATCAGACACCAGGCACTGAGACAGACAGATATACAAACACACACAAACACCGATCAGACACCAGGCACTGAGACAGACGGATAGACAAACGAACACACACACCCATCAGACCCCAGGCACCAAGGCAGACAGATAGACAAACAAACACACACACCGATCAGTCCCCAGGCACTAAGGCAGACACACAGACAAACACACGCACACACACACCAATCAGTCCCCAGGAACTAAGGCAGACAGATCGACAAACACAGGCTCACACCAATCAGGCCCCAGGAACTAAGGCAGACAGATAGACAAACACACACACACCAATCCGAAACCCAGGCACCAAAGCAGACAGATAGACAAACACACACACAGACACCGATCAGACGCCAGGCACTGAGACAGACATTTATACAAACACACACACACATCGATCAGACCCCAGGCACTGAGGCAGACAGATAGACAAACACACACACACCAATCCGAAACCCAGGCACCAAAGCAGACAGATAGACAAACACACACACAGACACCAATCAGACGCCAGGCACTGATACAGACAGATATACAAATACACACAGACACCGATCAGACACCAGGCACTAAGGCAGACTGATAGACAAACACACACAAACACCGATAAGAGCCCAGGCACTGAGGCAGACAGATATCCAAACACATCGATTAGACCCAGGCACTGAGGCAGACAGATGGACAAATAGACACAAACACCGATAAGATCCCAGGCACAGAGGCAGACAGATATACAAACACATCGATTAGACCCCAGGCACTGAGGCAGACAGATAGACAAACACACACAGACACCGATCAGGCCCCAGGCACTGAGACAGGCAGATATACAAACACATGCAGACACCGATCAGACCACAGGCACTGAGGCAGACAGATAAACAAACAAATCGATTAGATCCCAGGCACTGAGGCAGACAGATAGACAAATACACACGCACACCGATCAGACCCCAGTCACTGAGGAAGACAGATATACAAACAAATACACAGACCGATCAGACCCCAGGCACTAACGCAGGCAGATATACAAACACACACACACAACGAACAGACCCCAGGCACGAAGGCAGACAGATAGACAAACACACGCACACTCAGCCACCAGTCAGACCCCAGGCAGTAAGGCAGACAGATAGACAAACGCAAACATACACCGATCAGACACCAGGCACTGAGACAGACAGATATACAAACACACACACTCACCGATCAGACCCCAGGCACTAAGGCAGACAGATAGACAAACACACACACACACCGATCAGACCCCAGGCACTACGGCAGATAGATAGACATACACACGCACACTCAGACACCAGTCAGACCCCAGGCAGTAAGGCAGACAGATAGACAAACGCAAACATACACCGATCAGACACCAGGCACTGAGACAGACAGATGTACAAACACACACACACACACAACGATCAGACCCCAGGCACTAAGGCAGACAGATATACAAACACACACACACACCGATCAGATCCCAGGCACTGAGGCAGACAGATAGACAAACACACACGCACAACGATCAGACACCAGGCACTGAGGTAGACAGATATAGAAGCAGACACACACACCGATCAGACCACAGGCACTGAGGCAGACAGATATACACACACACACCAATCCGAAACCCAGGCAATAAGGAAGGCAGATAGACAAACACACACACACACACACCGATCAGTCCCCAGGCACGAAGGCAGACATATAGACAAACACACGCACACACACCAATCAGGCCCAAGGAACTAAGGCAGACAGAAAGGCAAACACAGGAACTCACCGATCAGACCCCAGGCACTGAGGCAGACAGATATCCAAACACATCCTTTAGACCCCAGGCACTGAGGCAGACAGATGGACAAATAGACACAAACACCGATAAGATCCCAGGCACAGAGGCAGACAGATATACAAACACATCGATTAGACCCCAGGCACTGAGGCAGACAGATAGACAAACACACACAGACACCGATCAGGCCCCAGGCACTGAGACAGACAGATATACAAACACACGCAGACACCGATCAGACCACAGGCACTCAGGCCGACAGATATACAAACTCATCGATTAGACCCCAGGCACTGAGGCAGACAGATAGACACACACTCACAAACACCGATAAGACCCCAGGCACTGAGGCAGACAGATGGACAAATAGACACAAACACCGATAAGATCCCAGGCACTAAGGCAGACAGATAGACAAACACACAGACACACCGATCAGTCCCGAGGCACTAAGGCAGACAGCTAGACAAACACACGCACACACACAACAATCAGGCCCCAGGAACTAAGGCAGACAGAGAGACAAACACAGGAACACACCAATCAGGCCCCAGGAACTAAGGCAGACAGATAGACAAACACAGGAACACACCGATCAGACACCAGGCACTGAGACAGACAGTTATACAAACACACACACACACCGATCAGACCCCAGGCACTGAGGCAGACAGATAGACAAACACACACACACCAATCCGAAACCCAGGCTCTAAAGCAGACAGACAGACAAACACACACACAGACACCGATCAGACCCCAGGCACTGAGACAGACAGATATACAAACACACACAGACACCGATCAGACACCAGGCATTAAGGCAGACTGATAGACAAACACACACAAACACACATAAGGTCCCAGGCACTGAGGCAGACAGATATACAAACACATCGATTAGACCCCAGGCACTGAGGCAGACAGATAGAAAAACACACACAGACACCAATCAGACCCCCGGCACTCAGGCCGACATATATACAAACACATCGATTCGACCCCGGGCACTGAGGCAGACAGATAGACAAACACACACAAACATCGATAAGACCGCAGGCACTGAGGCAGACAGATAAACAAACAAATCGATTAGACCCCAGGCACTGAGGCAGACAGATGGACAAATAGACACAAACACCGATAAGATCCCAGGCACAGAGGCAGACAGATATACAAACACACCGATAAGACCCCAGGCACTGAGGCAGACAGATGGACAAATAGACACAAACACCGATAAGATCCCAGGCACAGAGGCCGACAGATATACAAACACATCGATTAGACCCCAGGCACTGAGGCAGACAGATAGACACACACTCACAAACACCGATAAGACCCCAGGCACTGAGGCAGACAGATAAACAAACAAATCGATTAGATCCCAGGCACTGAGGCAGACAGATAGACAAATACACACGCACACCGATCAGACCCCAGTCACTGAGGAAGACAGATATACAAACAAATACACAGACCGATCAGACCCCAGGCACTAAGGCAGGCAGATATACAAACACACACACACAACGAACAGACCCCAGGCACGAAGGCAGACAGATAGACAAACACACGCACACTCAGTCACCAGTCAGACCCCAGGCAGTAAGGCAGACAGATAGACAAACGCAAACATACACCGATCAGACACCAGGCACGAAGGCAGACAGATGTACAAACACACACACACACACAACGATCAGACCCCAGGCACTAAGGCAGACAGATATACAAACACACACACACACCGATCAGATCCCAGGCACTGAGGCAGACAGATAGACAAACACACACGCACAACGATCAGACACCAGGCACTGAGGTAGACAGATATAGAAGCAGACAAACACACCGATCAGACCACAGGCACTGAGGCAGACAGATATACAAACACACACACACCAATCCGAAACCCAGGCAATAAGGCAGACATATAGACAAACACACGCACACACACACCAATCAGGCCAAAGGAACTAAGGCAGACAGAAAGGCAAACACAGGAACACACCGATCAGACACCAGGCACTGAGCCAGACAGTTATCCAAACACACACAAACACTGATCAGACACCAGGCACTGAGACAGACAGATAGACAAACAAACACACACCCATCAGACCCCAGGCACTAAGGCAGACAGATAGACAAACACACAAACACACCGATCAGTCCCCAGGCACTAAGGCAGACAGCTGGACAAACACACGCACACACACAACAATCAGGCCCCAGGAACTAAGGCAGATAGAGAGACAAACACAGGAACACACCAATCAGGCCCCAGGAACTAAGGCAGACAGATAGACAAACACACACACACACCGATCAGACCCCAGGCACTGAGGCAGACAGATAGACAAACACACACACACCAATCCGAAACCCAGGCTCTAAAGCAGACAGATAGACAAACACACACACAGACACCGATCAGACCGCAGTCACTGAGACAGACAGATATACAAACACACACAGACACTGATCAGACACCAGGCACTGAGACAGACAGATAGACAAACAAACACACACACCCATCAGACCCCAGGCACTGAGGCAGACAGATAGACAAACACACAGACACACCGATCAGTCCCCAGGCACTAAGGCAGACAGCTAGACAAACACACGCACACACACAACAATCAGGCCCCAGGAACTAAGGCAGACAGAGAGACAAACACAGGAACACACCAATCAGGCCCCAGGAACTAAGGCAGACAGATAGACAAACACACACACACACCGATCAGACCCCAGGCACTGAGGCAGACAGATAGACAAACACACACACACCAATCCGAAACCCAGGCTCTAAAGCAGACAGATAGACAAACACACACACAGACACCGATCAGACCGCAGTCACTGAGACAGACAGATATACAAACACACACAGACACCGATCAGACACCAGGCACTAAGGCAGACTGATAGACAAACACACACAAACACACATAAGGTCCCAGGCACTGAGGCAGACAGATATACAAACACATCGATTAGACCCCAGGCACTGAGGCAGACAGATAGAAAAACACACACATACAACGATCAGACACCAGGCACTGAGACAGACAGATATAAAAACACACACAGACACCAATCAGACCCCCGGCACTCAGGCCGACATATATACAAACACATCGATTAGACCCCGGGCACTGAGGCAGACAGATAGACAAACACACACAAACATCGATAAGACCGCAGGCACTGAGGCAGACAGATAAACAAACACATCGATTAGATCCCAGGCACTGAGGCAGACAGATAGACAAACACACACACACACCGATCAGACCCCAGGCACTAAGGCAGACAGATAAACAAACTCATACACACACCAATCAGACACCAGGCACTGAGTCAGACAGATCGACAAACGCACACACACACCAATCAGACCCCAGGCACTGAGGCAGACAGATAGACAAACAAACACACGCACCGATCAGACCCCAGGCACAGAGGCAGACAGATATACAAACACACACAAACACGGATAAGACCCCAGTCACTGAGGCAGACAGATAGACAAACACACACACACCAATCCGAAACCCAGGCACAAAAACAGACAGATAAACAAACTCACACACACACCAAACAGACACCAGGCGCTGAGGCAGACAGATAGACAAAGAAACACACACACCGAACAGACCCCCGGCACTGAGACAGACTGATATACAAACACACACAGACACCGATCAGACCCCAGGCACTGAGACAGGTTGATATACAAACAAACACACACACCGATCAGACCCCAGCCACTCTGGCAGACAGATATACAAACACACACAGACACCTATCAGACTTTCGGCGCTAAGGCAGACAGAGAGACAAACACACACAAACACCGATAATATCCCAGGCATTGAGGCAGACAGATATACAAACACATCGATTAGACGCCGAGCAATGAGGCAGACAGATAGAAAAACACACACAAACAACGATCAGACACCAGGCACTAAGGCCGACAGATATACAAACAAATCGATTAGACCCCAGGCACTGAGGCAGACAGGTAGACAAACACACACAAACACCGATAAGACCCCAGGCACTGAGGCAGACAGATAAACAAACACATCGATTAGATCCCAGGCACTGAGGCAGACAGATAGACAAACACATCGCTTCGACCCCAGGCACTGAAGCAGACAGATTGACAAACAAACACACACTCCGATCATACCCAGGCACTGAGGCAGACAGATATACAAACACGCACACACACCAATCAGACACCAGACACTGAGACAGACAGATTTACAAACACACACAGACACAGATCAGACCCAAAGCACTAAGGCAGACAGATATACAACCACATCAATTGGACCCCTGTCACTGAGGCAGACAGATAGACAAACACACACAAACACCGATAAGAGACCAGGCACTGAGGCAGGCAGATATACAAACTCACACACACATACCGATCAGACCCCAGGCACTGAGGCAGACAGATACACAAACACACACAAACACAGATCAGACCCCAGGCACTAAGGCAGACAGATAGACAAACACACAGGCACACCGATCATAACCCAGGCACTGAGGAAGACAGATATACAAACAAATACACAGACCAATCAGACCCCAGGCACTGAGGCAGGCAGATAGCAAAACACAGACACACAACAAACCGGCCCCAGGCACTAAGGCAGACAGATAGACAAACACACACACACACCAATCAGACCCCAATCACTAAGTCAGACAGATAGACAAACACACGCACACACACACACACCAATCAGACCCCAGGCACTAAGTCAGACAGATAGACAAGCACAGACATGCACCGATCAGACACCAGGCACTGAGAGAGACAGATAGACAAACACACGCACACACCGATCATACCCCAGGCACTGAGGCAAACTGATAGACAAACACACACACACACCGATCATACGCCACGCACTAAGGCAGACAGATACACAAACACACAAACACACACACCAAGCAGACCCCAGGAACTAAAGCAGACAGATAGACAAACACACATACACACCAATCAGACCCAAATTACGAAGTCAGACAGATAGACAAACACACGCACACACACACACCAATCAGACCCCAGGCACTAAGTCAGACAGATAGACAAACACAGACATGCACCGATCAGACACCAGGCACTGTGGTAGCCAGATATAGAAGCAGACACACACCAATCCGAAACCAGGGCACTATGGCAGACAGATAGACAAACAGACACACACACCGATCATACCCCACGCACTAAGGCAGACAGATAGACAAACACACAAACACACACACCAAGCAGACTCCAGGAACTAAGGCAGACAGATAGACAAACACAGGCACACACCGATCAGACACCAGCTACTGAGACAGACAGATATACAAACACACACACACCGATCAGAGCACAGGTACTCAGGCAGACAGATATACAAACACACACACACCAATCAGAAACCCAGGCACTAAAGCAGACAGTTAGACAAACACACACACACACACACACCCGACCTCAGACACTGAGACAGACTGATATACAAACACACACAGACACCGATCAGACACCAGGCACTGAGGCAGACAGATGTACAAACACATCGATTAGACCCCAGGCACTGAGGCAGACAGATATACAAACACACACACACACCGATCAGATCCCAGGCACTAAGGCAGACAGATATACAAACACATCGATTGGACCCCAGGCACTGAGGCAGACAGATAGACAAACACACACAAACAACGATAAGACCCCAGGTACTGAGGCAGACAGATATTCAAACACACACAGACACCGATCAGACAACAGGCACGAAGGCAGACAGAAGGACAAACACACACAAACACCGATATGAAACCAGGCACTGAGGCAAACAGATGTACAAACACATCGATTAGACCCCAGGCACTGAGGCAGACAGATAGACAAACACACACGCACACACCAATCTGACCCCAGGCACTGAGGCAGACAGATATACAAACACACACAAACAGGGATCAGACACCAGGCACAGAGGCAGACAGTTAGACAAACACACACACACACACATACCGATCTGACCCCAGGCAATGAGGCAGACAGATATACAAACACACGAAGACAAAGATCAGACCACAGGCACAGAGGCAGACAGATATACAAACACACACACACCGATCACACCCCAGGCACTAAGGCAGACAGATATACAAACTCACACACACACCAATCAGAACCCAGGCACTGAGGCAGACAGAAAGACAAGCACCCACAGGCTCCGATCAGACCCCAGGCACTAAGGCAGACCGATAGAGAAACACACACCCACACCGATAAGCCCCCAGGTACTGAGGCAGACAGATAGACAATCACGCAAACACATCAATTAGACCCCAGGCACGAAGGCAGACAGATAGACAAACACACACAAACACCGATATGAAACCAGGCACTGAGGCAGACAGATGTACAAACACATCGATTAGACCCCAGGCACTGAGGCAGACAGATAGACAAACACACACGCACACACCGAGCTGACCCCAGGCACTGAGGCAGACAGTTAGACAAACACACACACACGCACAAAACGATCTGACCCCAGGCAATGAGGCAGACAGATATACAAACACACGAAGACATAGATCAGTCCCCAGGCACAGAGGCAGACAGATATACAAACACACACACACAACGATCAGACACCAGGCACTAAGGAAGACAGATCTACAAACACGTCGATTAGACCCCAGGCACTGACGCAGACAGATATACAAACACACACACACACCGATCAGTCCCCCGGCACTAAGGCAGATAGATAGACAAACACGCAAAGACGCCAATTAGACAACAGGCACCGAGGCAGACAGATATACAAACAAATACACAGACCTATCAGAAACAAGGCACGAAGGCAGACAGATAGACAAATACACACACACACCGATCAAACCCCAGGCACTGACACAGACAGATATACAAACACACACACACACACAAAAATCAGACCACATGCACTCAGACAGACAGATATACAAACACACACACACACCGATCAGTCCCCAGGCACTAAGGCAGACAGATGTACAAACAAATGCACAGAAAGATCAGACCCCAGGCACGAAGGCAGACAGATATACAAACACGTCGATTAGACCCCAGGCACTGAGGCAGACAGATAAACAAACACACACACACACCGATCAGACACCAGGCACCAAGGCAGACAGATATACAAACTCACACACACACCAATCAGAACCCAGGCACTGAGGCAGACAGATAGACAAACACCCACAGACACCGATCAGACCCCAGGCACTAAGGCAGACAGATATACAAACACATCGATTAGACCCCAAACACTAAGACAGACAGATATATAATCACACACACACACACCGATCAGACCCAGGGCACTAAGGCAGACAGTTAGACAAACACACACACACACACACCGATCTAACCCCATGCACTGAGGCAGACAGATATACAAACACACACAAACACCGCTCAGACCCCAGGCACTGAGACAGAAAGATATACAAACACACACAGACACCGATCAGACCCCAAAAACTAAGGCAGACAGATATACATACAGATCGATTAGACCCCAGGCACTGAGGCAGACAGATGGACAAACACACTCATACACCGATCATACCCCAGGCACTAAAACAGACAGATAGACAAACACACACACACACCGATACCACCCAAGGCACTGAGGCATACAGATAGACAAACACACACAAACACCGATCAGACCCCAGGCACTGAGACAGACAGATATACAAACAGACACAGACACCGATCAGACCCCAGGCACTAAGGCAGACAGTTATACAAACTCACACACACACCAATCAGTCCCCAGGCACTGAGGCAGACAGATAGACAAACACACACACACAGACACCGATCAGACCCCAGGCACAGAGACAGACAGATATATAAACACACACAGACACCGATCAGACCCCAAGCACTAAGGCAGACAGATAGACAAACACATCGATTAGACCCCAGGCACTGAGGAAGACAGATAGACAAACACACACAAACACCGATAAGAACACAGGCACTGAGGCAGACAGATATACAAACACATCGATTAGACCCCAGGAACTGAGGCAGAGAGATATACAAACACACACACACACACCGATCAGACACCAGGCACTGAGGCAGACAGATACAGAAACAGACACACACACCGATAAGACCCCAGGCACTGAGGCAGACAGATATACAAACACACACACACCCATCATACCCCAGGCACGAAGGCAGACTGATAGACGAACACACACAAGCACTGATCAGACACCCAGAAATAAGGCAGATGGATAGACAAACACACACGTACACCGATCAGACCCCAGGCACTGAGGCAGACAGATATACAACCACATCGTTAGACCCCAGGCACTGAGGCAGACAGATATACAAACACACAGACTCACCGATCAGACCCCAAGCACTGAGACAGACAGATATACAAACACACTCATACACCGATCATACCCCCAGGCACTAAAACAGACAGATAGACAAACACACACACACACCGATACCACCCAAGGCACTGAGGCATACAGATAGACAAACACACACAAACACCGATCAGACCCCAGGCACTGAGACAGTCAGATATACAAACAGACACAGACACCGATCAGACCCCAGGCACTAAGGCAGACAGATATACAAACTCACACACACACCAATCAGAACCCAGGCACTGAGGCAGACAGATAGACAAACACCCACAGACACCGATCAGACCCCAGGCACTAAGGCAGACAGATATACAAACACATCGATTAGACCCCAAACACTAAGGCAGACAGATATACAATCACACACACAGACCGATCAGACCCAGGGCACTAAGGCAGACAGTTAGACAAACACACACACACACACACCGATCTAACCCCATGCACTGAGGCAGACAGATATACAAACACACACAAACACCGCTCAGACCCCAGGCACTGAGACAGAAAGATATACAAACACACACAGACACCGATCAGACCCCAGGAACTAAGGCAGACAGATATACATACAGATCGATTAGACCCCAGGCACTGAGGCAGACAGATGGACAAACACACTCATACACCGATCATACCCCAGGCACTAAAACAGACAGATAGACAAACACACACAAACACCGATCAGACCCCAGGCACTGAGACAGACAGATATACAAACAGACACAGACACCGATCAGACCCCAGGCACTAAGGCAGACAGTTATACAAACTCACACACACACCAATCAGTCCCCAGGCACTGAGGCAGACAGATAGACAAACACACACACACAGACACCGATCAGACCCCAGGCACAGAGACAGACAGATATATAAACACACACAGACACCGATCAGACCCCAAGCACTAAGGCAGACAGATAGACAAACACATCGATTAGACCCCAGGCACTGAGGAAGACAGATAGACAAACACACACAAACACCGATAAGAACACAGGCACTGAGGCAGACAGATATACAAACACATCGATTAGACCCCAGGAACTGAGGCAGAGAGATATACAAACACACACACACACCGATCAGACACCAGGCACTGAGGCAGACAGATACAGAAACAGACACACACACCGATAAGACCCCAGGCACTGAGGCAGACAGATATACAAACACACACACACCCATCATACCCCAGGCACGAAGGCAGACTGATAGACGAACACACACAAGCACCGATCAGACACCCAGAAATAAGGCAGATGGATAGACAAACACACACGTACACCGATCAGACCCCAGGCACTGAGGCAGACAGATATACAACCACATCGTTAGACCCCAGGCACTGAGGCAGACAGATATACAAACACACAGACTCACCGATCAGACCCCAAGCACTGAGACAGACAGATATACAAACACACTCATACACCGATCATACCCCAGGCACTAAAACAGACAGATAGACAAACACACACACACACCGATACCACCCAAGGCACTGAGGCATACAGATAGACAAACACACACAAACACATCGATTGGACACCAGGCACTGAGGCAGACAGATATACAAACACACTCATACACCGATCATACCCCAGGCACTAAAACAGACAGATAGACAAACACACACACACACCGATACCACCCAAGGCACTGAGGCATACAGATAGACAAACACACACAAACACATCGATTGGACACCAGGCACTGAGACAGACAGATATACAAACAGACACAGACACCGATCAGACCCCAGGCACTAAGGCAGACAGTTATACAAACTCACACACACACACCAATCAGTCCCCAGGCACTGAGGCAGACAGATAGACAAACACACACACACAGACACCGATCAGACCCCAGGCACAGAGACAGACAGATATATAAACACACACAGACACCGATCAGACCCCAAGCACTAAGGCAGACAGATAGACAAACACATCGATTAGACCCCAGGCACTGAGGAAGACAGATAGACAAACACACACAAACACCGATAAGAACACAGGCACTGAGGCAGACAGATATACAAACACATCGATTAGACCCCAGGAACTGAGGCAGAGAGATTTACAAACACACACACACACCGATCAGACACCAGGCACTGAGGCAGACAGATACAGAAACAGACACACACACCGATAAGACCCCAGGCACTGAGGCAGACAGATATACAAACACACACACACCCATCATACCCCAGGCACGAAGGCAGACTGATAGACGAACACACACAAGCACCGATCAGACACCCAGAAATAAGGCAGATGGATAGACAAACACACACGTACACCGATCAGACCCCAGGCACTGAGGCAGACAGATATACAACCACATCGTTAGACCCCAGGCACTGAGGCAGACAGATATACAAACACACAGACTCACCGATCAGACCCCAAGCACTGAGACAGACAGATATACAAACACACTCATACACCGATCATACCCCAGGCACTAAAACAGACAGATAGACAAACACACACACACACCGATACCACCCAAGGCACTGAGGCATACAGATAGACAAACACACACAAACACATCGATTGGACACCAGGCACTGAGGCAGACAGATATACAAACACACTCATACACCGATCATACCCCAGGCACTAAAACAGACAGATAGACAAACACACACACACACCGATACCACCCAAGGCACTGAGGCATACAGATAGACAAACACACACAAACACATCGATTGGACACCAGGCACTGAGACAGACAGATATACAAACAGACACAGACACCGATCAGACCCCAGGCACTAAGGCAGACAGTTATACAAACTCACACACACACACCAATCAGTCCCCAGGCACTGAGGCAGACAGATAGACAAACACACACACACAGACACCGATCAGACCCCAGGCACAGAGACAGACAGATATATAAACACACACAGACACCGATCAGACCCCAAGCACTAAGGCAGACAGATAGACAAACACATCGATTAGACCCCAGGCACTGAGGAAGACAGATAGACAAACACACACAAACACCGATAAGAACACAGGCACTGAGGCAGACAGATATACAAACACATCGATTAGACCCCAGGAACTGAGGCAGAGAGATTTACAAACACACACACACACCGATCAGACACCAGGCACTGAGGCAGACAGATACAGAAACAGACACACACACCGATAAGACCCCAGGCACTGAGGCAGACAGATATACAAACACACACACCCATCATACCCCAGGCACGAAGGCAGACTGATAGACGAACACACACAAGCACCGATCAGACAGCCGGCAATAAGGCAGATGGATAGACAAACACACACGTACACCGATCAGACCCCAGGCACTGAGGCAGACAGATATACAAACAAATACGCAGTCCGATCAGACCCCAGGCACGAAGGCAGACAGATAGACAAACACACACAAACACCGATCAGACCCCAGGCACAAAGGCAGACAGATAGACAAACACACACACAAACCGATCAGACCCAAGGCACTGAGACAGACATATATACAAACACACAAACACACATAAATCAGACCCCAGGCACTAAGGCAGTCAGATATACATACACATCGTTTGGACCCCAGGCGCTGAGGCAGACAGATATACAAACAAACACACACACCGATCAGTCCCCAGGCACTGAGGCAGACAGATATACAAACACATCGATTAGACCCCCGGCACTGAGGCAGACAGATAGACAAACACACACAAACAACGATAAGACCCCTGGCACGGAGGGAGACAGATAGACAAACACGCAAACACACCAATTAGACAACAGGCACTGAGGCAGACAGATATACAAACTCACACAAACACCGATCAGACCCCAGGCACTGAGGCAGACAGATAGACAAACACACACACACACCAATCAGACCCCAGGCACTAAGGCAGACAGTTAGACAAGCACAGGCACGCACCGATCAGACAACAGGCACAGAGACAGACAGATATACAAACACACAGACACACCGATCAGACCCCATGCACTGAGACAGACAGATATACAAACAAACTCAGACACCGATCAGACCCCAGGCACTAAGGCAGACAGATAGACAAACACACACACACACCGATACCACCCAAGGCACTGAGGCATACAGATAGACAAACACACACAAACACATCGATTCGACCCCAGGCACCGAGGCAGACAGATATACAAACACATCGAATCGACCCCAGGCACTGAGACAGACAGATATACAAACAGACACACACACCAATCAGTCCCCAGGCACTGAGGCAGACAGATAGACAAACACACACACACAGACACCGATCAGACCCCAGGCACAGAGACAGACAGATATACAAACACACACAGACACCGATCAGACCCCAAGCACTAAGGCAGACAGATAGACAAACACATCGATTAGACCACAGGCACTGAGGAAGACAGATGGACAAACACACACAAACACCGATAAGAACCCAGGCACTGAGGCAGACAGATATACAAACACATCGATTAGACCCCAGGAACTGAGGCAGAGAGATATACAAACACACACACACACCGATCAGACACCAGGCACTGAGGCAGACAGATACAGAAACAGACACACACCCCGATAAGACCCCAGGCACTGAGGCAGACAGATATACAAACACACACACACCCATCATACCCCAGGCACGAAGGCAGACTGATAGACGAACACACACAAACACCGATCAGACACCCGGCAACAAGGCAGATGGATAGACAAACACACACGTACACCGATCAGACCCCAGGCACTGAGGCAGACAGATAGACAAACAAATACGCAGTCCGATCAGACACCAGGCACGAAGGCAGACAGATAGACAAACACACACAAACACCGATCAGTCCCCAGGCACAAAGGCAGACAGATAGACAAGCACACACACACACCGATCAGACCCAAGGCACTGAGACAGACATATATACAAACACACAAACACACATAAATCAGACCCCAGGCACTAAGGCAGACAGATAGACAAACACATCGATTAGACCCCAGGCACTGAGGAAGACAGATAGACAAACACACACAAACACCGATAAGAACCCAGGCACTGAGGCAGACAGATATACAAACACATCGATTAGACCCCAGGAACTGAGGCAGAGAGATATACAAACACACACACACACCGATCAGACACCAGGCACTGAGGCAGACAGATACAGAAACAGACACACACACCGATCAGACCGCAGGCACTGAGGCAGACAGATAGACAAACACACACAAACACCGATCAGACCCCAGGCACAAAGGCAGACAGATAGACAAGCACACACGCACACCGATCAGACCCAAGGCACTGAGACAGACATATATACAAACACACAACCACACATAAATCAGACCCCAGGCACTAAGGCAGTCAGATATACAAACACATCGATTAGACCCCCGGCACTGAGGCAGACAGATAGACAAACACACACAAACAACGATAAGACCCCAGGGACTGAGACAGACAGATATACAAACAGACACAGAAACCGATCAGACCCCAGGCACCAAGGCAGACAGTTATACAAACTCACACACACACCAATCAGTCCCCAGGCACTGAGGCAGACAGATAGACAAACACACACAAACACCGATCAGACCCCAGGCACCAAGGAAGACAGATATACAAACAGACACAGACACCGATAAGACCCCTGGCACTGAGGGAGACAGATAGACAAACAGGCAAACACACCAATTAGACAACAGGCACTGAGGCAGACAGATATACAAACAAATACACAGACCGATCAGAAACCAGGCACGAAGGCAGACAGATAGACAAACTCACACAAACACGGATCAGACCCCAGGCACTGACACAGACAGATATACAAACACACACACACACACACACACACACACAAATCAGACCACATGCACTCAGGGAGACAAATATACAACCACATCGTTAGACCCCAGGCACTGAGGCAGACAGATAGACAAACACACACACACACACCAATCAGACCCCAGGCACTAAGGCAGACAGTTAGACAAGCACAGGCACGCACCGATCAGACAACAGGCACAGAGACAGCCAGATATACAAACACACAGACACACCGATCAGACCCCATGCACTGAGACAGACAGATATACAAACAAACTCAGACACCGATCAGACCCCAGGCACTAAGGCAAACAGAGAGACAAACACACACACACACACACCGATACCACCCAAGGCACTGAGGCATACAGATAGACAAACACACACAAACACATCGATTCGACCCCAGGCACTGAGGCAGACAGATAGACAAACACACACAAACACCGATCAGACCCCAGGCACTGAGACAGACAGATATACAAACAGACACAGACACCGATCAGAACCCAGGCACTAAGGCAGATAGTTATACAAACTCACACACACACCAATCTGTCCCCAGGCACTGCGGCAGACAGATAGACAAACACACACAAACACTGATCAGACCCCAGGCACCAAGGAAGACAGATAGACAAACACACACAAACATCGATAAGACCGCAGGCACCGAGGCAGACAGATATACAAACACATCGAATCGACCCCAGGCACTGAGGCAGACAGATAGACAAACACACACACACACCGATTACACCCCAGGCACTGAGGCAGACAGATATACAAACACACAAACACACTGATCAGACACCAGGCACTAAGGCAGACAGATATACAACCTCACACACACGCCAATCAGAACCCAGGCACTGAGGCAGACAGATAGACCATCACCAACAGACACCGATCAGACCCCAGGCACTAATGCAGACAGATAGAGAAACACACACAAACACCGATAAGACCCCAGGCACTGAGGGAGACAGATATACAAACAGGCAAACACACCAATTAGACCACAGGCACTGAGGCAGACAGACATACAAACAAATACACAGACCAATCAGACACCAGGCACGAAGGCAGACAGATAGACAAACTCACACAAACACGGATCAGACTGCAGGCACAAAGGCAGACAGATAGACAAATACACACACACACACACACACAAATCAGACCCCAGGCACTCAGGCAGACAGATATACAAACACACACACACACCGATCAGTACCCAGGCACTAAGGCAGACAGATATACAAACACACACACACCCATCATACCCCAGGCACTAAGGCAGACTGATACACGAACACACACGTACACCGATCAGACCCCAGGCACTGAGGCAGACAGATATACAAACAAATACGCAGTCCGATCAGACTCCAGGCATGAAGGCAGACAGATAGACAAACACACACAAACACCGATCAGACCCCAGGCACAAAGGCAGACAGATAGACAAACACACACACACACCGATCAGACCCAAGGCACTGAGATAGACATATATACAAACACACAAACACACATCAATCAGACCCCAGGCACTAAGGCAGTCAGATATACATACACATCGTTTGGACACCAGGCGCAGAGGCAGACAGATATACAAACAAACACACACACCGATCAGACCCCAGGCACTGAGGCAGACAGATGTACAAACAGATCGATTAGACCCCAGGCACCGAGGCAGACAGATAGACAAACAGACACAGACACCGATCAGACCTCAGGCACTAAGGCAGACAGATATACAAACAAACACACACACCGATCAGACCCCAGGCACTGAGGCAGACAGATAGACAAACACATACAAACAACGATAAGACCCCAGGTACTGAGGCGGACAGATATACATATACATCCTTTAGATGCCAGGCGCTGAGGCAGACAGATAGACAAACAAACAGACACACCGATTAGACCCCAGGCACTGAGGCAGACAGATAGACAAACACACAAACACACCGATCAGACACCAGGCACGAAGGCAGACAGATAGACCATCACCAACATACACCCATCAGACCCCAGGCACTGAGGGAGACAGATAGACAAACACGCAAACACACCAATCAGACAACAGGCACTGAGGCAGACAGATTTTCAAACAAATACACAGACCGATCAGAAACCAGGCACGAAGGCAGACAGATAGACAAACTCACACAAACACCGATCAGACCCCAGGCAGAAAGGCAGACAGATAGACAAATACACACAGACACCGATCAGACCCCAGGCACTGACACAGACAGATATACAAACACACACACACACACACAAATCAGACCACATGCACTCAGGCAGACGGATATACAAACACACACACACACACACCGATCAGTCCCCAGGCTCTAAGGTAGACAGATATACAAACAAATGCACAGAACGATCAGACCCCAGGCACTAAGGCAGACAGATAAACAAACACGTCGATTAGACCCCAGGCACTGAGGCAGACGGATATACAAACACACACACACACCGATCAGACACCAGGCACTAAGGCAGACAGATATACAAACACACATACACACCAATCAGAACCCAGGCACTGAGGCAGACAGATAGACAAACACCCACAGACACCGATCAGACCCCAGGCACTAAGGCAGACAGTTAGACAAACACACACACACACACACCGATCTGACCCCAGGCACTGAGGCAGACAGATAGACCATCACCAACAGACACCCATCAGACCCCAGGCACTGAGGGAGACAGATAGACAAACACGCAAACACACCAATCAGACAACAGGCACTGAGGCAGACAGATTTTCAAACAAATACACAGACCGATCAGAAACCAGGCACGAAGGCAGACAGATAGACAAACTCACACAAACACCGATCAGACCACAGGCACGAAGGCAGACAGATAGACAAATACACACACACACCGATCAGACCCCAGGCACTGACACAGACAGATATACAAACACACATACACACCAATCAGAACCCAGGCACTGAGGCAGACAGATAGACAAACACCCACAGACACCGATCAGACCCCAGGCACTAAGGCAGACAGTTAGACAAACACACACACACACACACCGATCTGACCCCAGGCACTGAGGCAGACAGATACACAAACACACACAAACACCGATCAGACCCCAGGCACTGATACAGAAAGATATACAAACACACACAGACACCGCTCAGACCCCAGGAACTAAGGCAGACAGATATACATACACATCGATTAGACCGCAGGCACTGAGGCAGACAGATAGAAAAACACACACAAGCACCGAGAAGATCCCAGGCACTGAGGCATACAAATATACAACCACGTCGTTAGACCCCAGGCACTGAGGCAGACAGACAGACAAACACACACATACACCAATCAGACCCCAGGCACGAAGGCAGACAGACAGACAAGCACAGGCACACACCGATCAGACAACAGGCACAGAGACAGACAGATATACAAACACACAGACACACGGATCAGACCCCAGGCACTGACACAGACAGATATACAAACACACTCAGACACCGATCAGTCCCCAGGCACTAAGGCAGACAGATAGACAAACACAGACACACACCGATACCACCCAAGGCACTGAGGCGTACAGATAGACAAACACACACAAACACATCGATTAGACCCCAGGCACTGAGGCAGACAGATAGACAAACACACACAAACACCGATCAGACCCCAGGCACTGAGACAGACATATATACAAACAGACACAGACACCGATCAGACCCCAGGCACTCAGGCAGACAGTTATACAAACTCACACACACACCAATAATTCCCCAGGCACTGAGGCAGAGAGATAGACAAACACACACAAACACCGATCAGACCCCAGGCAGTGACGCAGACAGATATACAAACACATCGAATCGACCCCAGGCACTGAGGCAGACAGATAGACAAACACACACACACACACCGATTAGACCCCAGGCTCTGAGGCAGACAGATATTCTTTCTTTCTTTTGGGCCTCCTTATCTCGAGAGACAATGGATACGCGCCTGGAGGTGGTCAGTGGTTTGTGAAGCAGCG
The DNA here is from genome assembly GCF_036365525.1 of Heterodontus francisci. NCBI lineage: Eukaryota > Metazoa > Chordata > Chondrichthyes > Heterodontiformes > Heterodontidae > Heterodontus > Heterodontus francisci. The sequence continues at coordinate 9,658,771 of NC_090391.1, forward strand.
CCTGGAGTGGCTATAAAGGCCAATTCTGGAGTGACAGGCTCTTCCACAGGTGCTGCAGAGAAATTTGTTTGTTGGGGCTGTTGCACAGTTGGCTCTCCCCTTGCGCCTCTGTCTTTTTTCCTGCCAACTACTAAGTCTCTTCGACTCGCCACAATTTAGCCTTGTCTTTATGGCTGCCCGCCAGCTCTGGCGAATGCTGGCAACTGACTCCCACGACTTGTGATCAATGTCACACGATTTCATGTCGCGTTTGCAGACGTCTTTATAACGGAGACATGGACGGCCGGTGGGTCTGATACCAGTGGCGAGCTCGCTGTACAATGTGTCTTTGGGGATCCTGCCATCTTCCATGCGGCTCACATGGCCAAGCCATCTCAAGCGCCGCTGACTCAGTAGTGTGTATAAGCTGGGGGTGTTGGCCGCTTCAAGGACTTCTGTGTTGGAGATATAGTCCTGCCACCTGATGCCAAGTATTCTCCGAAGGCAGCGAAGATGGAATGAATTGAGACGTCGCTCTTGGCTGGCATACGTTGTCCAGGCCTCGCTGCCGTAGAGCAAGGTACTGAGGACACAGGCCTGATACACTCGGACTTTTGTGTTCCGTGTCAGTGCGCCATTTTCCCACACTCTCTTGGCCAGTCTGGACATAGCAGTGGAAGCCTTACACATGCGCTTGTTGATTTCTGCATCTAGAGACAGGTTACTGGTGATAGTTGAGCCCAGGTAGGTGAACTCTTGAACCACTTCCAGAGCGTGGTCGCCAATATTGATGGATGGAGCATTTCTGACATCCTGCCCCATGATGTTCGTTTTCTTGAGGCTGATGGTTAGGCCAAATTCATTGCAGGCAGACGCAAACCTGTCGATGAGACTCTGCAGGCATTCTTCAGTGTGAGATGTTAAAGCAGCATCGTCAGCAAAGAGGAGTTCTCTGATGAGGACTTTCCGTACTTTGGACTTCGCTCTTAGACGGGCAAGGTTGAACAACCTGCCCCCTGATCTTGTGTGGAGGAAAATTCCTTCTTCAGAGGATTTGAACGCATGTGAAAGCAGCAGGGAGAAGAAAATCCCAAAAAGTGTGGGTGCGAGAACACAGCCCTGTTTCACACCACTCAGGATAGGAAAGGGCTCTGATGAGGAGCCACCATGTTGAATTGTGCCTTTCATATTGTCATGGAATGAGGTGATGATACTTAGTAGCTTTGCTGGACATCCGATCTTTTCTAGTAGTCTGAAGAGACCACGTCTGCTGACGAGGTCAAAGGCTTTGGTGAGATCAATGAAAGCAATGTAGAGGGGCATCTGTTGTTCACGGCATTTCTCCTGTATCTGACGAAGGGAGAACAGCATGTCAATAGTCGATCTCTCTGCACGAAAGCCACACTGTGCCTCAGGGTAGACGCGCTCGGCCAGCTTCTGGAGCCTGTTCAGAGCGACTCGAGCAAAGACTTTCCCCACTATGCTGAGCAGGGAGATTCCACGGTAGTTGTTGCAGTCACCGCGGTCACCTTTGTTTCTATAGAGGGTGATGATGTTGGCATCGCGCATGTCCTGGGGTCCTGCTCCCTCGTCCCAGCACAGGCATAGCAGTTCATGTAGTGCTGAGAGTATAGCAGGCTTGGCACTCTTGATTATTTCAGGGGTAATGCTGTCCTTCCCAGGGGCTTTTCCGCTGGCTAGGGAATCAATGGCATCACTGAGTTCCGATTTGGTTGGCTGTATGTCCAGCTCATCCATGATTGGTAGAGGCTGGGCTGCATTGAGGGCAGTCTCAGTGACAGCATTCTCCCTGGAGTACAGTTCGAGGTAGTGCTCAACCCAGCGGTCCATCTGTTTGCGTTGGTCAGTGATTATGTCCCCCGATTTAGATTTGAGGGGGGTGATCTTCTTGATGGTTGGCCCAAGAGCTCTCTTCATGCCATCATACATTCCTCTGATGTTTCCGGTGTCTGAGGCCAGCTGAATATGACTGCATAGGTGTTGCCAGTAGTCGTTTGCGCAACGCCTAGCTGTTCTTTGTGCAGTACTTCTGGCTGCTTTAAGTGCTGCGGATGTTAAATCGCTGGGGGCTTTCTTGTAGTTCAAAAGTGCAATGCGCTTAGCGGCTATAACAGGTTCCAGCTCTTCATTATGAGATTGAAACCAGTCTGCATTTCTCTTCGCACTTTTGCCGTAGGTGGTCAAAGCTGACTCATAGATGGCGTCTCTGATGTGGGCCCACTTGGTCTCAGCATCCCCTGTGGGAGTGTTTTGAAGGGCTGTTACAAGTGAATTTAGAAATTTTTGTAACAGCTTTGGGTGAGAAATTCTGCTCGTGTTGATGCGCGGGTGGCCCTTCTGCTTGGAATGATGCAACTTCTTTGGTCTGAGTCTAACCTTGCTGCACACCAGGGAGTGGTCGGTGTCGCAGTCCGCACTGTGGAAGCTGCGTGTGATTTGAACACTGTTTAAGGCGGCTCGCCTTGTGACAATGAGGTCTAGCTGGTGCCAATGACGTGATCTTGGGTGCCTCCATGAAACCTGGTGACAGGGTTTAGTGTGAAAGAACGAGTTGGTGATGCAGAGGTTATGATAGGTACACAACTCAAGCAGTCTCTGCCCGTTCTCATTCATCCTTCCAACGCCATAGCGCCCAAGGCAGGAGGGCCATGAATCATGGTCGGCCCCAACCCTGGCATTAAAGTCCCCCAGCAGGAATAGGTGTTCGGTGTTGGGGATGCTGCTAATGATGTTATGGAGTTGTTCATAGAACTGGTCTTTAGCTTCAGGTGCGGAGCAGAGTGTTGGAGCATAGATGCTGAGTAGGTGTACTGGACCAGAGGTGGTGAGCAGTCGGATGGACAGTATGCGTTCCGAGCCATATGAGGTAGGCTCTATCATGCTGAGCAAGGAGTTTCTGATGGCGAAGCCCACTCCATGCTGTCTTGGTTCTTCAGGATCCCTGCCCTGCCAGAAGAAGGTGTAGTCTTGCTCTGCTAGAGAGCCACTCGCGGGGAGGCGAGTCTCCTGAAGTGCTGCAATGTCCACATTGAATCTACTGAGCTCGTTGTTAATGATGGCGGTCTTCCGAGAATCGTTGATTTGTGTAAGGTCTTCCGACAGGCCAGGACACATAGTTCTGACGTTCCAGCTTGCAAAGCGAAGGGCTGGTACCTTCTTTCCTTTTTTCATGTTGTTTGGTGCGGTGTATCAGTCCACCTTTCGGGCAATGACCCTGAGCTCCAATCACCCATTGAAGCAGGCAGACTGTGGCGGGACAGAACCTTATTGACCGGGGGCTGCCCGGTTTGAGGCGGGCGGTAGCTGTCCAGTGAGGTGCAATGACCTCTCCCACCGACAAAGGCAACCCGTGGCGCCCAGTTTCTACGCCAATTTATCTGGACTTATAACCCATAACTGCTGCCTTCCGTGTTGTTTTAGTCGCTGTGAGGCAACTATGGAGTGACCTCTCCATGGCGCATGCCTGGGCAAATTTATGGAGGTTGAGAGTTGCCCAGTCGTCAAAACCCCGCTCTCGGCCTTTCTGGTGGGGTCCAAAGGAGTGCAGGACACGACGTTTGGCACCAGTATGGCTGCAGGAACTGCCGGAAACATGCCAAAGGTGACACATGACCGCCTACGGGGTTCCACTCCGGATTTTCTGTTAGGGTTTACTCCCTTAGCCTTGGTCTCTCCCGAGACGCCCACAAGGCAGTGGGGTTGTTGGGGCCCCTACACAGGTGTAGGATGGTGCCGGTGGGAGGAGGGGATGCAAGGGGGAGGGGTAGAGGGAGGGGGTGGGGGGGGGTGCAGGGGAAGGGGGTGCGGGGTGAAGATGGTGCGAGGGGGGGCGGGCTGGGACGTGGTTGTGAGGGGGTGAGCTGAGAGGGTGGAGCAGGGAAGGGGACGGGGGTGGGGGGGTGGTGGAAGCGGGGTAAAGGGGGGGAGGGGGGGTGGAATCTGGTGCAGGTAATAAGCCATTTCCTCAGTGCCCACCATCGACGTCCGGAAAGCTCATCCACGTCCTTCGGGAGGTGAAGCATCATTTGGCAGACTTAGAGGTGATTACATTTGCTCAGGGTTTTTTTTTTTTTGCAGTGGTTTAAATAAAGGCATGCAGCATTGCCGACAGTGCGCAGCAGATGCTCTCCGAGCCATCTCCGCGGGCGCTTTGAAGTTGCGGCCGGGGGGGCCGTTCGTGGATGTTTTGGGTGTTCGGGGCACCTTTTCTCAGGACTTCTCTCGGGTCCCGCAGCTCCTTCTTCACCTCAATGGACTTACCGCATGCCGTGGCTGCAGACACTCTGGACTGTGAAGACAGCAGGATCGGAGATTAAAGTATCGGCAGCTGTGCTCGTCAGTTTCATCCGGATCAATTTCATTGAGAAAACAAAGAGCAGGTGTGGCTGGGGGAGGGCAGTGGGCCCAGGTAACATACACTAAACTAACTGTTAACTTTTAGATAGGGCTAAAATGAACTGATTTAAAGAGCCAGGGGAATTTAAACAGTTTAAGAGGGCAGATTGGGGGAGAAAACGTTAGGGATGGGAGCAGATGGCCATGGATAGAGTTGAACAGCAAGGGAGATTCCTAGGGAGCTTCCAGCACAGGAGCCATCTTGTACGATCCCACGATTGAAAATATACAAACAGATATACAAACACACAAACACACCGATCAGACACCAGGCACTAAGGCAGACAGATATACAAACTCACACACACACCAATCGGAACCCAGGCACTGAGGCAGACAGATAGACCATCACCAACAGACACCGATCAGATCCCAGGCACTAAGGCAGACAGATGGAGAAACACACACAAACACCGATAAGACCCCAGGCACTGAGGGAGACAGATGGACAACCACATCGTTAGACCCCAGGCACTGAGGCAGACAGATCGACAAACACACACACACACACCAATCAGACCCCAGGCACTAAGGCAGACAGATAGACAAGCACAGGCACACACCGATCAGACAACAGGCACAGAGACAGACAGATATGCAAACACACAGACACACGGATCAGAACCCATGCACTGAGACAGACAGATATACAAACACACTCAGACACCGATCAGACCCCAGGCACTAAGGCAGACAGAGAGACAAACACACACACACCGATACCACCCAAGGCACTGAGGCATACAGATAGACAAACACACACAAACACATCGATTAAACCCCAGGCACTGAGGCAGACAGATAGACAAACACACACAAACACCGATCAGACCCCAGGCACTGAGACAGACAGATATACAAAGAGACACAGACACCGATCAGACCCCAGGCACTAAGGCAGACAGTTATACAAACTCACACACACACCAATCAGTCCCCAGGCACTGAGGCAGACAGATGGACAAACACACACAAACACCGATCAGACCCCAGGCTCTAAGGAAGACAGATAGACAAACACACACAAACATCGATAAGACCCCAGGCACCGAGGCAGACAGATATACAAACACATCGAATCGACCCAAGGCACTGAGGCAGACAGATAGACAAACACACACACACACCGATTATACCCCAGGCACTGAGGCAGACAGATATACAAACACACAAACACACCGATCAGACACCAGTCACTAAGGCAGACAGATATACAAACTCACACACACACCAATCAGAACCCAGGCACTGAGGCAGACAGATAGACCATCACGCACAGACACCGATCAGACCCCAGGCACGAAGGCAGACAGATAGAGAAACACACACAAACACCGATAAGACCCCAGGCACTGAGGGAGAGAGATAGACAAACACGCAAACACACCAATTAGAGCACAGGCACTGAGGGAGACAGATATACAAACAAATACACAGACCAATCAGACAGCAGGCACGAAGGCAGACAGATAGACAAACACACACACACACCGATTAGACCCCAGGCACTGAGGCAGACAGATATACAAACACACACAGACTCCAATCCGAAACCAAGGCACTAAAGCAGACAGATAGACAAACACACACACAGACACCGACCAGACCCCAGGCACTGCGACAGACAGATATACAAACACACACAGACACCGATCAGACCCCAGGCACAAAGGCAGAGAGATAGACAAACACATCGATTAGACTCCAGGCACTGAGGCAGACAGATAGACAAACACACACAAACACCGATCAAACCCCAGGCACTAAGGCAGACAGATATACAAACACATCGATTAGACCCCAGGCACTGAGGCAGACAGATAGACAAACACACACACAAACACATCGATCAAACTCCAGGCACTGAGACGGACGTATATACAAACACACACAGACACCGTTCAGACCCCAGGCACTAAGGCAGACAGATAGAAAAACACATCGATTAGACCCCAGGCACTGAGGCAGACAGATATACAAACACACACAAACACCGATCAAACCCCAGGCACTAAGGCAGACAGATAGACAAACACACACAAACACGTCGATTAGACCCCAGGCACTGAGGCAGACAGATATACAAATACATCGATTAGACCCCAGGCACTAAGGCAGACAGATATACAAACACACACACACATGGATCAGACCGCAGGCACTGAGGCTGACAGATAGACAAACACACAAACACACCAATTCGACCCCAGGCACTGAGGCAGTCAGAAACAGACACACACACCCATAAGACCCCAGGCACCGAGACAGACAGATATACAAACACACACAGACACCGATCATACCCCAGGCACTAAGGCAGACAGATAGACAAACACACACAAACACGTCGATTAGACCCCAGGCACTGAGGCAGACAGATATACAAATACATCGATTAGACCCCAGGCACTAAGGCAGACAGATATACAAACACACACACACATGGATCAGACCGCAGGCACTGAGGCTGACAGATAGACAAACACACAAACACACCAATTAGACCCCAGGCACTGAGGCAGACAGATATACAAACGAATACACAGACCGATCAGACCCCAGGCACGAAGGCAGACAGATAGACAAACACACACAAACACCGATCAGAGCCCAGGCACTAAGGCAGACAGGTAGACAAACACACACACACACCGATCAGACCCCAGGCACTGAGACAGACAGATTATACAAACACACACACACACACTCATCAGAGCCCAGGCACCAAGGCGGACAGATAGACAAACAAATACACAGACCGAGCAGACCCCAGGCCCTCAGGCAGACAGATAGACTAACACACACACACACACACACACACACACACACACACACACACACACACACACACACACACACACACACACACACACACACACACACACACACACACACACACACCGATCAGAACCCCGGCACTAAGGCAGACAGATATACAATCACACACACACACCGATCAGACCCCAGGCACTGAGGCAGACAGTTAGACAAACACACACACACCGATCTGACCCCAGGTACCGAGGCAGGCAGATATACAAACACACGAACACATAGATCAGATCCCAGGCACAGAGGCAGACAGATAGACAAACACACACACACACACACACACACACACCAATCAGACCACCGGCACTAAGGCAGACAGATAGACAAACACACACGCACACCTATCAGACCCCAGGCACTGAGGCAGACAGATATGCAAAAACAGACACAAACACCGATCAGATCCCAAGCACTAAGACAGACAGATGTACAAACACACACACACACTGTTTAGACACCAGGCACTGAGACAAATACACACACACACACACTGAGCAGACCCCAGCTACTGCGACAGACAGATATGCAAACACAAACACACACACACACACACATTAGATCCCAGGCACTGAGCCAGACAGATATACAAACACACACACATGTACGCCAACACACAAGCACACACACCGATCAGAACCTTTGCACTGAGGAAGATAGATACACAAACACGCACACACACACACCGATCAGATCCCAGGCACTGAGCCAGACAGATAGACAAACACACACACACGCAGACACAGATCATAACCCAGGGCCTGAGCTAGACACAAAAGCACACGCACAGAGCCCAGGACGGGTGCCAGATACACACAAACACAAGCATGCACACACACACACAGCACAGATTCATGCACACAGACACACACACACACACACAAACACACACACACACACACAGATAAGTACACACAGGGACATGTACACACACACACACAGAAATCATATCCCAGGCCCTGAGCCACACACACACGCCCACACACAGAACCCAGGACGAGTGCCAGATACAACAAACACACACACACACACACACACACACACACACACACACACTCACACTCACACACACACACACACACACCACAGCCTAGGCCCTTCGTTATATATAGATATATATGTAAACACACACACACACACTCCACAGCCAAGGCTCTGAGATATATATACACACACAGACACACGCTCACACCACAACAATTATCATTCCTGGCTGGCGCAAAAAATAAAACCAGAAAAATGGCTCAACCGTGGCTCACAAAAGGAATTAGGGATAATACTCAATCCAAAGAGGAGGCATATAAAATTGCCATAAAATGCAGTCAGTCTGAGGATTGGGAGCAGTTTAGATTTCAGTAAAGGACGACAATCAGGTTGCTTAAGTGGGTGGAAATAGAGAATGAGACTTACCTTACAGGGAACATATAAACCGACTGTAAAAGCTTCTATAACTGTGTGAAGACAAAAAGCTCAGTGAAAATAAATGTAGGTCCCTTACGGTCAGAAACGGAGGAAATTATAATGGGGAACAAAGAAATGGCAGAACAACGAAACACATACTTTGGTTCTGTCTTCACAAAGGAAGACATAAGTAACCTCCGAGAAATGTTAGGGAGCCAAATGTCTAATGAGAGGGAGAAACGAAAGGAAATCTGTATTGGTAAAAAAAAAAGGGAGAGGGTAATTAATGGAGTTAAAGGCTGACAAATTCCCAGGGACTGATAATCTACATCCCAGAGTACTAAAGGAAGTGACCCTGGAAATAGTGGATGCATTGATCATCTCCCTAAATGCTATAGACTCGAGAGCAGTTCCGACAGATTGGAGGGTGGCAAATGTAACCCCACTATTTAAAAAAGGAGGGAGAGAAAAAAATAGGGAACTACAGACCAGTTCGCCTTACATCAGTAGTGGGGAAAATGCTGGAGTCTATTATAAAGGATGTGATAGCAGAATACCTGGGAAGCATAAACAGGACTGGACAAAGTCAGCCTGGGTTTACGAAAGGGCAATCATGTTTAACAAATCGAGTGGAGTTTTTTTTGTGGATGTAACTAGTAGAACAGACAAGGGATAACCAGTGGATGTGTTGTATTTGGATTTTCAGAAGGCTTTTGATAAGGTCCCACGGAAGAGGTTACTGTGCAAAATGAAGGCACATGGGATTGGGGGCAATATACTGCCATGGACTGAGAACTGGTTGGCAGACAGGAGACAGAGAGTAGGACTAAATGGGTCTTTTTCCGGGTGGCAGGCAGAGATGAGTGGGGTACCACAAGGATCGATTCTCGGGCCCCAGCTATTCACAATATATATTACTGACCTCGGTGACGGAACTAAATGTAACATTTCCAAGTTTGCAGACGGCACAAAGCCAGGGGGGAATGTGAGCTGTGAGGAAGATGCAAAGAGACTCTAATGTGATTTGGACAAGTTGGGTGGGTGGGCAAATGCATGGCAGATGCAGTATCATATGGATAAATGTGAGGTTATCCACTTGGTTGTAAAAACAGAAAGTCAGATTATCTGAACGGTGATAGATTGGGAAAGGGGGAGGTGCAACGTGACCTGGGTGTACACCAGGCACTGAAAGCAACCATTCAGGTGCAGCAAACAGTTAGGAAGGCAAATGGGCTGTTGGCCTTCATTGCAAGAAGATTTGAGTACAGGAGCAAGGATGTCTAAGTGCAGTTATACAGGGGTTGTTGAGACCATATCTGGAGTATTGTGTGCAGTTTTGGTCTCCTTCTCTGAGGAAGGATGTGTTGGCCATGGAGGGAGTGCAAAGAAGATTTACCAGGCTGATTCCTGGGATGGCAGGATTAACGGATGATGAGAGAGTGGATTGACCACGCGTATATTCACTAGAGTTTAGAAGAATGAGAGGGGACCTCATTGAAACGTATCAAATTCTAACAGGACGGGACAGGCTAGATGCAGGGAGGATGTTCCCGATGGCTGGGGAGTCCAGAACCAGGGGTAACAGTCTCAGGATACGGGGTATGCCATTTAGAACCAAGATGAGGAGAAATGTCATCACTCAGAGGGTGGTGAACGTGTGGAGTTCTCTATCACAGAAGGCCGTGGAGGCCAAGTCTTTAAATATATTCAAGAAGGAGATAGATATATCTAATTATGCCAAAGGGATCATGGGATATGGGGAGAAAGCAGGAACACGGTACTGAACTAAACGATCAGCCATGATCGTGTTAGAATGGCGGAGCAGGTCCGAAGGACAGAATGGCCTACTCCTGCTCCTATTTTCGATGTTTCTGTGAATATATTTAATGCTGAGATGGACTGATGTTGGTGGTGATCAGCGGATAAAGGCAGCAGGTCAGGAAAGTGAAGACCAACATCAGCCATGATCAAACTGAATGGTGGAGCAGGCTCGACGTGTCCTGACGTCTATTCCAGCTCCTATTTCCTATCTTCTTCATATCTAATATCATCCTGTCAACCTCCCTGTTACCTTCACCAAGGTCATGACATCCTTTTGGAAGTGAAGGTGCTCGAAAGGTGTGCTGCTATGTTTCTAAGATCCATCCCTCGCCTGTAAAGAATGAGAGGTTTATCACAGGTAACAGCACAGAGCCCCAGACACAAAGCATAGGAAGATCGCAGGCCCAATTTACAGCCTGTGTACAATGAGATGTTTATCACCAGTACAGAGCCCTACCCACAGAGCACAGGGAGATCCAAGACATCATTTCCAGCCTGTGCTTTGTGAGCACAGGAAGATCCCAGTCTCCATCCCCAGCCTGTGCTGCGTTTCCCCAACCCTACCCTCTGTTCACTGTGGGTGATTTTACCTCACTGTTCATGTGGACTCAATTTATCCATCTCCTGTATCACTATCAGTGTGTCGGCCATCTTCAATGTGTGAGATATGGGAATGGGGCAGAATAGACGGTTCACTCAGGTACACCTAGACCGACTGCAAGAGGGAGAGGAGCTAATTAAATAGATATAACTTAAGGTATGTACCCGTGTGGTACTGAGATTCAAACAGAGCACTGTAAGATCCCAGGCTCCACTCCTCGCTTTGCAGAGTGATCTCGCCCAGTGTGGTACTGAGCTCCAGACACCGATCTAAGGAAGATCCCAGCCTATGCAGAGTGAACTGATCACACAGAGTATGACACTGAGTACAGCACAGAGCGCCGGAAGATCCCACGCTCCATTTATGGCCTGTGCTGTATGAGCACCTAACCCAACATATAAAAACTGACTCAAGTTAAGAACTCAGAACAAAGCAGCTGAATGCTCAGACAGCCAGAGAGAAACAGTGGTAGCATGCGAAAAATATTTACACAGTTGCAGACTGTGCAGAAACACTCACTCACTTGTTTATTAGAATTTCAAATTGTATCCAAAATTGGCTAGTGGCAGGAGGCAGAGGTTAATGGTCGAGGGTTGTTTTTGTGATTGGAAGCCTGTGACCAATGGTGTACCACACGGACCGGTGCTGGGGTCCTTGTTGTTTGTAGTGTATATTAATGATTTAGACGTGAATACAGGAGTAATGATCAGCAAGTTCACAGATGAGACAAAAATTGGTGGTGTCGTAAATAGTGAGGAGGAAATCCTTAGATTTTAGGACGATATGGATGGGCTGCTAAGATGGGCAGAGCAGTGGCAAATGGAATTTAATCCTGAGAAGTGTCAGGTGATGCATTGTGGGATGACTAACAGGGCAAGGGAATATACAAGAGATGGTAGGATCCTAGGAAGTACAGAGGGTCAAAGGGACCTTGGTGCACTTGTCCATAGATCACTGAAGGCAGTAGCACAGGTAGATAAGGTGGTTTGGAAGGCATATGGGATACTTGCCTGTATTAGCCGAGCCAAAGAATATAAGAGCAGGGAGGTTATGATGGAGCTGGATAAAACTCTAGTTAGGTCACAGCTGGAGGACTGTGCACAATTCTGGTTGCCACACTATAGGAAGGATGTGATTGCACTGGAGAAGGTACAGAGAAGATTCACCAGGATGTTGCCTGGGCTGGAGCATTTCAGCTATGAAGAGAGACTGATAAGGCTAGGATTGTTTCACTGAGAGCAGAGAAGGCTGAGGGGGGACCTGATTGAGGTACACAGAATTATGTGGGGCATTGATAGGTGAGCTAGAAAGAAACTTTTCCCCTTAGCTGAGGGATCAATAACCAGGCAGCATAGATTTAAGGAAAGGGGGAGGTGATTTGGAAGGGATTTGAGGATTTTTTTTCATCCAGAGACACAACATTTAAGAAGTATTTAAATGAGCACTTGAAATGCCATAGCATACAAGAATATGGTCCAACTGCTGGAAATTGGGATGAGAACAGATAGCTTGATGGCCAGCACAGACATGATGGGCCGAAAGGCCTGTTTTGGACCGGAATAACTCTATCACTCTCTGACATTAACACGGTAGAATTCATTTTCAATCCATATAACTACAACATTTGACCACATTTTCCCTGAGAAATTATGATTTTAGGTTGTCATGGAGCCGTCAGTGATCGGTTCATTGGACGCCTGATTTGCAAACAAAGTATTCCTGCTCTGAGACTCTCACCTGACAGCATCATATTACTGACAGTCAGATAAACACAGCAGTATCAGTAGAACTCGGGATATTAAAATAGAAATATGAAGGAGGGACACACAGGCAAACAAATAATGCAATCCCTGTCACTACAAACATCAAACTGTCTGATTGGAGAAACATCAGATGTGACACTGAGACAGGTAAACTGAACTGTTTAACTGCATGGATTAGGGTCAATGATGAAAATAAAATTCCCTGCACTGTGAAACAAGTTCCTGCTTCTCAAAAAAATGCTTTTTAAAAGTAATGTCTCAGAAAATGAGAACGTATTCCAACCTCATTCTTTATTAAGTTGAATAATGGATAATGATTTATATATGAGTTAGTGACTGCAGGGAGAGTCCTTTCTACTGAAACAGTGTCAGTTCAGTGTCAGGTACACACAGATACAGAAATAGATTCTCATCCGTGTCCCTGTGGCTCAAAGAGATTCGACAAAAAAAAAAGAAATTGAAATCACATCACCACAAAGAACAGACTGTCCACAAAGTAACTCGAGAGAATCTTCCATCACAGGTTATGAGGGAGTGACTGTAAAGCACATTTAGGAAAATCATCATTAAAAATAAAACTTTCAATGGACAATTATTTGTGAATTTAAATAAGGGCTGGTCACAATTCTTCTTCAGAGAAATGTCAAGCCAAATAATAAAGAACTGACCATAAATCACCTACGGAACAATCTCTGTCCAATTATTGAAGGACAGACCGTATATCACCTACAGAACAATCACTGTCTAATTATTAAATGACTGACCTGAAATCACCAACAGAACAATCACAGTCCAATTATTAAAGGACTGACCGTAAATGACCTACAGAACTATCACTGTCCAATTATTAAAGAACTGACCGTAAATCACCTACAGAGCAATCACTCTCCAATTATTAAAGGACTGACCGTAAATCACCTACAGAACAATCACTGTCCAATTATTAAAGGACTGACCAGAAATCACCGACAGAACAATCTCCATCTGAATAACAAGGAATGGTCCATAAATCTCCTGTGAAACAATTTTGAGTTATATATTAAGAGAATGATCATAAATCTTGATTGGAGGAGTTTCTACACCTGTGATGACTGAGCTGTTCTCACCTGGTATGGTACCGAGCCTCGCTCAAGGGACAGGAAGATCCCAGGCTCCATTCCCTGACTGGCACATTAACCTGGTCTCACCTGCTGTGATACTGAATCCCACACAATGAACAGGAAGATCTCAGGTTCCATTCCCACCCTGTGTTGTGCGGTACTGAGCTCTATGCTCAAAGAGAAGACAAGCGCCATGGCCCATCCCCGACCGATGCTGAGTTGGCCTCCTACTCTATTGTATGTTATCAGGGGGTGATCTTACCTCACTGCAGAGTGTATCGAAGCCTCGCCTCCTCAATCTCCTGCATCAATACAGCCGCTCATCTAAGTTGCTGGTGTTTCTTGTGGGGACAGGAACAGGACATTCTTCTCAGTCAGGAATTCCCAGATAAACTGCAAGACATAGAGGCAGCAATTTGACTCACACAACGAGAGGTACGTAACCAGTGTGATACTGGCTCACACACTGACCAGGAAGATCCCAGGCCGCAACCTCACCTGGAATGACAGCAGCAAAGAATCCTGAAAGGACAGACAGAAGCCATTCAGCCCCTCCTGTCCACGCTATGTAAGAGAAACAGAGCTGAACATTCTCCCCAGTACTTTCTCCATAGACCTCCAACTTTGTTGCTTCTTCAGATAATATTCCGATTCCCTATTGAAAGCCCCGATTGAATCTGCCTCCACCACACTCTCATGCAATTCCTTACAGATTCTAACCAATCACTGCAGAAATAGCTTTTTATCTTGTCACCATTGGTTCTTTTGTCATTCCCTTTAACCCCATGCCCTCTGGTTCTCGCCTCTTCCACCAATGGGAACAGTTTCTCTATATTTCCTCTGCCGAGACCCCCTCATGACTTTGAACACGATTATCAAATCTCCTCTCAACTTTCTCTTCTCGATGGAGCCTCAGCTCCTGCACACCCTTTACAATTGTAACTTTTATATTATGTTGCCTCTCACTGTTCTTCCTAACTAAATGAGTCACCACACAATTCTCTGCATTAACTTACATCTGTCACGTGTCTGTTCATCCCACCAGCCTGTCTATATCCTCTTGAAGTCTCTCACTATCCGCTTCACAGTTCACAATATTTCCAAGTTTTGTGTCATGTGTGAAACTTAAATGTGCCCTGTCTAGGTCATTAATAACTGATCCTAATATCAGTACCTAGGGAACTTCACCATATCATCTTCCTCCAATCTAAATTACAACAGTTCATCACAACACTCTGTTTCCTCTCACTCAGCCCATTTCCAATCCTTTCTACTTCTGTCCTTTTAATTCCATGGGGTGCAGTTTTGCTGGTAATTCTATTACATGTCACTGAACTAAACACCTTTTGGAAATCCAGATACACCATATCAAAAACATTCCCCTCAATAACCCTTCCTGAAACGTGCAGCTTGAGGATCTATCCCCAGCCTGTGCTGTTAACTGTTCTCAGACAGTGTGTCACTGAACACCATAAACACAGAACAGGTAGATCCCGGGCTCCATCCCCAGCCTGTGCTGATTGAGATGCTCTCACATAATGTGGTACTGATCCCAACTCCCAGAGTACAGGAAGATCGCAGGCCCCATTCATGGCCTCTGCTGAGTTCACACACTGTTGTACCAGTTGTTATCAGTGTGTGATCTTACCTCACTGTGGAGTGGAAGGAAGGCTGCAGTTCTCCATCTCCTGTATCACCACCAGCAGCTCTTCCAACTTGAGTGTGTGTGATGTAAGGACAGGATCCGGACATTGTGATCAGTCAGGAACTTTCAGACCCACTGCAAGAGAGAGAGAGAGAGGCAGCAATTAGAACTACACAATGAGGGCTAACCACACGGTACAGTACTGAGCCCAATACAGAGCAAAGGAAGATCCAGACTCCATCCCCAGCCTGTGCTGAGTGAGCTGTTCTCAGCCAGTCTGGTACTGAGCCCCATCCGCAGAGCACAGGAAGATCCCAGGCTCCATCCCCAGCCTGTGCTGCGTTTCTCCCCACTGTACCCTCTGTTCACGGTGGGTGATTTTACCTGACTGTGGTGTGTATGACGACTCAATTTATCCTTCTCTTGTATCACTGTCAGTGTGTCTTCAATGTCATAGACTGATAGTTATACAGCACAGAAACAGACCCTTCGGCCCATCATGTCTGTGCCGGCCATAGTGCACCTATCTATTCTAATCCCATTTTCCAGCACTTGGCCTGTAGCCTTGTATGCTATGGCGTTTCAAGTGCTCATCTAAATACTTAAATGTTGTGAGGTATCCTGCCTCTGCCACTCCTTCAGGCAGTGCGTTCCAGATTCCAACCACACTCTGGGAGATATTGTTTCCTCAAATCCCCTTTAAACCTCCGATCCCTGGCCTTAAATCTATGCCCGGTTATTGACCCCTCTGATAAGGGGGTCTAACATATCAATGCCCCTCATAATTTTGTACACCTCATTTATGTCCCTCCTCACAATTTCCTGCTCCACAGACAACAACCCCAGCCTTTTCAGTCTCTCTTCATCGCTGAAATGTTCCAGCCCAGGCAACATCCTGATGAATCTTCTCTGACCGTCTGCACTTTCTAGGGTCCTACCATCCATTTTATATCCCCTTGTCTTGTTAGTCCTCCCAAAATGCATCACCTCACACTTCTCAGGATTAAATTCCATTTCCACTGCTCCACCCATCTTATGAGCCCATCTGTATCGTTCTTTAATCTAAGGCTTTACTCCTCACTATTTATGACACAACTAATTTTCGTGTCATCTTGGAACATACTGATCATACCTCCTATATTCGCGTCTAAATTATTAATGTACAGTAAAAACAGCAAGGGTCTCAGCACCGATCCCTGTGGTGCTCCACTGGTCACAGGGTTCCAATCGCAAAAACAGCCCTCGCCCATTACCTTCTGCCTCCTGCCACAAAGCCATTTTTGGATCCAATTTGCCAATTTGCCCTGCATCCCATGGGCTCTTACCTTCTTAAACAATCTCCCATGCGGGACCTTGTCAAAAGACTTACTGAAGTCCAAGTAGACTACATCAAGTGCTTTACCCTGATCTACACATCTTGTCACCTCCTCGAAAAATTCAAATCAAGTTCGTCAGACCCGATCGCCCCCTGACAAAGCCATGCTGACTATCCCTGATTAATCGCTACCTCTCCTACTGGAGATTAATCCTGTCCCTCAGATTTGTTTCCAATAGTTTTCCAAACGCTGTTAAACTAACTGACCTGTAGTTACCTAGTTTATCCCTGCTTCCCTTCTTAAATAAGGGTACCGCATTCGCTGCCCTTCAGTCCTCTTGTACCTCTCCTGTGGCAAAAGAGGATTTGAAAATTTGTGTCAGAGGCCCTGCAATCTCCTCCCTTACCTCAGATAACAGCCTGGGAGACATTCCATCTGGGTCTGCGAATTTATCCTCTTTTTAGCCCGCTAAAACTGCTAATAGTTACTCCCTTTCAATGATAATATGTTCAAGTATGTCAAAATCCCCCTCCCTAATCTCTACATCGACATCATCCTTCTTCACAGTGAACACCGATGAAAAGTAATCATTTAAAACCTCACCTATGCTGTCCGGCTACACACAGATTGCCACTTTGGTTTCTTAACGGGCCCTACTCTTTCACTGGTTATCTTCTTGCCCTTGACATACTGATAAAATGCCTTAGCATTTTCTGTTATCTTGCCTGCCAGTGTATTTTCATGTCCCCTCTTTGCTCTCCTAATTACTTTTTTAAGTACCCCACTACACTTTCTATACTCCTCTCGTGCCTCCGCCGTGTTCAGCACCCTGAAACTGCCATCAGCCTCCTTTTTTTCCTGATCGAATCCTCTACAGACCTTAACATCCAGGGTTCCCTAGGCCTGCTAGTCCTACCCTTCACCTTAACGGGTACATGTTGACTCTGAACTCTCACTATTTCCTCTTTGAATGACTCCCACTGATCTGATGTCGACTTTCCTACAAGTAGCTGCTCTCAGTCCACTTTGGCCAGATCCTGTTTTACCATCTTAAAATCGGCCTTCCCCCAACTCAGTATCTTTATTTTAGTCTTTGTCCTTATCCATAGTCACCTTAAATCTTACAGAGTTATGGTCACTATCCCCGAAATGCACCCCTAGTTGTCCAGCTTCATTCCCTAGGATTAGCTCCAGCACTGTCCTTCTCTTGTAGGACGTCCGATGTACTGACTCAAAAAGCTCTCCTGTATGCATTTTAAGAAACCCACCCTCTTTAAGCCTTTTTCACTAAGACTATCCCAGTTGCTATTGGGGAAGTTGAAATCCCCTACTATTATTACCCTATTATTTTTAAACCTCTGAGAATTGCCTACACATCTGCACCTCTATCTCTTTACTGACTGTTTGGAGGCCTGCAGTTCACTCCCAGCCAAGTGATTGCCCCTTTTTGTTTTTTATGTTCTACCCATATGGCCTCATTTGAGGAACCTTCTAAGATATCATTCCTCCTTACTGCAGTTATTGACTCCTTTATCAACAGGGCGAAGCCACCTCCTCTTGTACCCACTCCCCTGTCGTGCCTGAAGATTCTACACCTTGGAATATTGAGCTGTCAGTCCTGCCCCTCCCTCAACCATGTCTCAGTGATAGCGATAATATCGCAATGCCATGTGCTAATCAACGCCCTCAAGTCATCTGCCTTACTAGTAAGACTCCTGTCATTGAAATAGATGCAATCCAACCTTGTATTTTTCCCTTGTGCCTTATCAGGTCTTTATTTGCTCTGCGTTCCAGGTAGACTCACATTCCATTCCATATTAGCTTCTACTGTACCTGCACTCTGTATCTCACCCCCTTGCCAAATTAGGTTAACCACACACCCCCCTGCCCACAAAAAAAGCACTAGCAAAACTCCCAGCAGGGATGTTGGTCTCGTTCAGGTTCAGGTGCAACCCGTCCAACTTGTACGGGAACCACCTTTGACAAAAACAGACCTAGTGATCCAGGAATCTAAATCCCTCCCTCCTGCAACATCTCCTCAGCCACACATTCATCTGCTCTATCCTTCTATTTCGAAACTCACTAGCATGTGGCACCAGGAGTAATCCAGAGATTACAACCTTATAGGTCCTGCTTTTTAATCTATTTCCTATCTCCCTAAGCTCTTGTTGCAGGACCTCACCCCTCTTTCTACCCATGTCGTTAGTACCAATGTGTACCACGATCTCTGACTATTCACCCTCTCCCTTCAGAATGCCCTCCGTGACATCCTTAACCCTAGCACCAGGGAGGCAACATATAATCCTGGAGTCTCATTTACTGCCACAGAAACGCCTGTCTGTTGCCCCAGTGTGTGTGATATGGGAATGCGGCAGATCAATCTGCTCACTCAGGTACACCCAGACTGGCCTGTGCTTTGTTTCTCCCTACTCTACCCTCTGTTCACTGTCGGTGATTTTACCTCATGAAGACTCGATTTATCCATCTCCAGTATCGCTGTTGGTGTGGCAGCCATCTTCAATGTGTGAGATATCTGAATGGGTAAGATCAATCTGTTCACTCAGGTACACCCAGAATGACTGCAAGAGAGAGAGGCAAGAATTAGATGGATATAATTCAAGGTATGTACCCAGTATGGTACTGAGTTCCATACAGAGCACAGGAATATCCCAGGCTCCATTACAGGCCTTTGCAGAGAGGACTCATCGCACTCAGTGTGGTACTGAGTTCCACACACAGTGCTCAGGAAGATCCCAGCCTGTGCAGCGTGAACAGATCTCACAGAGTATGGTACTGCGTAGCGCACAGAGCACCGGACAATCTCAGGCTACATTCTTGGCCTGTGTTTAATGAGCACTTAAAACAACATGTATAAACTAACTCAGGTAAAGAACTCAGAACAAAGCAGCTAAATGCTCAGACAGCTGGAGACAAACAGTGATATCATGCGATAAATATTGACACAGTTACAGACTTTTCAGAAACATTCACTCACTTGTTTAATAGAATTTCAAATTGGAGCCAAAATTGGCTTACTGCAAGGAGGCAGAGGGTGATGGTCGAGGGTTGTTTCTGCGAGTGGAAGCCTGTGACTAATAATGTACCACAGGAATCGATGCTGGGAACCTTGCTGATTGTAGTGTACATTAATGATTTAGACGTGAATATAGGAGGCATGATCAGTAAGTTCACAGGTGAGACAATAATTGGTGGTGTTGTAAATAGTGGGGAGGAAATCCTTAGATTACAGGACGATATAGATGGGTTGGTAAGATGGGCGAAGCAGTGGCAAATGGAATTTAATCCTGAGAGGTATGAGGTTCGTCCTCCCAAAATGCATCACAAGGCAAGGGAATATACAATGGATGGCAGGACCCTAGGAAATGCAGAGGGTCAGAGGGACCTTGGTGTACTTGTCTACAGATCACTGAAGGCAACAGTGCAGGTAGATTATGTGGCTAGGAAGGCATATGAAATACTTGCTTTTAACAGAATATAAGAGCAGGGATGTAAGGATGGAGCAAGAGTGATCGGTTCATTGGACGCCTGATTTGTAAACAAAGGATTCCTGTTCTGAGACTCACATCTTGCAACATCCTATTACTGACAATCAGATAAACACAGCAGTATCAATAGAACACGGTATATAAAATAGAAATATGAAGGAGGGACACACTGAACAAACAAATAATGCAATCCCTGTCACTTCAAACATCAAACTGTCTGATTGGACAGCCCTAAGAGGTGACACGGAGACAGGTCAACTGACCTGTTTAACTGCATGGATCAGGGTCAATAATGAAAATTCAATTCCCTGCAGTGGGCAAAAAGTTCGTGCTTCTCAGAAAAAAACCTGCTTTTTAAAGATAATTTCTCACAAAATGAGAACTTATTCCAACCTTATTCTTTATTAAGCTGAATAATGGATAATGATTTATATCTGAGTTAGTGATGGCAGGGCGATCCCTTTCGACTAGAACAGTCTCAGCTCAGTGCACGGTACACACAGAGACAGAAATAGATTCTCATCTGTGTACCTGTGGCTCAAAGAGATTCCACAAATCACAGAAATGGAAATCACATCAGCACAAATAAGGGAATGTCCACAAACTAGCTCAAGAGAAATCTCCATCACAAATTATGAGGAACAGCCTATAAAGCACCATTTAAAAAAAAAACTTCCAATGGACAATTATTTCTGCATTGACATGATAAGGGTCTGTTCACAATTCTTCTTCAGAGAAATGAAAATCACCGACAGAACAATCACTGTCCAATTATTAAAGGACTGACCGTAAATCACCTACAGAACATTAAATGTCCAATTATTCAAGCACTGACCGTAATCCACCGACAGAACAATATCCATCCGAATAACAAGGAAGGGTCCATAAATCTCCTCTGAAACAATTTAGAGTTATATATTAAGGGAATGATCATAAATCTTCATTGGGGCAGTCTCTACAGTTGTGCAGTTCTCACCTGGTATTATACTGAGCCTCACACAAGGAACAGGAAGATTCCAGGCTCCACTCCCAGCCTGTGCTGATTTTATCTATTGTGATACTGAGCCCCACACAGTGAACAGGAAGATCCCAGGCTCCATCTCCCTCCTGCGCTATGTACCACTGAACTCTATGCTCAAGGAGCAGACAAGCTCCAAGTCCCTTCCCCGACGGCTGCTGAGTTGGGCCCCTGCTCTATTGTATGTTATCAGGGGGTGATCCTACCTCACTGCAGAGTGTATCGAAGGCTCGGTTCCTCAATCTCCTGCATCAATACAGCCGTTCATCCAACTTGCTGATGCTTCATGTGGGGACAGGATGAGGACATTCTGCTCAGTCAGGAATTCCAAGACTAACTGCAAGACAGAGAGGCAGCAATTAGACTCACACAATGAGAGGTCATTGTGATACTGGGTCACACACACAGTGCAGGAAGAGCCCAGGCACTATCCCTACCCTGAACGATAGCAGCAAAGAATGCTGAAAGGACAGATAGAGGCCATTCAGCCTCTCCTGTCCATACTATCTATAGAAGGGATACACAGCTGAACCCTCTCCCCAGTACTTTCTCCATAGCACTCCAACTCTGTTTAATCTTTAGATAAAATGCAGATTCACTACTGAAAGCCACGATTTGAAGCTGCCTCCACCACACTCTCAGGCAGTTCCTTACAGATTCTAACCAATCACTGCACAAATAGCTTTTGTCTCTTGTCACCATTGGTTCTTTTGTCATTCACCTTAACTCCATGTCCTCTGGATCTCGCCTCTTCCACCAATGGGAACAGTTTCTCTATATTTCGTCTGCCGAGACCCCCTCATGACTTTGAACACTTCTATCAAATCTCCTCTCAATCGTCTCTTCTCTAAAGAGATCTGTCCCAGCTTCTCTAACCTATCCACATAACTGAAATCTCTCATCCCTGGAACCATTCTTGTAAATCTTTTCTGCACCCTCTCTAAAGCTTGCACATTCTTCCGAAAGTGTGGTGCCCATAACTGAACACAATACTCCCAGTTTATGCTGAAACAGTGTTCTATCAATGTTCACCATAACTTCCTTGGTTCTGTACTCTGTGCTCTCACTGATAAAGCCCTGTATCCTATCTGCCGTTTTAACCACTTTCCCAACCTGCCCTCCCATTATTTGTGTATATATACCCTGTGCACCCTCAGCTCCTGTACACCCTTTACAATTGTATATTTTGTACTATATTCCCTCTCCCTGCTCTGCCTAACAAACAAAATCGCCTGCCACTTCTCTGCATTAAATATTAGCTGTTACGTGTCTGTTCATCCACCAGCCTGTCTATATCCTCTTGAAGTCCCTCACTATCCTCCTCACAGTTCACAATAATTCCAAGCTTTTTGTCATGTGTGAAAATTAACAACGAGTCCTGTCTGGATCATTAATAACTGATCCCCACATCAGTACCTGGGAACTGCACTATATATCTTCCTCCAGTCTCACTAACAACAGTTCATCACAACACTCTGTTTCCTCTCACTCAGCCCATTTCCTATCCTTTCTGCTTCTGTACTTTTATTCTATGGGCTGTAGTTTTGCTGGTAATTCTTTTACATGTCACTGGACCAAACACCTTTTGAAAATCCAGATACACCACATCAAACACATTCCCCTCAATAATGCTTCCAGAAACGTACAACCCGAGCTCATCCAGCTGACCACACTTCATGTAAATGTGTTCAAAGACACAAGAAGTACAGGAAATCTATACAGAGCACAGGAAGATCCCAGGCCCCATTCCCGGCCTCTGCTGAGTTAATACCCTGCTGTACCAGTTGTTATCAGTGTGTGATCTTACCTCACTGTGGAGTGGATGGAAGGCTGGAGTTCTCCATCTCCTGGATCACCAGCAGCAGCTCATCCAACTTGAGTGTGTGTGATGTGGGGAAAGGATCCGGACATTGTGATCAGTCAGGAGCTCCCAAACCCACTGCAAGAGAAAGAGAGGCAGCGATTAGAACCACACAATGAGGGTTAACCACGCGGTACGGTACTGAGTCAATACAGAGAACAGGGAGATCCCAGGCTCCATCTCCAGCCTGTGCTGGGTGAGCACAGTAAGATCCCGACTCCATACCCAGCATGTACCGAGTGAGCTGTTCTCAGCCAGTCAGGTACTGAGCTCCTCCCACAGAGCACAGTAAAATCCTAGGCTCCATCCCCAGCCTGTGCTGTGTTTCTCCCGACTGTACCCTCTGTTCACAGTGGGAGATTTTACCTCACTGTGGTGTGTATGCAAACTCGATTTATCCTTCTCCAATATCACTGTCAGCGTGTCTTCAATGTCATAGATTGAGAGTTATACAGCGCAGAAACAGGCCCATCGGCCCATCATGTCTGTGCTGGACATCAAGTACCTATCTATTCTAATCCTATATTTCCAGCACATAGCCTGTATCCTTGTAGACTATGGCCTTTCAAGTGCTCATGTAAATACTTTATTGTTGTAAGGGTTCCTGCCTCTACTACCCCTTCAGGCATTTTATTCCAGATTCCAATCACCTTCTGGGAGATTTTTTTCCCTGAAATCTCCTTTAAACCTCCGGTCCCTGACCTTAAATTTATGCCCCTTGGTTATTGACCCCTCTGATAAGGGAAAAAGTTTCTTCCTATCTGACTTATCAATGCCCCTCATAATTTTGTATACCTCAATCATGTCCCCCCTCAGAGTTTTCTGCTTCCCGTAAACAACGCTAGCCTTTTCAGTCTGTCTTCATCGCTGAAATGTCGCAGCCCAGGCAACATCCTGGTGAATTTCCTCTGACCTTCTGCACTTTCTAGGGTCCTACCATCCATTGTATATTCCCTTGCCTTGTTAGTCCTCCAAAAGTGCATCATCTCACACTTCTCAGGATTAAATTCCATTTCCCACTGTTCCCCCCATCTTACCTGCCCATCTATCTCGTCCTTTAATCTAAGGCTTTCCTTCTCACTATTTACGACACAACTAATTTTTGTGTCATCTGCGAACTTACTGATCATACCTCCTATATCCACGTCCAAATTATTAATGTACACTACAAACAGCAAGGTCCCAGCACTGATCCCTGAGGTGCACCACTGGTCACAGGCTTCCAATTGCAAAAAGAGCCGTCGCCAATTACCCTCTGCCTCCAGCCACTAAGCCAATATTGGATCCAATTTGCCAAATTGCCCTGGATCCCATGTGCTCTTACCTTCTTAACCAATCTCCCATGTGGGACCTTATCAAAAGCCTTACTGAAGTCCATGTAGACTACATCAACTGCTTTACCCTCATCTACACATCTGGTCACCTCCTCGAAAAATTTAGTCAAGTTAGTCAGATACGATCTCCCCTTGACAAAACCATGCTGACAATCCCTGATTAATCCCTGCCTCTCCAAGTGGAGATTAATCCTGTCCCCCAGAGTTTTATTCCAATAGTTACCCAACCACTGATGCTAGACTCACAGACCTGTATTTACCGAGTTTATCCCTGCTACCCATCTTAAATATTCGCTGCCCTCCAGTACGCTGGGACCTCTGCTGTGGCCAAAGAGGATTTGAAAATTTGTGTCAGAGCACTTGCAATCTCCTCCCTTGCCTCAGAACACAGCCTTGGATACCTTTCATCTGGGACTGGGGATTTATCCACTTTTAGCCCACTCAAACAGCTAATACTTACTCCCTTTCAATGTTAATATGTTCAAGTATATCACAATCCCCATCCCCAATCTCTACACCTACATCGTCCTTCTTCATAGTGAACACCGATGAAAAGTAATCATTTAAAACCTCACCTATGCCCTCGGGCGCCAAACACAGTTTGCCACTTTGGTTCCTTAATGGGCCCTACTCTTTCCCTGGTTATCTTCTTGCCCTTGACATACTGATAACATGCCTTAGGACTTTCCTTGAACTTGCCTGCCAGTGTTTTTTCATGTCCCCTCTTCTCTCTCCTAATTACTCTTTAAGTACCCCCCTACACTTTCAAAACGCCTCTAGTGCCTCCGCTGTTTTCAGCACTCGGAATCTGCCATAAGCCTCCTTTTCTTCCTGATCCAATCCTCTATATCCCTTAACATCCAGGGTTCCCTGGGCCTGTTAGTCCTTCGCTTCACCTTAACGGGTACATGTTGACTCTGAACTCTCACTATTTCCTCTTTGAATGACTACCACTGATCTGATGTCGACTTTCTTACAAGTAACTGCTCTCAGTTCACTTTGGCCAGATCCTGTCTCATCATCTTAAAATCGGCCTTCCCCCAATCCAGTCCCTTTATTTTCGGTCCGTCTTTGTCCTTGTCCATAATTACCTTAAATCTGACAGAGTTCTGGTCACTATCCCCGAAATGCTCTCCCACTAGCACTTCTACCACTTGTCCAGCTTCATTCCCTGGGACGTCCTTTCTCTTGTAGGACGTCCGATGTACTGGCTCAAAATGCTCTCCTGTATGCATTTTAAGGATTCCTTCCCATTTAAGCCTTTTTTCACGATGACAATCCCAGTTGATATTGGGGAAGTTGAAATCCCCTACTATTATTACCCTATTATTTTTGCACCTCTGAGATTTGCCTCCATATCTGCTCCTCTATCGTTCCCTGACTGTTTGGAGGCCTGTAGTACATTCCCAGCCGTGTGATTGCCCCCTTTTTGTTTTAAAGTTCTACCCATATGGCCTCATTTGATGAACCTTCTATGATATCATCCCTTATTACGGCAGTAATTGACTCCTTGATCAGCAGTGCAATGCCACCTCCTATTTTACCCCCACGCAACCCACCCCCCCCCCCCAAAACCCGTCACGCATGAATATTCTATACCCTGGAATATTGAGCTGGCAGTCCTGCCCCTCTCTCAACTATGTCTCTGTGACAGCAATAATATCACAACGCCATGTGCTAAACAATACCCTCAATTCATCTGCCTTACTATTAAGACTCCTGTCATTGAAATCGATACAATCCAACCTTGCACCTTTCCCTTGTGCGTTACCTGGTCTATATTTTCTCTGCCTTCCAGGTCGACTCACTTTCTGTTCAATATTACCCTCTACTGTACCTCCATTCTGTATCCCACCTCCTTGCCAAATTAGGTTACCACGCCACCCCCCCCCCCCACCCGCCACCCACCCCCCCCCCCCCAAAAAAGCACGAGCGAACCTCTTGGCAGGGATATGGGTCCCGTTCCGGTTCAGGAACAAACTGCCCAACTTGGACAGGGCGCACCTTTGCCAAAAACAGACCTAGTGATCCAGGAAGCTAAAGCCCTGCCTCCTGCACCATCTCCTCAGCCACACATTCGTCTGTTCTAACCTCCTATTTCTAAACTCACGAGCATGTGACACCGGGAGTAATCCAGGGATTGCAACCTTAGAGGTCCTGCTTTTTAGTCGGCTACCTAGCTCCCTAAGCTCTTGTTGCAGGACCTCACCCCTCTTTCTACCCATGTCGCTGGTACCAATGTGTACCACGATCTCTGACTATTCACCCTCTCCCTTCAGAATGCCCTCCGTGTCATCCTTGACCCTAGCACCAGGGAGGGAACATACAATCCTGGAGTCTCATTTGCTGCCACAGAAACGCCTGTCTGTTCCCCCAGTGTGTGTGATATGGGAGTGGGGCAGATCAAATGCTCACTCTGGTACACCCAGACTGGCCTGTGCTGTATTTCTCCCTACTCTACCCTCTGTTCACTGTGGGTGATTTTACCTCCTGAAGACTCGATTTATCCATCTCCAGTGTCACTGTCAGTCTGTCGGCTATCTTCAATGTGTGAGATATCGGAATGGGGAAGATCAATCAGCTCACGCAGGTACACCCAGAATGACTGCAAGAGAGAGAGGTAAGAATTAGATGGATATAATTAAAGATATGGACCCAGTCTGGTACTGAGTTCCACACAGAGCACAGGAAGATCCCAGGCTCCATTCCTGGCCTTTGCAGATTGAACTGATCTCACAGAGTACGGCACAGAGGAACTGATCTCACAGAGCACAGGACGATCTCAGGCTCCATTCTTGGCCTGTGATTAATGAGCACCTAACATAACATGTATAAACTGACTCAGGTTAAGAACTCAGAACAAAGCAGCTAAATGCACAGACAGTCGGAGAGAAACAGTGATATCATGCGATATATATTTACACAGTTACAGACTGTTCAGAAACACTCACTCACTTGTTTATTAGAATTTCAAATTGGATCCAAAATTGGCTTAATGGCAGGAGGCAGAGGGAGATGGTCGAGGGTTGTTTTTGTGTGTGGAAGCCTGTGACCAGTGCTGTACCACAGGGATCGATGCTGGGAACCTTGCTGTTTATCGTGTACATTAATGATTTAGACGTGAATATAGGAGGTATGATCAGGAAGTCCACAGATGAGACAAAAATTAGTGGTGCTGTAAATAGTATGGAGGAAATCCTTACATTACAGGACGATATAGATCGGCTGGTAAGATGGGCTGAGCAGTGGCAAATGGAATTGAATACTGAGAAGTGTGAGGTGATGCATTTTGGGAGGATTGAGAAGGCAAACGAATAAACAATGGATGGTAGGACTCTAAGAAGTACAGAGGGTCAGAGGGACCTTGGTGTAGTTGTCCATAGATCATTGAAGGCAGCAGTGCGGGTACATAAGGTGGCTAGGAAGGCATATGTGATACTTGCTTTTAATCGTCGAGGCACAGAATATAAGAGCACGGATGTAATGATGGAGCTGCATAAAACGCTAGTTTGGCCACAGCTGGAGGACTGTGTACAGTTCTGGTCACCACACTGTCGGAAGGTTTTGATTGCACTGGAGAAGGTGCAAAGGAGATTCATCAGGACGCTGCCTGGGCGGGAGCATTTCAGCTACGAATAGAGACTGGAGAGGCTAGGGTTATTTTCCTTAGAGCAGAGAAGGCTGAGGGGGTACCTGATTGGGGTAAACAAAATTATGAGGGGCATTGATAGTTTAGATAGGAAGAAACGTTTCCCCTTCACTGAGGGATCAATAACCAAGGAGCATAGATTTAAGATAAGGGGCAAGAGATACAGACGAGATTTGAGGAAAGTTTTTGTTTCACCTAGAGGGTGGTTGGAATCTGGAACACACTGTCTGAAGGGGTGGTAGAGACAGGAACGCTCACAACATTTAAGAAGTATTTAAATGAACACTTGAAACGCCATAGCATACAAGGCTACAGGCCAAGTGCTGGAAAATGGGATTAGAATAGATAGGTGCATGATGGCCGGCACAGACATGTTGGGCCGAAAGGCCTGTTGCTGAGTTGAATAACTATCAGTTTATGACATTCATAAGGTAGAATTCCTTTTCAATCCATATAACTGCAAAATCTGACCACATTTTCTGCGAGAAATCATGTTTTTAGGTTGTCGTGGAGCAGACAGTGATCGGTTCATAGGGCGCCTGATTTGCAAACAAAGGATTCCTGCTCTGAGACTCTCACCTTACAACATCATATTACTGACAGTTAGTGAAACATGGCAGTATTAATAGAACATGGTATAATAAATTAGAAATATGAAGGAGGAACATACTGAACAAACATACAATGCCATCCCTGTCGCTTCAAACATCAAACTGTCGGATTGGACAATCCTAAGGGGTGACACTGAGACAGGTAAACTGACGTGTTTCACTGCATGGGTCAGGCTCAATAGTGAAAATTCAATTCCCTGCAGTGGGGGACAAGTTCCTGCTTCTCAGAAAAAGTCTGCTTTTTAATGGTAAAGTCTCACAAAATGAGAACTTATTCCAACCACATTCTTTATTAAGCTGAATAATGGATAATTAATTTTTTTCTGAGTTGGTGACTGCAGGGAGAGCCCTTTCTACTGGAACAGT
The DNA here is from genome assembly GCF_036365525.1 of Heterodontus francisci. Classification (NCBI taxonomy): domain Eukaryota; kingdom Metazoa; phylum Chordata; class Chondrichthyes; order Heterodontiformes; family Heterodontidae; genus Heterodontus; species Heterodontus francisci. The sequence goes on from NC_090391.1 coordinate 9,687,987, forward strand.
GTGAGCTCAGTGTCAGGTACACACAGATACAGAAATAGATTCTCATCTGTGGCTGAAAGAGATTCCACAAATCACAGAAATGGAAATCACATCACCACAAAGAAGGGAATGCCCACAAAGAAGCTCTTGAGAATTTTCCATCACAGGTTATGAGGGAGTGTCCAGAAAGCATCATTAGGAAAATCATCATTTAAACAAAAAAACTTCCAATGGACAATTATTTGCGAATTTAATTATAACGGGTGATTACAATTCTTCTTCAGAGAAATGACAACCCAAGGAGTAAAGGACTGACCGTAAATCACCTACAGAACAATCACTGTCCAATTATTAAAGGACTGACTGTAATCCACCGACAGAAGAATCACTGTCCAATTATTAAAGGGCTGACCATAAATCACCTACAGAACGATTTCTGTCCAATTATTAAATGACTTACCGTAAATCACCTGCAGAAGAATCGCAGTCCAATTATTAAAGGACAGACCGTAAATCACCTACAGAACAAACACTACCCAATTATTAACGGACTGACCATAAATCACCTACAGAACAATCACTATCCAATTATTAAAGGACTGACCGTAAATCACCTACAGAACAATCACTATCCAATTATTAAAGGACTGACCGAAAATCACCTACAGAACAATCACTGTCCAGTTATTAAATGACACACCGAAAATCACCTACAGAACAATCACTGTCCAGTTATTAAATGACTGACCGTAAATCACCGACAGAGCAATCGATGTCCAATTATTAAAGGACTGACCGAAAATCACCTACAGAACAATCACTATCCAATTATTAAAGGACTGACCGAAAATCACCTACAGAACAATCACTGTCCAGTTATTAAATGACTGACTGTAAATCACCGACAGAGCAATCGATGTCCAATTATTAAAGGACTGACCGTAAATCACCGACAGAGCAATCGATGTCCAATTATTAAAGGACTGACCTTAAATCACCTGCAGAACAATCATTGTCCAATTATTAAAGGACTGACCGTAAATCACCTACAGAACAATCACTATCCAATTATTAAAGGACTGACCACAAATAACATCAGAACAATCACTGTCCAGTTATTAACAAACTGACCGGAAATCACCGACAGAACAATCACAGTCCAATTATTAAAGGACTGACCATAAATCACCTACAGAACAATCACTATCCAATTATTTGGGTGGCGCAGTGGTTAGCACCGCAGCTTCACAGCTCCAGCGACCCGGGTTCAATTCTGGGTTCTGCCTGTGTGGAGTTTGTAAGTTCTCCCTGTGTCTGAGTGGGTTTCCTCCGAGTGCTCTGGTTTTCTCCCACATGCCAAAGACTTGCTGGTTGATAGGTTAATTGGCCATTATAATTTGCCCCCAGTACAGGTAGGTGGGAGGGAAATGTAGGGACAGGGGGGATGTGGTAGGAATATGGAATTAGTGTAGGATTAGTATAAATGGGTGGTTGATGGTCGGCACAGACCCGATGGGCCGAATGGCCTGTTTCAGTGCTGTATCTCTAAAACCAAAAAACATAAAGCTGAAAAAAATCTATTAAAGGGCTGACCGGAAATCACCTACAGAACAATCACTGTCCAATTATTGAAGGACTGACAGTAAATCACCAACAGAACAATCAATGTCCAATTATTGAAGGACAGACCTGATATCACCTGCAGGAAAATCTTCATCTGCATAAGAAGAAACGGTCCATAAATCTCCTCTGAAATAATTTTGAGTTTTATATTATGGGAATGATTATAAATCTTCATTGGAGCAGTCTCGACACCCGTGATGACTGATCTGTTCTCACCTGGTATGGTACCGATTCTCACATAAGGAGCAGGAAGATCCCAGGCTCCATTCCCTGACTCGCACATTAAACTGGTCTCACCTACTTTGATACTGAGCCCCTAACAATGATCAGGAACATCCCAGGCTCCATTCCCACCCTCTGTTGTGTGGTACTGATCTCGATGCTCAAAGAGCAGACAAGCTCCATGGCCCATCCCCGACCGATGCTGAGTTGGCCACTGCTCTATTATATGTTATCGGGGGGGGGGGGGGGGATCTTACCTCACTTCAGAGTGTATCGAAGGCTCGGCTCCTCAATCTCCTGCATCAATACAGCTGCTCATCCAACTTTGTGCTGATTCATGTGGGGAGAGGAACAGGACATTCTGCTCAGTCAGCAATTCACAAACTAACTGCAAGGCAGAGAGGCCGTAATTAGACTCACACAATGAGAGGTACATGGTCAGTGTGATACTGGATCACACACAGTGCAGGAAGATCCCAGGCCCCAACCTCACCTGGAATGATAGCAGCAAAGAATGCTGAAAGGACAGACAGAGGCCATTCAACCCCTCCTGTCCATGCTATCTATTTAAGAAACATACAGCTGAACCCTCTCCCCAGTACTTTCTCCACAGTTCTCCAGATTTGTTTCATCTTCAGATGATATTCTGATTGCCTATTGAAACCCACGATTGAATCTGCCTCCACCACACTCTCAGGCAGCTCCTTACACATTCTAACAACTCGCTGCAGGAACAGGTTTTGCCTCTTGTCACCATTGTTTCTTTTGTCATTCACCTTATCTCCATATCCTCGGGTTCTCGCCTCTTCCACCAATGGGAACAGTTTCCCTATATTTCCTCTGCCGAGACCCCCTCATGACTTTGAACACTATTATCAAATCTCCTCTCAATCTTCTCTTCTCTAAGGAGATCTGTCCCTGCTTCTCTAACCTATCCACATAACTGAAATTTCTCAGCCCTGGAACCAGCCTAGTAAATCTTTTCTGCACCCTCTCTGAAGCCTGCACATTATTCCTCAAGTGTGGTGCCCAGTACTGAACACAATACTCCCAGTTGATGCTGTAACATTGTTCTATAAATGTTCACCATAACTTCCTTGGTTCTGTACTCTATGCTCTCACTGATAAAGCCCTGAATCCTATCTGTCTTTTTAACCACATTCCCAACCTGTCCTCCAATCATTTGTATCTTTATACCCTTTGCACCCTCAGCTCCTGCACACCCTTTACAATTGTATCTTTTGTATTACATTGCCTCTCCCTGTTCTTCCTAACAAAATGAATCACCTGACACTTCTCTGCATTAAATTTCATCTGTCACGTGTCTGATCATCCCACCAGCCTGTCTTTATCCTCTTGAAGTCTCTCACTATCCTCCTCACAGTTCACATTAATTCCAAGCTTTGTGTCATGTGTGAATATTAACAATGTGTCCTGGCTGGATCATTAATAACTGATCCCAACATCAGTCCCTGGGGAACTGCACTATATATCTTCCTCCAGTCCAGGTACACCACATCAAACACATTCCCCTCGATAACCCTTCCTGAAACGTACAGCTCGAGCTCATCCAGCTGAACACACTTCATGTAAATGTGTTCAAAGACAAAAGATGTACAGGAAGACTATACAGAGCACAGGAAGATCCCCAGCCTGTGCTGATTGAGCTGCTCTCACAATGTGGTACTGATCCCCACTCCCAGAGTACAGCAAGTTCCCAGGCACCATTCCTGGCCTCTGCTCAGTTAACACCCTGTTGTACAAGTTGTTATCAGTGTGTTATCTTACCTCACTGTGGCGTGGACGGAAGGCTGGAGTTCTCCATCTCCTGCATCACCACCAGCAGCTCAGCCAACTTGAGTGTGAGTGGTGTGGGGAAAGGATCAGGACATTGTGATCAGTCAGGTACTCCCAGAACCAATGCAAGAGAGATAGAGGAAGCAATTAGAACCGCACAATCAAGGTTAACCAAACGTTACAGTATGGAGCCCAATACAGAGCACAGAGAGATCCCAGATTCCATCTCCAGCCTCTGCTGAGTGAGCACAGGAAGAACCCTGCCCCCAAACCCAGCCTGCGCTGAATGAGCACAGTAAGGTCCCAGGCTACATTCACAGCCCCTGCTGAGCGAGCATGGGAAAGTCCAAGCCCCCGTCCCCAGCCCGTGTCGAGCGAGCACAGGAAGATCCCAGCCTCCATCCCCAGCCTGTGCTGAGAGAGGACAGGGAGATCCACGCCTCTATTCCCAGCCTGTGCTGAGAGAGCACAGGAAGATCCCAGCCTCCATCCCCAGCCTGTGCTGAAAGAGCACAGGGAGATCCCAGCCTCAATCCCCAGCCTGTGATGAGTGAACATCGGATGATCCCAGCCTCCATCCCCAGCCTGTGCTGAGTGAGCACAGGAAGATCCCATCCTCTATCCCCAGCCTTTGCTGAGTGAGCACAGGGACATCCTGGCCTCCAACCCCAGCCTGCGCTGAGTGAGCACAGGGAGATCCCAGCCTCCATCCCCAGCCTGTGCTGAGTGAGCAAAGGGAGTTCCCATCCTCCATTCCCAGCCTGTGCTGCACCAGCTCCAAACCCAACACAGAGGATCCCGAAGACTCGCCCACTCAATGTGACCAGTATATTGCGCATGCGCTCTGCTGCCTACTGCACCAAAATGGCGGCGGTCTGAATCCTCCCGCCTCCTTTTCCTTACTTGCCATCTCTTACCAGGGGAAAAGAGCCGGAGATACTACGGCGGGACTTGGAGCTTCTGATTCAGGTCTTGCAGCCTACACCAGGTGCTTCTGAAGCCTCCTCCCCGTTGCCGGCTCCATTATTCTCCTGTGCGCCATCGAATTCAATAGCTTTCGACCGCAATGGCGGCCTGTCTCTGGAGCATGCGCAGTGCCTCTGTGGGGGCTGGACTTGCGCTGCGCGGTGACCACCTGTGGAGTGAGTTGGGCATATTCAGTCCCTCTTGGAATGATGACCGCCATTGACGTATCCTGCAGGAAATTGGAAATAATGTTTTGTGATGTGATGAAGTTAAAATTATTGGATAATCCATGCTGAACCCAGAGTGACTGGACCCTCTGTCATGGTTCAGTCCTGGATTTGATTATTTACAGCTTTGTCCATAGTTTTGGTCTCCTTACCTAATGAACAAAACAAAAGAACAAAGAACAGTACAACACAGGAACAGAACATTCGGCCCTCCTCGCCTGCGCCGATCTTGATGCCTGCCTAAACTAAAACCTTCTGCACTTCCGGGGAACGTATCCCTCTATTCCCTTCCTATTCATGTATTTGTCAAGATGACTCTTAAATGTCATCATCGTACCTGCTTCCACCAACTCCGCTAGCAGCAAGTTCCAGGCACTCACCACCCTCTGTGTAAAAAAACTTGCCTCACACATCCCCTTTAAACTTTGCTCCTCTCACCTTAAACCTATGTAGCCTAGTAACTGACTCTTCCACCCTCGGAAAAGGCTTCTGACTATCCACTCCGTCCATGCCACTCATAACTTTGTAAAACTCTATCATGTTGCCCCTCCACCTCCGTCGTTTCAGTGAAAACAATCCGAGTTTATCCAACCTCTCCTCATCGCTAATGCCCTCCAGACCAGGCAAAATCCTGGTAAAGCTCTTCTGTACCCTCTCCGAAGCCTCCACGTCCTTCTGGTAGTGTGGCGACCAGAATTGCGCACAATATTCTAAGTGTGGCCTAACTAAAGTTCTGTCCAGCTGCAGCATGACTTCCAATGTTTATACTCTATGCCCCAACCGATGAAGGCAAGCATGCCTTATGTCTTCTTGACGAGTTTATCCACCTGCATTGCCACTTTCAGAGACCTATGGACCTATATGCCAAGATCTCTCTGCCTGTCAATACTCCGAAGGGTTCTGCCATTTACTATATACTTCCCACCTGCATTAGACCTTCCAAAATGCATTACCTCACATTTGCCCGGATTACACTCCATCTGCCATTTCTCCGCCCAAGTCTCCAATCGCTCTGTATCCTGCTGTATCCTCTGACAATCCTCATCACTGCCCGCAACTCCACCAAACTTTGTGTTGTCCGCAAACATACCAATCTGACCAGCTACATTTCCCTCCAAATCATTTATATATACTACAAACAGCAAAGGTCCCAGCACTGAGCCCTGCAGAAAACCACTGGTCACATCCCTTCATTCAGAAAAATGAAGAACATACTTAACATAGAAAGTTCACCAGACAGGCTGCTGGACAGGGCTTTTGTCCTATCAGGAGAGACTGAGTAGACTGGACTTCAGGAGAATGAGAAGTGATCTCATCAAACACTCCCACAGCATGGATTAGATACGAAGTAAATCTCCCTCGACACTGCCCCATCAAACAATCACAGGGAATGTACAGCACGGGTTAGATACAGATTACAGCTCCAACTAGATATTCCAATCAAACACTCTCAGGACAGGTACAGCAAGGTTACTCAGCGCAGTGTCCCATTAAACACACATCAGCCAATATTGAGCAGGGTTCAGGGGCTTTGGTAACTAGGTACTGCATCGATGTCATAAAGCAGTGTCAAACAGCCCAGCTGGTCCTCTCCTTGTCCCTTTAAAGGTGGCCAGTTTGTGACAAACTTACATTTTGAAATTGTATTCTGTACACCAGTTGAACACGTGGCTGCTGGAATGGTGTAGGAGGGAGGGTTTTGGTTTCCTGGATAATTGGGGCTCTTTCTGGGGTAGGTGGGACCTCTACAAACAGGATGGTCTTCACCTGAACCAGAGGGGTACCAATATCCTGGGGGGGAGATTTGTTAGTGCTCTTCGGGGGGGTTTAAACTAAATCAGCAGGGGAATGGGAACCTAAATTGTAGTTCCAGTGTACAGGCTGTTGAGAGTAGTGAGGTAGGGGATAAGGTTACAGGGACGCAAGAGGGCACTGGCAAGCAAGAACTTGGTTTAAAGTGTGTCTACTTCAACGCCAGGAGCATCCGGAATAAGGTGGGTGAGCTTGCAGCATGGGTTGGTACCTGGGATCCTGATGTTGTGGCCATTTCGGAGATATGGGTAGAGCAGGGGCAGGAATGGATGTTGCAGGTTCCGGGATTTAGATGTTTCAGAAAGAACAGAGAAGAGGGTAAAAGAGGGGGGGGGGGGTGTGGCATTGTTAATCAAGGAAAGTATTACAGCGGCAGAAAGGACGTTTGAGGACTCGTCTACTGAGGTAGTATGGGCCGAGGTTAGAAACAGGAGAGGAGAGGTCACCCTGTTGGGAGTTTTCTATAGACCTCCGAATAGTTCCAGAGATGTAGAGGAAAGGATAGCGAAGATGATTCTCGACAGGAGCGAGAGTAACAGGGTAGTGGTTATGGGGGACTTTAACTTTCCAAACATTGACTGGAAATACTATAGTTCGAGTACTTTAGATGGGTCTGTTTTTGTCCAGTGTGTGCAGGAGGGTTTTCTGACACAGTATGTGGACAGGCCAACCAGGGGCGATGCCACATTGGATTTGGTACTGGGTAATGAACCCGGCCAGGTGTTCGATTTAGATGTAGGTGAGCACTTTGGCGATAGTGATCACAATTCGGTTAGGTTTACCTTAGCGATGGGCAGGGACAGGTATATACCGCAGGGCAAGAATTATAGCTGGGGGAAAGGAAATTATGACGCGATTAGGCAAGATTTAGGATGTGTAGGATGGGGAAGGAAACTGCAGGGGATGGGCACAAACGAAATAAGGAGCTTATTCAAGGAGCAGCTAATGCGTGTCCTTGATAAGTATGTACCTGTCAGGCAGGGAGGAAGTTGTCGAGCGAGGGAGCCGTGGTTTACTCAAGAAGTTGAAGCGCTTGTCAAGAGGAAGAGGGCGGCTTATGTTAGGATGAGACGTGAAGGCTCAGTTAGGGCGCTTGAGAGTTACAAGCTAGCCAGGAAGGATCTAAAGGGAGGGCTAAGAAGAGCAAGGAGAGGACACGAGAAGTCATTGGCGGATAGGATCAGGGAAAACCCTAAGGCTTTCTATCGGTCTTTCAGGAATAAACGAATGATAAGAGTTAGAACAGGGCCGATCAAGGATAGTAGTGGAAAGTTGTGTGCGGAATCAGAGGAGATAGGGGAAGCGTTAAATGAATATTTTTCGTCAGTATTTACAGTAGAGAAAGAAAATGTTGTCGAGGAGAATACTGAGATACAGACTACTAGGCTAGATGGGATTGAGGTTCACAAGGAGGAGGTGTTAGCAATTTTGGAAAGAGTGAAAATAGCTAAGTCCCCTGGGCCAGATGGGATTTATCCTAGGATTCACTGGGAAGCCAGGGAGGAGATTGCAGAGCCGTTGTTGTTGATCTTTAAGTCGTCATTGTCGACAGGAGTAGTGCCGGAGGACTGGAGGATAGCAAATGTTGTCCCCTTGTTCAAGAAGGGGAGTAGAGACAGCCCTGGTAATTATAGACCTGTGAGCCTCACTTCGGTTGTGGGTAAAATGTTGGAAAAGGTTATGAGAGGCAGGATTTATAATCATCTTGAAAAGAATAAGTTCATTTGCGATAGTCAGCACGGTTTTGTGAAAGGTAGGTCGTGCCTCACAAACCTTATTGAGTTTTTCGAGAAGGTGACCAAACAGGTGGATGAGGGTAAAGCCGTGGATGTGGTGTATATGGATTTCAGTAAGGCGTTTGATAAGGTTCCCCACGGTAGGCTATTGCAGAAAATACGGAAGTATGGGGTTGAAGGTGATTTAGAGCTTTGGATCAGAAATTGGCTAGCTGAAAGAAGACAGAGGGTGGTGGTTGATGGCAAATGTTCATCCTGGAGTTTAGTTACTAGTGGTGTACCGCAAGGTTCTGTTTTGGGGCCACTGCTGTTTGTCATTTTTATAAACGACCTGGATGAGGGTGTAGAAGTGTGGGTTAGTAAATTTGCGGATGACACGAAGGTCGGTGGAGTTGTGGATAGTGTCGAACTGTGTTGTAGGGTACAGAGGGACATAGATAGGCTGCAGAGCTGGGCTGAGAGATGGCAAATGGAGTTTAATGCGGAGAAGTGTGAGGTGATTCACTTTGGAAGGAGTAACAGCAATGCAGAGTACTGGGCTAATGGGAAGATTCTTGGTAGTGTAGATGAGCAGAGAGATCTTGGTATCCAGGTACATAAATCCCTGAAGGTTGCTACCCAGGTGAATAGGGCTGTTAAGAAGGCATATGGTGTGTTAGCCTTTATTAGTAGGGGATCGAGTTTCAGAGCCACGGGGTCATGATGCAGCTGTACAAAACTCTGGTGAGGCCGCACCTGGAGTATTGCGTGCAGTTCTGGTCACCGCATTATAGGAAGGATGTCGAAGCTTTGGAAAGGGTGCAGAGGAGATTTACTAGGATGTTGCCTGGTATGGAAGGAAGGTCTTACGAGGAAAGGCTGAGGGACTTGGGGTTGTTTTCGTTAGAGAGAAGGAGGAGGAGAGGTGACTTAATAGAGACATACAAGATAATCAGAGGGTTAGATAGGGTGGATAGTGAGAGTCTTTTTCCTCGGATGAGGATGGCAAACACGAGGGGACATAGCTTTAAGTTGAGGGGTGAAAGATATAGGACAGATGTCAGAGGTAATTTCTTTACGCAGAGACTAGTAGGGGCGTGGAACGCCCTGCCTGCAACAGTAGTAGACTCGCCAACTTTAAGGGCATTTAAGTGGTCATTGGATAGACATATGGATGAAAATGGAATAGTGTAGGTCAGATGATCGGCGCAACATCGAGGGCCGAAGGGCCTGTACTGCGCTGTAATATTCTAATTCTAATTCTAATTCTAAAAGACAAGGTCATGACCATATATCAAGAAATGCAGGGGTGATAAAACCAACCCCTAGGGAACTCCACTATGTACTTTCCTCCAGTCTGGAAAAAAAGTTTACAACAACTCTGTTTCAAAAATGTGTCAGACTGAGTATAATCTGGAAAAATGTGATCTTGTCCACTTTGTCAGGAAGAATAGCAAAACAGTATATTATTTAAATGAAGAGAAATTGCAGAACTCTGCTGTCCAGAGGAATTGGGATATCCTGGTACATGATTTATCAGAAAGTTAGTCTACAGGTACGGCAAGTGATTAAGAATGAAAATAGTATGTTGTAATTTATTGCAAGGGGAAGGGAACATAAAAGTGGGGAAGTTTTGCTACGGTTGGCATTGGTGAGAACACAGCTGGAGTATTGTGAACGGTTTTGGTCTCCTTACTTAAGGATAGAATTGCATTGGAAGCAGCTCAGAAAAGGTTCACTCAACTGATTCCTGGGATATGGGTTTATCTTATGAGGAAAGGTTGGGAAGGTTGGGCCTGTTTCAATTGGAGTTTAGAAGAATGAGAGGTGATCTTTTTGAAACATATAAGGTCCTGAGGGGAATTGACAGGGTGGATGCTGAGAGAAAGTTTCCCGTTACGGGAGAGACTAGAACAAGGGAACACAGTTTAAAAATTAGGGGTCTTCCATTTACGATGGAGATGAGGTGTTCGTTTGTTCTCTCAGAGGGTTATTAGTCTGTGGAATTCTCTTCCCCAGAGAACAGTGTAGACAGAGTCATTGGTAAATTTGTATGGCTGAATTAGATTGATTCTTGATTGACAAGGGAATCAAAGGTTGTAGCAGGTGGACAGGAACATCGAGTTGAGTCTGCAGTCAGATCAGCAGCCATGATCTTATCAAATGGGGGAACAGGCTTGAGGGGCCGAATGATCAACTCCTGCTCATAATTCATATGCTCGTATGTTTGCTGTCACACAACTAATTTCCTATCCATGCTGCTACTTTCCCTTTTATTCCATGACTGTAACTTTACTGGCATGCCTGTTATGTGGCACTTTATCAAATGCCTTTTGGAAGTCCGTGTACACACGGCAATGGGATTATCCTGATTAACCCTCTCTGTTCCCTCTTCAAAAAAACTCAAACGAGTGAGTTGAACATGATTTGCCCTCAACACATCCATGCTTGATTTCTTCAGTTAATCCACATTTATCCAAAGTGACTGTTACGTTTGTCCCAAATTGTCATTACTAAAAGCTTTCCCACCACCGAAATTAAACTGACTGACTGTAGTTGCTGAGCTTGTCCTTACACCCTTTTTGAGGAAGGGTGAAATATTTGCAATTCTCCACTCCTCTGGCACCACCCCTGTATCTAAGGAGGACTGGAAGACACTGCTCAGTACATTCCCAATTTCCACTCTTACTTCCCTCAGTAACATTGCATCTCATCAGTTACTGGTGACTTATCAACTTTACGTACAGCCAGCCTATCTCATAACTCTTCAATGTTTAGCACACCTTGAAGCCCTGTGTCTATATATAGGGTTAGTGCGTGTTGATGTAATGTAAATATATGACTACTTGATATTCACATGGAGAATCAGCCCTGTGTGGTCTTGGTGATGGAGCTGGGTTTATTATAGGAATACAGGAACCAGAGGAGGCCATTTAGCCCCTTAAACCTGTTCTGCCATGAAGTGAGTTCATGGCTGATCTGTGACCTAATTCCAGACACCCACCTTTTGTCCCATATCCCTGAATAGCATTGGTTGGTAAGTATTTATTAATCTCAGATGGAAAATTTACAATTGATCTGGCATGAATTGCTGTTTGTGGAAGAAAGTTCCAAACTTCCACCACACTTTGTGTGTACAGGTATTTCCTAATTTCACTGCTGACAGGTCTGACTCTCATTTCAAGAATGTGGCTCGTAGTGCTAGATTCCCCAAGCTGCGGAAATAGTTTTTCATCATCTACCCTATGTTCAGTTTTCTTTTTGATAAACCTTAATAGCCATTGGGGCAACATCAGCCCATATTGATGGCAGTGATTAAACTTTATTCTGCACAAGTAAGACACGATACCTCACATTATCTGAGCAGTAGTGTGCAAGGTGTAAATTATGTGACCCTGTATTTTCCTTGGGTAAATGTCATGGTAATAAATATCTGCAGCTGTGGGTGAGAACACTTGTCTCATCCTCCAAGTGCCTTTTGAAATCTACTACACGTTCTGTCTATTTGGACTCTCTTTGCATAACCTTTCCGATAATACAAACACACTAAATTTCACTAGACCAATCATTGACTTACCACTACTACCTGATGACAATTACAGGAATAGATGTGCACAAGGCCCTGTTTTTACTCAGGTTTCAGTAGAATAACCCCTGAGATCACATGTTTTCCTCCTGGTGAAGTTTTTATCAGTGTCGCTGTGACAATGCAAAGAGGCTTCTTTTACACAGTCGACATGTAACATTCTTGATGGCTAAATGATTCTAATTAGAGGTTAATCCCAACATCACGCCCTGTCCTGTCCTGAAGCAGAACACCAGTCCTCCTTTACGCATTATCACATTCCAAATAAGGTGCATAGTCCACATTCCCATGGGAACAAAGCTGTCTCTGTTTGCTGTCCTGTTCTTTTATTACTGATGTTCTTTTAGTTCAATTGAATTTCCCATATTAACCAATATCTCTATCTAAGTGTCCACATATCCTGCTATCAACCCTTTCCTACTGCATCTAGACGGCAGATCTTTCCCTGACATTAATACAGACCTGCAACACAACATATGTATTTGTCGAGAGACAACATTGCAGCAGCAATGCAAAGGATACAATATGCAATTAAGTACTTATACTGATTATGATGCAGAGAATATACTGGACGAGCGACCAACACCACAACATTGGAACAATTCCGGAAACTGATCAGGTGAGCATCTCCTGACCCAGGACATGTTCACTGACCCGGAACCTGGAAAATGACCAGGTGAATATCACCGAACCCAGGACATGTTCACTGACCCAGCACCTGGAAACTGACCAGGAGATCATCATCTAACCCAGGACATGTTCAATGACCCAAAACCTGGAATCTGACCATGAGATCATCACCTAACAAAGGACACTTTCACTGACCTATCCCCTGCAAATTTGCCAGGTGAAAATCACCTAACCCAGGACATGTTCACTGATCCAGCACCTGGAAACTGACCAGGTGATCGTCACATAACCCAGGACATGTTCACTGACCAAGCACATGGCAACTGACCAGGTGAACATCACATCACCCAGGACATGGTCACTGAGGCAGCAGATAGAAACTGACCAGGTGAACATCACCTAAACCAGGACATGTTCGATTGACCCCGCACCTGAAAACAGATCGGGTGAACATCACCTGATCCCGGACATGTTCACTGATCCAGCACCTGGAAACAGACCACGTGAACATCACATAACCCTGGACATGTTCACTGACCCAGCACCTGGAAACTGACCAGATGAACATGATCAAACCCAGGACATGTTCAGTGACCCATCACCTGGAAACTGACCAGGTGACCATCAACTAACCCAAGACCTGTTCACTGACCCATCACCTGGAAACTGACCAGGTGAACATAACCTAGCCCAGGACATGTTCACTGACCCAGAATCTGGAAACTGACCAGGTGAACAACACCTAACCCAGGACATGTTCACTGCCCCAGAACCTGGAAGCTGACCAGGAGATGATCATCTAACCCAGGACACGTTCACTGACCTAGCTCCTGGAAATTTACCAGGTGAAAATCACCTAACCCAGGACATGTTCACTGGGCCAGCAACTGGAATCTGATCATGTGATCATCACGTAATCCCGGACATGGTAACTGACCCAGCACCTGGAAACTGACCACGTGAATTTCACATAAGCCTGGACATGATCACTGACTCAGCACCTGTAAACTGACCAGGTTAGAATCACATAACCCAGGACATGTTCACTGACCCAGCACCTGGAAACTGACCAGATGAACATGACCTAACCCAGGACATGTTCAGTGACCCAGCACCTGGAAAGTCACCAGGTGAACATCACTAACCCCGGACATGTTCACTGACCCAGCACCTGTAAACTGACCAGGTGTACATCACCTAACCCAGGACATGTTCACTGATCCAGCACCTGGATACTGACCACGTGAACATCACATAACCCTGGACATGTTCACTGACTCAGCACCTGTGAACTGACCAGGTTAGCATCACATAACCCAGGACATGTTTACTGACCCAGCACCTGGAAACTGACCAGATGAACATGACCTAACCCAGGACTTGTTCACTGACCTAGCACCTGGAAACTGACCAGGTAAACATAACCAGACCCAGGACATGTTCACTGACCCAGCACCTGGAAACTGACCAGGTGACCGTCACTTAACCCAGGACATGTTCACTGAACCTGCACCTGGAAACTGATCAGGAGATCATCACCTAACCCAGGACATGTTCACTGACCCAGCACCTGGAAACTGACCAGGAGATCATCATCTAACCCAGGACATGTTCAATGACCCAAAACCTGGAATCTGACCATGAGATCATCACCTAACAAAGGACACTTTCACTGACCTATCCCCTGCAAATTTGCCAGGTGAAAATCACCTAACCCAGGACATGTTCACTGATCCAGCACCTGGAAACTGACCAGGTGATCGTCACATAACCCAGGACATGTTCACTGACCAAGCACATGGCAACTGACCAGGTGAACATCACATCACCCAGGACATGGTCACTGAGGCAGCAGATAGAAACTGACCAGGTGAACATCACCTAAACCAGGACATGTTCGATTGACCCCGCACCTGAAAACAGATCGGGTGAACATCACCTGATCCCGGACATGTTCACTGATCCAGCACCTGGAAACAGACCACGTGAACATCACATAACCCTGGACATGTTCACTGACCCAGCACCTGGAAACTGACCAGATGAACATGATCAAACCCAGGACATGTTCAGTGACCCATCACCTGGAAACTGACCAGGTGACCATCAACTAACCCAAGACCTGTTCACTGACCCATCACCTGGAAACTGACCAGGTGAACATAACCTAGCCCAGGACATGTTCACTGACCCAGAATCTGGAAACTGACCAGGTGAACAACACCTAACCCAGGACATGTTCACTGCCCCAGAACCTGGAAGCTGACCAGGAGATGATCATCTAACCCAGGACACGTTCACTGACCTAGCTCCTGGAAATTTACCAGGTGAAAATCACCTAACCCAGGACATGTTCACTGGGCCAGCAACTGGAATCTGATCATGTGATCATCACGTAATCCCGGACATGGTAACTGACCCAGCACCTGGAAACTGACCACGTGAATTTCACATAAGCCTGGACATGATCACTGACTCAGCACCTGTAAACTGACCAGGTTAGAATCACATAACCCAGGACATGTTCACTGACCCAGCACCTGGAAACTGACCAGATGAACATGACCTAACCCAGGACATGTTCAGTGACCCAGCACCTGGAAAGTCACCAGGTGAACATCACTAACCCCGGACATGTTCACTGACCCAGCACCTGTAAACTGACCAGGTGTACATCACCTAACCCAGGACATGTTCACTGATCCAGCACCTGGATACTGACCACGTGAACATCACATAACCCTGGACATGTTCACTGACTCAGCACCTGTGAACTGACCAGGTTAGCATCACATAACCCAGGACATGTTTACTGACCCAGCACCTGGAAACTGACCAGATGAACATGACCTAACCCAGGACTTGTTCACTGACCTAGCACCTGGAAACTGACCAGGTAAACATAACCAGTCCCAGGACATGTTCACTGACCCAGCACCTGGAAACTGACCAGGTGACCGTCACTTAACCCAGGACATGTTCACTGAACCTGCACCTGGAAACTGATCAGGAGATCATCACCTAACCCAGGACATGTTCAGTGAGCCAGCACCTGGAAACCCACCAGGTGATCATCACCTAACCTAGGACATGTTCACTGACTCAGCACCTGGAATCTGACCAGGTTAGCATCACATTACCCAGGGCATGTTTAACGACACAGCACCTGGTTACTGACCAGGTGAACATGACCTAACCCAGGACATATTCAGTGACCCAGAATCTTGAAACTGACCAGGTGAACATCACCTAGCCCAGGACATGTTCACTGACACAGAATCTGGAAACTGACCAGGTGAACAACACCTAACCCAGGACACGTTCACTGACCTAGCCCCTGGAAATTTACCAGGTGAAAATCACATAACCCAGGACATGTTCACTGGGCCAGCACCTGGAATCTGATCATGTGATCATCACGTAATCCCGGACATGGTAACTGACCCAGCACCTGGAAACTGACCACGTGAATTTCACATAAGCCTGGACATGGTCACTGACTCAGCACCTGGAAACTGACCAGATGAACATGACCTAACCCAGGACATGTTCAGTGACCCAGCACCTGGAAAGTGACAGGTGAACATCACTAACCCCGGACATGTTCACTGACCCAGCACCTGTAAACTGACAAGGTGTACATCACCTAACCCAGGACATGTTCACTGATCCAGCACCTGGAAACTGACCACGTGAACATCACATAACCCTGGACATGTTCACTGACTCAGCACCTGTGAACTGACCAGGTTAGCATCACATAACCCAGGACATTTTCACTGACCCAGCACCTGGAAACTGACCAGATGCACATGACCTAACCCAGGACATGTTCAGTGACCCATCACCTGGAAACTGACCAGGTGACAATCACCTAGCCCAGGACCTGTTCACTGACCCAGAATCTGGAAACTGACCAGGTAAACAACACCTAACCCAGGACATGTTCACTGACCCAGAACCTGGAAACTGACCAGATGAACATCACCAGACCCAGGACATGTTCACTGACCCAGCACCTGGAAACTGACCAGGTGATCGTCACAGAACCCAGGACATGTTCACTGACCCAGCATCTGGAAACTGACCAGATGAACATGACCGAACCTAGGACATGTTCAGTGACCCATCACCTGGAAACTGACCAGATGACCATCACCTAGCCCAGGACATGTTCACTGGGCCAGCACCTGGAATCTGATCATGTGATCATCACGTATTCCCGGACATGGTAACTGACCCAGCACCTGGAAACTGACCACGTGAATTTCACATAAGCCTGGACATGGTCACTGACTCAGCACCTGTAAACTGACCAGGTTAGAATCACATAACCCAGGACATGTTCACTGACCCAGCACCTGGAAACTGACCAGATGAACATGACCTAACCCAGGACATGTTCAGTGACCCATCACCTGGAAACTGACCAGGTGACAATCACCTAACCCAGGACATGTTCACTGACCCAGCACCTGGAAACTGACCAGGTGAACGTCACCTAACCCAGGACATGTTCACTGACCTAGCACCTGGAAACTGACCAGGTAAACATCACCAGACCCAGGACATGTTCACTGACCCAGCACCTGGAAACTGACCAGGTGATCGTCACAGAACCCAGGACATGTTCACTGACCCAGCATCTGGAAACTGACCAGATGAACATGACCTAACCCAGGACATGTTCAGTGACCCATCACCTGGAAACTGACCAGATGCTCATCACCTAACCCAGGACATGTTCACTGACCCAGAATCTGAAAACTGAACAGGTAAACAACACCGATCCCAGGACATGTTCACTGACCCAGAACCTGGAAACTGACCAGGTGAACATCACCTAACCCAGGACATGTTCACTGACCCATCACCTGGAAACTGACCAGGTAAACATCACCAGACCCAGGACATGTTCACTGACCCAGCACCTGGAAACTGACCAGGTGATCGTCACATAACCCAGGACATGTTCACTGACCGTGCACCTGGAAACTGACCAGGAGATCATCACCTATCCCAGGACATGTTCACTGACCCGAAACGTGGAAACTGACCATGAGATCATCACCTAACCCAGGACACTTTCACTGACCTAGCCCCTGGAGGTTTACCAGGTGAAAATCACCTAACCCAGGACATGTTCACTGATCCAGCACCTGGAAACTGACCAGGTGATCGTCACCTAACCTAGGACATGTTCACTGGCCCAGCACCTGGAATCTGACCAAGTGAACATCACGTAATCCCGGATATGGTAACTGACCCAGCACCTGGAAACTGACCAGGTGAACATCACCTAACCCAGGACATGTTCACTGACCCAGCACCTGGAAACTGACCAGGTGAACGTCACCTAACCCAGGACATGTTCACTGACCTAGTACCTGGAAGCTGACCAGGAGATGATCATCTAACCCAGGACACGTTCACTGACCTAGCTCCTGGAAATTTACCAGGTGAAAGTCACCTAACCCAGGACATGTTCACTGGGCCAGCACCTGGAATCTGATCATGTGATCATCACGTAATCCCGGACATGGTAACTGACCCAGCACCTGGAAACTGACCACGTGAGTTTCACATAAGCCTGGACATGATCACTGACTCAGCACCTGTAAACTGACCAGGTTAGAAACACATAACCCAGGACATGTTCACTGACCCAGCACCTGGAAACTGACCAGATGAACATGACCTAACCCAGGACATGTTCAGTGACCCAGCACCTGGAAAGTCACCAGGTGAACATCACTAACCCCGGACATGTTCACTGACCCAGCACCTGTAAAGTGACCAGGTGTACATCACCTAACCCAGGACATGTTCACTGATCCAGCACCTGGATACTGACCACGTGAACATCACATAACCCTGGACATGTTCACTGACTCAGCACCTGTGAACTGACCAGGTTAGCATCACATAACCCAGGACATGTTTACTGACCCAGCACCTGGAAACTGACCAGATGAACATGACCTAACCCAGGACATGCTCAGTGACCCATCACCTGGAAACTGACCAGGTGACAATCACCTAGCCCAGGACTTGTTCACTGACCCAGAACCTGGAAACTGACCAGATGAACATCACCTAACCCAGGACTTGTTCACTGACCTAGCACCTGGAAACTGACCAGGTAAACATAACCAGTCCCAGGACATGTTCACTGACCCAGCACCTGGAAACTGACCAGGTGACCGTCACATAACCCAGGACATGTTCACTGAACCTGCACCTGGAAACTGATCAGGAGATCATCACCTAACCCAGGACATGTTCAGTGAGCCAGCACCTGGAAACCCACCAGGTGATCATCACCTAACCTAGGACATGTTCACTGACTCAGCACCTGTGAACTGACCAGGTTAGCATCACATAACCCAGGACATGTTTACTGACCCAGCACCTGGAAACTGACCAGATGAACATGACCTAACCCAGGACTTGTTCACTGACCTAGCACCTGGAAACTGACCAGGTAAACATAACCAGTCCCAGGACATGTTCACTGACCCAGCACCTGGAAACTGACAAGGTGACCGTCACTTAACCCAGGACATGTTCACTGAACCTGCACCTGGAAACTGATCAGGAGATCATCACCTAACCCAGGACATGTTCAGTGAGCCAGCACCTGGAAACCCACCAGGTGATCATCACCTAACCTAGGACATGTTCACTGACTCAGCACCTGGAATCTGACCAGGTTAGCATCACATTACCCAGGGCATGTTTAACGACACAGCACCTGGTTACTGACCAGGTGAACATGACCTAACCCAGGACATATTCAGTGACCCAGAATCTGGAAACTGACCAGGTGAACATCACCTAGCCCAGGACATGTTCACTGACACAGAATCTGGAAACTGACCAGGTGAACAACACCTAACCCAGGACACGTTCACTGACCTAGCCCCTGGAAATTTACCAGGTGAAAGTCACATAACCCAGGACATGTTCACTGGGCCAGCACCTGGAATCTGATCATGTGATCATCACGTAATCCCGGACATGGTAACTGACCCAGCACCTGGAAACTGACCACGTGAATTTCACATAAGCCTGGACATGGTCACTGACTCAGCACCTGGAAACTGACCAGATGAACATGACCTAACCCAGGACATGTTCAGTGACCCAGCACCTGGAAAGTGACAGGTGAACATCACTAACCCCGGACATGTTCACTGACCCAGCACCTGTAAACTGACAAGGTGTACATCACCTAACCCAGGACATGTTCACTGATCCAGCACCTGGAAACTGACCACGTGAACATCACATAACCCTGGACATGTTCACTGACTCAGCACCTGTGAACTGACCAGGTTAGCATCACATAACCCAGGACATTTTCACTGACCCAGCACCTGGAAACTGACCAGATGCACATGACCTAACCCAGGACATGTTCAGTGACCCATCACCTGGAAACTGACCAGGTGACAATCACCTAGCCCAGGACCTGTTCACTGACCCAGAATCTGGAAACTGACCAGGTAAACAACACCTAACCCAGGACATGTTCACTGACCCAGAACCTGGAAACTGACCAGATGAACATCACCAGACCCAGGACATGTTCACTGACCCAGCACCTGGAAACTGACCAGGTGATCGTCACAGAACCCAGGACATGTTCACTGACCCAGCATCTGGAAACTGACCAGATGAACATGACCGAACCTAGGACATGTTCAGTGACCCATCACCTGGAAACTGACCAGATGACCATCACCTAGCCCAGGACATGTTCACTGGGCCAGCACCTGGAATCTGATCATGTGATCATCACGTATTCCCGGACATGGTAACTGACCCAGCACCTGGAAACTGACCACGTGAATTTCACATAAGCCTGGACATGGTCACTGACTCAGCACCTGTAAACTGACCAGGTTAGAATCACATAACCCAGGACATGTTCACTGACCCAGCACCTGGAAACTGACCAGATGAACATGACCTAACCCAGGACATGTTCAGTGACCCATCACCTGGAAACTGACCAGGTGACAATCACCTAACCCAGGACATGTTCACTGACCCAGCACCTGGAAACTGACCAGGTGAACGTCACCTAACCCAGGACATGTTCACTGACTTAGCACCTGGAAACTGACCAGGTAAACATCACCAGACCCAGGACATGTTCACTGACCCAGCACCTGGAAACTGACCAGGTGATCGTCACAGAACCCAGGACATGTTCACTGACCCAGCATCTGGAAACTGACCAGATGAACATGACCTAACCCAGGACATGTTCAGTGACCCATCACCTGGAAACTGACCAGATGCTCATCACCTAACCCAGGACATGTTCACTGACCCAGAATCTGAAAACTGAACAGGTAAACAACACCGATCCCAGGACATGTTCACTGACCCAGAACCTGGAAACTGACCAGGTGAACATCACCTAACCCAGGACATGTTCACTGACCCATCACCTGGAAACTGACCAGGTAAACATCACCAGACCCAGGACATGTTCACTGACCCAGCACCTGGAAACTGACCAGGTGATCGTCACATAACCCAGGACATGTTCACTGACCGTGCACCTGGAAACTGACCAGGAGATCATCACCTATCCCAGGACATGTTCACTGACCCGAAACGTGGAAACTAACCATGAGATCATCACCTAACCCAGGACACTTTCACTGACCTAGCCCCTGGAAGTTTACCAGGTGAAAATCACCTAACCCAGGACATGTTCACTGATCCAGCACCTGGAAACTGACCAGGTGATCGTTACCTAACCTAGGACATGTTCACTGGCCCAGCACCTGGAATCTGACCAAGTGAACATCACGTAATCCCGGATATGGTAACTGACCCAGCACCTGGAAACTGACCAGGTGAACATCACCTAACCCAGGACATGTTCACTGACCCAGCACCTGGAAACTGACCAGGTGAACGTCACCTAACCCAGGACATGTTCACTGACCTAGTACCTGGAAGCTGACCAGGAGATGATCATCTAACCCAGGACACGTTCACTGACCTAGCTCCTGGAAATTTACCAGGTGAAAGTCACCTAACCCAGGACATGTTCACTGGGCCAGCACCTGGAATCTGATCATGTGATCATCACGTAATCCCGGACATGGTAACTGACCCAGCACCTGGAAACTGACCACGTGAGTTTCACATAAGCCTGGACATGATCACTGACTCAGCACCTGTAAACTGACCAGGTTAGAAACACATAACCCAGGACATGTTCACTGACCCAGCACCTGGAAACTGACCAGATGAACATGACCTAACCCAGGACATGTTCAGTGACCCAGCACCTGGAAAGTCACCAGGTGAACATCACTAACCCCGGACATGTTCACTGACCCAGCACCTGTAAAGTGACCAGGTGTACATCACCTAACCCAGGACATGTTCACTGATCCAGCACCTGGATACTGACCACGTGAACATCACATAACCCTGGACATGTTCAATGACTCAGCACCTGTGAACTGACCAGGTTAGCATCACATAACCCAGGACATGTTTACTGACCCAGCACCTGGAAACTGACCAGATGAACATGACCTAACCCAGGACATGCTCAGTGACCCATCACCTGGAAACTGACCAGGTGACAATCACCTAGCCCAGGACTTGTTCACTGACCCAGAACCTGGAAACTGACCAGATGAACATCACCTAACCCAGGACTTGTTCACTGACCTAGCACCTGGAAACTGACCAGGTAAACATAACCAGTCCCAGGACATGTTCACTGACCCAGCACCTGGAAACTGACCAGGTGACCGTCACATAACCCAGGACATGTTCACTGAACCTGCACCTGGAAACTGATCAGGAGATCATCACCTAACCCAGGACATGTTCAGTGAGCCAGCACCTGGAATCCCACCAGGTGATCATCACCTAACCTAGGACATGTTCACTGACTCAGCACCTGGAATCTGACCAGGTGAGCATCACATTACCCAGGGCATGTTTACTGACCCAGCACCTGGTAACTGACCAGGTGAACATGACCTAACCCAGGACATATTCAGTGACCCAGAATCTGGAAACTGACCAGGTGAACATCACTTAGCCCAGGACATGTTCACTGACACAGAATCTGGAAACTGACCAGGTGAACAACACCTAACCCAGGACATGTTCACTGCCCCAAAACCTGGAATCTGACCATGCGATAATCACCTAACCCAGGACACGTTCACTGACCTAGCCCCTTGAAATTTACCAGGTGAAAATCACATAACCCAGGACATGTTCACTGGGCCAGCACCTGGAATCTGATCATGTGATCATCACGTAATCCCGGACATGGTAACTGACCCAGCACCTGGAAACTGACCACGTCAATTTCACATAAGCCTGGACATGGTCACTGACTCAGCACCTGGAAACTGACCAGATGAACATGACCTAACCCAGGACATGTTCAGTGACCCAGCACCTGGAAAGTGACAGGTGAACATCACTAACCCCGGACATGTTCACTGACCCAGCACCTGTAAACTGACAAGGTGTACATCACCTAACCCAGGACATGTTCACTGATCCAGCACCTGGAAACTGACCACGTGAACATCACATAACCCTGGACATGTTCACTGACTCAGCACCTGTGAACTGACCAGGTTAGCATCACATAACCCAGGACATTTTCACTGACCCAGCACCTGGAAACTGACCAGATGCACATGACCTAACCCAGGACATGTTCAGTGACCCATCACCTGGAAACTGACCAGGTGACAATCACCTAGCCCAGGACCTGTTCACTGACCCAGAATCTGGAAACTGACCAGGTAAACAACACCTAACCCAGGACATGTTCACTGACCCAGAACCTGGAAACTGACCAGATGAACATCACCAGACCCAGGACATGTTCACTGACCCAGCACCTGGAAACTGACCAGGTGATCGTCACAGAACCCAGGACATGTTCACTGACCCAGCATCTGGAAACTGACCAGATGAACATGACCGAACCTAGGACATGTTCAGTGACCCATCACCTGGAAACTGACCAGATGACCATCACCTAGCCCAGGACATGTTCACTGGGCCAGCACCTGGAATCTGATCATGTGATCATCACGTATTCCCGGACATGGTAACTGACCCAGCACCTGGAAACTGACCACGTGAATTTCACATAAGCCTGGACATGGTCACTGACTCAGCACCTGTAAACTGACCAGGTTAGAATCACATAACCCAGGACATGTTCACTGACCCAGCACCTGGAAACTGACCAGATGAACATGACCTAACCCAGGACATGTTCAGTGACCCATCACCTGGAAACTGACCAGGTGACAATCACCTAACCCAGGACATGTTCACTGACCCAGCACCTGGAAACTGACCAGGTGAACGTCACCTAACCCAGGACATGTTCACTGACTTAGCACCTGGAAACTGACCAGGTAAACATCACCAGACCCAGGACATGTTCACTGACCCAGCACCTGGAAACTGACCAGGTGATCGTCACAGAACCCAGGACATGTTCACTGACCCAGCATCTGGAAACTGACCAGATGAACATGACCTAACCCAGGACATGTTCAGTGACCCATCACCTGGAAACTGACCAGATGCTCATCACCTAACCCAGGACATGTTCACTGACCCAGAATCTGAAAACTGAACAGGTAAACAACACCGATCCCAGGACATGTTCACTGACCCAGAACCTGGAAACTGACCAGGTGAACATCACCTAACCCAGGACATGTTCACTGACCCATCACCTGGAAACTGACCAGGTAAACATCACCAGACCCAGGACATGTTCACTGACCCAGCACCTGGAAACTGACCAGGTGATCGTCACATAACCCAGGACATGTTCACTGACCGTGCACCTGGAAACTGACCAGGAGATCATCACCTATCCCAGGACATGTTCACTGACCCGAAACGTGGAAACTAACCATGAGATCATCACCTAACCCAGGACACTTTCACTGACCTAGCCCCTGGAAGTTTACCAGGTGAAAATCACCTAACCCAGGACATGTTCACTGATCCAGCACCTGGAAACTGACCAGGTGATCGTTACCTAACCTAGGACATGTTCACTGGCCCAGCACCTGGAATCTGACCAAGTGAACATCACGTAATCCCGGATATGGTAACTGACCCAGCACCTGGAAACTGACCAGGTGAACATCACCTAACCCAGGACATGTTCACTGACCCAGCACCTGGAAACTGACCAGGTGAACGTCACCTAACCCAGGACATGTTCACTGACCTAGTACCTGGAAGCTGACCAGGAGATGATCATCTAACCCAGGACACGTTCACTGACCTAGCTCCTGGAAATTTACCAGGTGAAAGTCACCTAACCCAGGACATGTTCACTGGGCCAGCACCTGGAATCTGATCATGTGATCATCACGTAATCCCGGACATGGTAACTGACCCAGCACCTGGAAACTGACCACGTGAGTTTCACATAAGCCTGGACATGATCACTGACTCAGCACCTGTAAACTGACCAGGTTAGAAACACATAACCCAGGACATGTTCACTGACCCAGCACCTGGAAACTGACCAGATGAACATGACCTAACCCAGGACATGTTCAGTGACCCAGCACCTGGAAAGTCACCAGGTGAACATCACTAACCCCGGACATGTTCACTGACCCAGCACCTGTAAAGTGACCAGGTGTACATCACCTAACCCAGGACATGTTCACTGATCCAGCACCTGGATACTGACCACGTGAACATCACATAACCCTGGACATGTTCAATGACTCAGCACCTGTGAACTGACCAGGTTAGCATCACATAACCCAGGACATGTTTACTGACCCAGCACCTGGAAACTGACCAGATGAACATGACCTAACCCAGGACATGCTCAGTGACCCATCACCTGGAAACTGACCAGGTGACAATCACCTAGCCCAGGACTTGTTCACTGACCCAGAACCTGGAAACTGACCAGATGAACATCACCTAACCCAGGACTTGTTCACTGACCTAGCACCTGGAAACTGACCAGGTAAACATAACCAGTCCCAGGACATGTTCACTGACCCAGCACCTGGAAACTGACCAGGTGACCGTCACATAACCCAGGACATGTTCACTGAACCTGCACCTGGAAACTGATCAGGAGATCATCACCTAACCCAGGACATGTTCAGTGAGCCAGCACCTGGAATCCCACCAGGTGATCATCACCTAACCTAGGACATGTTCACTGACTCAGCACCTGGAATCTGACCAGGTGTGCATCACATTACCCAGGGCATGTTTACTGACCCAGCACCTGGTAACTGACCAGGTGAACATGACCTAACCCAGGACATATTCAGTGACCCAGAATCTGGAAACTGACCAGGTGAACATCACTTAGCCCAGGACATGTTCACTGACACAGAATCTGGAAACTGACCAGGTGAACAACACCTAACCCAGGACATGTTCACTGCCCCAAAACCTGGAATCTGACCATGCGATAATCACCTAACCCAGGACACGTTCACTGACCTAGCCCCTTGAAATTTACCAGGTGAAAATCACATAACCCAGGACATGTTCACTGGGCCAGCACCTGGAATCTGATCATGTGATCATCACGTAATCCCGGACATGGTAACTGACCCAGCACCTGGAAACTGACCACGTCAATTTCACATAAGCCTGGACATGGTCACTGACTCAGCACCTGGAAACTGACCAGATGAACATGACCTAACCCAGGACATGTTCAGTGACCCAGCACCTGGAAAGTGACAGGTGAACATCACTAACCCCGGACATGTTCACTGACCCAGCACCTGTAAACTGACAAGGTGTACATCACCTAACCCAGGACATGTTCACTGATCCAGCACCTGGAAACTGACCACGTGAACATCACATAACCCTGGACATGTTCACTGACTCAGCACCTGTGAACTGACCAGGTTAGCATCACATAACCCAGGACATTTTCACTGACCCAGCACCTGGAAACTGACCAGATGCACATGACCTAACACAGGACATGTTCACTGACCCATCACCTGGAAACTGACCAGGTGACAATCACCTAGCCCAGGACCTGTTCACTGACCCAGAATCTGGAAACTGACCAGGTAAACAACACCTAACCCAGGACATGTTCACTGACCCAGAACCTGGAAACTGACCAGATGAACATCACCAGACCCAGGACATGTTCACTGACCCAGCACCTGGAAACTGACCAGGTGATCGTCACAGAACCCAGGACATGTTCACTGACCCAGCATCTGGAAACTGACCAGATGAACATGACCTAACCCAGGACATGTTCAGTGACCCATCACCTGGAAACTGACCAGATGACCATCACCTAGCCCAGGACATGTTCACTGGGCCAGCACCTGGAATCTGATCATGTGATCATCACGTAATCCCGGACATGGTAACTGACCCAGCACCTGGAAACTGACCACGTGAATTTCACATAAGCCTGGACATGGTCACTGACTCAGCAACTGTAAACTGACCAGGTTAGAATCACATAACCCAGGACATGTTCACTGACCCAGCACCTGGAAACTGACCAGATGAACATGACCTAACCCAGGACATGTTCAGTGACCCATCACCTGGAAACTGACCAGGTGACAATCACCTAACCCAGGACATGTTCACTGACCCAGCACCTGGAAACTGACCAGGTGAACGTCACCTAACCCAGGACATGTTCACTGACCTAGCACCTGGAAACTGACCAGGTAAACATCACCAGACCCAGGACATGTTCACTGACCCAGCACCTGGAAACTGACCAGGTGATCGTCACAGAACCCAGGACATGTTCACTGACCCAGCATCTGGAAACTGACCAGATGAACATGACCTAACCCAGGACATGTTCAGTGACCCATCACCTGGAAACTGACCAGATGATCATCACCTAGCCCAGGACATGTTCACTGAACCAGAATCTGAAAACTGAACAGGTAAACAACACCGATCCCAGGACATGTTCACTGACCCAGAACCTGGAAACTGACCAGGTGAACATCACCTAACCCAGTACATGTTCACTGACCCATTACCTGGAAACTGACCAGGTGATCGTCACATAACCCAGGACATGTTCACTGACCGTGCACCTGGAAACTGACCAGGAGATCATCACCTATCCCAGGACATGTTCACTGACCCGAAACGTGGAAACTGACCATGAGATCATCACCTAACCCAGGACACTTTCACTGACCTAGCCCCTGGAAGTTTACCAGGTGAAAATCACCTAACCCAGGACATGTTCACTGATCCAGCACCTGGAAACTGACCAGGTGATCGTCACCTAACCTAGGACATGTTCACTGGCCCAGCACCTGGAATCTGACCAAGTGAACATCACGTAATCCCGGATATGGTAACTGACTCAGCACCTGGAAACTGACCAGGTGAACATCACCTAACCCAGGACATGTTCACTGACCCAGCACCTGGAAACTGACCAGGTGAACGTCACCTAACCCAGGACATGTTCACTGACCTAGTACCTGGAAAGAGACCAGGTAAACATCACCAGACCAAGGACATGTTTACTGAACCAGCACCTGGAAACTGACCAGGTGATCGTCACAGAACCCAGGACATGTTCACTGACCCAGCATCTGGAAACTGACCAGATGAACATGACCTAACCCAGGACATGTTCAGTGACCCATCACCTGGAAACTGACCAGATGACCATCACCTAGCCCAGGACATGTTCACTGGGCCAGCACCTGGAATCTGATCATGTGATCATCACGTAATCCCGGACATGGTAACTGACCCAGCAACTGGAAACTGACCACGTGAATTTCACATAAGCCTGGACATGGTCACTGACTCAGCACCTGTAAACTGACCAGGTTAGAATCACATAACCCAGGACATGTTCACTGACCCAGCACCTGGAAACTGACCAGATGAACATGACCTAACCCAGGACATGTTCAGTGACCCAGCACCTGGAAAGTGACAGGTGAACATCACTAACCCCGGACATGTTCACTGACCCAGCACCTGCAAACTGACAAGGTGTACATCACCTAACCCAGGACATGTTCACTGATCCAGCACCTGGAATCTGACCACGTGAACATCACATAACCCTGGACATGTTCACTGACTCAGCACCTGTGAACTGACCAGGTTAGCATCACATAACCCAGGACATTTTCACTGACCCAGCACCTGGAAACTGACCAGATGCACATGACCTAACCCAGGACATGTTCAGTGACCCATCACCTGGAAACTGACCAGGTGACAATCACCTAGCCCAGGACCTGTTCACTGACCCAGAATCTGGAAACTGACCAGGTAAACAACACCTAACCCAGGACATGTTCACTGACCCAGAACCTGGAAACTGACAAGATGAACATCACCTAACCCAGGACATGTTCACTGACCCAGCAACTGGAAACTGACCAGGTGAACGTCACCTAACCCAGGACATGTTCACTGACCTAGCACCTGGAAACTGACCAGGTAAACATCACCAGACCCAGGACATGTTCACTGACCCAGCACCTGGAAACTGACCAGGTGAGCGTCACAGAACCCAGGACATGTTCACTGACCCAGCATCTGGAAACTGACCAGATGAACATGACCTAACCCAGGACATGTTCAGTGACCCATCACCTGGAAACTGACCAGATGATCATCACCTAGCCAAGGACATGTTCACTGACCCAGAATCTGAAAACTGAACAGGTAAACAACACCGAACCCAGGACATGTTCACTGACCCAGCACCTGGAAACTGACCAGGTAAACATCACCAGACCCAGGACATGTTCACTGACCCAGCACCTGGAAACTGACCAGGTGATCGTCACATAACCCAGGACATGTTCACTGACCATGCACCTGGAAACTGACCAGGAGATCATCACCTATCCCAGGACATGTTCACTGACCCGAAACGTGGAAACTGACCATGAGATCATCACCTAACCCAGGACACTTTCAATGACCTAGCCCCTGGAAGTTTACCAGTTGAAAATCACCTAACCCAGGACATGTTCACTGATCCAGCACCTGGAAACTGACCAGGTGATCGTCACCTAACCTAGGACATGTTCACTGGCCCAGCACCTGGAATCTGACCAAGTGAACATCACGTAATCCCGGATATGGTAACTGACCCAGCACCTGGAAACTGACCAGGTGAACATCACCTAACCCAGGACATGTTCACTGACCCAGCACCTGGAAACTGACCAGGTGAACGTCACCTAACCCAGGACATGTTCACTGACCTAGTACCTGGAAACTGACCAGGTAAACATCACCAGACCCAGGACATGTTGACTGAACCAGCACCTGGAAACTGACCAGGTGATCGTCACAGAACCCAGGACATGTACACTGACCCAGCATCTGGAAACTGACCAGGAGATCATCACCTATCCCAGGACATGTTCACTGACCCGAAACGTGGAAACTGACCATGAGATCATCACCTAACCCAGGACACTTTCACTGACCTAGCCCCTGGAAGTTTACCAGATGAACATGACCTAACCCCGGACATGTTCAGTGACCCATCACCTGGAAACTGACCAGATGACCATCACCTAGCCCAGGACATGTTCACTGGGCCAGCACCTGGAATCTGATCATGTGATCATCACGTAATCCCGGACATGGTAACTGACCCAGCAACTGGAAACTGAACACGTGAATTTCACATAAGCCTGGACATGGTCACTGACTCAGCACCTGTAAACTGACCAGGTTAGAATCACATAACCCAGGACATGTTCACTGACCCAGCACCTGGAAACTGACCAGATGAACATGACCTAACCCAGGACATGTTCAGTGACCCAGCACCTGGAAAGTGACAGGTGGACATCACTATCCCCGGACATGTTCACTGACCCAGCACCTGCAAACTGACAAGGTGTACATCACCTAACCCAGGACATGTTCACTGATCCAGCACCTGTGAACTGACCAGGTTAGCATCACATAACCCAGGACATTTTCACTGACCCATCACCTGGAAACTGACCAGGTGACAATCACCTAGCCCAGGACCTGTTCACTGACCCATAATCTGGAAACTGACCAGGTAAACAACACCTAACCCAGGACATGTTCGCTGACCCAGAACCTGGAAACTGACCAGATGAACTTCACCTAACCCAGGACATGTTCACTGACCCAGCACCTGGAAACTGACCAGGTGAACATCACCTAACCCAGGACATGTTCACTGACCCAGCACCTGGAAACTGACCAGGTAAACATCACCAGACCCAGGACATGTTCACTGACCCAGCACCTGGAAACTGACCAGGTGAGCGTCACAGAACCCAGGACATGTTCACTGACCCAGCATCTGGAAACTGACCAGATGAACATGACCTAACCCAGGACATGTTCAGTGACCCAGCACCTGGAAACTGACCAGATGACGATCACCTATCCCAGGACATGTTCACTGACACAGAATCTGAAAGCTGAACAGGTAAACAACACCGAACCCAGGACATGTTCACTGACCCAGAAACTGGAAACTGACCAGGTGAACATCACCTAACCCAGGACATGTTCACTGACCCAGCACCTGGAAACTGACCAGGTAAACATTACCAGACCCAGGACATGTTCACTGACCCAGCACCTGGAAACTGACCAGGTGATCGTCACATAACCCAGGACATGTTCACTGACCGTGCACCTGGAAACTGACCAGGAGATCATCACCTATCCCAGGACATGTTCACTGACCCGAAACGTGGAAACTAACCATGAGATCATCACCTAACCCAGGACACTTTCACTGACCTAGCCCCTGGAAGTTTACCAGGTGAAAATCACCAGACCCAGGACATGTTCACTGACCTAGTACCTGGAAACTGACCAGGTAAACATCACCAGACCCAGGACATGTTCACTGAACCAGCACCTGGAAACTGACCAGGTGAACGTCACCTAACCCAGGACATGTTCACTGACCTAGTACATGGATACTGACCAGGTAAACATCACCAGACCCAGGACATGTTCACTGACCCAGCATCTGGAAACTGACCAGATGAACATGACCTAACCCAGGACATGTTCAGTGACCCAGCACCTGGAAAGTGACAGGTGAACATCACTAACCCCGGACATGTTCACTGACCCAGCACCTGCAAACTGACAAGGTGTACATCACCTAACCCAGGACATGTTCACTGATCCAGCACCTGGAAACTGACCACGTGAACATCACATAACCCTGGAAATGTTCACTGACTCAGCACCTGTGAACTGACCAGGTTAGAATCACATAACCCAGGACATTTTCACTGACCCAGCACCTGGAAACTGACCAGATGCACATGACCTAACCCAGGACATGTTCAGTGACCCATCACCTGGAAACTGACCAGGTGACAATCACCTAGCCCAGGACCTGTTCACTGACCCAGAATCTGAAAACTGACCAGGTAAACAACACCTAACCCAGGACATGTTCACTGACCCAGAACCTGGAAACTGACCAGATGAACATCACCTAACCCAGGACATGTTCACTGACCCAGCACCTGGAAACTGACCAGGTGAACGTCACCTAACCCAGGACATGTTCACTGACCTAGCACCTGGAAACTGACCAGGTAAACATCACCAGACCCAGGACATGTTCACTGACCCAGCACCTGGAAACTGACCAGGTGATCGTCACAGAACCCAGGACATGTTCACTGACCCAGCATCTGGAAACTGACCAGATGAACATGACCTAACCCAGGACATGTTCAGTGACCCATCACCTGGAAACTGACCAGGTGAACATCACCTAACCCAGGACATGTTCACTGACCCAGCACCTGGAAACTGACCAGGTAAACATCACCAGACCCAGGACATGTTCACTAACCCAGCACCTGGAAACTGACCAGGTGATCGTCACATAACCCAGGACATGTTCACTGACCGTGCACCTGGAAACTGACCAGGAGATCATCACCTATCCCAGGACATGCTCACTGACCCGAAACGTGGAAACTGACCATGAGCTCATCACCTAACCCAGGACACTTTCACTGACCTAGCCCCTGGAAGTTTACCAGGTGAAAATCACCTAAACCAGGACATGTTCACTGATCCAGCACCTGGAAACTGACCAGGTGATCGTCACCGAACCCAGGACATGTTCACTGGCCCAGCACCTGGAATCTGACCATGTGAACATCACGTCATCCCGAATATGGTAACTGACCCAGCACCTGGAAAATGACCAGGTGAACATCACCTAACCCAGGACATGGTCACTGACCCAGCACATGGAAACTGACCAGGTGAACATCACCTAAACCAGGACATGTTCAACTGACCCAGCACCTGAAAACAGACCAGGTAAACATCACCTAACTTAGGACACGTTCACTGACAACGCACCTGAAAACGGTCCAGGTGTACATCACCTGATCCCGGACACGGTCACTGACCCAGCACCTGGAAACTGACCAGGTGAACATCACTAACCACGGACATGGTCACTGACCCAGCACCTGGAAACTGACCAGGTGAACAACACCTAACCCAGGACATGTTCAGTGACCCATCACCTGGAAACTGACCAGGTGGCCATCACCTAACCCAGGACATGTTCACTGACCCAGAATCTGGAAACAGACCAAGTGAACAACACCGAACCCAGGACATGTTCACTGTCCCAGCACCTGGAGCCTGACCAGATGAACTTCACCTAACCCAGGACATGTTCACTGAACCAGCACCTGGAAACTGACCAGGTGATCGTCACATAACCCAGGACATGTTCACTGACACTGCACCTGGAAACTGACCATGTGAACATCACCTAAACTAGGACATTTTCACTGTCCCAGCACGTGGAGACTGACCAGGTGATCGTCACATAACCCAGGACATGTTCACTGACCCTGCACCTGGAAACTGACCAGGAGATCAACACCTAACCCAGGACATTTTCACTGACCCAGCACGTGGAGACTGACCACGTGAGCATCACATAATCCAGGACATGTTCAGTGAGCCAGCACGTGGAAACCCACCGGGTGATCATCACCTAAATTAGGACATGTTCACTGACTCAGCACCTGGAATCTGACCAGGTGAACATGACCTAACCCAGGATATATTCAGTGAACCAGAATCTGGAAACTGACCAGTTGAACATCACCTAGCCCAGGACATGTTCACTGACCCATAATCTGGAAACTGACCAGGTGAACAACACCTAAACCAGGACATGTTCACTGCCCCAGAACCTGGAATCTGACCATGAGATAATCACCTAACCCAGGACACGTTCACTGACCTAGCACCTGGACATTTACCAGGTGAAAATCACCTAACCCAGGACATGTTCACTGGGACAGCACCTGGAATCTGACCACGTGAATTTCACATAAGCCTGGACATGGTCACTGACTCAGCACCTGTAAACTGACCAGGTTAGAATCACATAACCCAGGACATGTTCACTGAACCAGCACCTGGAAACTGACCAGATGAACATGACCTAACCCAGGACATGTTCAGTGACCCAGCACCTGGAAAGTGACCAGGTGAACATCACTAACCCCGGACATGTTCACTGACCCAGAACCTGTAAACTGACCAGGTGTACATCACCTAACCCAGGACATGTTCACTGATCCAGCACCTGGAAACTGACCACGTGAACATCACATAACCCTGGACATGTTCACTGACTCAGCACCTGTGAACTGACCAGGTTAGCATCACATAACCCAGGACATGTTCACTGACCCAGCACCTGGAAACTGACCAGATGAACATGACCTAACCCAGGACATGTTCAGTGACCCATCACCTGGAAACTGACCAGGTGACAATCACCTAGCCCAGGACCTGTTCACTGACCCAGAATCTGGAAACTGACCAGGTAAACAACACCTAACCCAGGACATGTTCACTGACCCAGAACCTGGAAACTGACCAGATGAACATCACCTAACCCAGGACATGTTCACTGACCCAGCACCTGGAAACTGACCAGGTGAACATCACCTAACCCAGGACATGTTCACTGACCTAGCACCTGGAAACTGACCAGGTAAACATCACCAGACCCAGGACATGTTCACTGACCCAGCACCTGGAAACTGACCAGATGAACATGACCTAACCCAGGACATGTTCAGTGACCCATCACCTGGAAACTGACCAGATGACCATCACCTAGCCCAGGACATGTTCACTGACCCAGAATCTGGAAACTGAGCAGGTAAACAACACCTAACCCAGGACATGTTCACTGAGCCAGAACCTGGAAACTGACCAGATGAACTTCACCTAACCCAGGACATGTTCACTGACCCAGCACCTGGAAACTGACCAGGTGAACATCACCTAACCCAGGACATGTTCACTGACCCAGCACCTGGAAACTGACCAGGTGATCGTCACATAACCCAGGACATGTTCACTGACCGTGCACCTGGAAACTGACCAGGAGATCATCACCTATCCCAGGACATGTTCAATGACCCGAAACGTGGAAACTGACCAGGAGATCATCACCTAACCCAGGACACTTACACTGACCTAGCCCCTGGAAGTTTACCAGGTGAAAATCACCTAACCCAGGACATGTTCACTGGCCCAGCACCTGGAAACTGACCAGGTGATCGTCACCTAACCCAGGACATGTTCACCGGCCCAGCACCTAGAATCTGATCATGTGAACATCACGTAATCCCGGACATGGTAACTGACCCAGCACATGGAAACTGACCACGTGAACATCACATAAGCCTGGACATGGTCACTGACTCAGCACCTGTAAACTGACCAGGTTGGAATCACATAACCCAGGACATGTTCACTGACCCAGCACCTGGAAACTGACCAGGTGAACATCACTAACTCCGGACATGGTCACTGACCAGAATCTGGAAACTGACGAGGTGAACATCACCTAGCCCAGGACATGTTCACTGACCCAGCACCTGGATACTGACCTGGTAAACATCACCAGACTCAGGACATGTTCACTGACCCAGCACCTGGAAACTGACCAGGAGATCATTACCTAACCCAGGACATGTTCGCTGCCCCAGCACCTGGAAACTGACCAGGAGATCATCATCTAACCCAGGACATGTTCACTGACCCAAAACCTGGAAACCGACCAATTATCCAATTCTGACCTCAAGACTCAAACTGTCTCAGCACCCAGAAAGTACTCCAATACCAATTCACTGAACCAATAACCTTAAAGTCTGTCATCACCCAAAAATGGTACAAAAACACAGCCTGTATTATAGATTGTAACTGATTTTAGAGAGTCAAAGAATATTCTAGTTTGGATAAAGCGTTCACATGGATTAAATAGTAAATGTTTCGAGCACGACGTTTCAGCACTGACATCACTAAACAGATGCCTGTTTAAGATACAACTCCAAACAAAGGGGTTTAATGCTCATACAGCTGGAAAGAAGCAGTGATACAAGAGGAGATATATTTATATAGTTACACATTGTCCAGAAACACTCTGACCTGGCTGAAATAATTTCCAATCCACATATCCACGAAACCTACAGGCATTTTCTGAGAAATTCTGCCTTTGTTCCAACGTTGAAAAGCAAATGATCAGTTCACTACAAGCTGTTTTTACACAAAGGAAAGTTGTGTAGAATATCTCAGGTTACACGATCAAATTATTGCTGGTACGTTGAATACCGGAGTTCCACCCATAATTGCTACTCATTGTTAGAATTAAATAGAACATTTTAAATGGAAATCTGAAGGAGGGACACTCAGGGCAATCTAACAATACAATCCCTGTCACTGTCACTTTAATCGTCAAACTGCCTGATTGGACAATGAGATGCAGATCACACAGAGACAGGTAAACTGACCTGTTTAACTGCATGGGTCTGGCTTTATAATGAAGATTCAATTCGCTGCAGTGGACAACAAATTTTGATTCTCAAAATTAAAAAACAACATTTTTAGGAGTAATGCCTGAGGAAATGAGAACTTATTCCAAGCTCAGTCTTTACTGAGCTGAACAATG
Organism: Heterodontus francisci; assembly: GCF_036365525.1. NCBI lineage: Eukaryota > Metazoa > Chordata > Chondrichthyes > Heterodontiformes > Heterodontidae > Heterodontus > Heterodontus francisci. Next base: position 9,724,596 of record NC_090391.1, read on the forward strand.
GACAATGATTTATACCTAGGATTGCTGGAGCAGTACCAGCTCAGTTTCACACACACATACAGAATACAGATTCTCACCTGTTTCCCACAGCTTAAAGAGATCGCACAAATCACAGGAAAGGAAATTACAATACAACATATAAAACGGAAAATGCTGGATATTCTCATCAGGTCTGGCAGTATTTGTGGAGAGAGAAACAGTGTTAATGTTTCAGATCTGTGACCTTTCATCAGAACTGAGAAAAGGTAGAAATGTAATAGGTTTTGAACAAGTGAAAGGGGGGAGGATGCAAAGAAGAACAAAAGAGACAGTCTGTGATAGGGTGGAAGATGGGAAACATCACAATAAATATGGGACTGTGGATAAACTGTCTCTGGAGAAGTCTCTGCTCTGAATTGTGAGGGAATTTCCAGAAGGCAGTGCTGGAAAAATCACCATTGAACAAAAGGAGTACATCCTTTCAATAGAGAATTATTCATCCATTCACATAACCAGGGACTGTCCACAATTCTACTTTGTAGAAATCTCCATCCAAATATCGAGTGCTGCCCATAAATCTCCTTTGGAGCAATAATCATTAAAAATAAGGGATAGTTTATAAAGTTCCTTCAGATTAATCTGCATCAAATAAAACAGAACTGACTATTGAGAGTCTGAGGGAACTGAAATTCAAAGGACTAAGGCACGATCTTCAACCACCTTCAGGAAATCAATAGCCTGAACAATAAGAGACTGTGTGCCGACAAGGGGCAATTTACAAAATAAAAGACCATCTGTTAATCACCTTCAGTGAATTCTCTGGAAATGTAATAAAGGACTATTTGGGAATTACCTTCTGGGAATTCAGCTAAACCCACTCTTACCTTTTAATAGTCGTTCAGCTTTGTCTCTTATTCTCAGACCTCCCATACCTCCCTTCATTTCAACCATTGACTGTGGGTATTATTTTGGTTAAATATCAATAACATGTAATTTGTAAATTCTGTCAACATATTTTGTTTCATGGTATTTATATCAGAAAGTGAGATTATTTTAATAATCGCTCGGATTCATTTGGATTTTATGTATTTGTAGCAAATTGAACATCACAAAAATCGGCACAATAAGTGTTGCTGAGATTTAACAGACAGAACAGGGTCGGAAATTTGAGAAGTTAAACTGTTGGACACTGCCTTTTTGCAGCTGTGCGAACTGAGGGGTTGAGGTGTTGGATTGGAAATCCCACGGGGTTTCTCTGTGCAAGTTTAAACCTGGATCACAGCGGATCCGTCGAGTCTCTGGTTCAATGTTTGTAACAATTTTCCATCCTCTTCTTCCTCAGGAAGGATGTTGGACATTTCAGTAACAGTTTTGAGGATACTTGTCTGATCAACCCGGATTACATCCCGACTAAATTAGCTGAGTCGGTTTTAAAGCATTAATTCAGCAAATGACCTGTTAAATTGACAGTTCAAAATGGAAGCTTGGTTTAATTATACCAGTGTTATACAGCCTATCTGGAAAGCTACAGATAAGGAGGCCTCCAGAGACTGTGGAAACTGTTGTAAACACCAGCTGCTGTCTGGTGGAATCGGTCTGTATAACCACAGAGGAGAGACAATGGGAAATCACTGGAAGGCTTATGTTTGTCAGCCATTGAAAACTGCATCAGAGAACAAAGTTCACAAGACAGTACAGGAGACAGAGGATTGTGATGGGGGCCTCAAAGCGGGTCAAGGAAAACACTAAAGAGAAAATCTACAAATAATTCAATTCTCCATCTCCAGAAACAGAAGAATTGACCATTCTGAGTTTGCAGTTACACCACTGACTGAAAGTTGTCTGAATCACCATCTGTATGCTGTAGGTCAGCCGGTAGGACACTCGCCTCTGAGCTGGATGGTTCAAACCCTCTGACAATGTTATTCATTTCAATGACATCCCCTCTTATTCCTCTAAACTCCAGAGAACATAAGCCCATTCTACTCCATGTCTGCTCAGTAAACAGCCCTGTCACCCCAGGAATCAATCTAATGAACCTTTATTTCTCTCCCTCTAAGGTAGGTACATCCTTCCTTAAATAAGGAGACCAACACTGTACATACTATTTCAGTTGTGGTAGAATTGCAGCAAGACTGCCTCACTCCTGTACACAAGGCCTCACAATAATGGCTAACATATCATCTGTCTTCCTGATTTCTTGCAGTACGTGTCTATAAACATTCTGTGATTCTTATACAAACATCCACAAATCCCTCTGACTACCAACATTTACATGTCTCTCACTTCTGTAAAAAAACTCTACTTTTCCATTCCTCCTTTTAAATTGGATAAGTTCACATTTCCCGACAATATTCTCCATCTGCCAGCTTTTCCCCCAATCATTCAAACTGTGTGCATACAATTGCAGGCTCTTTACAACCTTCTCACTATTTAAACTCACACCTCACTTTGTATCATCAGTAAAGCTGGAGACATGGCCCACTGTCCCTTCATTTGAGACAAAGAGCAAAGAACAAGACGGCACAGGAACAGACCATTCGGCCTTCCAAGCCTGTGCCGATTTTGATGCCTGCCTCAACTAACACCTTCTGCACTTCCGGGGCCCATATCCCTCTATTCCCTTCCTATTCATGTATTTGTCAAGATGTCTTTTAAACGTCGCTATCGTATCTGGTTCCACCACCTCCCCTGGCAGCATGTTCCAGGCACTCACCACCCTCTCTGTAAAAAACATGCCTCGCACATCCTCCCTAAACTTTGCCTCTCGCACCTTAAACCTCTGTCCCCTAGTAACTGACTCTTCCACATTCGGAAAAAGCTTCTGACTATCCACACTGTCCATGCCGCTCATAACTTGGTAAACCTCTATCATGTCGCCCCTCCACCTCCGTCGTTCCAGTGAAAACAATCCGAGTTTTCCCAACCTCTCCTCATAGTTAATGCCCTCCAGACCAGTAGACATCCTGATAAACCTCCTCTGTACCCTATCCAAAGCCTCCACGTCCTTATGGTAATGTGGCGACCAGAATTGCACACAATTTTCTAAGTGTGGCCTCACTAAGGTTCTGTACAGCAGCAGCATGACTTGCCAATTTTTAAACTCTATGCTCCAACCGATGAAGGCAAGCATGCCGTATGCTTTCTTGACTTCCTTATCCACCTGCGTTGCCACTTTCAGTGACCTGTGGACCTGTACGCCCACATCTCTCTGCCTGTCAATACTCCTAAGGGTTCTGCCATTTACTGTATACCTCCCACCTGCATTAGACCTTCCAAAATGCATTACCTCACATTTTTCCGAATGAAACTACATCTGCCATTTCTCCACCCAAGTCTCCAAACGATCGATATCCTGCTGTATCCTCCGACAATCCTCATCATTATCTGCAACTCCACCAGCCTTTGTGTCATCCGCAAACTTACTGATCAGACCAGCTACATTTTCCTCCAAATCATTTATATATACTTCAAACAGCAAAGATCCCAGCACTGATCCCTGCGGAACACCACTAGTCACATCCCTCCATTCAGAAAAGCACCCATCCACTTTTACCCTCTGTCTTCTATGACCAAGACAGTTCTGCATCCATCTTGCCAGCTCACTTCTGATCCCGTGTGACTTCACCCTTTGTACCAGTCTGCCATGCTGGACCTTATCAAAGGCTTTACTATAGTCCATATCGATAACATCCACTGCCCTTCCTTCATCAATCATCATCGTCACTTCCTCAAAAAACTCAATCAAATTGGTAAGACACGACCTCCTCTTCACAAAACCATGCTGTCTCTCGCTAATAAGTTCGTTTGTTTCCAAATGGGAGTAAATCCTGTCCCGTATGATCCTCTCTAATGGTTTCCCTACCACGGACTTAAGGCTCACGGTCCAATAATTTCCTGGATTATTCTTACCAGCCTTCTTCAACAAAGGCACAACATTGGCTATTCTCCAGTCCCCTCGGACCTCACCTGTAGCCAATGAGGATGCAAATATTTCTGTCACGGCCCCAGCAATTTCTTCCCTTGCCTCCCTCTGTATTCTCGGGTAGAGCCCATCAAGCCCTGGGGACTTAATGCTTTGCAAGACACCCAACACCTCCTCATTTTTGATAATGAGATGACTGTGACTATCTGCACTCCCTTCCCGAGGCTCATCATCCACCAAGTCCTTCTCCTTGGTGAATACTGATGCAAAGTACTTATTTAGCACCTCGCCCATTTCCTCTGGCTCCATACATAGATTCCCATCTCTGTCCTTGTGTGGGCCAACCCTTTCCCTAGTTACCCTCTTGCTCTTTATATATGAACAAAAAGCATTGGGAGTTTCCTTAATCCTGTTTGCCAATTACTTTTCATGACCCCTTTTAGCCCTCTTAACTCCTTGCTTAAGTTCCTTCCTACTGTCTTTATATTCCTCAAGTGCTTCGTCTGTTCCTGGCCTTTGAATAGATTGTTCATAGCTGAGGCCCAAGAACTGATCCTTTCAGCTCTCTACTAGTTACACCTTGCCATCCTGTTTATGTCTGAATAAATGGGAGTATTTGTTATGATCTTCACTTATTGAGCTCAAAGTTGAGTCTGAAATACTGTACACTTCCTGATTGGAAAGATGAGGTGCTGTTCCTCGAGTTTCCATTGATCTTCAGTAGAACAGTGTAAGGAGGCCGAGGAAAGAGAGGGATGAGTGGGAGTGAAGCAGAGAAATTAAACTAGAATCATTTGAATTTTCTGCTTTTTATCTTCGCACTGTCATCTCTTCTGTCATTTCATCTCTCCTGCTTTCCACCTTATCACAAACCTTTCCTTTTGTTTCTTCCCCCTCCCCGTTTCCCTGCCTCTGTCCTGTTACATCTCTAACTTTTCCCAGATATGATGAAAAGTCATAGACATTAAAAATTATCTCTGCTTCTCTCTCCACAGATGCTGTCAGAGCTGCTGAGTATTTCCAGCGTTTGCTGACTTATCTTCAGATTTGCAGCATCTGCAGTAATTCACATTTGCAGCAGCGTTTGTTCAGTTAACGAATTGAAACACTAACAGGGAACTCCTCATAAACTTTGGAGATCCCTCTTAGTGTTACAATTAGTTATCTTTGGAGATCACTGTTATTGGATGAATTAGTTATCTGTGGAGATCCCTTTTAGTGTTTCAATTAGTTATCTGTGGAGATCCCTGTTATTGTTTCAATTACTCAACTTTGGAGATCCCTGTTAGTGTTTCAATTACTTAACTTTGGAGATTCCTGTTGGTATTTCAATTAGTAAACTCTGGAGATTCCTGTTAGTGTTTCAATTAGTTAACTTTGGAGATTCATGTTGGTGTTTCAATTAGTTAACTTTGGAGATCCCTGTTAGCATTTCAAATAGTTAACTTTGGAGATTCCTGTTGGTGTTTCAATAAGTTAACTTTGGAGATCCCTGTTAGTGTTTCAATTAGTTAACTTTGGAGATTCCTGTTGGTGTTTCAATTAGTGCACTTTGGAGATTTCTGTTAGTGTTACAATTAGTTAACTTTGGAGATTCCTGTTGGTGTTTCAATAAGTTAACTTTGGAGATTCCTTGAGCCAAAACTGCTCAGGATTCCCTCCATTACTTTGTATTGATTTGTTTCAAACGTGCCTTTTAAATGGAGAAACAAATAATTAATCAGGACCTTTTTTTTGCAGTAGCTCAACAAAGTATTAACCACAGTGAGAAATAAACAGACAGAACGGCATGAAAAAAGCATCTTAATCCCAAGCTCTGCAATGTTTGGAAGGACAAACACCAACTCCAGGGAATGAGTGAACACACAATATAACATTAATGATTTTTTGTATTTAACACTGTCTGTCACTGAAACAGCCACAGGGTTCCAAACTGGGGCAAGTAGCAGATTGGATAGCATACTGGTAAGAAAACATTAATTAGGGTAAGGGGTAAATCTGCTTACTCAGACTGGTGGGAGGTGGGTAGTGGTGTTCCACAGGGATTGGTGCTGAGACCACTGTTTATATTAACTATTCGGATTAGTGAATTACAAGGTAAAATTTCAACAAAAACAACAATGACACCAAACTGAGCAGTGTCGTTAATACCTCACCTCTGTGTGAACCCGGCTGACAGAGAGACAACCACCCTACTCGCCCAGATTCCAAGCGGCAGCACTGTCTTCTCCACCCTGGATCTCTCTAATGGTTATTGGTGTATCCCAGCAAAACTAGAAAAATAATTTAAATTCATGTTCACTTCTGAGGACCACAGATACTCCTGGACATGTCTGTCACAAGGGGTTCCGCAATAACCACACTATTTTCCACAACCGTATGGCCAGGGTCCTTATGAGCTTCTCACAGTCTTCCTGCTTGCTGACATATGTCGATGATTTCCTCCTTATTACCACAGACCGTGTTCACCCATTTAACACTTTTACAGGAACTACGGCAGTTACTTTGGGAGCTGGACTAAAAGACGAACCACGTAAGGCCCAGCTGGAGTAAGATCGTGTCACCTTTCTAAGTGTCCAGATTGGATCATCCACCATCAACCCAGACCAACATCAGGTGGAGACCATCCAGTCTCTACCTCTGTCCACCTCAAAGACTGCCCTGTGTCCTATCCTCAGGCTGGTGGGGTATCAGTAGACCCTCAACGCTCGATTTTCAGTGACCGTGACTCCATTTAGGAACCACCCAATGGTGATGATGACCAGGTTGAACCAGGTTGGTTCGAAGAGAGCACGGAAGCGGTTACACAATTCAAGAAAGCTCTCGCCCAAGCAACGTGTCTTATCTCACCTAACCCTGACAAGACTTCGCACATGGAGGTGGGGGACACAGTGAAAAGCCTGGCTGCTGTCCTCTGTAGAGAAAACCAGGAGAAATTACACCCCATTGTGAATGACTCCAGAATTGTGAGTGGGGTTGAACTGATTTACTCTGTTTGTGAAGGACAATTATGAACCATGTTCTGGGTCATCAAATATTTCACTTACATCACGGGGTTCAACAGGGTGATACTGCCCAGTCCATTATAAACTTCCCCATTATATGAAAGCAGCAGTGATAGTATTCCCCTGTCATAGAGCCGTAGAGTCATCATCATTTCTGCAGAGAGTCCATCATTCGGCCCATCGAGACCATACCAGCTCTTTGTAGGTAAATCCAGTCAGTCTCATTCATCCGCTCTGTAGCATATTCCTACAAGTTTAATTCCCTCAAGTATCCATGCAATATCCTTTTGAAAGTATTCACCATATCTGCTTCTACCACCCTCGTAGGCAGTGATTTCCAGGCCATTCCCACTCCTTGTAAAAAACTTGTTCCTCTCATTCCCCTGTGTCTCTTGCCAACAACCTTAACTCTAGTCCTTGTACCATTAACGAATGGGAACATCTTTTCCTGTCTATCTTATCCAAACGTGTCATCATCTTGAATACCTCTATGAAATATCCCCTCAAATCTCCTTGACTCCAAGGAAAACAATCCTAGCTTTTCCAGACTAACCTTGTCGCTATATTCCTCCATTCCTGGAACCATTCTGGTAAATCTCCTTTGCATCCGGTCAAGGACCCTCACATCCTTTTTGATGTGTGGTGATTAAAAATGGCTGCAGTACTCCAGTTGGGGCCTAACCAGAGTTTTATAGATGTTCAGCATAACTTTTACTACTTCTGTACTTACTAACCTCTATCAGAACTGGTAAACTTTAGAAATGTAACAGTGTTTGAACAAGTGAAAGAGGGGAAGGGGAAAGAAGAACAAGAAAGAAGGAGTGCGATGGGACGGAGAGGGGAGAGATTAAATGACAGACTGCTACATTTCTAACGTTTACCTGTTCTGATTAAGGGTCACAGATCTGAAACATTAAATATGTTTCTCTCTGCACAGATGCTACCAGACCTGCTGAGTATTTCCATCACTTCCTGTTCTCATTTCAGAGTTCCAACATCCGCAGTATTTTGCTTTTATTTTAGTGTTTAATTCACAGCCACTTCTCTTCCAGGAATGCCTACCTTCAAGAAGTTCTGCTCTTCTTTTCCAGAGCTTAGGACCTCGGCAGCTGAAGGCACGGCCATCAATGGTAGAGTAATTAAACTAGGGGATGCTGAAGTCTCCAAAATTAGTTGAGTGCAGATATCTCGGAGGGTTGTAGGGCTGGAGGAGATGACAGAGACAGGGAGGGATGAGGCAATGAGGGAATTGAAAAGAAGGCTGTGAGTTTTAAAATTGAGGTGTTGCTGACCAGGATCCAATGTAGGTCAGTGAGTACAGGGGGTGATGTGTGTGTTAGAATATGGGCAGCACTGTTTTGAATCACGTCAAGTTTATGGAGGGTAGAATGTGGCAGACCAGCAAGAAGTGTGTTGGAATAGTCAAGTCTACAGGTAACACAGGCAAGGGGGAGTGTTTCTTCAGCAGAAGAGCTGAAACTAGGGCAAAGTTGTGTGATGTTACGGAGGTGGAAATAGGCAGTATTATTGATAGCGTGATTATTTAGTAGGAAGTTCATCGCAGGGTCAACTATGACACCAGGTTGTGAGCAGTTCTGTTTATGCTCAGACAGTTGCCAAGGAGAAGGCTGGAGTTTGTGGCTGGGAAACGTTTGATGTGGGGTTTGAAACGACTGGCTTCAGTCTCCAAAATATTTAGTTGTCATGGCAGATGTGTGAGGTGATACATTTGACCGAGTATGGCATCAAGGAGCCCTGGCAAAACTGAGGTCAATGGGAATCAGGGGGAAAACCCTCCGATGGTTGGAGTCATCCCTCGCGCAACGGAAGCTCGTTGTGGTTGCTGCAGGTCAGTCATCTGAGCTCCAGAACATCACTGCAGGAGTTTCTCAGTGCAGTGTCCAAGGCCCAATCATCTTTAGCTGCTTCATCAATGACCTTCCTTCAATTATGAGGTCAGAAGTGGGGATGTTTGCTGATGATTGCACAATGTTCAGTATCATACGTGACTCCTCAGATACTGAAATAGTCCGTCGAGAAATGCAGCAAGACTTGGACAATATCCAGATTTGGGCTGAGAAGTGGCAAGGAACATGCGTGCCACACAAGTGCCAGGCAATAACCATCTCCAAAAAGAGATAATCGAACCATCTCCCCATGACATTCAATGGCATTACCTCGCTGAATCCCCCACTATCAACATCCTAGGGGGTACAGTTGACCAGAAACTGAACCATTGCTGGCCAAGGAGAGAGGGAGGGAGAGAGAGAGATGAAAAGAGATAGAGGGAGAGATGATGTTCGGGACACACAGGCAAAGTCATAGACAGAGGGGGAGAAAGAGAGACAGGGAATGAGTGCCAGACAGAGAGAAAGACAGACAGAGAGATGAAGAGATCGCGAGAGGGGGAGAGACATAGAGAGAGGAAGAGTCAGTTGCACAGAGAGATATGGTTCTATGGTTCGATAAACACTTCAAGAAATAATTTCTCCATGTCTGCCCTGTCTCTGTGTATTTTCTTCACCCAGTGGCTGGTGGGGGACTGGAACTCAGGGCCTGAAGGGGTGTTAGAGACAGAAACCCTCATCACATTTAAAAACACTTGGACATGCACTTGAAGGAATAACCTGTCCATGTCTAACCTGTCCCATTGAATACACTCAGAGAAGGTTAAGTAGAGAGTAAAGCTCCGTTTGAACTCCCGCTGGAGTATCGGATTAACCCGGATAATTCACTGTGCCCGGCTTAGGCTCAAGAATCACCTGCCTCAGTCACTGAGATGCTCCTGTATCACTTGCCTCAATGTACATGGACACTGGGTTTGGGAGCAGGACAGACACACGGGATGAGGACCACTGCTCATGTGAAGGATAAGCATCAGTAATCCCCCAAAGAATCAGAACAGGCCAGCGAGAATCAACAACGGAAGCGTGTGTTGAATTTGTGAGTCTTGCATTGTGGAGTGCTTTAGTATTTGGTGAAAATGTTGATTCAGTGATCTTTTGCCTCAATGCGATGAATAGATACGATATGAACTTATTACAACAGACAGGTACCATGTGTACTGTAAAAATGTGCTGAAATAACTGAAATGACAATATAACTAATCAATGTTCGGCTGCATGCTATGACTAGAATTCTGCCTGTTGTCCTGTGAGAATGCACATAAAACATAGGAACACAGGAATATAGGAACAGGAGTAGGGAATTCAGCCCCTCGAGCCTGTCCCTCCATTCAATGAGATCATGGCTGATCTGCGGCCCAACTCCATATCCCTTAATATCATTGCTTAACAAAAATCCATCTACCTCAGATTTAAATATTAACAACTGTTCTAGCATCAACTGCTGTTTGTGGGAGAGAGTTCCAAAACTTTACCACCCTTTGCATGAAAAGACGCTTCCTAATATCTCTCCTGAATGGTCAGGTGCTATTTTTTAGATTATGCCTCCTAGTTTTAGAATCTACAACCAGTGAAAACAGTTTATCTTTATCCGTTAATATCTTGAAGACTTCGCTCACATCACCCCTTAACCTTACAAATTCTAGCGAAAACAGGCTTAATTTGTGTAATCTTTTTTTTTTCCTACAGTGATACAGCATAGAAACAGGCAATTTGGCCCACTGAGTCTGTGCCAACCAACAACCTCCCATTTATACTAATTGTACATTTATCCCATATTCCCTACTACATCCCCACCATCTGCCTACACTGGGGGCAATTTACAATGGACAATGTACATATCAACCTGCAAGTCTTTGGCTGTGGGAGGAAACCAGAGAATCTGATAGAAACCCACGCTGTTACAATCAGAACTTGCAAACTCCGCACAGGCAGTATCCAGAACAGAACCCAGGTCGCAAGAGCTGTTAAGCTGCGGTGCTAACCACTACACCGCCCAGTTTCTCTTCGCAACTTAGCCCCTGTAGTCCAGGTATCATTCTTGTAAACCTATGTTGCACTCCCTCCAAGGCTAATATATCCTTCCTAAGATGTTGTGCCCAGAACTGCTCACAGTACTCCAAGTGGCATCTGACCAGGGTTTTGTACAGCTGCAGCATAACCTCTTTGTATTTATACTCCAATCCTATTTATATAAAGACTAGCGTTCCATTAGCCTTTTTGATTATTTTCTGCACTTGCTCATAGCATTTTAAAGATAGATGCACCTGAACCCCCGAGTCTCTTTGGACATCACTGTACTTGACCTCTTCCCATTTAGAAAGTACCCTGCTCTATCCTTTTTTGGTCCAAAATGGACAATTTGGATAACCTCACGCTTCAGATGAGATGAAGTTCAAGTGGGCACTGTTGAATTTGTTGCTTGATCCTTGGGGAACAAAAGGGTTACAAATATGAAGTGGTCAATTCACTTTTACAAGTGAACAATTAACAGACATCGCTATGGCATGTCCTATATGCTGCATTCCGAAGATGAGACCAAAGGCCTGCAATTAAAGGGCAGGATATGGATTATAGAATAGACTCTTTAATTACAATCAATTAAGTACGGGTGAGGCTTGGAATGTCGAAGCAAATGCAATGTGTGCGTGGGGGTTGTGTGCATTGGGATGGGGTGCAGGAAAATATATTGATCACACACGGTGATTGATCATGCAGGGAAAGACCCGAACAATGATCCCAGTGACATGGTGCACGATGGTTTAGTGAGGGTCAGTCCTGGATACAAGGGACTCCCTTTCCTTTGTCTGGCATTGTAGTCAAGATAACTGGACCCGATATTGGAAGAAGATCCCTCCTGATCGACTGATCATCGATCAGTGGGAACTTGGTGACATTAAAGACACAGACTAGGAGAGAGTCTGTGAGCATCATTTGCAGCATTGACTTTTCCAGCAATATCGTCTGGGATTTTAGTGCTATTTTACTGGAAGTCTATGTAACTTAACCTACATAGAACATAGAACATTACAGCGCATTACAGGCCCTTCGGACCTCGATGTTGCGCCGACCTGTGAAACCATCTGACCTAAACTATTCCATTTTCATCCATATGTCTCTCCAATGACCACTTAAATGCCCTTAAAGTTGGCGAGTCTACTACTGTTGCAGGCAGGGCGTTCCACGCCCCTACTACTCTCTGGGTAAAGAAACTACCTCTGACATCTGTCCTATATCTATGACCCCTCAACTTAAAGCTATGTCCCCTCGTGTTTGCCATCACCTTCCGAGGAAATAGACTCTCACTATCCACCCTATCTAACCCTCTGATTATCTTATATGCCTCTATTAAGTCACCTCTCCTCCTCCTTCTCTCCAACGAAAACAACCTCAAGTCCCTCAGCCTTTCCTCGTAAGACCTTCCCTCCATACCACGCAACATCCTAGTAAATCTCCTCTGCATCCTTTCCAAAGCTTCCACATCCTTCCTATAATGCGGTGACCAGAACAGCACGCAATACTCCAGGTGCGGCCTCACCAGAGTTTTGTACAGCTGCAGCATGACCTCGTGGCTCCGAAACTCGATCACCCTACTAATAAAAGCTAACACACCATATGCCTTCTTAACAGCCCTATTAACCTGGGTGGCAACTTTCAGGGATTTATGTACCTGGACACCAAGATCTCTCTGCTCATCTACACTACCAAGAATCTTCCCATTAGCCCAGTACTCTGCATTCCTGTTACTCCTTCCAAAGTGAATCACCTCACACTTTTCCGCATTAAACTCCATTTTCCATCTCTCAGCCCAGCTCTGCAGCCTATCTATGTCCCTCTGTAACCTACAACATCCTTCGGCACTATCCACAACTCCACCGACCTTCGTGTCATCCGCAAATTTACTAACCCACCCTTCTACAACCTCATCCAGGTCATTTATTAAAATGACAAATAGCAGTGGCCCCAAAACAGATCCTTGCGGTACACCACTAGTAACTAAACTCCAGGATGAACATTTGCCATCAACCTCCACCCTCTGTCTTCTTTCAGCTAGCCAATTTCTGATCCAAAGCACTAAATCACCTTCAATCCCATACTTCTGTCTTTTCTGCAATAGACAACCGTGTGGAATCTTATCAAACGCTTTACTGTAATCTTTATTCTTTTACTGCATGTGTAATGTTTAAATTCTGAAAGCCATGCAGTGTAAAGCTCAAGATTCTCCAACAAACTCAAGAGTGTTGGCATTTATTTCGAATGTGTCGAATCTGTAGTTAAGTAGGACGACACTAGCGAATAATTGTTTAGAAGTTGTTTGTCCCACAATAGTAGAGTAAATCGATTTGTAATATTCCAATCACGTAATATATGTTGCTGTTTTCTGAATACAGACATTACATTTCCACACATTTTGCTATTTGTGTCACGTCAGACAGTTGAAGCGTTTAACAGAGAGATAGGGAGACAAAGAGACAGAGCAGAGCGATATAAAGTGCCTGGAGACCCTGAGACACTTTAGAATCGGGGGATGGGAAGACAGGTTGTGTGGGATCCTGGGGTAATGTTATGCAACCAGTGACAGAGACTCCACATATATAAAATGGGGGAGCTCCCTCCATGATTAAAGGGGCCTCCGTCTCTTTACATAAAGTGGAGGGAGCTCTCCCTCTCCGTTGGAATAAGGTAACATTGTATTTATTCATCGCACTGAGGAAAATTGTCACTGACTCAACATTCTCACCAAATACTAAAGTGATCATGAATACTTGTGTGCATCTTCATGAAAGAGGGGGAATGATGCAGGCATTCTAGGCAAAGTGGAGGAATGGGAAATAGACCAGGCCTTTTTATTAGAAACAGTACTTCACAGTCCAAACTGAGACTGGGTGAACTGCCACATAAGCAGAGAGCTGGCCAATGTGTAACAAACCGAGACGTTTTCTAGTGCAGTGATCTAATTTTAAACATTCACTCCATCCACCACCGACGCACAATGCCAGCAGTGTGCACCATCTACAAGATGCACTGCAGTATCTCACTAAGGCTCCATCAACAGCAACCTCCAAACCCACACATCTGCCACCTGTACGGACAAGGGCAACTGACGCAAGGGAACACCATCACCCACAAGTCCTGTAAACCCAAGTCCCAGTCATTAATGTATAGCAAAAAGAGCAGTGGTCCTAATATGAACCTCGGGCGTTTATGGAGGAGGGGAACCCCACTGTATACCTCACTCCAGTCTGAAACAACCATTGACCACTCTTTTAGCCAATGTCGTACCCACACTGCCACTGCCCTTTTAATTTATCGAGCACCAATATTGCTAACTGGTCTATTATAATGTACCATTAAGTCTGCTTATGAGGACACTTGTCCCAGATCTCTCTGTATGTACTCTATCAAAATTCCCCAGACGGATTTGATAGAGAGTAATGCTCCTTCTGTAGAATTGTAGAACAATCATGAAGAAAGCGCTAAGCGGACACTTGGAAAATAATGGTAGGACGGCCAGAGTAAACATGGAGTTATGAAAAGTAAATCACGCTTAATAAACTTTTGGAACATTTTGAGGATGTAGCAAGCACAATAGCAAGGGGGAACCAGTGAATGCGATTATCACTTAGATTATCAGAATGCTTTTGACATGCCCACACACAATTGGTTCGTAAACAAAATTAGAGCACATGGGATTGGGAAGAATAAGGTAGCATGGCTTGAGAACTAGCTAATGGAAAGGAAACGGAGTACGAATAAATGGAGCATTTTCAGGTTGGCAGCTTGTGACAAGTGGGGCATTGGAAGAGAGGGCAAATGGGTGAAGGGGGAAGAGGGGGGAAGGGATGAAAGAGCGGGGAGAGGGCGAGAGGAGGTGAAATGCAGAGGGAGAGAGAGAGAGAGGCAGAGATGGTGCGTGGAAGAGACGAACAGTTATAGACAGAGGGAGAGAAAAATAGGGAGAGACGAAGTAAAAGAGGGAAGGAGAGAGAGAGAAAAAACAGAAAGATGAAGAGGCAGACAGACAGGGAGCGTCATGAAGCGACGGAGAGGGGGGAGCAAAGAGAGATCATACAATAACAGACCTACCCAGTCACTATCCATGTAGAGAGGATATAATAATAGACGGACTCAGTCACTGTCCATGAGGAGAACATAGAATAACAAACCTACTCTGTCACTGTCCAAGTGGAGATAATATAATAACAGACCTACTTGGCCACGATCCATGTAGAGAAAATATAACAAAAGACCTACTGAATCACGGTCCATGTGGAGATACTATAATAACAAACCCAATGTCTCACTGTTCATGTGGACATACTATGATAACAGAACTACTCTGTCACTGTCCATGCGGAGATAATATAAACACAAACCAACTCTGTCACTGTCAATGTGGAGATAAAATAATAACAGACCTACTCGGTCACTGCCCATTTGGAGATAATAGAATAACAGACCTACTCTGTCACTTTCCATGTCGAGATGTTATAATAACAGAACTACTCCGTCACTGTCCATGTGGGGAGAATATATTAACAGATCCACTCTGCCTCTGTACATGTGGAGATAATATAATAACAGACCTACTCTGTCACTGACCACGTGGAGATAATATCATAACAGATCCGCTCTACCCCTGTACATGCGGAGATAATATAATAACAGACCTACTCTGTCACTGACCATGCAGAGATAATGGAAACACAAACAAACTCTGTCACTGTCAATGTTGAGATAAGATAATAACAGACCTTCCCTGTCACTGTCCATGTGGAGATAATATAAACACAAACCTACTCTGTCACTGTCCATTTGGAGATAATATAATAACAGACCGACTCTGTCACTGGCCATGTGGAGATAATGTAATAACAGTCCTACTCTGTCACTGTCCCTGTGGAAATAATATAAACACAAAACTGCTCTGTCACTGTCAATGTGGAGATAATATAATTACAGGCCTACGCTGTCGCTCTCCATGTGGAAATAATACAATAACAGACCTACTCTGTCACTGTGCATGTGGAGATAATATAATAACAGACTTACTCTGTCACTGACTGTTGTAGGGTATTCCCAAGCGGAGAGGCACATGTGGTAAATGTCATACAGTTTAAATGTTATTTGAGTAACCAGTAACGTATAATCTTGAACAATGTGAGTGAACAATGAAGACGTTGCAAGGCATCATGGGGCTTAGCCAACCTGACCACATTCCACACAGGAGCTGAGTAACATAAATTCAAACAAAGACTATTTAAATGGAAAGCAGATGTCCTTGTGGAATGCTGATAAAGGCACCAGCCTGGAAGGAGGTCAAGATACGATGGCATGCATACATGAGAACCAAGGATAATGGATAAGAGGGAATGGAAAACGTCATGAGTAATCCCCTATCTGTCTATGGGCCGGTTGTGCAGTCCCGCCATGCCTAGTAACCACTTCTATTGGCTCTAATAATCAATGTATATGATCTATAATCGTTGTGATTGGACCATGTCCAGCCAGGATGGGCTGAGTAACTGTTTGAAAATGTCGAAGTATTGATGATATTCCTTTGTTCAGTGGAGAGGCATCTGGACAGCCCAGTGACCTGCTCGCTGCTGGCGTAACTCAATAAACTTTTTGACATTGGAACAGACCTGAGTGTGGAGTGATTCTTCTAGATTCATTCCCGCTAACAATTGGCGAAGTCAGCAGTATCAGGTGTAAGTCAACTCTTCTGCGACCCCGATATCCCAATCACCCAGCCTGAGCCTGAGTTTAGAGGACGATTCCCACGTGACGGCCTGGATCAAGTGGGCGACGGGTACCAAGGGGCCAAGGGGCAGTGAGCTGGAGCCTGATCCCGAACTTAAGAGCATGATTCGTCGGTCGTTTGATGGGGGTATCTTTAAAGCTTTAAAGCTTATCCCGGGGCCGGGTGGTGTTTCGCGACCGACGAATGCCAAGTTTGTGAACAGGATCAGACCAATGGTCAAACGATGGTAGGTAGTACATTAAGATACGTAGGCACTGTCGAGAAGGGTTTGGAATATATGTATGCGTAGATATATCATAAGCTTGTTGTCTGAAATACGGGCAGACTGGTGACCCGACAGTTAGCCAGGAGACGATCTAGTACAAGTAGCGCTAGGTTAAAACCGGACCTCTGAGAGTAAATTCTAACGGTTCTGATCCTGCCTAAGTATGTCCAGTGAAAAGATGGGGCTCGACTAGGGACCGGAGGGGTCCCTTACCTGCCACCTGGCAGAGAAACACAAAAAGTTAATAGGAAAGATGATTGACTCAGTTTGGATTCCCCACGACCCTGCCACAAAACAAAGGAGGTGGTGTCAAAAAGAAAAAAAGCATTCACTAAGCTTAAGGCAGAGTGACATAAAAGGCTATGTATTAGAGTAAAAACAAGTTACTGTGTCATTGATTCGAATGTGTGAATGTTGGAAGCGTCCACGAATGAATTGAATGTCTGGGGTGTGCAGCTTGTGTTCTGAAGAACTGAATGTTGTTAACTCTTTGTTGTCTGGCTTTAATGTTGAAAGCATGAGTCTATTAAGTTGTTTGAAATTGAATGAGTGTGAAAAGTGATTGTTGAGTGTGTTCATTTCGATTTAAGATTGTACACCCAGGAATGAGATATAAACTTGAATTATACTTTAAGTTAAAGTTTTACTTTTTTTTAAGTTGGTTTTGCAACTGTGAAAAGGCAATGAACAATTTTCGAACAGATAAATTTCAGCCTTGAATGTCTGAAGATGTCTGGCAGAAATCCAATTTGTAGTTTAAAACATTGTTTTAATTGGAAACTCTGCTATCCCTTTATTTAGCAGGCTAAATTTGAAGACATGTTTTACTGACTGTTTTTAAATAGCAAATGTCAAAAGATTGAATATTGTTTTAAGGAAGAGAAGGATAAGCAAAGGAGATAATGGGAAAGATTAAAGTTTTTGTCAGGAGCTGATGTTAAGTCTTTTGTTGTAAGAATGTTAAATAACGTTTTCTTTAGTTTTTGGTTTTATTACAGTCATGTGAAAAGGCACCTGAAGAAAGAAGAAAAATGACGTAACTTACCTATCTTAAAAAAATCACGTGCTATTCTGTTCTGTGTGTAGTTAATAAGTATTATAAGTTAATAAGTCTGAATTAAATTAGTACTGTCAAGGTTAACAAACCTGTTAAGTTGAGGAAAACGTCAAATGCTCATTGACGTGAACTGGAATTTGGAATCGTCTTGGTCGTATAAAATCCTTGGACTAGAAATCTCTTACAAAAAATGCTAAAAGTTTGGAAACAATTGGAGTTGAATCTAAAATGCTGTCTTTCATGATGGAGATGGTTTCCTTTGAAGTTGATAATGTTACTAAAGATTTTGTTGTTTGAAAATCCTTAGGATACCAAAAAAATTTAAAATGGAATTTAGTTCTTTTCGATAAGGAAAAAAAGGGTTACGTAATGCGACGCAGCGGAGAATGCTTTGCTCCGCCCCCTTGGAGATAAGCAAAGAAATGTACCTTGCTGCAGCTATCATTATCAATGAGACAAAGTGCTTGAGAAGGAGAAATAGTTGCAAGGACTTCTGTCTTTAATTTAAAAAAATGCAAAATCACCAAGTCTGGGCAGAAGAAATTGGAATCGATAAACAAAATTAAATTGATATGAGTGGTTATTTAAAGCATTCAAAGGGAAATTTACTGTTATTTGAATTTGGAATAATCAGAGATGTCGAAAATCCATTTTAATTTGGCAACCTTTTAAAGGAATTAAAATGCCATCTAAGGTTAAAAAAAACACAAACAATATACACTAATGCCTGGAGTCAAACGGAAATGTTTGATTTCTGTTTTAAGGAATTATGAATATCAATTGCAAAGGTTCTCCAGGGCTCAAAATGAAATCGAATTAATTGGCAATCAGATCTGGCTGATGCAAGAGCTAATAAAGGAATTCTGGGGATAAACAAATGGTGAAATTAGAATTCAAACAGCTAATTTCCAAGAAGCCTCGAATTTTCCAGTGAAAGTCAGGAAAGTGTAAGTAGGACTGGCAATTGATAGTTTTCTCTTGGAGATATGAGTTTTTAAGAGAGCTACATTTGAAATTCTGGCCATAACCTGAGACATCAGGACCCTGCAGGGGGAGGTAAGCACAAATATCAGACAGACACCACCAGTGCCCCCTCTCCCCACCGCTGACATTTGATCTTTTGATAAGATCACCTGAGAGTTGCGAATATGTGGCATGACCAGTGTAAGCGTGCAGATGTGATTTGTTACATGGGAGCAACTGATCTAATGACAGGAAGGGTGATGAGACTGCCAAGGTATGTCGTAGCAGGTAGTGAGGGAGTAGGACACACGAGAGAAAGAGTTGAAAGATTTGTGAAGGAGCTGTGCAGCCAACTGCATGAGCTGGGGCAGGAGATTCTGTAGACACATCCATGAAAGAGGAACAGACAAAGGTGCCTGCTGTGGGAGACAAAGTAATGGTAAAGCGAAGGGCCGATGGAAATACATGGTCCCAACTGAAAAAATATATATAACCAAGGGAATGATGGCTGAGCCTGAGATAGTGCCTATCATGGAGACCACCTAGTATGCCATATGATACCAGGGGTGGCGAAACACATTAGAGAATGGATTGTTTGGGGGACTGGGAGTGGTGATGATGTTAACCGGAGTCTGGGTGGTATTCAAATGGATAAACACTCAGGCACGAGTGCAGCGTGCTCAGATGCAAATCCGATGGCAGTACAGACACGGACTTGATGAGATAGAAATGGTACGATTATAAAAGACACAGCTATTAGCCCATAAACAATAGAACGTTTTCGGCCCATACAGGTGAGGAAATGAGTAAACCAGGAACTAACACCTGGTGACGACCAGGTCATTTTGTTTAAATCCCCTGATGTGATGAAACCACAGGGGGCACTTCGACTCTGGGAACTCATGATACTGGGAACTCTGAGATTAATACAAGCACAAGTGAATGCTGATGCACCACTGAAGCGACAACAAACACAGGAGGAACATCAATACATGAACTATGGGGCTTTGTATTATTTCACTGATGGTATATGTATCCCAACAGCCAAGGACTGGAGTAGAGATAAAGCTTATTTTGATGCATGGTTGCAAGTCCATTCAGGAAAAGATAACGTATGCATACAGTGCTCCACTGATGCAACAAGAGTCAGCTGCATCCGACGATGTGAAACAAAAAAAAGCCTGATGGGTGCACATTCGGAATATTGTTGCACCACCTGTCGGAGTTCAGCCCATGACTACCTATAGAAAGGGGGTGGGATTATGTGGGAATTATGAGGAGCTGGGTGATGTTTTCCTCCCCCTCCGACACAAACGCCCCGTATTAAACACCACCCAACCCGATAAATTGCCATGTCCTACAATCACTAAAGGACCAGAGAATGGAATTGTGATTTTTAACGAAGGTGAAATATTATATGATAATGTTAAACATGAAATTGTGCCTGTCCTGATAAATATCTCGGGAATACAGATGCAGCAATATTGTACAGAACAGGTGAGAAATATGTATAATGTATTAAGTAAGGTTGTAATGCAGCAGGCTGCCGATGCCATGGGTGCCACTAGATTTCGAGGCCATGATCAGCTTTATAGAACAAAAAGGGGGGGTAGTTAATGATGTTGCTACCGGAGTCAATACTGGTACTTCCGTCATAAACTCACTGGACATACAAGGTCTAAATGAAAGGGTAGAGCGACTTAAAGGAGTAATGAAGGAACTCTTGGAGAGAGCCGAGGAAAATCAGGCAGATCAGGCCAATCTAAGAGAAGAGGGCATGGGAAAACAATTAGATGTAATTACGATATTCGAAGCCCATGCCAAGACCATCAATCAGCTCATAGATAGAGAGAAGGAAGATGCCGGAAACGAAGGCAGGGACAACTCTGCCACGTTTATGGCTTATGGATGGTGGGACAGGTACGACACAATCTCGATCAGATCCAAAGAGGGGAGGTGCCCGATTGGATAGACAGCCCACATTTAGCTCGATTCGCAGAGAGGAAAGGGACACTGGACAATTGGACACTGGACAATTGTACACTGAAAGCACTCACCAATGTATATCCAGTGATCCCAGACGGCGAATTGGGCAAAGAAACTGGGGTCGTACGGGGTCACACCTCCCTCCGTTACTATTTAACTGAAACCTCTGCCATACTCAGGAACAATACACAATATGGAATTTCCCTTACGGGATGCAAGCAGAGGGGAGACATTACAGTATGTCCACACCCACTGGGACAGGGAGAATTGGATGAATGTGAGTTTAATCGAAAATATGGTTGTGTCGTAGAAATCATACCTGCCCCCATGCATTTCGCAAGAACAGGATATGGAGGTAAAGGGAAATATTGCGTCTCGCTACAGATAGTTCTTACCTCTACAATATCCTAATTTCTGTTTTATGCCTCTACGAGCTGTCATGATAGGGCAAGCCCGAATCATTCAAGTTCGGCGCGGAGGTACCGAAACCATCAACGTCACTGATTACCTCCATGACCACCTACAGGATTACGAGGAACCAGAACCAGTCCCCATCCCACACCTGGCCGAGCTACTAAGGGAATTAAGGCTCAGGGTGGGCCAATCCGTCAACCTCTGCCACCAACTACAGACAAAAATCAAATAGCTAGAGAAAGCTATGGACACAGAACTGCAGAACCAGAGCGGGTGGAAGAAGATTTTGGATTGGGGAATGAATGTGAACATCCACCCCTGGATTCGGATAATTTCTCATTTGCTAGTTGGGGTACAGCTGATACAGGCTATAACGTGGGGCATACTGGCCTGCCGATCATGCAGGCTACATGTGCAGCGAAGGAGAATAAAACCTAATGTAAAGGCAAGGGAGACAATTCATCTATCTAGGGGAATAGGTCATTTGGATCACATTAATGTGATATAGTACGACTGGAATTCCTGAAATCACGTGACTGGCCAGCACGTCCGAGGCAGGGAATACCGGGCGAGTTTAAAGGGTTAAACAAAATGGTGTCGGTTAAGGAGACTGGGGTTCGTCTCCCTACCGAAAGGGGGGATTGTTGTAGGGTATTCCCAAGCGCAGAGGCACCTGCAGTAAATATACTGTTTAAATGTTATTTGAGTAACCAGTAACGTATAATCTTAGTGAACAATGAAGATGTTGCAAGGCATCATGGGGCTTAGCCAACTTGGCCACATTCCACACAGGAGCTGAGTAACATAAATTCAAACAAAGACTCATTAAATGGAAAGCAGATGTCCTTGTGGAATGTTGACAAATGTACCAGCCTGTAACGAGGTCAAGATAAGATGGTACGTGTGCAGGAGAACCAAGGATAATGGATTAGAGGGAATGGAAAACATCATGAGTAATTCCTTATCTGTCTATGGGCCGGTTGTGCAGTCCCTCCATGCCTCGTAACCACTTCTATTGGCTCTAATAATCAATGTATATGATCGATAATCGTTGTGATTGGACCATGTCCAGCCAGGAGGGGCTGAGTAACTGTTTGAAAATGTATAAGTATTGATGATTTTCCTTTTTTCGGTGGAGAGGCATCTGGAAAGACCAGTGACCTGCTCCCCGCTGGTGTAATAAACTGTTTGACATTGGAACAGACCTGAGTGTCGAGTGATTCTTCTAGATTCATTCCCGCTAACAATTCACTTATTACTAAACATCTTCAATCAACAGTAAAAAAAAATGTTTCCAGCCGCCACATATTACAGCAGTTAAACACAGGAACAGTTCCAGGGAGTGGAGGGATCATCCACCAGGACAATAATTTCAATAGAGAGCCATGTTGTTTATTCCAGTTAGTGACTCACAGTCAATACATTTCTACAGTGCCAGACACTCCCATTAGTACATGTCCACTGCGGCGAACCTAAGAAGCCCGTTAGCTTTCACCACACCCTTCTCAAGGGCAATTCGAGATGAGCAACAAATGCCTTTCGTACCAGAGAGGCCCACTTCCCATGAAAGAATAACAATTTAAAAAAATGCGCTCAGGACATGGATGACAAGTGAGAGTTGGATACCGGCTGCTGAACAGTGATTGAGAAATACTGAGGGCTGGAAAAATGCTGCCGAATAGATGTTGTTGGACAGTGAGTGCTTAAGACTGACTGTTGAACAGACATCGTTAGAAAGTGAGGGCTGGAAACAGACCGCACGCTGGACATCTCTGGGCAGTGAAAGCTGGAAACAGGCTGCTCACCAGACATTGCTTGGTAGTGAGGACTGGGGATAGGCGGCTAAACAGACATAGTTATACAGTGAGGGCTGGAGCTACGCTGCTCACCAGAGATCGCTAGGCAGTGAAACGTGGAAACAGGCTGCTCACTATACATCGCTGGGAATAGGCTACTGAACAGACATCGTCAGACAGTGAGGGCCGGGAACAGGCTGCTGAATCGACATCGTTAGATTGCGAGGGCCGCGAGCAGACTAATAACTGTACATTGTGAGGCAGTGCGTGTATGAAACAGGATGCTGATGGGGCATCGATAGACAGTGAGGGCTGGAACCAGGCTGCTGAAGAGATATCGTTAGACAGTGAGGGCTGGAAACAGGCTGCTGAAGAGATATCGTTAGACAGTGAGGGCTGGAAACAGGCTGCTGACTGGACATCGCAGCCACTTAGGGCTGGAAACAGGATGTTGTACTACCATTGATAGACATTGTGGGCAGGAAACGAGCTGTTGAACAAGCATGCGTTGGCTGTGAAGTCTGGAAACAAATTTCTGCTATGATATGTGGAGACAGTGAAGTGTGGCAAAAGATTGCTGTTGGGACATATGCTGGCAGTGATGTGTGGGTGTGGACTGCTGATTGTGTATGTTCAGACAATGAAGTGTGGAAATAGATTGCTGATCGGACATGTTTATACAGTGAAAACAATGCCACCGATTCTGAATAAACCTCATACTTCAAGGGAAATTTCGGATTTACGGGAGTGCAAGCCATCATTTGTCGGAAAACAGATCATCCAATGAAACCGTTCTCAATCCGGGATGTGAATAAATAATTATATCTTTACTGATATTGAAAACGGATCGTTTAAATCTGTACCCAGTGGAATTCAGAGGGTGAGAGAGTGGCAAACAATGGAATATTTCAGAATCATCTCTTTATTTTGCACATATTTTCTATGTCTGATATTGTCAATTACTGTTCCTGGAAGCACTCAGTAGCAATGAATCATGGAGAAAATGATGGGATCAGAGATGGAATAGAATTCAATTTCTGGATATTGTGTCATCATTGTCCTCGTTTAACCAACTTAAGTATTAATTTTGGTGCATATGTCAATGCATTCTTCAGCTCCTCTTTGAACTTAGTCACAGTCACAGCATAAATGCATGTGTTTGTGCAGCAACTCAAAAGCAGGAGCATGTAACTGGTTTGATCTGCAATTCACATCGGATCACTCAAACCTGTTGAATAATAATTGTTTGTAATTTGGGTTAATAAGAAAATGATCACGTATAACATCCATAGCATTATGAAGTTTCCAGATATAGCAAAGAGTAAAATGATGGATTTCCTTCGCATCTTCATCTCCGGATCATTTTGATTTACTTTATTGTTGGTTACCCTCAAACATTTGCGGACTCTACTTACAGCTAAAATGTGTACTACGGTCATAATATTGAGCAGCAATATCAGAACTATTGGGAGCAAGGGGTTGAGGCAGCGGTGAATCCAACTAAATGCGACCCATGCAGGTACAGTATAGTAATCCAGTTTTGCATTACAGTACCAAGGTACGTTGTTAATTGTAACGTAGGGCTCCAAGGTAAAGTACCAATGGATGTTTTTCAAACTGAACAACAGACATATTGTTCCAATAACCGCAGAGGCAGTATTCTCAGTGAAGTATTTCGTCCTCAGGTTCTGGCAACAAATGGTTACAAACCTGTCAAAAGTGAAAGCGACTGTCACCCAAACTGAAATATCTTTGGCAGCATTTCTTAATACATTTTGGAAAGCGCACACAGGAGTTATGAACAGGAAGCTAGTTGGTAAATAATAATCATTAATCCGATAAAGTACTACATCAGTGATAATGGCCAGTAGATCCGCTGCTGCCATGACCTTCAGGTAGCGAGTTACACATTTGGAGAGACCACATTTTCCCCGAAACAGGATAATAATTGTCAACAGATTAGCTGCAAAATAGAAATCAACAGTAACAGGGAGCCACTAAGAAGTTTACAGCAAATTACTCAGCTTCACATTATTTATTGTGATGCATACACCTTTACCACATAGTCCAGAATAGAGGAACATAACTCTTTACCCTTGCTACCTCTGAATTCTGCAGAGAAATTTTAACCAAGGTTGCAGTGAAAAGTATAGAAAACTGTAGATCAAATAATAAAATATATATATATATATATCCTCAGTAAAGACGAATAACTGAATCCCGTTTGCTACTCACCTCCCTGGTTCCGGGGTTAAGAGATGTCATGAACAGTGTGCAAAACATTCTGCGGGTGGAAGGGATGGAACTCTAAGTGTTTTTTTTTCTGTATTAATATCAATGTCATTGTGAGGAAGAGTATAGAGGTCCTGTAGTCAGAGTTTACAGAGCTCGGGAGGAAAGTATGAAGTAGGATTTTGGGCGGCACAGTGGCGCAGTGGTTAGCACCGCAGCCTCACAGCTCCAGCGACCCGGGTTCAATTCTGGGTACTGCCTGTGTGGAGTTTGCATGTTCTCCCTGTATCTGCGTGCGTTTCCTCCGGGTGCTCCGGTTTCCTCCCACATGCCAAAATGACTTGCAGGTTGATAGATAAATTGGCCCGTATAATTTGCCCCTAGTGTAGGTAAGTGATAGGGAAATATAAGGACAGGTGGGGATGTGGTAGGAATATGGGATTAGTGTAGGATTAGTATAAATGGGTGGTTGATGGTCGGCACAGACTCGGTGGGCCGAAGGGCCTGTTTCAGTGCTGTATCTCTTAAAAAAAAGATTGCAAGGGCAGTAATCACTGGGTTACTCCCAGCGCCAAGGTTTAGCTAAAGCAGAAATAGGAGAATGTGGCAATGATTGCGTGGCTGGAGACATGATTCAGCAGGAAGGATTTTAGATTCCTACGACATTGGGACCAGCTGTGAGACAAGGAGGATGTTTTCAGCCTGTTGCACCTGAAGAGAACTGGGGCCAATATCGTCCCAGACAGGTTGACTGGTGCAGTGTACGAGAGTTGAAACGAATTCATCAGGGGTTTCGGCCCAAAAATATAGCATTTAAAAGTAGGATCAATGTATACACAGGACTAGGTGAGACGGCATTTGATATAATACGAAATTAAGTGGAAATCAAAGAAAATGCAAATAAGTGTAGGTTCGGGTTGCAGTTGCTTTCCTGCAATCAGATAATGTGGTTAATTATCTTCTTCAGGTACAGACATAAATAGCCATGTCGGCATATGATGTGTGTTGATGTCTGAACATGGCTGCAAAAAGGGGAGAATGGGATGATTAACATCCTGTATACAAGCTATTCAGACAATATTGAAAGGGATGGGAAATATGAGGATCAAATGCAGATTAGTTTTGCTTAATGGAATATTACTCAGCCAGCAAGAGAAAATGTCATTGAGAGTTCACAGACACGATCTGTTTTGTTCCAGTTAAGAAACAATAAAACATCTATTATCTGACGTTGTGTATTTCATAGGCAATTAAATAAAGAGAAATAGATAGAGGAGCAACATTGCCAAAAAAAAACTGAGTGCTGCAAGAACTATATGGGTCCAGGGAAGGGAGATTAGACTTACTTGGGTGGACTGGAAAAGCTTGGGGTGGTCTTAGACCAAAGAAGGCTAAGAGAAGATTTACTGGTGATATTTTAAACAATGCAGCGTTTAGAGTAAATAAAGAAAGACTGTTTTTAAAGACTAAATTTTTGATAATCTGACGCGTAGATTTAAACATGTTAGCAAAATTTCTAGATGCAAAATGATTATATTTGCAGGCGAAGGTTACAGAGAGATATGGGGCAAAGAGAGTGACTGGGAATAACTGATATGCTTCTTGAAAGAGCCGACACAGACACGATGGATCAAATATCCTCCTTCAGTCCTGTAGCATTAATGCATCCGAGATTATTACAAGTGGTTAGCACCGCAGCCTCACAGCTTCAGGGACCCGGGTTCGATTCTGGGTACTGCCTGTGCGGAGTTTGCACGTTCTCCCTGTGTCTGCGTGGATTTTCTCCGGGTGCTCCGGTTTCCTCCCACATCCAAAGACTTGCAGGTGATAGGTAAATTGGCTGTTATAAATTGCTCCTCGTGTAGGTAGGTGATAAGGAGTATGGGATTACTGTAGGGTTAGTATAAATGGGTTGTTGTTGGTCGGCACAGACTCGGTGGGACGAAGGGCCTGTTTCAGTGCTTTATCTCTAAATAAATAAATAAAAATAAAATAAGAAACCTACTCAGAGCTGTTCACACTCCGTCTCCACAACATCACATTATAAATAAATAATAAATTCCCGATTATAATCCGGGAGATATCCAGTCTGTGGGGAAAAGTGAGAATGGGACATTTGCAAGGACAGTCTTGTTATTTTGTAGCTTGCAGGCTTGATGTGGGCGAGGAGCATCATGTGTTTATTTGGACGGAGAGGCAAATACTGAGATCGATAGACATATAGACAGAAAGGTAGCTAGAGAGAGACAAACATGGGGAGAGCTGGAGAGACTTGGTTAGCGAAAGAATGAGAGACATAGAGTGATAGGTCGATTGGTAGATCGATAGATGAACCGATCAATAGATGAATGATATATGGATGGTTCGGCTGACAGATATATACATAGAAGGTGTTATAGCTAGATGATTAGAATGATAGATTGACAGGCAACTAATTAGAAAGACAAATTGCTAGATGATAGATTTGCAAAAAGATGGATAGATAGGTGGCATATAGAAGGTTAGATAGGCAGAGAGAGGGATACATGGATTGATAGGCAGCTAGATAGGTAGATAGATGCAGGAATAAAGGGCAAATAGATAGATAGATAGATAGAAAGATAGATAGATAGATAGATAGATGGATGGATGGTCAGTTTCAGCCAAGGCGGGAGGAGTGTACTGTTCAGCCAGTCCCACTTATCCACAGGTCACAAGATATATTTAATTTTTCCCACTTACTGAAGCAATCAATCATGTACTCCACTTTTCACCAGAATAAAGCACACCAACCAGTTTTCTTTCATAAAAAAACAAATATTAACTGTTTATTTTAAATAATGTCTACACCAATGAAGTCCACATACGCACAAATCGAAATATTAACACCCCTTATTTTTCCTCGCCCACATGCACAGACACACATATGCAGACCGGTAAACTGCAAAAAATAAAAAGGGGATTATTATTTACTATTCTTACAAAGGCATAGAAGGATGAAAAAAAACACTGAGACTGAAAAGAGAGTATGGACGTCCATAGTTTCGCGAGATGGCCTAAAGGTAAATTGGCAGCTGCTGATGGATTCTTCTTTGAACAGTTCTTCCCAGGCAAACTTGACGATCCGTTTGGGAAGTCTTTCAAAGAGACTCAGCACAGAAGGCTTCACATAAGGCTTACATCAGTAGCAAAAAAAATGTTTCAGTTCTCACACATTCGTTGTAAAGTTCCTCCAAAGATGCATGGTTTCTACAATTATGCAGGATTTATTGATGTACATGAGCCAGCAGTACGACTTGATGCAGGAATTAATGAAAGATGCAGGGATTCTTAAAAGAGGGAAAGAGTACAGCTTTCGTCTCCTGGCAGGCACAGAGCAACTCCTCCTCTCTGTTTTGTTCAGACTAAACACCAACTGGATTATTTTAGCAGTTCAATATGAAACTAAAACTCTTCAGCCGGAAGTCGCATGACATCTATAAAACTTAACTTGTTATTCCCGTGCAAACATCCTTTCAGGTCAGAACACTACCCTGCAGTGTTTACTGGAAATTAGATGCTGTCCAGTATTTGTTTACCTGCTAAAAACAGAAACCGTCTGTTGACCATCCTTAGAAAAGAACACAAAGTTCAGCCTCCTCAAGATTCCAGATGAGTCAAGTGTCCATAATCCAAAGACAATTTCTTAAAACATACTTTACAAAGAAAAATGGAAGCGCCTACGTAACATCTCCAACTTTGGGGGAGATGAAAAATAAATATTTGAAGAATCGTCATTTAAATGTATGAAAACAGAAGTTCAAAACATTTTAAAACACATTTTCACACTCATTCTCCATTCATTCTTTACTTGTAGTTAATAGAACTGTGCTGTTTACCATCTTCATTCCTTTAACTCAAAAAAACTGAGATTCGCTACAAAGCATCTGCAATAACATTGTTTCCACCACCCCCCCGCCCCCCCCCCCCCCACCCCACCGAATTGTGGACAATCATTAAGTGACAGGGCTTCAACAATAATTTCAATTGGAATAGGCTGGCATTCTGGGCATAGATTTTTCAACACAGGTTATCCAAATTAGCCGATGACAAACTCCCAAACAGAGCACCCCCTCACCCATCGTGTTCTAAGTGTCACGACAGAATATCACATCACCAAGTTAAATAACACAGTTAGAAACACTGGATATCCCTGGTCTCACTACTCTCCGTGAAATTTCCTGAATACCCATGGCATCATTTGCCACTGGAAAAAAAACGCATCCAGTGTGACAACAGCTGAGGTTTCATTAGCTCGGGTTGTTAAAAGAATTTGCCAATATTCCTTTTAACAATTCTATCTTTGTAAGAAACATGGTCCAGTTCAGTTTCTCAAGTGATCTTTCAAGCGAGGGCCTGGGCAGGAGACTGCTTTTGTTACTGCATTAAATTGTCTGTCGTCTCTGCAAAGTTCAGATGAACTGTCAAATTTGGGCACATTCCACCGGAACTCCAGTTGCTTTGAGTGGGTTAGATGAGGTGGTTTTCCAGCATGTGTGGATTTCTTCTTTTACTTAGGCCTGTTTGTGTGGACTTAAGTGGTAAAGATGCTGTTTTATAGGAGTTGATTCCCCGCCATCCACATCATGTGTGGCTAAGGTTGTATATCGTGGCTTATCCCTGCAACCCCTTTTAAATGCAATGAGTAACCCTGTTAGGTCTTCTCGTTGTCCTGCATCTAATTATGAAAACATGGTGTCCAATCTTCCTAGCAATTCAGTATTAACTAACCAGATAATAGCAAGTTCAGTTTGAGAATTGTCTAGGCCTCCTTCTGCCTCATCATTTACGTCCCTTCCATTTCTCACTGTCCCTACTACCTGGCGTACCTATGATTGTTTATCCTCCTCCCGGCGTTAATATTGTTGCAACATATTGATAGGGCTTAGTCGACTCTGTCTCGGGCAATCCTGGGTGTCAGTCAAATAATTTAGCTGACCAAATCTCCTGACCAATTTATACGTACCACTGAACCGTGTTGTCAATATTTCACCCAGTAAAGGTAGCAATACTAACATTTCATCCCCGGTAGAAAATTTCGAGTTTTAACATGCGTGCCTGCCTATTTTTCCATAGATACTTCGTAAGCTTTAAGCTGTTTCTGAACCACATTGCAAGCTCTTTTGATCTGTTTATGGAACACAGATGCATAACCTAATACAGAAAATTCACCTCTATGTTTTAAAATACTTTTTTTGGTTATTTTTACTGTACCACTTAACCCATGTCTGTAAACTAATTCAAAAAGAATAAAATCTGTAACCTCATTAGGTAGATACCTAGTGGCAAAGAAAATTAAGTTTAACCTTTATCCATGGGGTACTCATCACAGTATGCCCTGATACTTGCTTTCAGTGTCAGGTGGTACTCTTCTGAAGCCCACTGTGTCTGTGGGTAGTAGGCTGAAGATTATGACTGTGTTCTACCCAAATTATCCATAACTTCTTGAAATATTTCAGACATAAAATTGGAACCTTGATCCGACTGAATTTCAATTGGCAATCCATAACTAAAGAAGATTCGGATTAACTTCAGTACCACTGCATCAGCAGTAATTGTTGTCAAGAGAATGGCCTCTGGGAACTGAGCAACCATATCCATCATAGTGAGTATATATTGGTGTCCCACTTTTGTTTTCGGTAAACGTCCTACACAGTCTACCAATGCCCTACAAAATGGTTCCTCAACAACTGATAAGGGACCAAGAGGTACCGGTTTTATGGTACAATGCAGTTATCCCACAATATAGCACGTTTTACAAAACTGCACCACGTCCTTGAAAAGACACGGCCTTAATAATATTGACACATATCATTTGGTATTATGGATCCCCACATGTTCCGCACAAGGAATTTCATGCTCTAACCTTAATAATTACTGTATATACTGAGAAGGTACCACCATCTGTTGAACAGCCGTCCATTCTTCAACCACAGGTCTGTGAGAGAGTCTGCACGTCATCATCAGAACCCCATCATTGATACAATAACCTTCTAGAACTCTTTTTGCCTCAGTTTCTTTTAGAGCTCATTGTGTCACTTTATTTAACTCTGGATTATCTTGCTGAGCTGTGATCAGGGAAGATTAATTAAACATTTGTTTTGGATTATCTAAATCCCCAAATAAACTTTAAGGCATTCGACTGTGCGCCTGTGGTGTCTATTTTATCTCCGACAATGGAACTTGCTTAGCTATTGATGTGTAACTGTAACTCTCCGGTACCTTATTCTCAACTCCGACACTGACATCGGATTTTGCATTTGGCTTGACAGCTGTCATCAAATATACATTCTGATCTGCTGTACTCTCAGTCAAGGCCCCTTTTTCTGCATTGAATTTATATCCCCCAATAAGTCCCACGAGTTTACCTTCCAATGTCCAACAATCTGCACAAAGACATCCAAGCTTTTGACAATGAGAACACATTGGTTTGCGGACCTCACTTCCACCCTCTGCGTCATCATTTTAGGCCTGATGAGGGGATCCCGGGGCGTTCCCAGCTGTCCCTTCTTGTCCCCGGTTACGTGCATTCTATCCTTCATGGGTTTGTGAGGGTGACAGACAAAGGCATTTGGCATATACACGAGTTCAAAATCATCAGCAATTTCTGCTGCCTGGCTGCACCTTGAAATATTCTGGTTCTCTACATGAGTTCGTCTCAATAGAGGTAGTGAATTTTTAAACTCTTCGAGGGGCATTAGCACCCTATGGCACTCATATGTGGTTTCCATCTTTGTTGCACGTATTCAATAATCAAATTTACTTTGCTTTCTCCTCTCAAATTCTACATAAGTCAACCAGCCAATCGCTGGGGGTTCTTAAACCTCTGTCAGTAGTCTTTCCGGACTATCTCATATGCAGCGTTTTTCCATATTCATAAATATGTAAATAAAATTTGACAGACAGATGGATAGATAGATAGACAGACAGATAGATAGATAGATAGATAGATAGATAGATAGATAGATAGATAGATAGATAGATAGATAGATAGATAGATAGATAGAACAATGGACACTAAAGCACAGTGGAACAGTACTAAAATTAACAAGATGAAGTGTCCCTGATTGGGAGATGAGATAGGAAATCCTGTATAGCACAGCTTGAGAAGGTGAGTCTGCTTCTCGAACGGCTCCAGACAGTATGCTGAGTGTACCCTCCAGTGCTGTCGTACAGAGACATCCACAGACTTTGTCCCAGCAGCATCCGCAAATCTAAGTGGATACTATTTCTGAATGTTCCCAACATTTTGCAATTAACAACATCTATCAGTAATGTATTTGCTTAAGTGGTCAGCATTATAAAAATAGATAAAATCACCGCACCACAACCATCAGTCATCAACCCAAATTGAGTCAACAATTCGAACCGATTTTCAATGGTTTATTGATTATAATCCCGGCCTTGAATAGACAGAGTCACTGTTACACAGTGGTGAGACTTAATTAACAACTTATCTTTTTTACAGGAAATAAAATAACTTCTATTTTCAAGTGTTCATGAATAAAGGGAGAATAAAAAAAGAAACGTTCAATCCTTTCAGTAACCAAATACCAAAGTTACCAGTGATAAGCAAGTATCCCGTTACCACTGGGTTTTATGTTTAATTTACTCAACCCTCTCTCCCTTCAGTCTTCGGGTCCAGTTCCCGTAGAAGGCCTCAAAAATTCACATTATTTTATAATTTAGACTCATTAAACTCTGTGGCCATAAACTCTGTAACCATTCCTTCTCCCGAAAGATAACTATAATTGGTTTCAAAATCTTCTTGACAATACAACAGTGTTAACAGCAACCAGGACCATACCAAATGCGAGAAGTACAGTGCAATATAACACATGTAAATCACACTCTAATAGTGTCAATTTTGAACATCGGCCTCTGCAGCAGATAGTTACTTCCATTTCCCAGAATACCTTGTAATATAATCAAATACAAATTTAAAACTTTTCACTTTCTAAAGATCCGCAGTTAATACTTTTTAAATCTAAAGGCGAGGAGAAGACAACCAGAGAACGTCGGCAGAAGGAGATTAATCACGTTCTCTCAGCAGAGCTGAACTGGTCCAGCTATATAAATACTGTGGCTACAAGAACAGGTCAGAGCCTGGGAATTTTGTGGCAAGCAACACACCTCCTGACTCCCCAAAGCCTGATCACCATCTACAACGTTCAAGTCTGGACTGAGTTGGAATAATCGCCTCGATTCTCCTATGCCTGGGTGAGTGCATTTCTTACAACACACCAAAAGTTCCACACCATCCAGGTCAAAGCAACCCTTTGACTGACATTCAATCCAGTAAATCAAACCTTCAATCCCTCCACCGCTGGCACAGTGAGGCAACACAGTGTACCATTTACAAGATGCCATGCAGCAATTCGCCAAGCCTCCATTGACAGCACATTCCAAACTCTTGACCTCTACCAGCTGGAAGGACAAAAGCAGCAGAAACATGGGAACACCAATTTCTGCAAGGTCCACTCCAAGGCACACACCATCCTGGAACTGCCTCCATACTGTGGGTGCACCCGCACCAGATGGACTGCAATCAGTGGTTCAAGCAGGTATCGCACCGTCACCGGCTCAAGGGCAATTAGGGATGGGCAGCAAATGCTGGCCTCGCCAGCGAAGCACATAACATAAAGGTTACAGAAACGCACAGGTAACTGCAGGCGCCACAGATAAACTAGAAAAACTTCATAATTTAACAACATCTTGTTGTGCCTGCACTACTCACATTATCATTTAGAACCGCAACACCCTCTGATGGCCAATGTTGAGAATAACTATTGTTAGTTGTAAATTAAAAGAAACGTCTAATATCAATAAGTATATCACACAATGGAGAAGGAGTAAAGGGAGAGCCTGATATTTCTGAAATTCTGACAATGATCCGAAATCAGCAAAAATTATATCAGCGATAAAAGGACTAAGAACAAGTTGCCAGATCCAGCAACGAAACAGCAATACACTACAGTGCAATTAATAATCGGTTACACTGACCTGCTGGGAACGTTTATGGCTGCCAGAATAACACGACGAGTTCTGTGCACCTCTGGACGTTACAGTAACACTGAAAATGGGCTTGCAATAAATATAAATCTCATATCATAAATTGTGGACACAGGGAAAGGACTGACACAGAGTTGCAATTTCAGAATATTGTGAGAAACAATTTGTTGCATCAGAATTGCAAGTATTCTCAATGAAAGTCAATTGACAGGGCAGACAATGAGGTTACCAATTGGGAGTTTTATCTGGACAGTGCAAATGCGATATGAAGCCAATGAGCATACCACACAACAGTGATGAAGATGTGAAATTCACTGGAATTATGAAATTGAGTGCGTAACAGCAAAACACATGTGTCCAAACTAAAAGAACAATTTATAAAACACATAACAACAGCAACGATGAAGTGAAACGTTCAGTCACAAAATAAGTAATGAAATGTTACTGGGAACGCCAAACACCGCCGATAAAACTGGAAAACCTCAAGCCGTTATCTGAGAATCGTTGGGTCATACAGCACAGAAAGAGGCCATTTCGCCCATCATATCTGTGCCAGGTCTGTGAAACGGCTATCCTTTTCATCATCATCACTTGTCCCTTCCATATAACGCTTCATTCTTTCCTTCTCAAGTTTTTAGACAATTCTCTCTTGAAAGTGATTATCTCATCTCCTTCCCAAAGTTTAGAAAATGGATTCCAGATCATAAAAAAGTAATAGAACATTCTCTTTCTGTGCTCAATGAAGGTGAGTCTTGCTGTTGCATCCTGAGCAGCAACTAACCCTGGGAGTAGATATATTCAGGCAGAGCCTTATTATTACATGTGAGAGTCTTCTTGTGGGAGCATTAGGCTGTATTAAACCAAAGCTGACCTTCGGTGGGACATTCAGACGATTTATTTCACTCTGCCTTACGAAGAAACATCTTTAAGGAGACTTGAGAGAGTTTTGTAATCAGACATTCGAAATATCGGCGCTATAATCCGGTCACATGTCTTTCTAAAATCAATTATAACTGTTCAGTAGCACACATGATTGGGAACTTAGTTGACTGAATGTGAGATTTCAGGTTCCCAATGTACGTTGTAAATTGAGTCCGTTTTAAAGAAAGAGAACATAAAGTTGTTTCACCCACTGGACTCTGCTACACAAAACTGTAAGTCTGAGGTAGCAGAATGTAACAGACACTGTTTGTGGAAGGATATGTGAGAAGTGTTTCACATTCTGAACAGCTGGGAGCTGGTAAATCGAAGCAGATAGATTCCAATCGAAGAGAAGCCAAGAACGAGGCACAATATATATATATTTATTAGAAGGCACGTGGAACAGAAAGCAGAATAAACTTTTCAGCACTGCGTCTGGAGCCTGGGAAATTCAATACCATGGACAGTCTATGGATCATGAACAGTGCACGATTAAAAAAAGATTGGATAGTCGGATGTTGGAAGCAGTGATGAAAGCATATGAGGACGGGGCTGGTAAATGTGATTAAAGGTATCCTCGAACTGTTCAGAGCTAAAGACAAATTAAATGAGGATTTGCATTGAGTGGAATTTCAACTGGGTTCTGAAATGCTGGCTTTGCTTCTGTCCCCAGCAGGATTCTTAACAAGAAATTCATCAAACCACCAACACACCGGCACCCACTTCCATGTTTAACACGCGGGTCATGGTAGAGCAGCAGAACGCTTCTAGGAGACAGGTCGGCAGGTTCAGTTTTATAATGCTTTAAACTGGTTCGCAGGTTTAACTGTCGCTGGCCGGGGCACCAGGCCCCGCGATACCTGGCAACTGAAAAGTGGGGATGACAGCTTCAGACATAAGTTCGAAGTTCTTAGAGCACAGACTGCAAGCGAGCAGGAGAGGAAATGCATCCCCCTTGATCTCCAATATGATCGCCCATCAGACTCCCCCATCCCTGGAACAGACCTCTGCTGCCAGGTATTGAACCTCGATCCAGGTCCCCAATTAGAATTCCCTGAGATCAGAGACTTCCACTGGGTTCCAGAATCAGACCCACCTGATTCTGCAGCCCTGCTCCGGAGCCGCCCCCACCCAACAGGAAGCCAAGCCTATCAATCAAACTGACATACGGGTGTGAACCATGTCATGGGAAAAAAGTCGCAACCTGTGGAGTTAAACTCCACAACATGTGTGAAAACTACGGCATCCAAATATCCACCAACCCCCAGCGTAAACAATACAGAGGTAACACCTGCCCTACCACCGCCACCCCTCCCCCCCACAATCACACAGACACACACACACATACACACACACACACAGACACACACACACACAGACACACACACACACAGACACACACACACACACACACACAGACACACACACACACACAGACACACACACCAGCTCCCGTTGAGAATATGTCGGGCAAATACTTCAGAAAAGTATATGACTGAGACGGCTGTAAAAATGAGACATGTCGACAATGTTGAAAACACTCAGCAGGTAAGGCAGCCTCTGTGGAGAGAGAAACACCTTAAATATTTCAGATTGAACTTTTCATCACAACTGGAAGGTAGTCGAGATTATCGTTTAAAAGCTACAGTATAGCCAGAGAATGTGTCGTGCAGTTGTAAAAAAAAAGGAAAACGCCTGTGACCAGATGCATAGAAGGCGGAGTTCAATAGCTTAACAGATAATGCTGCGAGGTGAATAAAATACATAAATGAACTTTAGATGGATGCAGAGGAGGAATAAACATTTACAGATGAATAACAGTGTGGAAGGAGCCTATGCAATATCCAGTTGTAGGAAATAGGCTCCAGTGGTCATCGAATCTAATGGAGAACGGTGGGTAGACTCCAGCAGTGTTGACAGCACTGCGCGATGTGTGCCAATAGAGGATCCCCAGCCTAAGCATCTGCTCACATCGCCACCACTCTTGGTGACCCTGGTGTAACAGTCCTCCATTTCCAGTACCTTCCGTAAGCAACGAAGGGAGCAATGGTTATCATCTGAAGCTTTTATTCCCATGAGGGAGTGCAGTGGACAGTAAGGGCTCCTGTCTAAAAATACAGCACATTTCCTCTTACAGCTTAAACGTGGATTGGAGTAGGAGCCCAAGGTCAGGACGTGAGCAGGATGTAGAATTAAAGTAGGAAATGAGCAGATGCTGAGGTTTGTGCTCGCAGACTGAAATAAATTGCCAAGCAAAACAATGACTCAGCTTGCATTTACTCATCTCCAAGGCACAGGAGAAGACATTGTGGGAAATGAATGATGCAACTACATTGGAAGAAGTCCAATTAAATCCTGTTTTATCTGGAAGGAGTGTTTATGCACTAGGCGGTGGGAAGGACTGATCTGAAAAGGACCGGCTTGCATATGCTGGAGTTGCATAGGAAATTGCCTGGGTGGAAGGGAGCCAGGGAGATATAGGATTAAACCAGAATCTCAACTGGCCAAGGGAGCAAGGGGGCCATATGGGAGAAGCAGATGTGCTTGATGGTGGTTTAAGTTGAGTATCATCATTGCCTGGCACTTGTGTGATGTGAATGTTACCTGCCACTTATCAGCCCAAGCCTGGATATTTTTCGGGTCTTGCTGCATTTGTACACTGACTGCTTCAGTACCTGAGAGTCGCAAATGGTGCCAATGACAGAGGTTAGGATTCCTGCGGCGAGTAACTCACCTTCTGACTCCACAAAGCCTCTCCACCATCTACAAGGCAAAAGTTTGGAGTGCGATGGAATACTCTCCATTTGGCTGGATGGGTGCAGCTCCAACAATACTCAAGAAGCTCGACACCATCCAGGACAAAGCAGCCCACTTGGTTGGCACCCCATCCACAAAAAAATCACTCCCTCCAGCACCGACGTACATTGACAGTAGTGTGTACCATCTGCAAGATGCACTGCAGCAACGCACCAAGGCTGCTTAGACAGCACCCACCAAACCCGCGACATCTACCACCTCGAAGGACAACAGCAGCAGATGCATGGGAACACCACCACCTGCAAGTTCCCGTCGAAGTCACACACCATCCTGACTTGGAACTATATCGCTGTTTCTTCACTGTCGCTGAGTCAAAATCCTGGAACCCCCTTCCTAACAGCGCTATGGGTGTACCTGCACCACCTGAACTGCAGCGGTTCAAGAAGACAGCTCACCACTACCTTCTCAAGTGCAAGTAGAGATGGGCAATAAATGCTGGCATTGTCATCGACGCCCACATCCATGAATCAAAAAATAATCAGCAGCGAACATCCCCACTCTTTACCTATGTTTAATGGAATGTCATTGATGGAGCAGCAGTATTGCGGGAAGTAGAATACTCATGGCCAAATTGCGGACATCCACAGTGGAGGGGAATCCTGCGTTGAGGAAAAATGAACGTCTTCTGGAACCACTGGTGTCGAATATGGCATCTTTTGAAAAGACGGAAATTAAACTGGGAGAATGGAATGGCGTCCTAACTGGAACCGGGGTTGGAGGAATTGCAGTCAAAGTAGCTAAGGGAGTCGGTGGGCTTATGGTACATATTGGGAGAATGGAGATCGAGAAGTCGAGGAAGGAAAGGGAAATGTCAGAGATGGACCATTTGCACATGAGAGAACATTGGGAATTAGAAAAAAAAGTTCATTTTTTTCCCAGTTCAGGTGGAAGAGGAAAATTACAGTGATACAGATATCAATAAAATGACAAGAAGGAGGAAACACGGGCATGATTGTAATGAAGAACTTTGTTCGTAATCCACGGAAGTCAACCATATTTTGGACCTATGCTGACGCCCATAACGCTGTCACTTGATTGTGGGATTGGGGGGTGAGGGTTGTCAGTGTTCAGACTCGAGGGCCCCACCCATGCACTTGCAGTAGAGCACTTCAACGCTGACAGAATGAGGAACCTGTGACGCTTTTCATTCCCAGCCCAGTCCAGTGGGATGGAGAGGAGTTCCAGAGGGGATGGTGAATTAATGGAACTGAACTAATACATTCCAAATTTGGACCACGGACTGGACCAGTGCAGACGGTGGAGGGAAATTGACCAGGCAGTGACCTCATTGTGTTTGCCCAGCAGCATCCATCCACTGAGAATCTAATGGAGTTTGTGTCTGTTTCGAATTTTGACCATGGATTGGCTCACTGACATGTGTATAAATATGAATGAATATCCGGAGCACAGTTTCAAACAGGTTGCAAGGAAGTCTCGCGTGTCCTGGGTAGTAGGGTCAGAATTAACCTGCACATGAGGTTTCAGTGGCTGAAACAGAGACCTAAAAACGATGGAAAGAACTGAATTGCAGAGGAATAATTGCATGACTTCATCAAACAACCCCACGGCTTTTAAAGAAGAAAGTGGACAGGTAATTTTCAAATTAATCAAAAGTGGCAAAGGGTTCAGGGGTTCCAGAATCAAAGATGATCTAAATTAGCAAGGATGGTTAATCAGACCATGGAAATGTACTCTAACTACTGGGGCATATGTATAGAGGGATACAGTAAGAAACAAATCTGTTCATCAAACTTATATAGAAGTTTCATTAAACTGCACCTAGTGTACTGTGCACAACACCTCTATCAAGTCTCCTCACAACCTCTCTTCTTGAAGGACAACAACTGCAGCGTCATTAACCTATCACAAACGGAAGTCACCTATCCATCTTCATAGAACAAAAATGGATATCGATGCACTGGAGAAGCTGAAAACATTTTTTTACAAGCGTGATGCCAGAACCGAGAGATCGACCATCAGGAAATACTAAACAGGCTATGGTTCTTTTCTATAGATAAAGTTTGAAAGTGTTTGCCAGGCAAACTGTGGGGAAGGTATTTCCCTTTGTGAGGAGCACTAAATCTGACCTACAATATAGGATATTCAGGAAATACATCTTTACTCACCGAGTGTTGAGAATGTCGAAACTGTTACCATATTAACTAGTTCAGGCGAAGGGGAAACTGGCTAAACACATGAGGGAGAAAGGAATGGCAGCATATTCCAATGGGTTCACACTGGATGGGATCAGAAGAGGCTTGAGTACAGCATAAGGATAGGCAGAACCCAGCCGGGCCATATGACCTGTCCTGTAACATTGATGTAATTATTTAGAAATTGAGCGTTAATTACTAAAAGTCATCAGTTCGTTCATGACACTGTAACACTGCAGATATTGAAGTGGTATATTTACTGAAAGACAACCCTATTCATTTCTGTATTGGCAGTTTGTCCATGTGATTAATTACTGCCCTCCGACTGATCTCTTTATTATGAAAACCCGGTATGTACGTTCCTCAGGTGAACGTGTCTTTCCTTGATAAGAAACACCAGACTGAGTTATGGACAGAAATCAATACACATGACTTGTGTAAAGACTCTATATCATGTTTAAGTACTGGTTTCTCAAGCCTTAATCAATTCATAGAATTATAGAAGCGTAAAGTCAGAGAATGGTTACAGGACAGAAGGAGGCCAATGAGCCTTTCGTGTCCGTGCCTGCTCCCTGCAAGAGCAACCTATTTATTCCAATTCACCCACACTTCAGCCATAGCAGTGTATAATTTTCTTTTCAGACAATTATCCAATTCCCTTTTGAAAACAATGATTGAATCGGCTTCTATCACCCTCTCAGGTGGTTCGTTCCAGATCTTCACCCCTCACTGTGTAAACAGGTTTTCCGCAGGTCTTTTAGATATTCTCTTTTTATCGGTCTGATGGTTTTAAACCCTTCCGCCAATGGGAGCAGTTTCCCTATCTGTCCTGTCCAGTCTCCTTATGATTTAAATACCTCTATGAAGTCTCTGCACAACCTCTTTCCTCGAAGGAGAACAACTGCATCTTCATCGATCCTTCTGTTCATCCTTCATGAGATATGGTGCCCAAACTTGGATACAATTCTCCAGCTGAGGCAGAATGTCAGTTGTATAAATGTCCTCTATAACTTCTTTGCTTTTGGCCTCAATGGCTATATTTGTAAAGCCCCCTCTCCGGAGTGCATTTTTAAGCACTTTAGCAACCTGCCATAGAGTCATGCAGCATAGAAACAGTCCTTTCGGCCTACCGTGTCCATGCCAACCACAATGCCTATCTACTAATCCCATCTGCCTGCATTATTTCCATGTCCCTCTATGCCTAGCTCATTCAAATACCTGCCTAGATGCCTCTTCAATTTTGATTTTTGATTTTGATTTGGACATACAGCACTGAAACAGGCCCTTCGGCGCACCGAGTCTGTGCCAAACATTAATCACCCATTTATGCTAATCCTACACTAATCCCATATTCCTACCACATCCACACCTGTCCCTATATTCCCCTACCACCGACCTATACTAGGGGCAATTTCTAATGGCCAATTTACCTATCAACCTGCAAGTCTTTTGGCTGTGGGAGGAAACCGGAGCACTCGGATGAAATCCAAGCAGACACAGGGAGAACTTTCAAACTCCACACAGGCAGTACCCAGAATTGAACCTGGTTCACTGGAGCTGTGAGGCTGTGGTGCTACCCATTGCGCCACTGTGCCACCCCAATGGCACTACAGTTCTTGCCTCCACCACCTCCTCAGGCAGCTCATTCCAGATACCCACTATTCTTTGTGTGAAACAATTACCCCTTTGATCCCCTTTAAACATCCTCCCTCTCACCATAAATCTATGCCCTCTACTTTTAGTCACCCCTACCATGGGAAACAGACACTGGCTAACTACCCTATCTATGCCTCTCATAATTTTATATAACTCCACCATGTCCCCTCTCAGCCTCCTTCGCTCCAGGGAAAACAGACCATGCCTATCCAATCTCTCTTCATAACTCAAGCCCTCCAAACCAGGCAACATCCTGGTGAATCTTTTCTGCACACTCTCTAGCTTAATCATATATTTCCTGTAG
The DNA here is from genome assembly GCF_036365525.1 of Heterodontus francisci. Taxonomy (NCBI): domain Eukaryota; kingdom Metazoa; phylum Chordata; class Chondrichthyes; order Heterodontiformes; family Heterodontidae; genus Heterodontus; species Heterodontus francisci. The sequence goes on from NC_090391.1 coordinate 9,766,768, forward strand.
TGTGGCGACCAGAACTGCACACATTAGTCCAAATGCGGCCTAACCAAAGTTATGTACAACTGGAACATGACGTCCCAACTCTTGTACTCAATGCCTCGGACAATAAAGGCAAGCATGTCATACGCCTTCTTCACCACCCTCTCTAACTGTATTGCCACTTTCAGGGAACTATGTACTTGCACCCCCCGGTCTCTCTGCTCAACAGCACTTCTCAGGGCCCTGCTATTCACTGGATAAGTCCTGCCCTGGTTTAACTTCCCAAAATGCATCACTTCACAAATGTCTGCGTTAAATTCCATTTGCCACTCCCTTGCCCACATTTTCTGTTCATCTATATCCTGTTGTAACCTTAGACAACCTTCTTCATTGCCCAATATGCCACTAATGTTGGTGTCAACTGCAAACTTACTAATCATGCTCGTTATATTCACATCCAAGTTATTCAGATATATGACAAACAACAGAGGGCCCAGCACCGATCCCTAAGGCACTCTACTGGTCACCGGCCTCCAATCTGAAAAACGACCCTCCACTACCACCCTCCGCCTTCTATGACCAAGCCAATTTGCTAGCTCACCCTGGATCCCATGTGTTCGAACCTTCTGGATCAGCCTACCATTCGTGACCTTGTCAAATGCCTTGCTAAAGTCCATGTAGACAACGTCCACCGTCCTGCCCTCGTCAATCCTCTTGGTAACCTCCTCGAAAAACTCAATCAAAACCGTGAGACATGATTTCCCACGCAAAAAGCCACGATCACCATCCCTAATCAGACCATGCCTTTCCAGATGCATATAAATCCTGTCTCTTAGAATCCCTTCCAATAACTTTCCCACCACTTATGTAAGGCTCACCAGCCTATAGTCCCCTGGCTTATCCCTGCTGCCCTTCTTAAATCAAAGCGAAACATTAGCTATCCTCCAGTCCTCTGGTACCTCACCCGTGGCTAACGATGATACAGAAATCTCTGGCAGGGCCCCAGCAATCTCGTCCCTTGCTCCCCATTTCAACCTAGGATACACCTGTCAGGTGCTGGGAGTTTATCCACCCTAATGCGCTTCAAAACCTCCAACACTTCATCCTTTGTAACGTTGATATTTTCCAGGATATCGCTGATCCCTCCCTTGAACTCAATAGCGTCCATGACTTTCTCCACGGTAAATACGGGTGAGAAATATTCATTTAACACCTCGCCCATTTCCCGTGGCTCCACACATAGATTACAACACTGCTCTTTAAGGCGACCTACTCTCTCCCTATCTATCCTTTTACTCTTAATATACTTATAGATTCTTTTAGGATTCTCCTTTATCTTATTTGCCGGGGAATTCTCATGGCCCCTTTTTGCCCTCCTAATTTCCTTCTTAAGTGTAGTCCTACATCCCTATACTCCTCGAGGGACTCGCTCGATCCCAGCTGCGTATACCTGACATATGCCTCCTTCTTTGTCCTGACCAGACCCTCAATATCCCTCGTCAACCAAGGTTCCCTGAACTTGCCAGCCTTGCCCTTCCATCTAACAGGAACATGCCGTCCCTGAACTCTTCCTATCTCCCTTGCCAGAAGTCACTTTACCTGTACACAGCCTCGCCCATTCAGCTTTTGGGAGGTCCTGTCTGATGCCATCGAAATTAGCCTTCCCCCAATTTAGGACTTCAAACTGTGGACCAGTCCTATCCTTTTCCCAAACTTTCTTGAAGCTAATAGAGTTATGGCCACTGGTCCCAAAGTGCTCCCCCACTGACACATCAACCACCTGCCCAGCCTCATTTTTCAGGGAGAGGTCGAATGTAGCTCCTTCTCTTGTAGGGCCATCCACATACTGCTTCAGATAATTATCCTGGACACACTTAACAAATTGTTCCCCATCTGATTCCTTAGCACTAAGACAGTCCCAGTCAATAATAGGGAAGATAAAATCACCTACTATTGCAATCTTATAATTCCTACACCTATCTGTGATTTCTCTACATATATGCCCACTTCCCTCCGACTATTGGGGGCCTATAGTATAATCGCAACAAAGTGATCACCCCTTTCTTATTTCTACGTTCTACCCATATGACCTCACTGGACATTCCCCCCGAGATATCCTCTCTAAGTACGGTCGTGATGACCTCCCTGATCAATAGTGCAACTCCCCCTTCTTTCATACCTCCACCTCTGTCACGCTGGAAAGATCAGTACCCCGGAACATTGAACTGCCAGTCCTGCCCATCCCTCAACCATGTAATAGCTATAATATCACAATCTCATGTACTAATCCATCCTCTGAATTCATCTGCCTCACCTGAAAGGCTTCTTGCATTAAAGTAAATGCAGTTTAGCTTACCAGACCATCCACGTTCCCTGTCCTGCCCGTGTCTGGCCTGCCTACTGGACGTGCTTGCTCTAATCTCTACATTTGCCTCAACTACCTCACCTGAGAGACTACTGGTTTGGGTCCCACCTCCATGCAAGACTAGTTTAAACCCTCCAGAGTAGCACTCAGAAACCTCCCCGCAAGGATATTGGTCCTCCTGCAGTTTAGATGCAACCCGTCCTTCTTGCCCTGCCACTTGCAATGAATTGTGCAGCATGCACCCAGGTCTCACTGCCCCTGCACTGCCTTTATAAATGAATACTTTGTTTTATATTGCCTTCTCTCATCCTTCTGACTAAAAAGTATCAATTCACATTTTTCTGTAATAAATTGTGTCTGCCACTTGTCCGCCTGTCCCAAAACGCTGCATGCATCCTTATGACGTCTATCACTATCATCCTTAGAGTTCACAAAACTTCCAGGTTTTCCATCTCGCAGAAAATTGAAATTGCTCCCTTTACACCCAAGTCTAGGTTATTGACATATGTTAAGAAGAACCGTGGTCTTAACGTACTTCCAGACAAGTCAATAACCAGAAACACAATATTCATCCTGCGTCACAGCACAATCACAAAATTCAAATTCAAAGTTCACAAATGTTCGTGGCCATACTGGGAATGGAAATGCATCAGTGAGAGAAAGTGTTGACAGAAATTCCACTTTGAAGAAGAATAATCAATGAATTCCTTATTACGGACATGTTTCAACCAGGAGCATAAAACGTTCCATTTGTCATAAATCATGGAGTCAGCTCCATGAAGTGGAGAGATCAATCTCCTGGAATGATGATCTTTAGTAGAATCGCTTGTTGCACTCTGATTAGCGAGCCACACTCTGTATAATTCTACAATGACAGATAATTGCAGTAACATATCGTCACTGGGTTCAAATATTCCACTCTGGTTAATGACACACACTGCGTATAATTATACAGTGACAGATACTTCCCCTAATAACTTGACTCAGAGATCTAGTTCAGCAGTACACAATATTTCAGTAAAGACAGTAACTTCATCATTCAGCGAGTTTGAGCTGCAAAGTGAGGCCTGTATAACTGCATAAGTAAGTCAGGACATTTTGGCTTAATGAAATGTTATTACTGGTCACTTGTCTCTATAGTGATGAACACTAGATCAACATGCAACATCAGTCACAGTGTAATACCACAGACCAGCTTCTAATTCCATTTACACAACATGAATGGTTCGAGTCAGTTAACTGGAACACCAATGACAGCAATTATTATGTAGCATATTTTGTCAATACTCTGAAATGTTCCACGCATTCTCTGTGTGAAGCGATCTGTACTTCGTGTTGTAGCCAATATCTCAGAATTACACTCTGAGACAATAAATTCCCAGAACCTTCATTTTATAGTCTGTGAGATCTCCACAGGGACAATGAGGGTTCAACATGGTTCAAATGTTATTTCAAACCATGGATCAAACAGATTATGACCGCCAAGTTAATTCCCTGATGTCCTGGAACGTATTTCGTGCTGAAATTGAGTTGCAAAACCCCACAGTGTGGACCATTATTTCCACTTTAATTAATTGATGAAAATGTCAAGCTGTACTCTCTCGCGAATGAGGTTCTGTTTTCAAACGCCATCACGGTCATCTTGATCTCATATTATTTAGCTTATATCCTTCCCTGTGCTGTGACCATTGAGTAATTAATTTCCTATTGTTAAAGTGCCTCTCTCCGGACTGCTATACTTCATTGTTTGGATGTGGCTGAAGTCATTACCTTTGGATGTACAGTAATTAAATTGTAAATGTCAGAGTGCCTTTCTCAGGGTTTCGCCACTGCACTCTGAGTCGTGGCTGTCTTCTTTAACTCTCTATTTCCTCTAGGTAATCTCCAAATGTGAAAGTGACTTTCGCAGGGCTGCTGTACTGCATTCTGGGATGTGACTGCACTCTTTAACTTTTTCTATTCTTTCAATCGATTAAAGTCTACAATTGTGTATGCAGCACATTATTAGACAACTCATCTTCCAGAAGCACAATTGCTTTGTTCAAGTTAAGGAATTTGTATTTTTTTCTAAAGCGTCTCCAATAAATTCGTTTTGTTCTGTATGTTCTTTAATAATCTTCTGCATTATGAACAATTGGCAACAAATGTGCTTTTTTATGTATTCATGGGATGTGGGCGTCGCTGGCGAGGCCAGCATTTACTGCCAATCCCAAAATTGCTCTTGAGAAGGTTGTGGTGAGCTGAAGAAAACATTGTTAATGATTGCAAACATTTACATAAAAACTTCAAATGAGGCACGTCAGACAAATATTGCATATCAAAATAATGCAACAACTCAAACTAATTAATTACCTCAAATACTATTGCCTGCCAAACTAAAACGGCCTGTCAAAATATTACAATCCCTTAACTTAATCATTCACCTTAACTAATAAAGTCACGTGAACTAATAGTGCCTTCAAAACTAAGACAACATCTCAAACTAATAAACCACCTGCAACAAATACAGATTCTGAAAGTAATACAATTCGTCAAACTAATATTGCCCCTCAAACTAATAAAGCACCTCAAACTAATACAGCCACAAAAAGGACAGTGCGCAAAAGCTCAAACTAACCCATCACCTTAACTAATACTGTTACTCAAACTAATATGCTACCTCAAACTAATACATCATATCACTCTATTAAAGCTTCTTAAACTAATACAGTCCCTGAAACTAATGCAATCCCTCAATAAAATGCAACAGCTGAAACTCATACAGCCTCCACACAAATACAGCCCCCAAACGTCGACAGTTCCTGAAGCTAATACTATCCCTCAAACATATAGATCACTCAAATTTATAGAGCAGAACAAAGAACAAAGAACAGTACAGCACTGGACCAGGCCATTCGGCCCTCCAAGCCTGCGCCGATCTTGATGCCTGTCTTAACTAAAACCTTCTGCACTTCCGGAGTCCATATCCCTCGATCCCATCCCATTCATGGATTTGTCAAGATGCTCTGAAACGTCTCTATGCTAGCTGCATCCACCACCTCACCCGGCAATATGTTCCATGCACTCACCACCCTCTGTGAAATGAACATGCCTCGCAAATCCCCTCTAAACTTTGCCCCTCGCACCTTAAACCTATGTCCCCTAGTGACTGACTCTTCCACCCTGGGAAAAAGCTTCTGACTATCCACTCTGTCTATGCCGCTAATAACTTTGTAACCTCTATCATGTCGCCCCTCCACCTCCGTCGTTCCAGTGAAAGCAATCCGAGTTTATCCAACCTCTGCTCATAGCTAATGCGCTCCAGACCAGGCAACATCCTGGTAAATTTCTTCTGTACCCTTTCCAAAGCCTCCACGTCCTTCTGGTAGTGTGGCGACCAGAATTGCACGCAATACACTAAGTGTGGCCGAACTAAGGATCTGTACAGCTGCAACATGACTTGCCAATTTTTATACTCCAAGCCCCGACCGATGAAGGCAAGCATGCCGTATGCCTTCTTGACTACCTTATCCACCTGCGTTGCCACTTTCAGTGACCTCTGGACCTGTACGCCCAGATCTCTCTGCCTGTCAATACTCCTAAGGGTACTGCCATTTCCTGTATACTTCCCAACTGCATTAGACCTTCCAAAATGCATTACCTCACATTTGTCCGAATTAAACGCCATCTGCCATTTCTCCGCCAAAGTCTCCAACTGATCTATATCCTGCTGTATCCTTTGACAATCCTCATCATTAACCGCAACTCCACCAACCTTTCTGTCGTCCGCAAATTTACTAATCAGACCATACACATTTTCCTCCAAATCATTTGTATGTACTACAAACAACAAAGGTCCCAGCACTGATCCCTACGGAACACCACTGGTCACATCCCTCCATTCAGAAAAGCACCCTTCCACTGCGACACTCTGTCTTCTGTGACCGAGCCAGTTCCGTATCCATCTTGCCAGTTCCCCTCTGATCGCGTGTGACTTCACCTTTTTTATCAGTCTGCCATGAGGGACCTTGTCAAAGGCTTTACTGAAGGCCATATAGATAACATCCACTGCCCTTCCTTCATCAATCATCTTTGTCATTTCCTCTAAAAACTCAATCAAATTAGTGAGGCACCACCTCCCCTTCACAAAACCATGCTGCCACTCGCTAATAAGACCATTTGTCTCCAAATGGGAGTAAGTCCTGTCCCGAAGAATCCTCTCTAATAATTTCCCGACCACTGACGTAAGGCTCACTGGCCGATAGAACACAGAACATAGAACAGTACAGCACACTGTACTGTGCCTTCGGCCCATGATGTTGTGCCGGACATTGAACCTACTCTAAGATCAAACTAACTACCTAACCTTCATTCTGCTATCATCCATGTACCTATCCAAGAGTCGCTTAAATGCCCCTAATGTATCTGCTTCCACTACCACCGCTGGCAGCGCATTCCACGCACCCACCACTCTCTGACATCTCCCCGAAACTTTCCTCCAATCGCCATAAAATTATGCCCCCTGGTGATAGCCCTTTCCATCCTGGGAAAAAGTCTCTGACTATCCACTCTATCTATGCCTCTCATCATCTTGTGCCCCTCTATCCAGTCACCTCTCATCCTTCTTCGCTCCAGTGAGAAAAGCCCTAGCTCCCTCAACCTTTCTTCGTAGGACATGCCCTCCAGTCCTGGCAGCATCCTGGTAAATCTCCTCTGCACCCTCTCTAAAGCTTCCACATCCTTCCGATAATGAGGCGACCAGAACTGAACACAATATTCCAAGTGTGGTCGAGCCAGGGCCTTATAGAGCTGCAGCATAACCTCGTGGCTCTTCTACTCAATCCCCCTGTTAATAAATGCCAACACCTCATACGCCTTCTTAACAACCCTTTCAACTTGGGTGGCAACTTTGAGCGATCTATGGACATGGACTCCAAGATCCCTCTGTTCGTCCACACTACCAAGAATCCTGTATTTAAGCCTGTATTCCGCATGCAAATTCGACCTTCCAAATTGAATCACTTCACACTTTTCCAGGTTGAACTCCATCTGTCACTTCTCAGCCCTGCTCTGCATCCTGTCAAAGTCCCGTTGCAACCTACAACAGCCTTCCACACTATCCACAACTCCATCAACCTTCGTATCATCGGCAAACTTGCGAACCCAGCCTTCCACTTCCTCATTCAAGTCGTTTATAAAAATCACATAGAGCAGAGATCTCAGAACAGATCCTTGTGGAACACCACTGGTCACCGAGCTCCATGCTGAATACTTTCCATCTATTACCACCCTCTGACTTCTATGGGCCAGCCAATTTTGTATCCAGACAGCCAACTTTCCCTGTATCCCATGCCTCCTTACTTTCAGAATGAGCCTACCATGGGGAACATTATCAAACGCCTTGCTAAAATCCATATACACCACATCCACTGCTGCCTCTTCATCAAAGTGTTTTGTCACTTCTTCAAAGAATTCAGTAAGGCTTGTGCGGCATGACGTGCCCCTCACAAAGCCGTGCTGACTGTCTCTAATCAAACCATGCTTTTCCAAATAGTCATAAATCCTATCTCTCAGAATCCTCTCCAATAATTTGCCCACTACCGACGTAAGACTGACTGGTCTATAATTCCAAGGGTTATCCCTATTCCCTTTCTTGAACAATGGAACAACATTTGCCACCCTCCAATCATCCGTTCTGACTCCAGTGGACAGTGAAAATGCAAAGATCATCGCCAAAGGCGCAGCAATCTCTTCCCCCGCTTCCTGTAATATCCTTGGATATATCACGTCTGGCCCCGGGGAGTTATCTGTCATTCACATATCATTCAAAATTTCCAGCACATCCTGCCTCTTAACCTCAACCTGTTCAAGCATATCAGCCTGTTCCACGCTGCCCACACAAACGACCAGGTTCCTCTCACTAGTGAATACTGAAGCAAAGTATTCATTTAGGACCTCTCCTACCTCCTCCGACTCCAGGCACATGTTCCCTCCACGATCCCTGATCGGCCCTGCCCTCACTCTGGCCATCCTCTTGTTCCTCACATAAGTATAGAACGCCTTGGGATTTTCCTTAATCCAACCCGCCAAGATATTTTCATGTCCCCATCTAGCTCTCCTAAGTCCATTCTTCAGTTCCTTCCAGGCTACCTTGTAACCCTCTGGAGCCCTGTCTGATCCTTGTTTCCTCAACCTTAAGTAAGCCTCCTTCTTCCTCTTGACTAGCTGTTCCTCATCTTTTGTCATCCAAGGTTCCTTCACACTATCATCCCTTCCCTGCCTCATCGGGACAAACCTATCCAGCAGTCGCAGCAAGTGCTCCCTAAACAACCTCTACATTTCTGTCGTGCATTTCCCTGAGAACATCTGTTCCCAATTTATGCTCCCCAATTCCTGCCTAATAGCAGAGTAATTCCCCCTCCCCAATTAAATATTTTCCCATCCCGTCTGCTCCTGTCCCTCTCCATGACTATAGTAAATGTCAGGGAGGTGTGATCACTATCACCGAAATGCTCTCCCACCGAGAGATCTGCCACCTGGCCTGGTTCGTTGCCAAGCACCAAGTCCAACATAGTCTCCCCTCTAGTCGGCCTATCTACATATTGAGTTAGGAAACCTTCATGGACACACCTGACTCCTTGTGTAGTGCTGGGCCAGTTTGATTCCTCATCCCCTCCTACTGTGATGCTGATGACCACACACTAACCATCATTCCCTAGACCCATCCTGAGACACTCGTATCGTCCTGCTTTGTGCGTACGTCTGTTCCCCCCACCCACCCATCCCACCCATCCCACACTCACAGAAGTAATGCAATGCCTGAAGATGAGCTATTTGAATCCTTTTCTAAAATACTGAAGCCCATACACTTGAACTGAACTCTCCAGAATCGTGGTGAGCTAGCAGATTCCTCATCTCAAGTGTGGTACTGAGATCTTCACACTCAAATTCCATTACCAACCTCATGCAGAGCTAATTTTAACTCACACCACGAGTTTTGTACTGAGGCCCACACATAAGCACTCATTCCACAGTCTCGAGCTGAACCAGTCTGAGCACTGACTCTCGTTTATCGTACTGAGACCAATCCTATATTCTGCTTGCAGCCTTGTGCTGAGATAGTCTTATCCCACAGCTCCGAGTGTGGTACTGAGACCCCCACACTGACACTCAATCGCAAGCATTGCCGAGTTTGATTGAACCCTCACCCATAGTGCAGTATCACAGTCAATCTCACGCTTAGTGCTTAGTCATTCACGTTCCGCACTACTCAATGTGGTACTGAGGCAGACACATTCTCTATGTAATCCCACGTGCTGAGCTACACTGGGCCCACAGCCACAATTTTGCTACTGCGAGACACACATTCACATGACGTCCAGTTGAAGCATTTCAAGAGGAATTAGACAGTTGTATGAAACAAAAGAATGGACAGGGTTATGAGGAGAAGGCAGGGGATTGGAACTGAGGGAGTTGCTCTTTCATAGAGCCGGTGCAGTCAGGATCGGCCAAATGGCCTCCTTCTGCACTGTAAGGATTCTGTGATTCTGTTTACCTGAGCGATGAGTGTGGCCCTGAGGAACACACACTCCCACTCAAACTACGGATAGTCTTAACCATCTTACTGACCTGTCCTGCGACCGCCAGGGATCAGTGGACATTCACTCCATGTTTCCTTACTTCCTCTACACTTCTCAGTATTTTCCAGTTAATTATGTATACATCTGCCTTGTCTGACCTCCCCAATTGCATCACCTCGCTCTTCTCCAGGTTGAATTCTATTTGCCACTTTTCTGCTCATCTGACCAGCCCTTCAGTCTCTTCCTGTAGCCTGCAACACAACAATCCTCCATATTACTACCACACCAATCTTTAAGACAGCTGGATACTTCTTGTTCATTCCCCCTACATGTACATCCAAAACGTTAATCTATACCACAAAAAGCATGTGACGCAGTACTGAACCCCGTGGAACGGCACTAGAAACAGCCCTCAAGCTGCTAAAACACTCGTCAACAATTAACCTTTGTTTCTTGCCACTGAGCCAATTTTGTTGCATTGCCCAGGCTCCCATAGGATTTTTTTTTAACGAGTCTGCTTTGTCAAAAGCCTTGCTAAAATCCTCATCAACTGCACTACCCTCATATTTCTTCCTTGATAATTCTTCAAAAAAATCGATCAAGTGGGTCAAGCAAGATTCTCCCTTAACAAATCCATGCTGACGATCCTTCATTAACTTATGCCTTTCTAAGTGACACTTTATCCTGTCTCTCGGAATAGATTCCAATAATTTGCCCACAACTGAGGTTAGACTGACTCGCCTGTAATTATGCAATCTATCCCTCACTGCCTTCAACCGCTGCATCCATGCTGAAATGGTAAACCCACAGTTCGGTTAGGAGGGGAGTTCCAGGATTTTATCCTACTGACATTGAAGTAATGGCGATAGAGTTACAAGTCAGGCTGGTGTGTGGCTTGGAGGGTAACTTGTGGGTGGTGGAGTGGCCATGCATCTGCTGTCCTTGGCTTTCCAAAGTGGTAGAGGTCGCGGGTGTGTAAGGTGCTCTCTGAGGAGCTAACAATAAATATGAACAGAAAGGTCTGGGACAAGTGGATTATGCATGCATAGAAGCAAAGGGCCAGGCTATAATACTTAATGAGTACTTTGCATCAGTGATAACAAAGGAAGAGGAATATGGCAAGTATCATTTGAAGTGGGGAGAGTACAGGCAATGGATAGGGTAAAGGTTGAGAGTGCCGAGTTAGTGGGAAGGTTGGCTCGGCCTAGGGTACATATTTCAACTGCTCTGAATGGATTACATTACAGGTTGCTGAAGTAAGTGGAAGGGCTGACCATAATCTTCCACTCTTCGCTAGCACGGTGGTGTTGCCAAGAGATAGTAAATTGGTACATGTGACATCGTCATTCAAGAAAGTGTGTAAGAACACTTCTATCAGCACCTGACCAGTTAGTTTATCATCAGTGGTGGTTACAGTTTTAGAAACTATCATCAGGCAAAAAAAATTAATAAATCGACAGACAATTAGAGAGGTTTGAGTAAATTAAGGATTGTCAGCACGGATGTGGAAAAGGCAGATAATACTTGACTAATCTAATTGATCTTTGGATGCAGTAACAGAGGATAATGTTGAAATGGAATGTGGTGGATGTTTTCTATATGGATTTGAAGACATTATTTGACAGAGTACCACATAAAACGCTGGGTAACAATTTTGAGACTCATGGAATAGAAGGGCCAGTTGGATGAAAAAAAGGCTAAAGGACAGAAGACAACGACTCGTGGTAAATTATATTATTTTCTCAGACTAGTGGCTGGTAGGCAATGGTCTTCCTCACGGATTCGTGCTGGTACTTGTACTGCTTTTTTGCTATATATGAATGAATTGGAGTATGGAATGCAGATTTTACTGTAAACTTCATGAAAGATACCTTCTTTTGTCTCATCTAGACCTTGTTTCGGGTTTGTCTTTCATGTGTATTGTGTTAGGAGTTGCAGAAGAAAAAAGCTTTCAACAGTACCATATGCTCCTCAAGAGCCTTTCTGAATATTATCAAATCATCCAAATAGTGGAACACATTCTCCCTTCTAGAGAACCATTCGAAACACTTCAACCTTTGCTGATGGAATATTGATGAGCGATTGGGAAACACCGGTTGCATAAATGTTCATATTTCCTGGTAATATTGAAGGGAAATATCTACTGGTTTTCATTCCTCATTGGAATAGACCAACACCCATTTGAAACACCTAATACAGTCTACATTGAGAGAACGTGTTATACTGCCAATCAAATCTGTGATCGCAGTGACCATTGTGACACATGTTGAAAGATGATTATTTCATATCATATTGTCATCCTCCATGATTCATCTAGTTCCTTAACAGGGCAAATCAGTGAATTTTCATTTGTCGCCAGAGGTCTTAACATTCCATGATCTAAGGGAGATTTTACAGCTACCTGTCAATCCCTCTTTGCTTCTTTTGGGGAAAATACAATGTATGAGCAGGGTTGTTTTCAAGTTTTCATTCCATAACTACCTTTACTCCTTGTATTCTTCCACAGTCGTATTTCTGCTGTGCAAATGCTCCCCTTTCATGTTTTTCAAAGGCTTTCCTCCACTCCGGTTTCTTTTCATTAATGCTTCCCATTATAAACCTCGTTTCTGAAAAAAAACACAGACATCTTTCCTTGCCCATTCATCAGAATAGATTGTCCTTCATTTCCCTCCCAGAAACAATGATTAATTAGATCTATCAGTAACCCATTTGCCTCCATAAATTCTGATCCTAATATACATATTTAGTAATCCCCGTTCATCAGATGAGTTGCTTGCTTGTTTGATCATTTCAGAGAAAATATTTTGTGAGGCATCTTGCCGTGCAGCTGTATACACGTAAAACCTTGAGGTGGTCTGTTCCTTTGATGAACGAATTTAGATGTAGGAAGCTTTTAGGTAATGATTTACTGTATTATTCAGAATAGTTTTGAGGTGTTGTGTGTGTTTGAAATGCTTTCGCATTTTAGGAGTTGATTTAAATTGGAATTCCTTTAGATTCTGTATTACTTTGCGGCACTGTATTTAGTTTGAGATGTTGTATTAGCTTGAGGGGCTGCATTAGTGTGACACGATTATTTCGACGATCCGTATTAGTATGAGAGATTGTATTAGATTGAAGGTCTATATCGGTTTGACAGAATGCATTGGTTTAAGGTTATGTATACGTTTGAGGGTGTGTATTCATTTCAAAGTCGCATTAGCTGCATTAGTTTATGCGGGTGCATTTTTTGAGTGGTTGTATTAGTTTGCGGTACTGTGTTAGTTTGTGGAACTGTACTAGTTTGTTGTTCTATACTTGGTTGAGGAGATGTATTATTTTTGGAAACGATATTACTTTGATGTGCAGTTGTCATATTAGCTTGAAAGGCGGTATGTGTTTGACGGATTGCCGTCCCATTAGGGTCTAAGTGAGTTTGGGGTGATGTCTTATATTGTGGTGCTTATTAGTGTGAGGTGTTGTATTAGTCTGAGGGTTGGAATTTACTTTAGATTGTGTATTAGTGTGAGATATTGTATTAGTTTGAGGGGCTGTATTAGTTTGAGGGATTGTATCCGTTTCATGTTTTTATTAGAAAGACAGATTGCATTAGATTGAGAGACGTATAATAATGGCGGACTGCACACATTTAAGGGACTCTATTGGCTTGATGGATTGCATTAGTTTAAGGGATTGTGTAAGATTCAGGCATTTTATTGGTTTGAGGGATTATATTTGTTTGAAGACCTTCCTTAGATTGCGTTGCATTCTTAATATGGTGGTCTACCTTGTTTTGAGGGAAGTTTTGCAGGAGGGGTTCTGTTGGTGGGAGAGGCTGTGTCCGTTAAAGGGAGTGTTTTGGTTGTAGGGAATGTGTCAGTTGAAGGTGCAGTAATAATGTGAGCTGCTACCTTAATCTGAGGTGTTGTATGAAGTTAACGTCTGCAATTCATTAACGCCAATCACCCACTTTAATAGTGAAAGATGTCAGCTACATTTCAGATGATTGCACTGAGAAAACAATCTAACGTTGGAAATTTAATGTTTGAACGATCACAGTATGATATCTTGAGTCGGGACTGAGTTGGGTTAATACAGTGTCCATTGATCATTGTTTATTTCATGTAATCAGATTTGCCCAGTCTTTGCGGTTTTCCAATTCAACCTCAGTACTAAATATATTCTATCACAACAGGGACTGAACTCATCTGTCGTAACATGTCTTTTCAAAATTGGATGAAAAAAACAACAACAATGTTGCAACCTCAATATCCCAGTGGAGATCCCGCACTGCAAAAATGAAAGGCTCTGGGAATGTATCACATCAGAGTTTAATTTAGAGAGATTTCCTTGAATACGAATGGTCAGAACACATCGCACAGAAAATGTATACTTCAACTGACAGTTTCGCGAAAATATACTACATGATCCTTGCTATCATTGGTGTTCCTGGTAAGTAACGAAAACCATTCAAGTCTGTGCAAGATAGCTGTGTGTGCGTGTGCGTGTGGCTCATAATTTTATGTGTGATCTACGAGTTACCCAGGTGCAATTACCCAATTAGCGATACAATTTATCAAGTCTAATGTATGGAGTTATCTCTGTGGGATTATTACATTGCCTCAATTGTAAATAAGAATCGGTTTGCAACACAAGGGGTCACTGTATTATCAACCAGCTGTCTTTTTCTAACAATGTACTGTTGAAGCCGACTTCAGTGGGGGCAATTCTTTGACGGAATCTATTGCTTACTTTTTATTATTCGTTTCATGGGGCTTGGGCGTTGCTGACAAGGCCAGAATTACTAATCATTCCTTATTACCGTGATGAGGTGCTGGTGAGCTTTTCCTTGCAGGGCTTGAGTCGCTCTATTGCGAATATACTCACAATACTGTTTGGGAGGGAGTTCCAGAATTTTGATCCACCGAAAGTAAAGGAACAGCGACATAGCTCCAAATCAGGATGGTTTGTGGCTTGGAACGGAATGTTTAGGTGTTGGTGTTCCCATGCTTTTGCTTTCGTTGCCCTTCTGGGTGCACCATATTTTTAAGGTGCTGTCGAAGGAGTCATGGTACGCTGCTACTGTGCATCTTCCATATGTAACACGCTGCTGCGCTGTTTATGGTGGTGGATGTAGTTTTGATCAAGGGGGGATACTTTGTTCTGGATATTGTAGAGCTTCCTGAATGCTGTTGGAGCCGCACTCATCCAGGCAAATGGAGAGTATTTAATTACACTGCTTACTTGTGCCTTGTAGATGGTGGATAGGCTTTGGGAGTCAGGAGATCTGTTCTTCGCCCCACAATTCAGTCTCTGACCGGCTCTTGTAGCAACAGTATTTATGTGGCTGTTATAGTTCACTTTCTACTCATCGATAGCGTCTACGATGTTGATGGTGGGAGACTCAGCGGTGGCAAGGCCATTGCATGTCAGAGGGAAATAATCATAGTTTTGGGCAGATGGTCATCGCCTGTCATTTGTGTGCAGCAAATGTTACTTGCTACCTATCAGCCCAAGTCTGGATGTTACCCAGGTCTTGCTGCATTTGAACTGCTTGAGTATCTGAGGAGTCGCAAATGATTCTAAAATTGTGGAATCATCAGTGATCATCACGCTTATGACTAAATGATGAAGGAAACATAATTGATGACGCATATGAAGATGTTTGGGCCTGGGACATGACCGTGAGGAAATCCTGCAACAATGTGCTGGGTCCCAGATAGCTGACCTCCAAAACTTTCTATGATCTCACTTCGTGAATGGCAAGATTCGAACCAATCGGGATTTCCCCCATGATTTACATTGCCTAGGGACGCTTGTTGTCACACTCAGCCAAATGTCTTCGTATCGAGGGTAATCACTCTCACCTTCTATTGATACAACATTCAAAGACGGAGAGAGGGTGCCCTATGTTGGAGAGTGTGTTGAGTCAAGCGGTGGGGGCGCTCCCCTTTCCGGCGATGTTGTTCAAGTTCTGCGTTTTCTCATAGCAACAGGAGTGGTCAAAGCTCCCGGATCTCGGCACAGTGGCGTAGTGCTTGACACTGCAGCCTCACAGCTCCAGCGACCCGGGTTCGTTCTAAGTACTGCCTGTGTGGAGATTGTAAGTTCTCCCTATGACTGCCTACGTTTCCTCCTCCAGCCAAACGCTTGCATCTTGCGAGGTAAATTGGTCATTGTAAATTGCCCGAGTGTAGGTAGGTGGTAAAATAATTTTGTGAAGGTGAGGATGTGGTGGAGGACATGGGATTAATGTTAGTATAAATTGATGGTTGATGGTCGGCACAGACTCGTTGGGCTGTAGGGACTGTTTCAGTGCTGAATGGCTCTTTTTCCCAGGAGTGGTCCCAATCTGTGGGTTTTATGTAGTGGTCAGGTCCAACTCTGCGTTTGGGCCCCGTATCTTGGGGAGTGATCTGTGCTCGGGTGGTTTCCTTTCATCGTTTGCTATCCAGGTCCAAGTGAGGATCTCCTATGCCAGGCAGTGATCCATGTCCAGTGATGATTCTATTTTCCCAGGGAGTGGTCTGTGTCAGGGTACCTGGGACGTTGCTTACTGATAATTCTACAATGGTGGCTACCATTGACGAATCCATAGGTACTGAAGCAATCCATGTTCACGTGCAGGAACACCTGGGCAACATTCAGGCTTGGGCTGGCAAGTGTAAAGTAAAATTCACTGCACACAAGTGCCCAGCAATGACCATCTCAAACAAAATAGAATATCGAACTATCTCCCTTTGATCTTCAAACGCATTTCCATCGCTGAATCGCTTGACATCAACATCATACGCGTTACCAGTGACCGGTTACTGAACTGGAACAGCCACATAAATACTGAGGCTTCAGGAGCAGTTCAAAGACTATAAATCGTGCGGCCAGGAACCCACCTCCTGACTCCCAAAGCCTCTCCACTATCTACGAGGCACAAGTCAGGATTATAAAGAAATATTCTCCACTTGCATGGATGAGTGCAGATTGTTTTCCCAGGGGGTGGTCTTGGTATGTTGATGTTCTCCGTTCGCAGTGAGTACTACGATTCTAGGATTGTCCATTGCCACCAGGTGCCTGATTCGGGGGCACAGCTGTGCTGCACCTGAAGTGCAATGAATTCAGAAGCTTCCCTAACCGGGGAAAGATTCAATATGCGAGGATCTTCTAAAATAGAGAGTGACATATATCCAAGCGAAATCTTATATCAAGAGGTTCCTAGCTAGGAGTGGTCTAATCATCAGGTACAGTCAACATATTCTGGAGAATGCACTGAGTCCCGTGGCAGGAACTCCATCCTCGATGACTGCTCCGAATCTAGGTTGTCTCTTAGCTAGTGAAGTGGTCCGAGTTCAGATGGTTTTCTCCTATCCCAGGGAGTTGTCGGACTCTGCTACACCCCAAGACCATGGGAGGATCGCCAATCGAGGTGTGTGGTCTGAGTCCAGGGCGAGGTTGTCCGTATTCCGGGTGTTTTCCTATTCCAGGAAGTGCTCCGATACAGGGAGTCTCCTGTCACATCGATTTTGACGAGATCAGGGTTTCCAATCCTGGAGGGTGTATTAAGTCTGGGGGGATATTAGAGAGAATTAGAGATGCATGCGGCAAAAGAACATCTGCAATTATGGGTGATTTTAATCTGCATATAGATTGGGAAAATCAAATTAGTCACAATGCAGTTGAGAGGAATTGTTGGAGTGTATATGGGAATTGTTTGAGTGCATCAATCCGTTGAGGAGCCAACTAGAGAACAGGCCATCCTAGATTGGACATTATGTAATGAGAGAGGAATAATTGACAATCTGGTGTGTTGGGAGAACCCTTGAGGGCGAGCGTCCAAAATATGATCGAATTCTTCATCAACATGGAGAGTGACGTAGTTGATTCTGAACAGGTTTCTGAATCTTTGTAAAGGGAACTACGAAGGTACGAGGCTCGAGTTGGCCATGACGGTATGGCAAACGTTAGGTAAAGGTATGACTGTGGCTAGGCAATGGCAAACATTTAAAGAGCGTATGGATGAACTGCAAAAACATTTTTATCCCTGTCTGGCGCAAAAGTAAAACGGCAAATTTAGCCAAACCATGGCATTCAAGAACATTAGAGATAGCATTAGATCCAAGGAAGAGGCATATACATTTGCCAGGAAAAACAACAGACCTGAGGATTGGGAGCAGTTTAGAATTCAGCAAAGGAGGACCGAGGGATTGATTATGAAGGGGAAAATAGAGTACGAGAGCAAGCTTGCAGGGAGCATAAAATATGACTGTAAAATTTTCCGCAGGTATGTGAAGAGAAAAAGCCTGTTGAAGACAAAGGTAGGTTCCTTATAGTCTGAAACAGGGGAATGTGTTATGGGGAATAATGAAATGGCTGACCTACTAATGCATACATTACTTATTTCTTCACAAAGGTGGACACAAATATCATACCAGAAATGTTGGTGAACACTGGGCTCAGTGAGAGACTGGAACTGAAAGAAGTCAGTATTAGTCGAGAAATGCTGTTGGAGAAATTGATGAGATTGATGAGACGAAAACCTCCAGGGCCTGTTGGTATGCATCCCAAAGTACTTGAGGAAGTGGCCACAGAAATAATGCATGCATTCGGGGTCATCTTCCAAGATTCTACAGACCCTGGGACAGTTCCTACAGATTGGAGTTTAGCTATTGTAACTCCACTATTTAAAAAGGAATGTGGAGAGAAAGCAGGGAATTATAGACCAGTCAGCCTGACCTCAGTCGTGGGGAAAATGTTAGAGTCCATTGTCAAAGATTGGATAGCAGAGCACGTAGAGAACAGTGGCAGAATCGGGCAGAGTCAGCATGGATTTACGAAAGGGAAGTCATGCTTGACAGATCTACTGGAATTCTTTGAGGATGCAACTAGTAGAGTCGATGAGGGGGAGTCAGTGGGTGTGGTTTATTTGGACTTACAGGGTTTTTTTTGACAAAGTCCCACATAAGAGATTAGCGTGTAAAATTAAAGCACATGGGATTGGGGAGTGTACTGTGCTGTGATAGATAGAAATTTGGTTAGCGGACAGGAAACAAAGAATAGGGATAAATGGGTCTTTTTCTGAATGGCAGGCAGTGACTAGTGGGGTACCGCATGGATCGTTGCTAGGACCCCAGCTACTCACAATATACATTAATTATTTAGATGAGGGAACAAAATGTAATATCTCCAAATTTGCAGATGACACAAAACTGGGCGGGGGGTGGGGTGGGGGGTAGTGGGGGTGGGTAGTGTTGTGAGGAGGCTGCAGAGAGGCTTCAGTGTGATTGGGACAAGTTGAGTGAGTGGGGTAATGCATGGCAGATGCAGTATATTGTGGAAAAATGTGAGGTTATCCACCTTGGGAGCAAAACAGGAAGGCAGATTATTATCTGAACGGATATAAACTTAGACAGGGAATATGCAGTGAGAAGTGGGGTTCACGAACACCAGTGGCTGAAGGGAAGCATGCTGGTGCAACAGGGTACCAGGTAAAAAGGGCAAATGATATGTTGGCCTTCAAAGCGAGAGGATTCGAGTGTAGCAGCAGTGATGTCTTGCTGCAATTATACTGGGCCTTGGTGAGGTCACACCTGGAATATTGTGTGCAGTTTTGGTCTCCTTACCTGAGTAAGGATGTTCCTGCTATAGAGGGAGTGCAGCGAAGGTTTAGCAGACTGATTCCTGGGATGATGGGATTGACTATGAGGAGAGATTGAGTCGGTTAGCATTATATTCGCTGGAATTCAGAAGAGCGAGGGGGGATCTCATGGAAACCTATAAAATGCTAAGAGGACTTGACAGGGTAGGTGCAGGAAGGAGATTTCCGATGGTGGGGAAGTCCATTACCATGGGTAACAGTCTAAGGCCACGGGGTAAACCTTTTAGGACTGATATGAGGAGAAATTTCTTCACCCAGATAATGGGGAGCCTGAGCAATTCGCTACGACAGAAAGCAGTAGAGGCCAAAACATTATATGTTTTCAAGAAGGAGTTAGATACAGTTCTTGGGTCTAAATGGATCAAAGTGTATGGCCCGAAAGCGGGAACAGACTACTGAGTTGGATGATGAGACAAGAACATAATGATCGGTGGAGCAGTCTCGTTGGGCCGAATGGCTAACTCCTGCTCCTATTTTCTATGTTTCTATGAAATACATTCTTGACGAATTGTGAAGCTGGAGCAAGGCGCCCTTGCCTTGGGAGTTGTCTCTGTTCGCCTCCTATCCCAGGCAGTGGTCATACTCCAGGGTACTCTGATCAACAGAAGAGGAGTGAGTCTGGGATCGCCTATCCCTTGGAGTTTCTGAGACCAGGAGCCTCCTATCCAGGGAAGTGGTCTGAGTGTGCGTGCTCTGCTTTCCTGGACGGCAATCAATAAACATGCAGGAGGCTTTCCTCCCCAGGTAGCATTCCAAGTCCAAGGAGGTTTCCTAATGTAGTTTGTGTTTTAGGTCCAGGGCACTTCCGGTATGAACTGTTTTCCAAGTCCAGATGGTGGCATGTCCAGAAAACATAAGAAGTACCAGCGAGGGTGTCCTTTCATGAGGAGTGGTCCGAGTCTGGCGGGACCCTTTTCCTTGCAGGCTTTCTGTGTCTGTGTGTCCATTATCCCAAAATGTTGTCCAGGGGTGTCTTAAGTAATAGTGTTATCCGATTTCGATATCTCTCCTATCCCAGCTCCGAGTTCAGGAAAAGTTCCGTATACCGGGAAGCAGAGAGAGTTTGTGGGTATTAGCTATCCCAGGTAAGCGGTCCGATTTTTTTTGTGGGGGGCAGTGTTTAGGTGTGTGAGGGTGGGTTCTCCTATCACGTGGAGTTTGCCGGGTTCAGCAGGCATTCCATACTATGATGTGATCTGAGTCAGTGAGTCATCTCCTATCCTAGAGGGTGGTCCAAGTCCAGGGGATGTCTTCAATCTCAGGGAAAGGCTGAATATGGAGGCGGCACGGTATTCTATCCTGAAGAATCATCCAGTAGATCAATCACTTGGTGTATTCTGAGTATGAGCTGTTTCCAGTTTTTGTGAGTGTTGCTAAAATAGGTGGTCCCGTATCTCAGCAACTGGTCCAAGCCTGGATAGGTTCTTCTATCCAAAGGACTACTGCTAGTCTGTAAAAAGTCAAAAAGTCTCCTCTCTCGAGGAGTTGTCGGATCTAGGGGTGGGAACGTCTTCTATCTTGGTTAATTATTTTACTACAGGGATTGATCTTCTATCCCGGGGAGCAGAGACTGTCTGTGGATGTTACCTACACCAGTGAATGGTACAAGACTGGGGGTGGGCGGGAGGGGGTGGGTCTCCTTTCCTACAAAATCACCGAGTTCCGAAATGTCTCCTTCCCAGGTAGTGTGCCATGTCTAGGGTGGTCTCCTATCCTGGAATGTAGTCAGAGTTCAGGGCACCTCCTACCATGGCGAGTGTTGTGACCCTGGGCTGTCCTATACCTTCTGAGTTCAGACATATTCCAGCCTGCACAGTGGTCTGGTTCTGTGTTACAGTCTTCAACCTGGCTAATCGTCCGAGAATGGTGAGTCTCCGACACTGATGGATGTGCAAATTGGAAGCTGTCACATTTCCCTGAAGTAGTCTGCGTACGAAGTCTCCTATCTCATCAGTAGTCTGAGTCGAGAATGATCTCCAATACCAGACAGTAGCCTTGGTCTGGAATGACGTCTTCTATCCTGGGAAGTGGTCTGAGCCTTGGGACTTCTCCTATCCTGGATGTGGTTCGAATGCATGTGTATGGTCTCCTACAATGGGAATAGTCTGAGTCTAGGGGCATGGTCTCCCTTCCAGGAGTGTAGTGCTCGCCAGGACTTGTCCTATTCCAGGCAATGGTGCGAATCCATGGTGATCTCCTTTTCCGATGAATGGTCTGTGTCCAGCGCGGTCTTCTATCTTGAAGGTTGCCCTAGTTTAAGCGGGTAGCCTATACCGAGGAGTGGTTCAGGTCCTGAGTGTCTCCTATCCCTGGGAGTGGTCTCAGTGAGTCGTGTGTTTCCTATCCCTGGAAATGGTGCAAACCCTGATTGGCTGATCCAATTATCAGTTCCTAATAGTGGGGTAAGATCTGATGAGAAAACCCGTTGGCCAATAATAAACCTGGTCACCACGTGCATGAGTCACTGTCAGCCATTTTAAAGTAGTTAACATGCTGAACCATCTCCTGTGAGCATTCTGCTGCTCATACCGTCCTCCGGCTCTGCAAAACGTGGAAGACGGATGGTTGGAGGTGTTTAGTTTTATTTAATCCCTGATGTCCTTCCAAATATAGAGTTAACTGCTGGGCTGAGAGACAGAGAATGTTTGATCCGTAATTTGCAGTCTTTTTTTCCTTCTCTCTTACAGTAGATTTAATGGCGATTGGGATTCTGTCCCAGGGAAAGTGCGGCCTCTCCACCTGCACCACTTGCTACCTGGTGGCTATGGCAACGGCTGATCTGCTGGTCATTATCACTGAAGTCATACTGAACTACATCAAATATTATTATTTTCCGGTATCTTTCTTGGACATCACTCCTGTGTGTAGTGTTATCCTTGTCCTGACTTGTGCAGCCAGAGACTGTTCTATCTGGTTCACCGTCACTTTCACCTTTGATCGATTTGTCGCCATTTGTTTCCAGAAGCTGAAAACAAAATATTGTACCAAGAAAACGGCGGTGGCGGTTCTAGCAACAACCTGCATTTTCCTCTGTTTAAACAAACCTCCCTTTCTACTTTGCTTATGAACCTGCAGAGATAAGAGACAATGTTCCGTGGTTCTGCTATACAAAGCCAACCTATTATTCTGAGCCCGGATGGTTGGGATTTGCCAAGTTTGATACGGTTTTAACCCTATTACTCCCATTTGCTTTAATTCTGTTGCTCAACGATTTGACAGTTAGATACATTTTAGCGGCCAGTCGTGTCCGTAAGGCTCTGAGGGGTCAGAGCAAGGGAGAGAATCGCAGTGACTCAGAGATGGAGAGCAGAAGAAAGTCTGTAATTTTGCTCTTTACCATATCCGGCAGCTTCATACTTCTGTGGTTCGTATTTGTTTTGTATTACTTTAATGTCACACAGATTAGTGATTATGAATCTTGGTTTATGTTTGGACAAGTTGGATTTATGCTGTCAAATTTAAGTTGCTGTACAAACACATTTATTTATGGGGCGACGCAGTCCAAGTTCAGAGAGCAGTTCAAGAAGGCATTGAAATATCCGATAGCATCTATTATTCAATTAATTCATAAATAACCTTACCGAGAGCATCCCAAAGATCCAGTGGGTAATGGGCAAGAGCTAACAACCAGAGGCGTGAAAGCAAAGTGGGTGGAACAGTAAGTCAGAAACGCCAAAGTTCTTTGAGGAACAGGAAAAATGTGACGAACAGCTGGAAGACTACAATGACACTGGCAGGAGGCGTCACTTTCCAGACAGAAGAGAGGCAAGGGCAGGAGACGATCGTCGGCCGACATAATTAAAGAGGGGCCCGTCAGGTGGCTCTTTAGAGCGCTCCCTGTACTATAGTAAAGAAGACACCATTCAGAGTTTGTTCTCCCACTGCACTGGTTCGATTTTTAACTCTTCACATCTGATACGAAAAAAAAAGACACTTGTTCTCACAAAAGCAGAAATGCTGCACAGTGAGTCTGCTCTGAACCCTTGCTAGGACTTTCTTTTTTTCCCGCCTGACCAGGTTGCTATTTTGTCGCTCTCTGGGTCACTGTTTATCGTCCTCGCCAGTCTCGCTGTGCTCTCGCTCTTCAGGTCGGCCTTCTCTCTGTCCTGCCTTTTTGACAGTGCGTCTCCGAGCCGCACTTTTAACAATCTCACCTCAACTCGCTGTGCTCTTGAACTCCAGACTGCTCTTTTATCCTCTCCACCAGTCTCACTGCACCCACCTTGCAATATTGGCAGAAGGGTGCAGTGGGAGCCTGACTTCCACTGTAACCCATGCTCTACCTGCCGTGGATGTGATTCATGGAACAATGTAGAGGGAGTTTTGCTCTGTATCTAATGTGTGCCCTTGCTCTGTTGCATTAAGGAATCTGTTAGAGATTGCAAGTCACTCTATAAGAACGGAAACTGACCTTTTATCAGAAGATGTAAAATGGTTGTCAAAACTGATTACGAAGATCTACGATATTAATCTGTCCTCCCCTCCCTCTCCCAGGCAGCGAAGAACGTGAGCTCCAGCAGCTCCTGGTGCACGCTAGACAGAAACAAGGTTAGCTTCCAAAATGCCTGTTCCAGCTATGGTGAAGTTGCACAGAACTTAGTTTATATAGAGGTCCTGGGGGAATCTAAAAAGTCACAAATCTAATCACAGGGACTAGGGGAAACACTGGAGAATAACACATTTAAATGCATGGCCTGAAATGAATCCGAGGCAGTCCCAAATGTAAGCACTGTGTCTGGCAAGGAGGTGAAATGGGAATTCATGGATGGTCATAACTTTTAATAAAGGGCCTGGGAGAAACATTGGAGAGCCATAAATATAGGGGCTGTGGATCTGGGGGAACATTGGACCGTAGAAACTGGAATGTAAGTGGCTAGGGTGAAACCGAACATTGGAAAGTTTAAATACAGAGACTGGGAAAAAACCTGGACAGTCACATCTTTGAGCACATGGCCTTGGATCGGGGAGCGTGTTGGGGGCAGTGTGTCTGTTACCTAAACTGTCAAAGAACAACAAAGAACAAAGAACAGTACAGCACAGGAACAGGCAATTCGGACCTCCAAGCCTGCGCCGATCTTGATGCCTGCCTAAAATAACACCTTCTGCATTTCCGGGTACCGTATCCCTCGATTCCCATCCCATTCGTGTATTTGTCAAGATGCCTCCTAAACGTCGCTATCGTACCTGCTTCCACAACCTCCCACAGCGACATGTTCCAGGCACTCACCACCCTCTGTGTCAAGAACTTGCCTCGCAGATCCCCTCTAAACTTTGCCCCCCTCACCTTAAACCTATGTCTCATAGTAACTGACACATCCACACCAAGGAAAAAGTTTCTGATTATCCACTCTGTCCATTTTCGCGCATAACTTTGTAAATCTCTATCATGTCGGCCCTCCACCTCCGTCGTTCCAGTGAAAACAATCCGAGTTTATCCAACCACTCCTCATAGCAAATGCCCTCCAGACCAGGCAGCAACCCGGTAAACCTCTTCTGTTCCCTGTCCAAAGCCTCCATGTCCTTCTGGTAGTGTGGCGACCAGAATTGCACGTAATATTCTAAGTGCGGCCTAGCTAAAGTTCTGTACAGCTGCAGCATGACTTGCCAATTTTTTATACTCTATGCCCCGACCGATGAAGGCAAGCATGCCACATGCCTTCTTGACTACCTTATCGACCTGCGTTGCCACTTTCAGTGACCTGTGGACCTGTACACCCAGATCTCTCAGCCTGTCAATACTCCGAAGGCTTCTGCCATTTACTGTATACTTTCCACCTGTATTAGACCTTTCAAAATGCATTACTGCACATTTGTCCGGATTAAATTCCATATGCCATTTCTCCACCCAAGTCTCCAACCAATCTATATCCTGCTGTATCCTCTGACAATCCTCATCACTGTCTGCAACTCCACCAAACTTTGTGTCATCCGCAAACTTACGAATGAGACCACCTGCATTTTCCTCCAAATCATTTATAAATACTACAAAGAGCAAAGGTCCCAGCACTGATCCCTGCGGAACACCAGTAGTCACATCCTTCCATTCAGAAAAGCACCCTTCCACTGCTACCCTCTGTCTTCCTAAACAGAGCCAGTTCTGTACCAATCTTGCCAGCTCACCTCTGATCCCGTGTGACCTCACCTTTTGTACCAGACTGCCACGAGGGACCTTGTCAAAGGCTTTACTGAAGTCCATATAGATAACATTCACTGCCCTTCCTTCATCAATCATCTCCGTCACTTCCTCAAAAAACGCAATCAAATTAGTGAGACACGACCGCCCTTGCACAAAACCATGCTGCCTCTCGCTAATAAGTTCGTTTTTTTCCAAATGGGAGTAAATCCTGTCCCGAAGAATCCTCTCTAATAACTTCCCCTCCACTGACATAAGGCTCACCGGCCTATAATTTCCTGGATTATCCTTGCAACCCTTTTTAAACAAAGGGACAAAATTGGCAGTTCTCCAGTCTTCTGGGACCTCACCTGTAGCCAATGAGATGCAAAGATTTCTGTCAAGGCCCCAGCAATTTCATCCCTTGCCTCCCTCAGTATTTTGGGGTTGATCCCATCAGGCCCTGGGGACTTATCTACCTTAATGCTTTGCAAGACACCCAACACCTCCTCCTTTTTGATAATGAGATGACAGAGACTATCTACACTCCCTTCCCTAGGCTCAACATCCACCAAGTCCTTCTCTTTGGTGAATACTGGTCTAAAGTACTCATTTAGTACCGCGCCCATTTCCTCTAGCTCCACGCATAGATTCCCTTGTCTGTCCTTGAGTATGCCAACCCTTTCCCTAGTTACCCTCTTGCTCTTTATATACGTAGAAAAAGCATTGGAATTTTACTTAATCCTGTTTGCCAATGACTTTTCATGGCCCCTTTTAGCCATCCTGACTCTTTGCTTAAGTTACTTCCTACTGTCCTTCTATTCCTCAAGGGATTTGTCTTTACCTAGCCTTCCAGCCCTTATGACTGCTTCCTTTTTCTTTTTGACTCGGCTCACAATATCCCGCGTTATCCAATGTTCCCAAAGCTTGCCAAACCTATCCTTCTTCTTCACAGGAACATGCCGGTCCTGGATTCTAATCAACTGAACGTTTGAAAGAATCCCACATGTCAGATGTTGATTTACTCTCATACAGCCGCCCCCAATCGAAATTCTTCAGTTCCTGCCTAATATTGTTTTAATTAGTTTTCCCCCAATTTAGCACCTTCACCCGAGAACTATTCTTATCCTTACCCACAAGTACCTTAAAACTTACGGAATTATGGTCACTGTTCCCGAAATGCTACCCAACTGAATCTTCGACCACCTGGCCGGGCTCATTCCCCAATACCAGGTCCACTATGTCCCCATCCCTGGTTGGGCTCTCTACATATTGTTTCAAGAAGCCCTGCTGAATGCTGCTTACAAATTCTGCCCCATCCAAGCCCCGAGCACTAAGTGAGTCCCAGTCAATAAAGGGGAAGTTAAAATCAGCCACCACTGCAACCCTGTTACCTTTACATCTTTCCAAAATCTGTCCACATTTCTGCTCCTCTACCTCCCACTGGCTGTTGGGAGGCCTGCAGAAAACCCCCAACATCGTGACTGCACCCTTCCTATCCCATATTGCCTCGCGCATTGACCCCTCCGAAGTGTCCTCCCGCATTACAGCTGTGATATTCACCTTAACCAGTAATGCAACTTCCCCACCCCTTTTATATCCCCCTCTATCCCACCTGAAACTTCTAAATCCTGGAACATTTAGCTGCGAATCCGGCCCTTCCCTCAACCAAGTCTTTGTAATAGCAACAACATCATAGATCCAAGTACTAATCAAAGTTCTAAGTTCATCTGCCTTACCTGTTATACTTCTCACATTGAAACAAATGCACTTCAGACCACCAGCCCCGCTGTGCTCCTCAGCATCTCCCTGCCTGCTCTTCCTCTTGGTCTTACTGGCCTTATTTACTAGTTCCCCCTCATGTATTTCACTAGCTGTCCGACTGCTCTGGTTCCCACCCTCCCCCCGTCCCCACCCCCGCCACACTAGTTTAAACCTTCCCGAGTGACGCTAGCAAACCTCGCAGCCTGGATATTTGTGCCCCTCCAGTTAAGATGCAACCCGTCCTTCTTGTACACGTACCATCTGCCTCTGAAGAGATCCCAATGGTCCAGATATCTGAAACCCTCCCTTCTACACCCGCTATTCAGCCACGTGTTTAGCTGCACTAGCTTCCTATTTCTGGTCTCACTGGCACGTGGCACAGGGAGTTCTCCTGAGATTACAACCCTTAAGGTCCTGTCTTTTAACTTTCTACCTAACTCCCTAAACTCCCTGCTGCAGGTACTTGTAACTCTTCCTGCCTATGTCGTTGTTAACGATGTGTAATATAACCTCTGGCTGTTCACCCTCCCCCTTCAGAATGCCCCCTGTCCGTTCAGAGACATCCTTGACCCTGACACCAGGGAGGCAACATACCATCCTGGAGTCTCTTTCACGTCCACAGAAGCTCCTATCTGTGCCTTGACTATAGAGTCCCCTGTAATTATTGCTCTTCTGCGCTTTGTCACTCACTGCTGAAAACGGTGCCAGCCGTGGTGCCACTGCTCTGCCTGCTGCTGTTTTCCCCTGATGGGTCATACCCCCAACTTACCTGTCTGGAATTCCACCCTGCGAGTCCTCTCCCAGTCAGCTGTGCTCTTTGGATCTCTCGGCTCCACTCACTCTGAGTAAAGGTAGGAAATGAAAGAAGCTCCTCACTCCCTCCTCACCGGACTTCCTCAGTTCCCAAACTTCCATTATAGCTCACTAATGCAACCCAATTCAGCACTCCAGTGCAAACAAAATCTGCACTGTAAAATGGCGCACTATATACTGACTGAATCTAGCCCCTGAAAACTGGTTTAAGCCAATTCTCTAATTAACAAGTTGCAGCTGAAAGCAGAGCCTGAGTGAACACTGTTTAAGCTGGTCTAAAACTCAGCTTCTTCAACCTTGAAAGCAACTGTTAAGTTAATCTGCTAAATAAAAGACAGATTAGTTTTAAGATAAAATTAACCTTTAATTATCCTCAGTTACCAAACTTCCATGATAGCACTCTAATGCAAACCAAGTCAGCATTCCAGTGCAAACAAAGTCAGCATTGTCAAACATAATTAAATACAGTATCTGTGGTCAGGGACCGCTCAACATTTCAAGTTTAAGCTGACGCCAAGGGGAAAACCCATCTGTGCAGGGTTCATTCCAATGGAATGAACCTCTCACTGCAGCTTGATGTGGATTGTGCATTACCGCAATACTAAGCCATCTTTGGAGTGTTAGTGTATGGTCATCAGTGCAATACTCGAGCTTGACAGCTGTGCATTATGCAACACTCAGCTGGTGATTCAGTGAGTGTGTGTATATAAACTAAGTTCTGTGCAACTTCACCATAGCTGGAAGAGGCATTTTGGAAGCTAAACTCACCAGAACAGTCGGGGATGAAGGATCAGACGAGCTCAACATTAGCTTGGAGATTGAGAGTGAATGTCTGGACCTCTATACCACACAATTTAAAGGGATTAGAGTGACTCTGCATTAGGCCGGGGGTTGAATGTGATTGCTTGGGCATCACTACCATAGACAGTGTCAAAGGATTAGACGAACTCAGCATTTTATGGGACATTGAGTGTCAATGTCTGGTCTTCAGTACCAAACTCGGAGTGAGGGATCAGAATAGCTCAGCACTAGGTGTGTAGTTGAGTGTGTGTATGTGAGCCTTATACAGTGGGTTGGGTTCATTCTGATTTAGCGCTAGATTTGGGATTGAGTGTGAGTTTGCAGTGCTCAGCACCACGGTCAGTGTTGAGATGCCAGACCATCTCAATACTAAATTGTGAATTGAGTGTCAGTGTGCGGGCCTCAGTATCGCACCCAGGGTGTGAACCATCAGATTAGCACAACACTCAGCAGGGAAACGAATGTTTCATTGATTCATAGGCACATGTATCAGACAGAAGGAGGCCATTTAGTCTATGGAGTCTATGGCAGCTCTCCTTCGAGCAATCTAGTTAGTTTAATTTCCCCGCTCAATAGCCTACAATGCAGATGTGTTTCATTGAAGTGCCCAACCAATAACATTATTAAGCATCCTACAATCTTGTTCGCTACTTGTGTGAAAGCGAGTTCGAAGTGATTACCGGTCATAAGCCACTTGTGAGTCTGCCAACAATCCACGTGAAATGCTACCAACTCAAATCAGTTTTTTTGGATACTCAAACTACAAGTGTACCAATTCATTCTAGCGTCAGGAAACTATTTTGTTTCTTCTCCTCTGATTAAAATCGTGTGTCTTTAAGACTATTTCTAAAACAGTGTGCCTTTAAAAACTATGAGGCAAAGTGTCCCAACGCTGCACCTGCTCCCTATGCCACAGCAGGAAAGTGGAGTGGTCACATGTTGTACTGTGACTTTTAGCTGTGTGTACAAAAGACAGCTATAACTGGTTTGAACTAGAGAAATACACCAGAAAGTATGCTTGCCTTGAAGGAAGAGAATTCTTTCCGTAGCAATTCTGCAATGAGCTACAGACTATGTTTGTGGAAGTAAGGAGTGAAAAATAAGCCTTTTTAAGAGAACATTCATATTGCTGGAGGTAACACGATTTCTTTTCTTTACTTACAATCTCAGATTGACTCTCGACTGATAGTGTTTTCTGCAATCCGCAGTAAAGTTTCCACTGAAAGACGACCAGTTTTAAAAGCAAACATAAACCTGTCCTTGTGCCCCATGTTCGAAGAACTGAGAAACGCCTGCTGCAGCCGAAGTGATTTGAATGCCTATCAATATACATAGAGAGAGCGCTCCCTCCACTTTATACATAGAGAGGGCGCTTCCTCCACTTTATAACTAGAGAGGGAGCTCCTTCCACTTTATACATAGAGAGGGAGCTCCTTACACTTTATAGCTGGAGAGCGAGCTCCCTCTACTTTATACACAGAAAGGGAGCTCCCTCTGTTTTATATAGCTGCTGTGGTGGGATATGAACCCCTGTCCCCAGGCCATCAGGTTGGGCCTCTGGATTACGTGACCATTGATACTATCACTACCCAACTGCCTCCCAAATGGATGTGTACAGTGTCTGTCCCGTAATATCACTCACAGTAGTTTCTGGGCTGTAACCCTGAACATGGTCCCGAAGCAGAGACTCAAAATGTACATTTTAACTGGGAAAAGGCAGGAACAGAGTGAAATAGGATTGCTTTTGTCCCTGGATTCAGTGTCCACTGCAGATGGATCAGTTACATTTACAACAGAAATGCCAGGAGTGAACAAGCTCAATGCAATAATATGGAAAACGTAAATGACGCCTCTCATAATTGCCATCCATCGAGTATGAGTACAGATTTCAGGTTTATTCCCGAGAGAGGTCTTACTCAGAAAATGTCATTGACATTGAAATGATTGTGTTTTATCAATCACATAATTTACATCAGAGTCAAAGCTGCTGATGTAATGTGTTTGTTCAGGTGAGTGTAATTAATAGCAATGATCAGGGGTATAACCGTGTTCGTGGAGACTTATCCCCTGTATAAATCAGGACCCATTGGAATGGATCAGCTCAGAGTGCCTGGTGGAGCTGTGGAATCCAGGCTCACTGAAGACTCTGCTTCTCACAGGAATAGGATATCCAGTAATGCATCAGATACAAGGCATTTACTATCCGTTGCTGGCAGCAATTGGAGGTCCTGGTAAGCAGTATCTCAGCTGTTAACGGTGCAAATCGATGTTAACTGTGCTGCTGTGCTCGGTATTATTTCACTCTGTGTGTGTTACACAGCCGCCTGTTCTTTTCCAGCAATTTACTGATGGAATCTCATTATTGTCTACTCTTTACATTCTTGCAGGAACTGTATTATGTATTTAATGGTATTGTTTTAAGAAAATGTGGCATTATTACTGGATTATTCTGTGTATTGAATGTATTGGAATGAGATGTTTCAGTTAGGATCAATAATCGGACCATTAGGAGTTATTAGCATTATCATGTGGTGGATCTAACCGGTCCTGGAATATTTTTATGATTTTTTTTCAGTGATTGCGAATGAGACATCTCACGGTCTCAGTGTTACAAGGGGACAGAACAATGTCCTCCCTCCCCAATAACATGACTCAGTTTAACTGGAAATTCAATGTATTTATTGATTATCAATGTTATCAAATATTGTTTCATTCTGTGTGTGTCTGACACTGCTTCAGAAGTCTGGCGACAGAACTGAGTTTGCTGCTGACACTTTCACTTCTCCTTCTCTGCTTCACTGTGGACCCTTCACTGTCACTGGACTACATTGTAAAATAGAAAGTATTGATGTGATGTTTTACTGGTTTTCACTCAGTCAGTTGGAATCAAGAGTCTTTCCATTTATCTGTATATTATCAGATGCAGCGCTGATGTTGGTGTTTTATTAATTAAACGATCCCACATTCCAACAGATTACTTGATAATTCCAGGAGAAGGAATTTCAATGATTGTGAGGTTTGTCTGGAAGTCGCTTTCGATCCTGTTTATTCCATGCATTGTAGATGAAGTGAAGAGTGTCGGTGAACAGGTGGAGTCTTGGGTGTTCTGTCGATACATTAAATTATTCACAGAGGTTTCACCATTCAACAAACTGACTCTGAGAATAGAATCATTGAATCTGGGGCTGGTGAACAGAACACAGACACAGAATGTTAGGTTTAAATCATCGGTGGAAAGCAGCATTAAGTAACAATTTACAGGGTGTGAGTACTCCGGAGAGATAGGGAAGGAGAAAAGGAGCAGGGAGAACAAAACCGAGGGAAAGCGATAAGCAGAAGTGAAGAGAAAGAGAAAGAAGCAGCAGTGTAAATAATTCACTATCATAAAGTGCTGGAATGTCCAGAACAATTAGTGAGAGAAACTGTGAGCTGAAGTTGTCTGTTGTCAGATTGTGTTCATTTTCCTGTTGGACTTGATCCTCTGTGTTGATTTCTGTCAGGACCTCATTTTGTTTTGTAGAAAGTTCCTATTCCTTACTGAGTGACTGAATAAACAGAATAGAATCAGTTCATCACTGATGGTAATTCATTATTTAAATACTGCACTTTAAAATCTCTGTGACTGCTGAATTCAATAAAGAGCGAGGCTGATATCAGAAATATATTGACATTTATATTTAATAGCCTGTGCAAACTAAATATATTGACTATATTGTATAAACAATGAACGGTTCTCCAACACCAATAACCACCGGGATTATTGTTTGAATTTATGAATTGAGTTGTATTACGGGGATCTATAGATTAGATTTCCTCTAACACTCTGCTGCAGTCTCTCCCTGTGAATCTCAGCCTCTCCTCTCACTGTATTGAATCTTCAGTCTCCTCATCCATTGCTATAGTTTATCCACTTTCCCATACCATCTGCTCCAGTCTCCCGTCCTCCTCCAACATGTCCTTTCCCTGGAATTTGGAAGGTTGTGGGGTGACTTGATGAATATTTTCAAGATAATAAGGGACACTGAACGGGTTGACAGAGAGTAACAATTCCCATTGGCTGCGGAGTCAGGAATTTGGGGGCATAGCTGAAGAATCTAAACGCAGTCTAAAAACCTTTCAGAAGTGAAATGAAGAAACACTTCAACACACCAGGTGTGGTATCAGTTTGGAACTCTCTTCTGCAAACGGCAATTGATGCTGAGACTTTTGTTAATTTTTAAATCTGAGTTTGATAGATTTTTGTGAACCAAATGTATTAACGGGCAAAGATAGGTACATGGAGTTAGATCACACATCAGCCATGAGCTCATTGAATGACAGAAGAGGGTTCAAGGGCCAAATGGCCTCCTCCTCTTCCTCTGTCCAATGACAAATATCTTGTTATCACTCTTTGAGCCTTGGTCTGTATCTCTCTGTTTGTCTCTCTTTCTGTCTGTTTGTCTCTCTCTCTCTCCTCTCTCAAACATCTGTGGAAACCACAAACCTTAGTCAGCCATTTTAGGCTGGTTCTTGGTGGCCATTTTATGTTACCACAACACTGGAACATTTATTCCAGAGACCGACTCCTCACCAATGTAAGGGTAGTGCTCAAATTGTGACAGAGACACAGACATGGAGACACTGAGACACTCAGTACTAGAAAGGAATTAATGAATTCCTTTGTGGCCAATAATTTTCCCTCCACTGTGATTCGGCTGGGTGGCCTGTAATTACTCAGTCTATTACTTTCTCCCTAGTTCATCAACAGTACAACATACGCAGTCCTCCAGTCCTCTGGCAGCACGACTATAACCAGAGAGGATTGGAAAATGATGGTCAGAGCCTATGATATTTCCTCCCTTGCACCTCTTAACTGTCTGAGCCTGGTGAATTACCAGCTTTCAAAGATGCCAAACCCCTGAATATTTCCTCTCTCACTGTTATCCCATTCAATATTTCAAACCCCTCCTCATTGACTACAATGTCTGTGTCATCCCTTCTTTGTGAAGACAGTCGCAATGTATTCATTATGAACCATGCCCGCATCTTCTGCCTCCACGTTTAGGAAAAAGGAGGAGAGACGATGTAAAGTAAAGGATAGAATTCTAAAGGAGGTGCAGGAACAGACACATCTGGGGTTACTTGTGCACCAATCACTGAAGGTGGCACGACCGGTACAGAAATTGGTTAAACGGCATCAGGGATCGTGAGATTATAAATAGAGACATTGCATAGAAAAGCAAGGAAAATATGACCTTTGTAAAACGCTGGTTTTCCTTCAATTGTAGCATTGTCCAATTCTGGACACCGTACTTTACGGGCATTAGAGAGGGTGCAGAAAAGATTCACAAGAATGGTTCCAGGGTTGAGGGACTTCAGTTACGTGGATAGATTGGAGAAGCTGGGGTAGTTCTCTGTGTCTCTCTCTGTCTCTCCCTCCTGCTATCTCTGACACTAAGAGGGAGACAGAGGGAGAGAGGCTTAGATATGCAGATAGAGAGAGGGTTGTTGAGAGGGACAAGGTTGTAGTGAGAGAGATTGTTGGGGTGGATTGAAAGGGAGAATGTAAGATATATTCATTTGATGCAATCCTTCACTGCTGTGTACACAAACAGAGGAAGATAATTATGTGGAGTGAAATATTGGTTGAGTGGGTGAAATGTGGATGAGGTTGGAGCCGAGGCGGCCAGTTTTGATGATCAAGAAGGAAAACGCTCCATTGTAAACATCCAGCAAGGTATTCGACCATGGAAGCCATCACACCCTCATGATCTTGGTGTGGTAATCTTGTAATCTATGCCCACGGTTATGTACCCCTTGTTAAGGGAAATGGGTCCTTCCGATCTACTCTATCTAGGCCCGTCGTTATTTTATACACCTCAATTAAATCTTCCCTTCAACCTTCCCTGTTCCAAAGAAAACAATTCCAGCCTATCCAATCTTTACTCATCGTTAAAATTCTCCATTCCTGACAACATCCTCTGTAAATCTCCTCTGTACCCTCTCTAGTGTGATCACATCCTTCCTGTAATGTGGTCACCAGAACTGTGCACAGTACTCCAGCTGTGGTCGAACTAGAGTTTTATACAGTTCCAGCATAACCTCCCTGCTCTTATATTCTCTACATTGGCCAAAAAAGGAAAGTATTCTGTAAGCCTTCTTAACCACCTTATCCACCTGTCCTGTTACCCTCAGGAATCAGTGAACATGTACTCCAAGGCCCCTCTGTTCACAAACTGAGAGATTGTTTAGTTAGATTGAAAGAGCAACGGTAAAACATAATAATTCGATGTAATCCTTCACTGCAGAAGACACAGACATACAAGCGAGAGGCATGGAGTGTGAAACATCGGGGTAGAGGGAGAAAAATAGATGGAGATGGTAACAAATTGGAAAGGAGTGATAGGCGCATCGAGAGAGGTAATCTCTGGTTAACTCTCTTGCTGGTAATCTCTCTCCATCTCTATCTCTCTCTTCCCCTCCCTACTACTCTCTGAAACCCTATTTCTTCTCTCTGTTACTCTCTTTCGGAGTCTATCTCTCTACTTTTCTCCCTCTATCTCTATCAGGATGGGAAGAGGGAGAAAGAGAGGCAGAGAAAGGGTGTCGCAGGCAGTGAAAGATGAGGAGAAAGAGACAGAGGAACAGTGAATCTGGCATTGGTAGATGGATCTTTACTCTTTATCTAACCCCGTGCGTACCTGCCCTGTGAGTATTCGATGGGGACAGTCTCGGACGGGGGGGACTGTCTAAAAATCAATAAATAGTCGAAAGCCCTTTCAAAGATGAAATTCAGAAACACTTCTACATACAAAGGGTGGTAGACGTTTGGAACTGTCTTCCACAAATGACCCCTCCCTATCTCTGCAATCTCCTCCAGCTCCACAATCCACCAATATCTGTGATCCTCTAATTCTGGCCTCTTGAGCATCCTCAGTTTGAACTGTTCCACCATTGGTGGCCGTGCCTTCAAATTGCCAAGACCCTAACTCTGGAATTCCTTTCCTAAACCTCTCCGCCTCATTAACTCTCTTTCCTCTTTGAAGACGCTCCCTCAAACCAACCTCTTTGACCAAGTTTATGTTCGTCTAGTTTAATATCTCCTTAAGTGACTCGGTGTCAACTTTTTATTTGCCTTATTTATTTGTTGGATGTATGCGTTACTGGCCAGGACAGCATTTATTTCCCATTCCCAATGGCCCTTGAGAAGGTGGTGTTGAGCCTCCTTCTGAACCGCTGCAGTCCATGTGGGGTAGGTGCACCCACAGTGCTGTTAGGAAACGAGTTCCAGGATTTTGACCCAGTAACAGTGAAGGAATGGTGATATAGTTTCAAGTTGGGATGGTGTGTGACTTTAGTTGTTGTGTGCGGACAGTATTTTCAGTGCGCAGTCCATTTAAAGTTTTAATTATTTGTTTTTTTCATGTGCTTACATGTAAAGTTTCTCCTGCAATATGACTGCCTCCCCGTATCTCCTCACTCTTTCTGCCCGTCTCTCCCTCCTTCTCTAAATCCACTGCTTTACTCTGTATCTCAACTCACACTGTACCTGCCCTGGGAGGTCTCATTATGGTGCTTGAGCGATGAGTTATACACTTCCAGCATAACCACCCTGCTCTTATATACTTTAACAGCCTTGTTGGGAATGTCACTGCAGTTTGAAACTCTGAAACAGTGATCCAACATTCACCCCAAAAACACTCACACGAACCTCCACAAAACAGGACTGGGCAGATAATGAGGATTGTTAATGATTGTTACAACTTGTCTCATCCTCTCTCTGTCTCTCTGTCTCTGTCTCTCTCTCTCTCTCTCTCTCTCTCTCTCTCTCTCTCTCTCTCTCTCTCTCTCTCTCTCTCTCTCTCTCTCTCTCCTCCGCACCCTCTCCCTCTTTCTCTGCCTCTTTCCATGACTGTCTCTAACACCATCTCTCTCTCCTTGGACAGAAATGTTTTTTATCCATTTCTTGGTTATTTGTGAACCTGTAAAACTTGCTCTTGCTGGGAACGTCACTGCAGTTTGAAAATATCAAACACTGATCAACACTCGGCCTCTAAACTCTCTCACTAATCCCCCAATACAGGACTGTGCAAATAGTGGGGATTGTTACTGGGGTTTCGTCAAGTTCTCATTTCGCTATCCCTTCTGTCTCTCACCGTCTTCCTCTTTGTCCCTATCTCTCCATTTCCCCATTTGCTTTTGTTTCCCTATCTCCTCTTTCCTTCATCGCACCCAGCTTTATATATAAATAGGGCGCTTCCTCCACTTTATAAATAGAGAGGGAGCTCCTTCCACTTTCTGCGTGGAGGCGGAGCTCCCTCCACTTTATACACATAAAGGGAGCTCCCTCTGGTTTATTTAGCTGCCGTGGTGTGATATGAACCCCTGTCCCCAGGCCATCAGGTTGGGCCTCTGGATTACGTGACCAGTGATATTATCACGACCCAACTGCCTCCCAAATGGATGCGTACAGTGTCTGTCCCGTAATGTCACTCACAGTAGTTTCTGGGCTGTAACCCTGAACATGGTCCCGAATCAGAGATTCAAATTTCACATTTTAATTGGGAAAAGGCAGGAACAGAGTGAATCAGGATTGCTTTTGTCCCTGGATTCAGTGTCCACTGCAGACAGATCAGTTACATTTACAACAGAAATGCCAGGAGTGATCAAGGTCAATACAATAATGTGGAAAAAGTAAATGCCGTCTCTCATAATTGAAGCATCCGTCCAGTATGAGTACAGTTTTCAGGTTTATTCCCGAGAGAGGTCTTACTCAGAAAATGTCATTGACATTGAAATGATTGTGTTTTATCCACCACATTATTTACATCAGAGTCAAAGCTGCTGATGTATTGTGTTTGTTCAGGAAAGTGCAACTAATAGCAATGATCAGGGGTATAACCGTGTCAGTGGAGACTTATCCCCTGTATAAATCAGGACCCATTGGAATGGATCATCTCAGAGTGCCTGGTGGAGCTGTGGATTCCAGGCTCACAGAAGACTCTGCTTCTCACAGAAATAGGATATCCAGTAATGCATCCGATGCAAGGCATTTACTATCCGTTGCTAGCAGCAATTGGAGTTGCTGGTAAGCAGTATCTCAGCTCTTAATGGTGTAAATCGATGTTAACTGTGCTGCTGTACTCGGTATTATTTCCCTCTGTGTGTGTTACACAGCCGCCTGTTCTTTTCCAGCAATTTACTGATGGAATCTCATTATTGTCTACTCTTTCATTCTTGCAGGAACTGCATTCTGTATTTAATGGTTTTGTTTGAAGTAACTGTGGCATTATTACTGGATTATTCTGTGTCTTGAATGTATTGGAATGAGATGTTTCAGTGAGGATCGATAATCAGACCATTAGGAGTTTTTAACAGTTTCATGATGTGGATTTAACCTGGAATATTTTAATGATTTTTTTCAGTGATTAATAATGAGACATCTCAAGGTTTCAGTGTTGCAAGGGGACAGAACAATGTCCTCCCTCCCCAATAACATGGCTCAGTTTAACTGGGATGTCAATGTATTTATTGATTATCACAGTTATCAAATATTATTTCATTCTGTGTGTGTCTGACACTGCTTCAGAAGTCTGGCAACTGAACTGAGTTTGCTGCTGACACTTTCACTTCTCCTTCTCTGCTTCACTGTGGACCTTCACTGTCACTGGACTACATTGCAAAATAGAAAGTATTGATGTGATGTTTTACTGGTTCTCACTCTGTCAGTTGGAATCAAGGGTCTTTCCATTTATCTGTAGATTATCAGCTGCAGCGCTGATGTTGCTGTTTTATGAATTCAACAATCCCACATTCTAACAGATTACTTTATTATTCCAGGAGAAGGAATTTCAATGATTGTGAGATTTGTCTGGAAGTAGCTTTCGATCCTGTTTATTCCATGTCTTGTAGATGAAGTGAAGAGTGTTGGTGAACAGGTGGAGACTTGAGTGTTCTGTAGATACATTAAATTATTCACAGAGATTTCACCATTGAACAAACTGACTCTGAGAATAGAATCATTGAACCTGGGGCTGGTGAACAGAACACAGACGCAGAATGTTAGGAATCAATCATCCGTGAAAAGCAGCATTAAGTAAAAATTTACAGGGTATGTGTACTCCAGAGAGATAGGGAAGGTGAAAAGGAGCATGGAGAAGGGAACCAACGGGAAAAGAAAAGCCAAAGGAAAGAGAAAGAAGCAGCAGTGTAAATAATTCACTATCATAAAGTGCTGGAATGTCCAGAACAATTAGTGAGAGAAACTGTGAGTTGAAGTCGTCTGCTGTCAGATTGTGTTCATTTTCCTGTTGGACTTGATCCTCTGTGTTGATTTCTGTCAGATCCTCATTTTGTTTTGTAGAAAGTTCCTATTCCTTACTTAGTGACTGAATAAACAGAACAGAATCAGTTCATCACTGATGGTAATTCATTATTTAAATACTGCACTTTAAAATCTCTGTGACTGCTGAATTCAATAAAGTGCGAGGCTGATATCAGAAATATATTTACATTTCTATTTAATAGCCTGTACAAACTAAATATATTGACTATATTGTAGAAACAATGAACTGTTCTCCAACACCAGTAAACACAGGGATTATTGTTTGAATGTATGAATTGAGTTGTATTACTGGGATCTAAAGATTAGATTTCCTCTAACACTGCTGCAGTCTCTCGCTGTGAATCTCAGCCTCTCCTCTCACTGTATTGAATCCTCAGTCTCCTCATCCATTGGTTCAGTTTATCCACTTTCCCAAACCATCTGCTCCAGTCTCCCCTCCTGCTGCAACATATCCTTTCCCTTCTTGCCCACCCTATCTCTCTCCCTGGCTCCACCTCCAGCTGCCTCCTCCAACCTGAGAGGAATACAGGATCACAGGAGCAAGAGGAGGCCATTCAGCCCTCGAGCCTGCTCTGCCATTCTGGATCTTTGCTGATACTCTAACACAGCGCTGAATTTTTCCCACTTGGTAACTGTCCCTGTCGGTTCCCTGATCCCAGAGCAACAAACCAGCTACACAACCCGCTCTCCCCAAACATTCCCAACCAACAGTCTGGAGACAATTTCCCAATTAACCTATTGAATTCCATCTCTGTAAAACCCCTTCTCATTCCCCCACTGACACTGCATCCTCACTCAATACTTCCAGTAGATCCGGTGCTGACTTTATTCACTTTCTGCATCAATTTCCCAATTCATTATTAATAATTGTGTTTTCAAACATTTCACTGTGACAAAGCACTGCCCGGGTCAATGAATCAGTTTTCACTGCTTGATGCAGCAACAAAGCTGGAAATATCAGCCCAGATCCTGTCAAACTGCTGCTTTGTCTCCAGGTCTGATCAGTAATTTCTCTGCTTCCTTTTCTCTCTCTCTTCCAGTTAACTTGGTGGCGATTGTGATCCTGTCCCGAGGAAAGTGCGGTCTCTCCAAATGTATCAGTGTCTACCTGGTGGGAATGGCAGTGTCTGATCTCCTGGTCGTTATCACTGAACCCATATTGAACTGGATTGTTGGAATTTATTTCCCATATTCATTCCTGAGAATTACTCCTGTGTGTTCTCTCATTGCCGTTCTGCTTTCTGCATCCACAGTTGTTTCTGTCTGGCTCACAGTCACTTTCACCTTTGATCGATTTGTGGCCATTTGTTGTGAGAAGCTGAAAACAAAATATTGCAGCGAGAAAAGGGCTGCTGTGGTTGTGGGAACAGTGAGTGTGCTGGGCTGTTTAGAGTCTCTCCCCTGGTACTTTACACTGGAACAAGAATACATTCTTGATAATGTTCCCATGGGTTGTGTTTATAAACTGAGCTTCTTTACTTCCCCCATATGGGAGGCATTTGAATTGTTTGACCTCATTTTAACCCCTTGTGTCCCGGTCTTTCTGATTTTGCTGCTCAATGTTCTGACTGTCAGACGGATTTTATTCTCCAGTAAAGTCCGCAAGGGATTCCGGCGCCACAGCAATGCAGAGAATCACAAGGACCCAGAGATGGAGAATCGCAGGAAATCAATTATTTTACTCTTCAGTATATCCGGCAGTTTTATCCTGTTATGGGTGACCCTGGTTGTGTTTATCATTTATAGGAGAATTACAGATATTTATTATTATTCCTCCTTCACTCACCCTCTTTTTATCACAGAACAAACATCAAAGATGCTGCAGCTTCTCAGTTCCTGCACCAACACATGTATTTACATTGTGATCCAGACTAAATTCAGACAGGAGCTGAAGAAGGGGGTGAAATAACCTCTCAATCTCATTGTTAAATTAGTGAAATCATAGAAAGAGCTGAAGGGTTACAAACACTGGAACTAAATACCATTCCCTTTCCTCCCAGACCCCCAGCTCCACCTCTACCCTCCACCCGCTTCTGTGATTATTTGACCGGCGCCATCTTTAGTCCTGGCAGCGAATGAACGTGCAGACCCTGATGGTTCACGGGAATAGGATACGTTTGCGCATGTGCCAGTGCAGCGCCACCTCGTGGTTGCTTTGTCAACAACAGCAGCCAGTGGACAAAGCTGCAAATCGCAGTGAATGTGAGGTGGTGAGCAGGGCAGCAACTGCAGTGAGACAGGGACACCAGCAGAT
The DNA here is from genome assembly GCF_036365525.1 of Heterodontus francisci. Classification (NCBI taxonomy): domain Eukaryota; kingdom Metazoa; phylum Chordata; class Chondrichthyes; order Heterodontiformes; family Heterodontidae; genus Heterodontus; species Heterodontus francisci. Next base: position 9,808,364 of record NC_090391.1, read on the forward strand.
GGAAATGGTGAGGAGGGACAGTAACTGCAGTGAGTTAGGGACACCAGCAGATGGAGATGGACAGAGGGGAGCAGTAACTGCAGTGAGGCAGTGGCATCAGCAGATGGAGATGGTGAGGAGCGGCAGTGACTGCAGTGAGTTAGGGACACCAGCAGATGGAGATGGACAGAGGGGAGCAGTAACTGCAGTGAGGCAATGGCACCAGCAGATGGAGATGGTGAGGAAGGACAGTCGCTGCAGTGAGTTCGGGACACCAGCAGATGGAGATGGACAGAGGGGAGCAGTAACTGCAGAGAGGCAGTGACACCAGCAGATGGAGATGTTGTGTGGGCCAGTAACTGCAGTCAGACAGGGATAACAGCAGATGGCGATGGTGAGAGGGGGCAGTAACCGCAGTGAGGCAGGGGTACCAGCAGATGTAGATGGTGAGAGGGGGACATTAACTGCAGTGAGACAGGGACACCAGGAGATGGAGATGGTGAGAGGGGGACATTAACTGCAGTGAGACAGGGACACCAGGAGATGGAGATGGTGAGAAAGGGACAGTAACTGAAGTGACACAGGGACACCAGCAGCTGGCGATGGTGAGAGTGGGCAGTAACCGCAGTGAGGCAGGGACACCAGGAGATGGAGATGGTGAGGAAAGGACAGTCACTGAAGTGACACAGGGACACCAGCAGATGGAGATGGTGAGGAAAGGACAGTAACTGAATTGACACAGGGACACCAGCAGATGGATATGGTGAGAGGGGGACAGTAACTGCAGTGTGACAGGGACAGCAGGAGATGGAGATGGTGAGAGGGGGCAGTAACTGCAGTGACACAGGGACACCAGGAGATGGAGATGGTGAGGAAAGGACAGTAACTGAAGTGACACAGGAACACCAGCAGATGGAGATGGTGAGAGGGGGACAGTCACTGCAGTGAGGCAGGGGTATAAGCCCATCGAGATGGTGAGAGGGGGACAGTAACTGCAGTGTGACAGGGACACCAGGAGATGGAGATGCTGAGAGGGGGACAGTAACTGCAGTGAGACATGGACACCAGCAGATGGAGATGCTGAGCCATTACTGATGGGAGATTCTCTTGCTGAGTTTGAAAGTTTCCACAAGTCTGAAGAATTTACTTTATTGTAAACTTGAGATGCTGAATAAAATAATTTCAATGCAACTTTTGTAAAATGGCTATTTTTCTACTGTGTGAACACTTGTAACACGAAACTCGTTCCTGTTTGGAAAGTTATATTGAGTGATTAAAGGTAATGTATAAATAAAACAACAGGATCAAATAAAACTGAAACAGTTATTTAGAAATAAAAACTCTCAATATAAGTTGTGCTGAGTTCTTGATCACCTACGTTATGACATCTCTCTCTCTCACACTTCTCTTTCTATGCTGGTATCTTCTCTACTATAACTACGAGTAATTGAAATTTTACTCCAATTGACCTTTGAAAGTTAATATTGAATCTGCTTTCTGAAACCTGTCAGACAGTGAATTCCAGACCATAATAACTCCCTGCCTATTTGTTTCACCGCTCTACATTATTTACATCGGAGACAAAGCTGCTGATGTAATGTGTTTGTTCAGGTGAGTGTAACTGATAGCAATGATCAGGGGTATAACTGTGTCAGTGGAGACTTATCCCCTGTGGTGGGCATGTTCAAAAAGATTGCAAACGGTACAAAAAATGGCCGTGTGGTTGAGAGAGCAGAATAGCTGTAGACTGCAGGAAGATGTTAATGGACTAGTCAGGTGGGCAGACAAGTGGCAAATGGTATTCAACGCAGAGACCTGTGAGGTGATGAATTTGGGGAGGTCGAGTGAGGCAAAGGAATACACAATTAATGGGAGAATGCTTCCAGGTGTAGAAGAAGTGTGGGACCTTGGAGTGAATGTTCATAGATCCATGAAGATAGCAGGACTGGTCGCTAAGTGAGTTAAGAAGACATAGGGAATACGTTTCCTTTATTAGCTGAGGTGCAGAATCGGAGAGAGGTTATGCTGTTAGTATATAAGTCATTGGTTGGGCCACACCGTGAGTACTTTGTGCAGTTCCGGTCACCACATTACAGAAAGGATTTAATTGCACTAGAGAGGGTACAGAACAAATTTACGAGGATGTTACCAGGTCTGGAAAAAAACTGTTGCTGTGAGGAAATATTGAATAGGCTGGGGCTGTTGTGCTTGGAACAGAGATGTCTGAGGTGAGGTGATATATGAAATGTCGTACGTTTTGAGGGGCCCGGATAGAGTGTACGTGATTGGCCTATTTACCTTCGCAGTGAGGTCAGTGACATGTGGGCAGAGATGTAAAGTGAAATAAAAACAGAAAATGCAGGAAATACTCAGCCGGTCTGGCAGCATCTGTGGAGAGAGAAACAGAGTTAGCTTTGCATGATGGTGACCCCTCATCAGAACCTTCATCACTGACCTGAAACATGAGACAGGGAAGGTTGTAGGGGTGGAGGAGGTTACAGAGTTGTAGGGCTGAGGACGTTAGAGATAGGGAGGGTTCAAGAGCCTGGTGTAGGTGACAGCGTTAGGGAAGGGTGTCGGGCCTGGAGAAGGTGACAGAGATAAGAAATGTTGGAAGGGCTGGAGGAGGCAGCAGAGATGCGGAGTGTTGTAGGGGGTGGTCGTGGTTACAGAGAAAGGGAAGGTTGTGGTGCTGGAGGAGGTGACAGAGATCAGGAGGGTTGTGGGGCTGAGGACGTTAGTGAAAGGGAGGGTTGTAGAGTCTGGAGTAGGTGACAGTGTTAGGGAAGGTTGTCAAGCCTGGAGAAGGTGACAGAGATAGGAAATGTTGTAAGGGCTGGAGGAGGCAGCAGAGATATGAAGTGTTGGAGGGGGTGACGGTTACAGAGACCGGGAATGTTGGTCTGCTGTAGGAGGTGACAGAGATCGGGAGGGCTGTATGGCCGGGAGGAGATTGCAGAGAAAGGGCGTGCTGTCACGGCTGGAGGAAGTTACAGAGATCGGGAGGCTTGTAGGAACTGGTGAGTAACACAGAGATAGGGAGGGCTGTCGGGGCTGGGGTCGGTGACAGAGCTAGAGAAGGTGGAATGGGCTGGAGGAGTTTACAGAGATAGGGAGGGTTGTAGGGGCTGAGAAGGTGACAGAGTGAGGGAGGGTTGCAGGAGCTGAGGAGTTTATGGAGGAGGGAGGGTTGTCGGGACTGGAGTAGATGACAGATCTAGGGATGCTTTATGGGCTGGAGGAGGTTACTGAGATAGTGAGGGTTGTAGGGGCTGAGGAGGTTACTGAGACAGGGAGGGTTGTAGGGGCGGCAGGAATTCACAGAGATACGGAGGGTGGCAGGTGCTGTACGAGGTTACAGAGATAGGGAGGGTTTTCCAGGCTGGAGGAAATTAGAGATAGGGAGTGTTGGGGGGTCTGACGAAGACGCAGAGATAGGGAGGTTTGTACGGGCTGGAGGAAGTGACAGAAATAGGGAGGGTTGACGGGGCAGGAGGAGGTCACAGACGTAGGGAGTGTTGTGGGGCTGAAGAGGTAACGGAGATAAGAGAGGGTTGTAGGGGATGGGGGAGGTTACAGAGACAGGGAGGCTTGTCTTTGTGGAGAAGTGTACAGAGATCGAGAGGGTTGTCTTGGTGGAGGAGGTTACAGAGATAGGGAGGTTTGTCGGGGCTGGTGGACGTTGAAGAGCGAGGGAAGGTTGTAGGGGCTGGAAGAGATTACAGTGATTTGGAGGGTTGTAGCTGGTGGAGGAGTTTACAGAGATATTGAAGGTTGTAGAGGCTGGAGGAGGTTAGAGAGACAGGAAGGAATATAGACGCTGGAGGAGGTTACAGATAAATGGATGGTTTTCGGAGCTGGAGGGGGTTATCGTTCAGGAGGATTGTAGGGGCTGGAGGTGGTTAAAAAGGTAGGGAGGGTTGAAGGAGCTGAGGAGGGAATAGGATAGGGAGAGTTGTAGGGAATGGAGGTGGTTACAGAGCTAGGCAGGGTTGCAGGGACTGAGGAGGTTACAAAGAGGGGGGTTTAGGGAGCTGAGGAAGTAATAGCGATAGGGAGGGTTGCAGGGGCTTGAGGAGGTGACAGAGATGGGGTGTTGGACGGGCAGGATGAGGTTACAGAGATAGGGAGGGTTGCAGAGAGTGGAGGAGGTTACAGAGATAGGGAGATTTGTAGGGGATGGAGGAGGTTACAGATATAGGGAGGTTTGAAGGGGATGGAGGATGTTAGAGAGATCAGGAGGGTTGTATGTACTGGAGGGGAGTACAGTGATAGGGAGAGTTATCGGCACTGGAGGCGGGGACAGTTTTATGGAAGCTTCTAGGGGATGGAGGACGTTACAGAGATATGGACGGTTGTCGGGGTGGAGGAGGTTACAGAGATATTGAGTGTTGAAGGGCTGGTGGAGTTTGGAGAGATAGGAAGGGATATAGAGGCTGGAGGAGGTTACAGAGATAGGGATGGTTTTAGAGGTTGATGGAGGTTGCATTTAGCGGGAGGATTGCTGGGGCTGGAGGAGTTGTTTAGTTTAGTTTAGAGATACAGCACTGAAACAGGCCCTTCGGCCCACCGAGTCTGTGCCGACCATCAACCACCCATCTCTACTAATCCTACACTAACTCCATATTCCTACCACATCCCCACCTTCCCTCCTACCGACCTTTAATAGGGGCAATTTATAATGGCCAATTAACCTATCAACGAGCAAGTCTTTGGCATGTGGGAGGAAACGGCAGCACCCGGAGAAAACCCACACAGACACAGGGAGAATTTGCAAACTCCGCACAGGCAGTATCCAGAATTGAACCCGGGTCGCTGGAGCTGTGAGGCTGCTGTGCTAACCACTGTGCCACTGTGCCGCCCAAAGTTGGTGGAGTTAGGGAGGGTTGTCGCTCTGGAGGAGGTTACAGCGATAGGGAGCGTTGTTGGGGCTTCAATAGGTGCCAGAGATAGGGAGGGTTGGAGGGGCTGGAGGAGGTTATGGAGATAGGGAGGATTGTAGGAGGCTGCACAGATCGGGAGAGCTGTAGGGACTAGAGGAGATTACAGAGCTAGGAAGGGTTGTAAGGGCTTGAGGAAATGAAAGAGATAGGGATTCTTCTCGGGGCTGGAAGACGTAACAGAGTTAGGTCGTGTTATAGGGGCTGAGTAGGTTACAGAGATAGGCAGGTTTATCATGTTTGCAGTAGGTGACAGAAATTGGGAGAGTTGTGGGGGCTGGAGTAGGTTACAGAGATAAGCGGGAGGGAGTTGTGGGCGCTGGTGGAGGTCACAGAGATAGGGAGGGTTGTAGGGGCTGGAGGATGTGATAAGATAGGGATAGTTGTGGGAAGTGGAGGACAGAGCAGAGATAGGGAGGTTCATATGGGCTGGAGGAGGTTACAGAGTTCGGGAGAGTTGTCTCGTCTGGAGGAAGTTACAGATCAAGGGAGAATTGGGGTGCAGAGGAGGTCACAGAGCTCGGGAGGGTTTTAGGGGCTGGAGGAGACCACAGTGATAGGGAGTGTTGTGCAGCTGAGGAGCTAACAGAGATTGGGAGGGCTGTGGAGGATGGAGGCGGTTATAGAAATAGGGAGGGTTTTAGGGGCTGGAGGAAGTTACCAGGATAGGGAGCATTGTATGGGCTGGAGCAGGTTTCAGAGATAGTAAGGGTTGTGGGGGCTGGCGGAGGTGACAGAGGTAGGGAGTTTAGGTGCTCTCTGGACACAGGTGTTGAACTGGAGTATTGGAGAACAGCTGACATTGTACCTCTGTTTAAAAAGGGAGCGAAGGATAAACCGATTAATAACAGGCCAGTCGGTATAACCTCGGTAGTGGGCAAATAATTGGAATATTTTCTGAGAGACTGGATAAACTGTCACTTAGAAAGGCATAGCTTAATCCCGGATAGTCAGCATTGATTCATTAAGGGACGATCTTGTTTGACCAACCTGATTGAATTTTTTGAAGAAATAACAAGAAAGATAGATGAGGGTAGTGCAGTTGATGTGGTCGACAAGAATTTTAGCAAGGCTTTTGATAAGGTCCCACAGGACAGACTGGTTGAAAAATTAAAATCCCATGGGATCCAGGGAAATGCAGCAAGGTGGATACAGAAGTGTCTCAGTGGCAGGGCACAAAGGGTAATTGTTGGCGGGCGATTTAGCGAATGGAGGGATGTTTCCAGTGGCCTTCTGCAGGCCTCAGTACTGAGTCCCCTGCTTTTTGTGGTATATATTAAAGTTTTGGATGGAAATGTAGGGGGCATGATCAAGAAGTTTGCAGACAACACAAAGATTGGCCTTGTCGTAGAGAGCGAGAAGCATAGTTGTCGGCTGCAGGAAGATATTGATGATCTGGTAAGATGGGAAGAAAAGTGGCAAATGGAGTTCAACTCAGAGAATTGTGAGGTGATGCATTTCGGGAGGTCAAACAAGACAACTGAATGTACAATTAATGGGGAGATACTGAGAAGTACAGAGGGAGTGAGTGACCTTGGAGTGAATGTCCACAGATCCCTGAAGGTAGAAGGACAGGTCGATAAGGTGGTTAAGAAGGCATATGGAATCCTTTCCTTTATTAGCCGAGGTATAGAATATAAGAGCAGGGCGGTTATGTTGGAACTGTATAATTCATTAGTTAGGTCACAACTTGAGTACTGTGTGCAGTTCTGGTCACGTCACTCAGAAAGGATGTAAATGCACTGAAGAGGGTACAGAGGGAATTTACGAGGATGTTGCCAGGACAGGAAAAATGCAGCTATGAGGAAAGATTGGATAGGATGGGTTTGTTCTCCTTGGAACAGATCTGATTGAAATGTACAGGATGTTGAGTGGAGGTGAAGGTTCAATTCTCCTCAGCAGAGAGTTCAGTGACTAGGGGGAATAGATGTAAAGTGATTTCCAAAATAATCAGAGGGGAGATGAGGCAAAATGTTTTCACCCAGAGGCTGATGTGGGCCTGGAACTCGTTGCCTGAAAAGATAGTTGAGGCAGAGACCCTCAACTCATTCAAAAGGAGTCTGGATATGCATATCAAGTGCTGTAATCTGCAGGGTTACGAACCAAATGCTGGAAGGTGGGATAAGAATAGGTGGATCGTTTTTTGGGCTGGCACAGACACAATGGGCCAAGTGGCCTCTTTCTCTGCATTAAACTTTCTCTGATTCTATTTCTATGATTCAACGTTTCAGATCAATTAGCCCAGAACTGAGGATCTCTGATTAATATTTAGCCCTCCAGCCAGAATAATACCTTTGCTACAATAAACGTAGCATCGAATTCCAATGATCAGTTCCAGCTCCTCTCTCTGGTCCAGATAACAGACAGTCCCAGCTTCTCTCTATCTCTCTTGCCCAGTAACAGGGCAATTCTGCAATGTGGGAATGAACATATATCAAAACTCCATTTAACTATGCAACCTGCTCTCTCTGGTCCAGAAAACACGCAGTTCCAAAAGATAAATGACAAAAGTCTACAGTGTGTATTGTACAATGGGAGATCCTCTCTCTGGCCCAGATAAAAGGCAGAGCCACAATGTGACAATGTATGGATAACAAAAAAATGAGAGAGAGAGAGAGAAAGACAGAGGGGGTGCCAGACAGTATGGACGAAGGAGACAGGTTGCCAGACCACATGAACGAAAGAGGCGAGGTGACAGAGATTGAGTTAAAGGAAGCAGACAGATTGATATAGAAATACAGACAGGGAGTGAGAGAAAGGATTGAAGAAAAAGAGAGAGAGTAGAAAAATACAGAGCACCAAACAGTGAGGGAGAGACGTTGGGGAGACAGTGGGGAGGGGGGGAGGGTGGGGCGGAGACGAGGAGGGGGAGAGACGGGAAGTGACAGTGAGTCAGACAGAGCACAAAACCAAGAGATAGATCGAGAGAGAGAGGGAACAAAAGTGGGCGAACGAAAGTTGGACAGGTAGAGCATGAAATAAAGAGAAAGAGACTGACGTGGAATGAGAGAGTAAATCAGACACGGAGAGAGACAGACATAGAACGAGTGAGAGAGAGGGGGAGTGACAATGAGACAGACAGAGCAGGGGAGAGAGACAGACAGACACAGAGAGAAAGTCAGACAGATGGATCTGAATTTGTTCAACGTGAGTTTTGAGCTGAGGTTGGAATTGACATGTGTCACTGCCTCCCGAACATTTTTCAATCTCTGCGTGGGGTCTGTCAGGGGGATCAGACATTTTCAAACTGCAGTAATGTTCCCGACAAGGGCTTAGAGTTAAATGTTTTACATCAAGAAAACAGGTCCACTGGTCAAACTGGTTCTGTCCTCATTGTGCTGAATTAACATGTCAGGGTGGATAGCAAGAAGCTTTCTCCCAGAGTGGGGGATTCAATTGCAAGCGGACACGAGTTCAAAGTGAAAGGGGAAATGTTTGGGGGGGGATATGCGTGGAAAGTTCTTTACGCAGAGGGTGGTGGGTGCCTGCAATGCATTGCCAGCGGAGGTGGTAGACGCGGGCACGATAGCGTCTTTTAAGATGTGTCGAGACAGATTCATGAATGGGCAGGAAGTAAACAGATACAGACTCTTAGAAAATAGGCGACAGGTTTAGATAGAGGATTTGGATCGGCGTAGGCTTGGAGGGCCGAAGGGCCTGTTCCTGTGCTGTAATTTTCTTTGTTCGATGTCAATGGAAAGGACCCCGAGGAACATATTGAACAACATCACAACGAGTAACATTTTTAAAATTCTTTCATAGGATGTGGACGTCGCAGGCCAGGCCAGCATTTATTGCCCATCCCGAATTGCCCTTGAACTGAGTGGCTTGTGAGGCCATTTCGGGGGCATGTAAGAGTTAACCACATTGCTGTGGATCTGGAGTCACACGTCGGCCAGACCAGGAAAGGACAGCAGATTTCCTTCACTAAAGGACATTAGTGAATCAGATGAGTTTTTACAACAATTAACAATGGTTTCATGGCCATCATTAGACTAGCTTTAAATTAAAACATATTCACTGGTGAAGCAGACTGCTGAGCTGGGTTGTGTCTGATTGGAAAGGAGTCCCAGTTCAAATCCCAAACCCTCTCCCTCCCTCCCTCTCCAGTGGAAGGGATATTTCTCTCAGTCTGGTGTGTGTGGGCTGTGTGCTCGCATTGTGAGCTCAATCGATATCACTTTTGATCCTTTGCTTTCGAACCAGCATTTGTTTGAATTGGGATGTTACTGAGAGATTGTCAGTACAACTGAGAGAAAACAGTTTTGGGATCTTGCTGCACCTATTCCTGAGAATCGTTTGCTTTGATTTATCCAATTTAGTCTATTTTACTGCTCTGCTCCTGGGGGCATTTATTTTACTTTGTAAACTATATTGACAACAAGTGAAGACAGTGAGAGAGCTTTGGGATGAGGAATATTATTGGACAGACTGTCCATCCGCCTTGGACAGTGTCCTTCACACAGAGGCAGAATTCAATGTGTCTACCTGCATTTGTGTCAGTCTTTTGATCCCTCATTTCAACATGCGCCTGTTGGATTGTGGTCCTTGATTTTTAAAATGGATTAAAGTTTTGGTTAGTTTAGGCATGGCCCGTCATTACGACATGAACGTGTTAATCCTCGTTGCAGTCATTTAGGAAGGATAGGTGGAGGGGAAAAGGAGGTGTGATAGTGCTGTTGATGCAGGATGAGACAGTACATTAGTGAGACAGTATCGAGGATCGAAGGAGCAAGATGTAGAATCAGTTTGGGTGGAACTAATGAACAGCAAGAGGCAGCAAACATTGGTGGGAGATGTTTAGTAGAACACCAAACTACAGTGGTAATGTTGGACCACGGTAAACATCAGGAAATTACAGCTGCATATAACATGGGCAATACAGTAACAATGGGCATCTTCAATTTACAGATAGATTGTCTCATCCTAATTGGCACTAATTCTGTGGAGGATGAATTCCTGGTACGTGTATGAGATGGATGACTGGAGCAGTATGTTGAAGAACCAACTTGGGATTGAGATATTTCAGATTTAGTATTTTGTAATGAGAAAGGGCTAATTAATAACCTTGTTGTAAAGGGGCCATTATGAAATCGTGACCACAATATGATAGAATTTTACAATTGAAAAAAAAAGTTATAGTTCATTCTGATACTAGGCTTTTAAATATGAACAAAGGAAACTATGAAAATATGAATGGCAAGTTGCCGATGGTGTATTGGGAAAATGCATTAAATGATTTGACAGTAGCCAGACAATGGCTAGTAGTTCAAAAAGTTATTTCACGGTTGACAACAAATGTACATTCCTCGAAGAAACAAAAACCCAACAGAAAATGTGAATCAATCGTGGCGAACAAAATGAGTTAGTTATCATTAGGGGTCAACTTAAATCACAGACAAAATAAACACTTCACCTGTTTGCCCCGGAATGAATAGCAAAATGTGTGGATATTTTATATCTGTATTCAGACAATATAGACAGCATAGAATATTATATGGTGGGATGCTGCAGTACGGTCGGAAAATCAACTTAAAAACAATTATTCACAAGTCTAGTCCAACTTAACTACAGATTAGACCCCGAAAGTTAATAAATGCCAACACTCCTGAGTTTGTTGGAGGACCTTCAGCTTTACTCTGTATGGCTTTCAGAAATTAAACATTACACATGCGCTACAAGATTAAAGGTTACACGTAGGTTAGGTCACATAGAATTCCAGTAAATTAGCACTAAAATCCCAGTGAATATTCCTGGAAAAATCAATGCTGGAAATGATCCCCACAGACTCTCACCTAGTCTGTGTATTTAATCTCACCAATTTCGCACTGATTGATGATCAGTCGTTCAGGAGGGATCTTCTTCCAATAGCTGGCCCGGCTATCTGGACTGCAGTGTCAGATAAAGGAAAGGGACCCCCTAATGTCCAGGACTGACCTTCACTCTCCCCTCATGCACCATGTCACTGGGCTCAGTGTTAGGGTCTTTCGCTGCATGATCAATCCCTGTGTGTGATCAATATCTTTCCCTATACTGCCTGGACCACCCCACACACACATTGCATTTGCTTCTACATTCCAAGCCTCATCTGTACCTAATTTCTTGACATTAAACGACTCCATTTTAGTCTCCATATCCTGCCTTCTTGTAATTCCAGGCCTTTGGTCATCCACTGTCCATATCTTGTCTTAGAAATGCAGCACATAGGACATTCCAGACCCATTTCTGTTGAGTGTTTACTTGTACAAGTGAAATGATCATTTTAATATTTTTAACTGACTTAACCCTTGTCTTCCCACAAAGATCAAGCTCGCAAATTCAACAGTGTCCAATTTGACTTCATCCCATCGTGTCTGATGTACATTCTCACAGGATAGCAGGTATAACTGACCAGTGGTGTACCGCAGGGATCGGTGCTGGGACCCCTGCTGTTTGTAGTGTACATTAATGATTTAGATGTGAATAATGGAGGTATGATCAGTAAGTTTGCAGATGACACGAAAATTGGTGGTGTCGTAAATAGTGAGGAGGAAAGCCTTAAATTACAGGACGATATCTGTGGGCTGGTAAGATGGGCGGAGAGGTGGCAAATGGAATTTAATCCTGAGAAGTGTGAGGTGATGCACTTTGGGAGGACTAACAAGGCAAGGGAATATATAACTGATTTTAGTACCATAGGAAGTACAGAGTGTCAGAGGAACCTTGGTGTACTTGTCCACAGATCACTGAAGGCAGCAGCACAGGTAGATCAGGTGGTTAGGAAGACATATGGGATACTTTATTAGCCGAGGCAGAGAGTATAAGAGCAGGGAGGTTATGATGGAGCTGTGTAAAGCGCTAGTTGGGCCACAGCTGGAGTACTGTGTACAGATCTGGGCGCCACACGATAGGAAGGATGTGATTGCACTGGAGAGGTTGCAAAGGATGTTGCCTATGCTGGAGCATTTCAGCGAATGAAGAGAGACTGAAAAGGCTGGGGTTGTTTTCCTTCGAGCAGAGAAGGCTGAGGGGGGACATGATTGAGGTGTACAAAATTATGAGGGGAATTGATTGGTTTGATAGGAAGAAACGTTTTCCTTCAGCAGAGGGGTCAATAACCACGGGGCATAGATTTAAGGGTAAGGGGCAGGAGGTTCAGAGGGGATTTGAGGACAATTTATTTCACCCTGAGGGTGGTTGGAATCTAGAACGTTCTGCCTGAAGAGGTGGTAGAGGCAGGAACACTCACAACATTTAAGAAGTATTTAGATGAGTACTTGAAATGCCATAGCATACAAGGCTACGGGCCAAGTGCTGGAAAATGGGATTAGAATCGGTAGGAGCTTGATGGTGGGCACGGACACGATGGGCCGAAGGGCCAGTTTCTGTGCTGTATAACTCTATGACTCTATGACTCAAACTGTCGTCATAGTATTCAGCTGAAAATTGATCAGTTGCATTGTTATTTCAGTCCATATTTAAAGTACACACTGTACCTTACTGTTGTAATAAAGTCATATAGTATCTATTCATCCCAGTGGAGCAAAATTTCACTGGCTCAACAATCTCACCAAATACGAAAACATTCCACAATGCAAGACTCTCAAATTCAACATCAGTTTACTTTCTGAGTCTTTGCTGGTCGGTTCTGATTCTCTGAGGGATTACTGTTGCGTATCCTCCACATGAGCAGTCGTCCTAATCCCGTGTGTCTGTCCTGCTCCCTAACCCGGCATCCACTTACATTAAGACAAGTGATACAGGAGCGTCTCAGTGACTGAGGCAGGTTGGTCTTGAGGCTGAGCCAGGCACAGTGAGTGACCCGGGTTAATCTGACACTCCAGGGAATGTTTAAACGGAGGTGTACTCTGTATCTAACCCGTGCTGTACCTTCTCTGTGTGTATTCGATGGGACAGGGTAGATGTGCAGAAGTTATCCCTTCATTTCATCTCTGGGAAATTGGAGAAGCCAGGGTTGTTCTCGGTGTCTCCCTCTGTCCTCCTCTCTATATCTCTCCCTCCTGCTGTTTCTGACACTGGGAGAGAGACAGAGGGAGAGAGGGTTAGATATGCAGACAGAGAGAGGGCTGTCGAGAGGGACAAGTTGTCGAGAGTGAGATTGATGGGATGGATTGAAAGGGAGAATGTAAGAGGTATTCATTTGATGCAATCCTTCACTGCTGTGTACAGAAACAGAGAAAGGTCGGTGTAGAGAGTGAAATATTGGGAGAGAGGGAGAAATGTAAATGAAGTTGGGGCCCAGGCAGCCGGTTCTGATGATCCAGAATGAAAACGCTGTTGGGTGGCATCAGCGTGGATTTTGTGTTCTGTCCCAAATCCACAAACATATAACTCAGAGGCAAGATTATTACCCACGGAGCCACAGCTGGCTCCATTTTTCCCAGAAAATTTAGTTGTTGTGTACGGCCATTTATTTCTTTTCGTGCACTGTCCCTTTAAATATTTGAAGAATCTTTGCAGACCTGTTATTTATCACGGAACAGGACCTGCGTGGTACCTTCCAGGCTGCTGCACACAGATTTGCAGGAACACTGAATGACATTCTCCATTGAAATCTCTTCCTCTTTCTCTCCAATAATCTCTCCCCATTACGATCTTTCCCTCTCTCTGTTATTCTCTCTGCATATCTATCCCTGTCTTTCTCACTGTTACTCCCCCCATGAGGATGGAGGAGGAGAAAGAGAGGCGTAAATAGAGGCAGCTTTACTCTGTATCTAACCCCATACTGTACCTGCCATGCGAGTGTTTGATGGAACAGAGAGGACAGGGATTTGCTCTGTAGATAACTTGGCTTGGCAGCATTTGAGGGGCAGTGTAGACAGAGCTTGACGCTGTATCTTTGAGTTAAGAAGGGTAAGGGTTGACTTGTTCAAAGTTGACAAGATAATAGTGGAAACAGATTGGGTAGATAAAGAAAAACTCTTCTCACTAGTTTGGGGGAGTCTCGGACGAGGCGGACTGTCTAAAAATCGAACATTTGTTGAAAAGCCTTTCAAGGGTGAAATTTATTTACACTTCTGCGCAAAGGGTGATGTAATTTTGGAACTGTCTTCTGCAAATAACCCCACCGTATCTCTGCAATCTCCTCCAGCTCCAAAATCCCCCAATATCTGCTTTCCTCTAATTCTGGCCTCTTGAACATCCCCAATTTGAATCGTTCCACCATTGTTGGCCGTGCCTGCAAGCTGTCAAGGCCCTAACTCTGGAATTCCTTTCCTAAACCTCTCCATCTCACTAATGCTCTTTCCTATTTGATGACGCTCCCTAAATCCAAGCTCTTTGACCAAGTGTTTGGTGCTGAAATCTGGAATTCTGTACCTCAGGGTTGTGGAAGCTAGGTCACTAATTGTATTTATTAAGGAATAGTTACATTTTTGAAATCTCGTGGTGTCGAGGGTGATGCGGAGTAGGCCTGAAAGACGAGTTGAGTCCTGGGACAGATCAGCAATGATATTATTGAATGGCAGGGCAGGCTTGAGGGGCTGAATGGCCAACTCCTGCTCCGACTTCTTATGTTCCTCTGTCCAGCTTAAGGTGTGTGGGGCAAAGTTTCGAGGGGCTGTGCGACGAAAGTTCCTTACACAGAGGGTGGTCAGTGCCTGGAACTTGCTGCCGGTGGAGGTGGTGGAAGCAGGTACGAAAGCGACGTTTAAGAGGCATCTTGACAAATACATGAATAGGACGGGAAGAGAGTGATATGGTCCCCAGAAGTGCAGCAGGTTTAGACAGGCATCAAGATCGGCGCAGACTTGGAGGGCCGAATGGCCTGTTCCTGCGCTGTACTGTTCTTTGTTAGTCTAATATCTTCTTAAGTGACTTGGTGCCAAATCGTTATTATTTTTGCTTCATTTGTTAGATGGGTGCGTTACTGGCTAGGCCAGCATTTATTGCCCATCACGAATTGCCCTTGAACCTTCTGGAACCACTGCAGTCCATTTGCGGAAGGTACACCCACAGTGCTGTTAGGAAGGGAGTTCCAGGATTTTGTCCCAGTGACAGTGAAGGAATGGCGATATAGTTCCAAGTCAGGATGGTGTGAGACTTGAAGGGAAACTTGCAGCTGGTGGTGTTCCCATACGTGCTTCCTGTTTGTTTGCTCTCTCTCCCCCTCCTTTCTGGACCTCACTGTCCTCCTGTCCCTCTCTGTTCCGAGAACCTAAGAACAGAAGAAAGTGGGTGCAGGAACAGTGAGACTTGGGACATCTGTGCACAAATTGAAGGTGGCAGGGCTAGTTGAGAAAGTGGTTAAAAGGCATATGGGATCCCACGCTTCGTAAATCATGGCTAAGAGTATAAAAGCAAGGAGGTTATGATGAAGCTTTATAAAACACTGCTGCATCCTCAAGTAGTATTGTGTCCAATTCTGGACACCACACTTTAGGAAGGATGTGAGGGCATTAGAAATGGTGCAGAAAAGGTTCACAAGCAAGGTTCCAGGGATGAGAGACTTAGTTACGTGGATAGATTGGAGAAGCTGGGGTTGTTATCTGTGTCTCTATCTCTGTCTTCCTCTCTCTGTCTCTCCCTCCTGCTATCTCTGACACTCGGAGTGAGACAGACGGAGAGAGGGTTAGCTACGAAGCCAGGAGAAAAAGAACAACAAACTCAGTAGCCATTTCAGCAGGATAAAAGCCACTAACAAATTCAATAACATCAGAAGGGGAAAAAACACCGATAAATAGGGCAATGGCACAAGCTGTTGGAGGGACAGGAAATCGTTTACGAAGGGACAGAGTATCTGATCACACCCTGGATGGTGTTGTTGTTGCCAACAATGCCTAGTTCAGCCTGCAATATGAAAAGGAGAGAACGGGAGCTGAGACGGAATGAGTTGATTTTGACTGAGTTAATGACCGGCAATGGCGTCCGGCGGCCCCCACAAGGCCGCGCGGCTGGAAAAAGCCCCTGCCTGTGCGACGGGCCGCGCTGCACCCTGGGAGGAAGCTCTGCACATGCGCATTTCGACAAGCCCGTTAGCTGCCACTTTTTACCTTCTCCCGCGGCTCAGACTTTCAAGTTTCCTCCATTGAGATCGACAACTGAAGCCGCTTCTCTTTTTCCTTGCAGCTGCTTTTTCACGGAAAGAAACAGCCGCGGGACGTCACGCAAACATGGCGGCTGATGACGCCGCAGTCCCTCCACGCGCCTCACTGAGCCCTGATTGGCTGCGTCACTCCAGGTCTTTGGAGGTCACAGGGGTCAAAGGCTGCCTGCAGCCTCCGCGCAGCCGCGGTTTGGGCGGCATGTAACCACCCGTGGTGGGGGAGGGACCAGCACCAGACCATTAAAGGGTCCCTGCACCGCCAGAACTGTCCCAAATTCTTAAAGGGACCCAACATGGACAGACAGAGCAAGAGAGTTCGAGAGCAAGGAACAGAGAGGGAAATAGAAAAGAGAGCGTGATGGGGAGAGAGAGAGATAAATGAGATTGAAAGAATAATAGAGAGATGGAGAGACTCAGAGAAAATAGGTAATAGGAAGATGTTGAGAGAGCAAGAGATGGTGAGAAATGGAGGGAGAATTTCCTCAAATGGACAGAGATGGAGAGAGTGTGATGGAGAGATGTGAAAAGAGTTCAAAGAGAAAGGAAGGTGGAGAGTGAGGGAGAGTAGAGTTTGAGAGTGAGGAAACAGATCAATGGAGAGATAAAGGTGAGGAGAGAGTAACAGAGCGAAAGATCGAGAGAGAGAAGGAGAGAGAGTAGGAAGGAAATGAGAAATTGGAGGAAAAGAGCAGACAGTGTGTACAGAAAGTGTGAAAAATGAATGAGAGATAGAGTGCCCAGCAGAGAGAGAAGGAAAGTCCAGGATAGATGTAGGCATGTGGGCAGAGAGAAAGGCAGATGTTATGTGTGTGTGTGTGTGTGTGTGTGTGTATTGTATGTGTGTGTGTGTCTATGAGGGAGAGATCAGCACACGTTCACAGTTGAGAAAGTCTTGTGGTACCAAACAATCATTTAATTGGGTGCACAACAGAAAAAATAACCTTACTCCCCCCACATAATGAGTGGAGTCAGACATATAAAAATAGATTGCAGGTTAATGCCCAGATAAGCTGTATTAAAGATTAAAAGATGCAGAGAAAAATCACCCAAAAATCATGGTTGCAACCCATTGGACTCAATGCAATGGTTCAAATACATTACAACTGCCAATCAAACAAATTCATCAGCTCAACAACAAACAGTGAAATGATCCATAAACTGCATTGTTCAATGATTCAAGGGAGATTACAGAGCATGATAGAGAACATGTAGACAGACACAAAGTATCTGTTTAGCTTCTCTGCCATTGTCCGATGATGAGAGGCTGAGTAAACTGGACCTGTATTCTCTGCAGTTTAGAAGAATGAGAGGTGATCTCATTGAAACATATCAGATTCTAAAGGGACTGGATAGGGTCGACTTTGAGAGATTATTTCCGCTGGTCGGGAAATGAAAGTCTCCCTTACCCCTTCTGAATCAGCTTATCCACCTGCCCTGTCAGGCTCAGGAATCAGTGAACATTCACTCCAAGGTCCCGCTGTTCATAGACACAGAGAGAATGTTGGAGACAGTCACGTTGTTAGGTAAGATCAAAAGGGTAAATGTCAAATAGAATCATAGTTTGATGTAAACCTGAGTACGCAGAGGTACAAGAAATAGGCAAAGAGGGATAAATATAGATGGAGAGAGTGTAACAGTGAGAAAGGGAGAGATCAGCATGGAGAGAGAAGTGGAGAGCTACTCTTACTGGTAATCTCTCTCAATCTCCGACTTCCCCTCTCCCTTACTGACTCAATCAGTAGTTCACCTCACTGCGATACTCTCCATGAATGGGACTGTTATTACAGTATCTCCAGAGGGAGAGTAAATGAGTGGAACTGAAATAATAGTCTCTCCACAGGGAGATCACTGAGTGGGTCTGGTATTGTAGTCGTTCCACAGGGAAAGTCACTGAGTGGGTCTGGTATTATAGTATCTCCACAGGGAGAGTCACTGAGCGGGTCTGCTTTTATAGTATCACAACATGGAGAGTCACTGAGTGGATCTGTTATTGTAGTATCTCCATAGGGAGATTGCCTGAGTGGGTCTGTTATGAAAGCATCTCCACAGGGAGAGTTACTGAGCGGGTCTGTTAGTATATATTCTGCACAGAGTGTGTCACAGAGTGGGGCTGTTATTCTAGTATCTCCACAGGGAGAGTCACTGAGTGGATCTGTATAAATAGTAGATCCACAGGGAGAACAAAGGAGTGGGTCTGTGATTGTAGTATCTTGACAGGGATGGTTACAGATTGGGTCTGCTTAAAAGAATCTCCAAAGGGAGAGTCACTGAGTGGATCTGTTATTACAGTACGTCCAAAGAGAGTCACTGAGTGGGTCTGTTATTATAGTATCTCCACAGGGAGAGTCACTGAGTGGGTCTGTTATTATAGTATGTCCAAAGAGAGAGTCACTGAGTGGGTCTGTTATTATAGTATGTCCACAGGGAGAGTCACTGAGTGGATCTGTTATTATAGCATCTCCACAGGGAGAGTCACTGAGTGGGTCTGTTATTATAGTATGTCCACAGGGAGAGTCACTGAGTGGATCTGTTATTATAGTATGTCCACAGGGAGAGTCACTGAGTGGATCTGTTATTTCAGTACGTCAAACGAGAGAGTCACTGAGTGGGTCTGTTATTATAGTATGTCCACAGGGAGAGTCACTGAGTGGATCTGTTATTATAGTATGTCCACAGGGAGAGTCACTGAGTGGATCTGTTATTACAATACGTCAAACGAGAGAATCACTGAGTGGGTCTGTTATTATAGTGTCTCCACAGGGAGAGTCACTGAGTGGGTCTGTTATTATAGTATGTCCAAAGAGAGAGTCACTGAGTGGGTCTGTTATGATAGTATGTCCAACGAGAGAGTCACTGAGTGGGTCTGTTATTATAGTATGTCCAAAGAGAGAGTCACTGAGTGGGTCTGTTATTATAGTATGTCCAAAGAGAGAGGCACTGAGTGGGTCTGTTATTATAGTATGTCCAAAGAGGGAGTCACTGAGTGGGTCTGTTATTATAGTATCTCCACAGGGAGAGTCACTGAGTGGGTCCGTTATTATAGTATCTCCACAGGGAGAGTAACTGAGTGGGTCTGTTATTATAGTATCTCCACCGGGAGAGTCACTGAGTGGGGCTGTTATTCTAGTATCTCCACAGGGAGAGTCGCTGAGTGGATCTGTATAAATAGTAGATCCACAGGGAGAACAACTGAGTGGGTCTGTGATTGTAGAATCTTCACAGGGATGGTTACAGATTGGGTCTGCTTAAAAGAATCTCCAAAGGGAGAGTCACTGAGTGGATCTGTTATTACAGGACGTCCAAAGAGAGAGAGTCACTGAGTGGGTCTGTTATTATAGTATCTCCACAGGGAGAGTCACTGAGTGGGTCTGTTATTATAGTATCTCCACAGGGAGAGTCACTGAGTGGGTATGTTATTATAGTATCTCCACAGGGATAGTCACTGAGTGGGTCTGTTATTATAGCATCTCCACAGGGAGAGTCACTGAGTGGGTCTGTTATTATAGTATGTCCACAGGGAGAGTCACTGAGTGGATCTGTTATTATAGTATGACCAACGAGAGAGTCACTGAGTGGGTCTCTTATTATAGTGTCTCCACAGGGAGAGTCACTGAGTGGGTCTGTTATTATAGTATCTCCACAGGGAGAGTCACTGAGTGGGTCTGTTATTATAGTATCTCCACAGGGAGAGTCACTGAGAGGGACTGTTATTATAGTATGTCCAAAGAGAGAGTCACTGAGTGGGTCTGTTATTATAGTATGTCCAAAGAGAGAGTCACTGAGTGGGTCTGTTATTATAATATGTCCAAAGAGAGAGTCACTGAGTGGGTCTGTTATTATAGTATGTCCAAAGACAGAGTCACTAAGTGGGTCTGTTATTATAGTATCTCCACAGGGAGAGTCACTGAGTGGGTCTGTTATTATAGTATGTCCAAAGAGAGAGTCACTGAGTGGGTCTGTTATTATAGTATCTCCACAGGGAGAGTCACTGAGTGGGTCTGTTATTATAGTATGTCCAAAGAGAGAGTCACTGAGTGGGTCTGTTATTATAGTATGTCCAAAGAGGGAGTCACTGAGTGGGTCTGTTTTTATCGTATGTCCAAAGAGAGAGTCACTGAGTGGGTCTGTTATTATAGTGTCTCCACAGGGAGAGTCACTGAGTGGGTCTGTTATTATAGTATGTCCAAAGAGAGAGTCACTGAGTGAGTCTGTTATTATAGTATCTCCACAGGGAGAGTCACTGAGTGGGTCTGTTATTATAGTATGTCCAAAGAGAGAGTCACTGAGTGGGTCTGTTATTATAGTATGTCCAAATAGAGAGTCACTGAGTGGGTCTGTTATTATAGTATGTCCAAAGAGAGAGTCACCGAGTGGGTCTGTTATTATAGTATCTCCACAGAGAGAGTCACTGAGTGGGTCTGTTCTGATAGTATCTCCACAGGGAGAGTCACTGAGTGGTTCTGTTATTATAGTATGTCCAAAGAGAGAGTCACTGAGTGGGTCTGTTATTATAGTATGTCCAAAGAGAGAGTCACTGAGTGGGTCTGTTATTACAGTGTCTCCACAGGGAGAGTCACTGAGTGGGTCTGTTATGATAGTATCTCCACAGGGAGAGTCACTGAGTGGGTCTGTTATTATAGTATCTCCACAGAGAGAGTCACTGAGTGGGTCTGTTATTATAGTATGTCCAAAGAGGGAGTCACTGAGTGGGTCTGTTTTTATCGTATGTCCAAAGAGAGAGTCACTGAGTGGGTCTGTTATTATAGTGTCTCCACAGGGAGAGTCACTGAGTGGGTCTGTTATTATAGTATGTCCAAAGAGAGAGTCACTGAGTGAGTCTGTTATTATAGTATCTCCACAGGGAGAGTCACTGAGTGGGTCTGTTATTATAGTATGTCCAAAGAGAGAGTCACCGAGTGGGTCTGTTATTATAGTATCTCCACAGAGAGAGTCACTGAGTGGGTCTGTTCTGATAGTATCTCCACAGGGAGAGTCACTGAGTGGTTCTGTTATTATAGTATGTCCAAAGAGAGAGTCACTGAGTGGGTCTGTTATTATAGTATGTCCAAAGAGAGAGTCACTGAGTGGGTCTGTTATTACAGTGTCTCCACAGGGAGAGTCACTGAGTGGGTCTGTTATGATAGTATCTCCACAGGGAGAGTCACTGAGTGGGTCTGTTATTATAGTATCTCCACAGAGAGAGTCACTGAGTGGGTCTGTTCTGATAGTATCTCCACAGGGAGAGTCACTGAGTGGTTCTGTTATTATAGTATGTTCAAAGAGAGAGTCACTGAGTGGGTCTGTTATTTTCGTATGTCCAAAGAGAGAGTCACTGAGTGGGTCTGTTATTATAGTGTCTCCACAGGTAGAGTCACTGAGTGGGTCTGTTATTATAGTATCTCCACAGGGAGAGTCACTGAGTGGGTCTGTTATTGTAGTATCTCCACAGGGAGAGTCACTGAGTGGGTCTGTTATTATAGTATGTCCAAATAAAGAGTCACCGAGTGGGTCTGTTATTATAGTATCTCCACAGAGAGAGTCACTGAGTGGGTCTGTTCTGATAGTATCTCCACAGGGAGAGTCACTGAGTGGGTCTGTTATTATTGCATCTCCACAGGGAGAGTCAGTGAATGCATCTGTTATTATATTGTCTCCACGGGGAGGGTCACTGAATGGTCTGTTATTTTTGTATCTCCACAGGGAGAGTGACTGAGTGGCTCTGTTCTGAATGTATCTCCACAGCGAGATTCACCATGTGGGTCTGTTATCATACTATCTAAACAAGGACAGTGAATGAGTTGGTCTGATTTAGCAGTTGCTCCACAGGGAGAGTGAATGAGTGGGTCTGTTATTATAGTATCTCCACAGAGAGGGTGAATGATTGTGTCTGCAATTATAGTATCTCCACAGGGAGAGTCACCGAGTGGGTCTGTTATTATAGTATCTCCACGGGGAGAGTCACTGAGTGGATCTGTTATTATAGTACCTCCAAAGGGAGAGTCACTGAGTGCATCTGTTATTATAGTATCTCCACAGGGAGAGTCACTGAGTGGGTCTGTTATTATAGTATGTCCAAAGAGAGAGTCACTGAGTGGGTCTGTTATTATAGTATCTCCACAGGGAGAGTCACTGAGTGGGTCTGTTATTATAGTATCTCCAAAGACAGAGGCACTGAGTGGGTCTGTTATTATAATATGTCCAAAGAGAGAGTCACTGAGTGGGTCTGTTATTATAGTATCTCCACAGGGAGAGTCACTGAGTGGGTCTGTTATTATAGTATGTCCAAAGAGAGAGTCACTGAGTGGGTCTGTTATTATAGTATGTCCAAAGAGGGAGTCACTGAGTGGGTCTGTTTTTATCGTATGTCCAAAGAGAGAGTCGCTGAGTGGGTCTGTTATTATAGTGTCTCCACAGGGAGAGTCACTGAGTGGGTCTGTTATTATAGTATGTCCAAAGAGAGAGTCACTGAGTGAGTCTGTTATTATAGTATCTCCGCAGGGAGAGTCACTGAGTGGGTCTGTTATTATAGTATGTCCAAAGAGAGAGTCACTGAGTGGGTCTGTTATTATAGTATGTCCAAATAGAGAGTCACTGAGTGGGTCTGTTATTATAGTATGTCCAAAGAGAGAGTCACCGAGTGGGTCTGTTATTATAGTATCTCCACAGAGAGAGTCACTGAGTGGGTCTGTTCTGATAGTATCTCCACAGGGAGAGTCACTGAGTGGTTCTGTTATTATAGTATGTCCAAAGAGAGAGTCACTGAGTGGGTCTGTTATTATAGTATGTCCAAAGAGAGAGTCACTGAGTGGGTCTGTTATTACAGTGTCTCCACAGGGAGAGTCACTGAGTGGGTCTGTTATTATAGTATCTCCACAGGGAGAGTCACTGAGTGGGTCTGTTATTATAGTATCTCCACAGAGAGAGTCACTGAGTGGGTCTGTTCTGATAGTATCTCCACAGGGAGAGTCACTGAGTGGTTCTGTTATTATAGTATGTCCAAAGAGAGAGTCACTGAGTGGGTCTGTTATTTTCGTATGTCCAAAGAGAGAGTCACTGAGTGGGTCTGTTATTATAGTGTCTCCACAGGTAGAGTCACTGAGTGGGTCTGTTATTATAGTATCTCCACAGGGAGAGTCACTGAGTGGGTCTGTTATTGTAGTATCTCCACAGGGAGAGTCACTGAGTGGGTCTGTTATTATAGTATGTCCAAATAAAGAGTCACCGAGTGGGTCTGTTATTATAGTATCTCCACAGAGAGAGTCACTGAGTGGGTCTGTTCTGATAGTATCTCCACAGGGAGAGTCACTGAGTGGGTCTGTTATTATTGCATCTCCACAGGGAGAGTCAGTGAATGCATCTGTTATTATATTGTCTCCACGGGGAGGGTCACTGAATGGTCTGTTATTTTTGTATCTCCACAGGGAGAGTGACTGAGTGGCTCTGTTCTGAATGTATCTCCACAGCGAGATTCACCATGTGGGTCTGTTATCATACTATCTAAACAAGGACAGTGAATGAGTTGGTCTGATTTAGCAGTTGCTCCACAGGGAGAGTGAATGAGTGGGTCTGTTATTATAGTATCTCCACAGAGAGGGTGAATGATTGTGTCTGCAATTATAGTATCTCCACAGGGAGAGTCACCGAGTGGGTCTGTTATTATAGTATCTCCACGGGGAGAGTCACTGAGTGGATCTGTTATTATAGTATCTCCAAAGGGAGAGTCACTGAGTGCATCTGTTATTATAGTATCTCCACAGGGAGAGTCACTGAGTGGGTCTGTTATTATAGTATGTCCAAAGAGAGAGTCACTGAGTGGGTCTGTTATTATAGTATCTCCACAGGGAGAGTCACTGAGTGGGTCTGTTATTATAGTATCTCCAAAGAGAGAGGCACTGAGTGGGTCTGTTATTATAATATGTCCAAAGAGAGAGTCACTGAGTGGGTCTGTTATTATAGTATCTCCACAGAGAGAGTCACTGAGTGGGTCTGTTATTATAGTATGTCCAAAGAGAGAGTCACCGAGTGGGTCTGTTATTATAGTATCTCCACAGAGAGAGTCACTGAGTGGGTCTGTTCTGATAGTATCTCCAAAGAGAGAGTCACTGAGTGGGTCTGTTATTATAGTATGTCCAAAGAGAGAGTCACTGAGTGAGTCTGTTATTATAGTATCTCCACAGGGAGAGTCACTGAGTGGGTCTGTTATTATAGTATGTCCAAAGAGAGAGTCACTGAGTGGGTCTGTTATTATAGTATGTCCAAATAGAGAGTCACTGAGTGGGTCTGTTATTATAGTATGTCCAAAGAGAGAGTCACCGAGTGGGTCTGTTATTATAGTATCTCCACAGAGAGAGTCACTGAGTGGGTCTGTTCTGATAGTATCTCCACAGGGAGAGTCACTGAGTGGTTCTGTTATTATAGTATGTCCAAAGAGAGAGTCACTGAGTGGGTCTGTTATTATAGTATGTCCAAAGAGAGAGTCACTGAGTGGGTCTGTTATTACAGTGTCTCCACAGGGAGAGTCACTGAGTGGGTCTGTTATTATAGTATCTCCACAGGGAGAGTCACTGAGTGGGTCTGTTATTATAGTATCTCCACAGAGAGAGTCACTGAGTGGGTCTGTTCTGATAGTATCTCCACAGGGAGAGTCACTGAGTGGTTCTGTTATTATAGTATGTCCAAAGAGAGAGTCACTGAGTGGGTCTGTTATTTTCGTATGTCCAAAGAGAGAGTCACTGAGTGGGTCTGTTATTATAGTGTCTCCACAGGTAGAGTCACTGAGTGGGTCTGTTATTATAGTATCTCCACAGGGAGAGTCACTGAGTGGGTCTGTTATTGTAGTATCTCCACAGGGAGAGTCACTGAGTGGGTCTGTTATTATAGTATGTCCAAATAAAGAGTCACCGAGTGGGTCTGTTATTATAGTATCTCCACAGAGAGAGTCACTGAGTGGGTCTGTTCTGATAGTATCTCCACAGGGAGAGTCACTGAGTGGGTCTGTTATTATTGCATCTCCACAGGGAGAGTCAGTGAATGCATCTGTTATTATATTGTCTCCACGGGGAGGGTCACTGAATGGTCTGTTATTTTTGTATCTCCACAGGGAGAGTGACTGAGTGGCTCTGTTCTGAATGTATCTCCACAGCGAGATTCACCATGTGGGTCTGTTATCATACTATCTAAACAAGGACAGTGAATGAGTTGGTCTGATTTAGCAGTTGCTCCACAGGGAGAGTGAATGAGTGGGTCTGTTATTATAGTATCTCCACAGAGAGGGTGAATGATTGTGTCTGCAATTATAGTATCTCCACAGGGAGAGTCACCGAGTGGGTCTGTTATTATAGTATCTCCACGGGGAGAGTCACTGAGTGGATCTGTTATTATAGTATCTCCAAAGGGAGAGTCACTGAGTGCATCTGTTATTATAGTATCTCCACAGGGAGAGTCACTGAGTGGGTCTGTTATTATAGTATGTCCAAAGAGAGAGTCACTGAGTGGGTCTGTTATTATAGTATCTCCACAGGGAGAGTCACTGAGTGGGTCTGTTATTATAGTATCTCCAAAGAGAGAGGCACTGAGTGGGTCTGTTATTATAATATGTCCAAAGAGAGAGTCACTGAGTGGGTCTGTTATTATAGTATCTCCACGGAGAGAGTCACTGAGTGGGTCTGTTATTATAGTATGTCCAAAGAGAGAGTCACCGAGTGGGTCTGTTATTATAGTATCTCCACAGAGAGAGTCACTGAGTGGGTCTGTTCTGATAGTATCTCCAAAGAGAGAGTCACTGAGTGGGTCTGTTATTATAGTGTCTCCACAGGGAGAGTCACTGAGTGGGTCTGTTATTATAGTATCTCCACAGGGAGAGTCACTGAGTGGGTCTGTTATTATAGTATCTCCACAGGGAGAGTCACTGAGTGGGTCTGTAATTATAGTATGTCCAAAGAGAGAGTCACCGAGTGGGTCTGTTATTATAGTATCTCCACAGAGAGAGTCACTGAGTGGGTCTGTTCTGATAGTATCTCCACAGGGAGAGTCACTGAGTGGTTCTGTTATTATAGTATGTCCAAAGAGAGAGTCTCTGAGTGGGTCTGTTATTATAGTATGTCCAAAGAGAGAGTCACTGAGTGGGTCTGATATTATAGTGTCTCCACAGGTAGAGTCACTGAGTGGGTCTGTTATTATAGTATCTCCACAGGGAGAGTCACTGAGTGGGTCTGTTGTTGTAGTATCTCCACAGGGAGAGTCACTGAGTGGGTCTGTTATTATAGTATGTCCAAATAGAGAGTCACCGAGAGGGTCTGTTATTATAGTATCTCCACAGACAGAGTCACTGAGTGGGTCTGTTCTGATAGTATCTCCACAGGGAGAGTCACTGAGTGGGTCTGTTATTATTGCATCTCCACAGGGAGAGTCACTGAATGCATCTGCTTTATATTGTCTCCACGGGGAGGGTCACTGAATGGTCTGTTATTTTTGTATCTCCACAGGGAGAGTGACTGATTGGCTCTGTTCTGAATGTATCTCCACAGCGAGATTCACCATGTGGGTCTGTTATCATACTATCTAAACAAGGACAGTGAATGAGTTGGTCTGATTTAGCAGTTGCTCCACAGGGAGAGTGAATGAGTGGGTCTGTTATTATAGTATCTCCACAGAGAGGGTGAATGATTGTGTCTGCAATTATAGTATCTCCACAGGGAGAGTCACCGAGTGGGTCTGTTATTATAGTATCTCCACGGGGAGAGTCACTGAGTGGATCTATTATTATAGTATCTCCAAAGGGACAGTCACTGAGTGGGTCTGTTAATATAATATCTCCACTGGGAGAGTCACTGAGTGGGTCTGTTATTATAGTATCTCCACAGGGAGAGTCACTGAGTGGGTCTGTTATTATAGTATCTCCACAGGGAGAGTCACTGAGTGGGACTGTTATTATAGTATCTCCACAGGGAGAGTCACTGAGTGGGTCTGTTATTACAGTATCTCCACAGGGAGAGTCACTGAGTTGGTCTGTTATTATAGTATCTCCACAGGGAGAGTCACTGAGTGGGTTTGTTATTATAGTATCTCCACAGGGAGAGTCACTGAGTGGGTCTGTTATTACAGTATCTCCACAGGGAGAGTCAATGAATGGGTTTGTTATTGTATGATTTCCACATGGTGAGTTGCTGAGTGGGTATGTTATTACAGTATTTCCTTCGAAAGAGTCACTGAGTGGGTCTGTTATTATGTGATTTCCACAGGCGGAGTCACTGAGTGTGTCTGTTATTGTAGTATCTCGAGAGGGAGTGCCGCTGTGTGGGTCTGTTATTACAGTATTTCCTTCGAAAGAGCCACTGAGTGGGTCTGTTACAAAAGCATCTCCACAGGGAGTGTCACTGAGTGGGGCTGTTATGACAGTACCTCCACAGGGAGAGTCTCTGAGTATGTCTGTTATTATAGTATCTCCACAGGAAGAGTCACTGAGTGGATCTGTTATTATAGTATCTCCACATGGAGAGTCACTGAGTGGGTCTGTTATTATAGTGTCTCTGCAGGGAGAGTCACTGAGTGGGTCTGTTATTATAGTATCTCCACAGGGAGAGTCACTGAGTGGGTCTGTTATTATAATATTTCCACTGGGAGAGTCACTGAGTGGGTCTGTTATTATTGTTTCTCCACAGGGAGAGTCTCTGAGTGGTTCTGTTGTTATTTTTTCTCCACAGGGAGAGTCTCTGAGTGAGTCTGTTATTATAGTATCTCCACAGAGAGAGTCACTGAGTGGATCTGTTATTATGGAATCTCCACAGAGAGAGGCACTGAGTGGGTCTGTTCTGATAGTATCTCCACAGGGAGAGTCACTGAGTGGTTCTGTTATTATAGTATGTCCAAAGAGAGAGTCACTGAGTGGGTCTGTTATTATAGTATGTCCAAAGAGAGAGTCACTGAGTGGGTCTGTTATTATAGTGTCTCCACAGGTAGAGTCACTGAGTGGGTCTGTTATTATAGTATCTCCACAGGGAGAGTCACTGAGTGGGTCTGTTATTGTAGTATCTCCACAGGGAGAGTCACTGAGTGGGTCTGTTATTATAGTATGTCCAAATAGAGAGTCACCGAGAGGGTCTGTAATTATAGTATCTCCACAGACAGAGTCACTGAGTGGGTCTGTTCTGATAGTATCTCCACAGGGAGAGTCACTGAGTGGGTCTGTTATTATTGCATCTCCACAGGGAGAGTCACTGAATGCATCTGTTATTATATTGTCTCCACGGGGAGGGTCACTGAATGGTCTGTTATTTTTGTATCTCCACAGGGAGAGTGACTGATTGGCTCTGTTCTGAATGTATCTCCACAGCGAGATTCACCATGTGGGTCTGTTATCATACTATCTAAACAAGGACAGTGAATGAGTTGGTCTGATTTAGCAGTTGCTCCACAGGGAGAGTGAATGAGTGGGTCTGTTATTATAGTATCTCCACAGAGAGGGTGAATGATTGTGTCTGCAATTATAGTATCTCCACAGGGAGAGTCACCGAGTGGGTCTGTTATTATAGTATCTCCACGGGGAGAGTCACTGAGTGGATCTGTTATTATAGTATCTCCAAAGGGAGAGTCACTGAGTGGGTCTGTTAATATAATATCTCCACTGGGAGAGTCACTGAGTGGGTCTGTTATTATAGTATCTCCACAGGGAGAGTCACTGAGTGGGTCTGTTATTATAGTATCTCCACAGGGAGAGTCACTGAGTGGGACTGTTATTATAGTATCTCCACAGGGAGTCACTGAGTGGGTCTGTTATTACAGTATCTCCACAGGGAGAGTCACTGAGTTGGTTTGTTATTATAGTATCTCCACAGGGAGAGTCACTGAGTGGGTCTGTTATTACAGTATCTCCACAGGGAGAGTCAATGAATGGGTTTGTTATTGTATGATTTCCACATGGTGAGTTGCTGAGTGGGTATGTTATTACAGTATTTCCTTCGAAAGAGTCACTGAGTGGGTCTGTTATTATGTGATTTCCACAGGCGGAGTCACTGAGTGTGTCTGTTATTATAGTATCTCGAGAGGTAGTGCCGCTGTGTGGGTCTGTTATTACAGTATTTCCTTCGAAAGAGCCACTGAGTGGGTCTGTTACAAAATCATCTCCACAGGGAGTGTCACTGAGTGGGGCTGTTATGACAGTACCTCCACAGGGAGAGTCTCTGAGTAGGTCTGTTATTATAGTATCTCCACAGGAAGAGTCACTGAGTGGATCTGTTATTATAGTATCTCCACATGGAGAGTCACTGAGTGGGTCTGTTATTATAGTGTCTCTGCAGGGAGAGTCACTGAGTGGGTCTGTTATTATAGTATCTCCACAGGGAGAGTCACTGAGTGGGTCTGTTATTATAATATTTCCACTGGGAGAGTCACTGAGTGGGTCTGTTATTATTGTTTCTCCACAGGGAGAGTCTCTGAGTGGTTCTGTTGTTATTTTTTCTCCACAGGGAGAGTCTCTGAGTGAGTCTGTTATTATAGTATCTCCACAGAGAGAGTCACTGAGTGGGTCTGTTATTATGGAATCTCCACAGAGAGAGGCACTGAGTGGGTCTATTATTATAGTATCTCCACAGAGAGATTCACTGAGTGGGTCTGTTATTATTGTTTCTCCACAGGGAGAGGCACTGAGTGGGTCTGTCATTATAGTATCTCCACAGGGAGATTCACTGAGTGGGTCTGTTATTATTGTTTCTCCACATGGAGAGGCAATGAGTGGGTCTGTCATTATAGTATCTCCACAGGAAGATTCACTGAGTGGGTCTGTTATTATAGTATCTCCAGAGGGAGAGTCACTTAGTGGGTCTGTTATTATACTATCTCCAAGGGGAGAGTCAGTGATTGGTTCTGTTTTTATACCATCTCCACTGGGAGAGTCACTGAGTGGCTCTGTTATTACAGTATCTCCACAGGGAGAGTCACTGAGTGGGTCTGTTCTCACAGTATCTCCACAGGTAGAGTCACTGAGTGGGTCTGTTATTATAGTATCTCCACAGGGAGAGACACTGAGTGGGTCTGATATGATAGTATCTCCATAGGGAGAGTCACTGAGTGGGTCTGATATTCTAGTATCTCCACAGGGAGAGTCACTGAGTGGGTCTGTTATTCTTGTATCTCCAAAGAGAGAGTAACTGAGTGTGTCTGTTGTTGTAGTATCTCCACAGGGAAAGTCATTGAGTGAGTCTGTTTCGGTATGATCTGCACAGTGAGAGTCACAGAGTGGGGCTGTTAATATTATACCTGCACAGGGAGAGTCACTGAGTGGGGTTGTTATTATAGTATCTCCACAGGGAGAGTCACTGAGTGGGTCTGTTATTTTCGTATCTCCACAGGGAGAGTCACTGAGTGGGTCTGTTATTATAGTATCGCCGCAGGGAGAGTCTCTGAGAGTGTCTGTTATTATAGTATTTCCACAGGGAGAGTCACTGAGTGGGTCTGTTATTAGAGTATCTCCACAGTGAGAGTCACTGAGTCGGTCTGTTATTATAGTATCTCCACAGGGAGACTCACTGAGTGGTTCTGTTATTATAGTATCTCCACAGGGAGAGTTTCTGAGTGGGTCTGTTATTATAGTATCTCCACAGGGAGAGTCACTGAGTGGGTCTGTTATTATAGTATCTCCACAGGGAGAGTCACTGAGTGGGTTTGTTATTATAGTATCTCAACAGGGAGAGTCACTGAGTGGGTCTGTTATTACAGTACCTCCACAGGGTGAGTCACTGAGTGGGTCTGTTATTAAAGTATCTCCACAGGGAGAGTCTCTGAGTGGGTCTGTTATTATAGTATCTCCACAGGGAGAGTCACTGAGTGGGTCTGTTATTATAGTATCTCCACAGGGTGAGTCACTGAGTGGGTGTGTTATTATAGTATCTCCACAGGGAGAGTCCCTGAGTGTGTCTGTTATTATAGTATCTGCACAGGGAGAGTCACTGAGTGGGTCTGTTATTATAGTATCTCCAGAGGGAAAGTCACTGAGGGGGTCTGTTATTAGAGTATCTCCACAGGGAGAGTCACTGAGTGGGTCTTTTATTAGAGTATCTCCACAGGGAGAGTCACTGAGTGGGTCTGTTATTATTATACCTCCACAGGGAGAGTCACTGAGTGGGGTTGTTATTATGCTATCTCCACAGGGAGAGTCACTGAGTGTGTTTGTTATTATAATATCTCCACAGGGAGAGTCACTGAGGGGGTCTGTTATTATAGTATCTCCACGGGGAAAGTCACTGAGTGGGTCTGTTATTATAGTATCTCCACAGGGAGAGTCACTGAGGGGGTCTGTTATTATAGTATCTCCACGGGGAAAGTCACTGAGGGTGTCTGTTATTGGAGTATCTCCACAGGGTGAGTCTCTAAGTGTGTCTGTTATTATAGTATCTCCACAGGGAGAGTCACTGAGTGGGTCTGTTATTATCGTATCTCCACAGGGAAAGTCACTGCGGGGGTCTGTTATTAGAGTATCTCCACAGAGTGAGTCTCTGAGTGGGTCTGTTATTAGAGTATCTCCACAGGGAGAGTCACTGAGTGGGTCTGTTATTATTGTATCTCCACATGGAGAGTCTCTGAGTGTGTCTGTTATTATAGTATCTCCACAGGGAGAGTCACAGAGTGGGTCTGTTATTAGAGTATCTCCACAGGGTGAGTCACTGACTGGGTCTGTTATTAGAGTATCTCCACAGGGCGAGTCACCGAGTGGGTCTGTTATTATAGTTTCTCGACAGGGAGTGTCACTGAGTGGGTCTGTTATTATTGTATCTCAAAAAGGAGAGTCAATGAGTTTGTCTGTTATTGTTGTATCTGCACAGGGAGAGTCACTGATTGGGTCTGTTATTATAGTCTCTCCACAGGGAGAGTCACTGGGTGGGTCTGTTATTAGAGTATCTCCACAGGGAGAGTCACTGAGTGGCTCTGTTATGATAATGTCTCCGCAGGGAGAGTCACTCAGTGGGTCTGTTATTATAGTATCTCCAAAGAGAGAGTAACTGAGTGTGTCTGTTGTTGTAGTATCTCCACAGGGAGAGTCATTGAGTGAGTCTGTTTCGGTAGGATCTGCACTGTGAGAGTCACAGATTGGGGCTGTTAATATTATACCTCCACAGGGAGAGTCACTGAGTGGGGTTGTTATTATGCTATCTCCACAGGGAGAGTCACTGAGTGTGTTTGTTATTATAATATCTCCACAAGGAGAGTCAATGAGTGGGCCTGTTATTAGAGTATCTCCACAGGGAGAGTCACTGAGTGGGTCTGTTATTATAGTATCTCCACAAGGAGAGTCACTGAGTGGGTCTGTTATTATAGTATCTCCACAGGGAGAGTCACTGAGTGTGTCTGTTATCATAGTACCACCTCAAGGAGAGTAACTGAGTGGGTCTGTTATTGCAGTATCTCCACAGGGTGAGTCACTGAGTGGGTCTGTTATTAGAGTTTCTCCACAGGGTGAGTCACTGAGTGGGTCTGTTATTATAGTATCACCTCAAGGAGAGTCACTGAGTGGGTCTGTTATTGCAGTATCTCCACAGGGTGAGTCACTGAGTGGGTCTGTTATTATAGTATCACCTCAACAGGAGTCACTGAGTGGGTCGGTTATTATAGTATCTCCACAGGGAGAGTCACTGAGTGGGTCTGTCATTATGGTATCTCCACAGGGTGAGTCACTGAGTTGGTCGGTTATTAGAGTTTCTCCACAGGGAGAGTCACTGAATGTGTCTGTTCTTATAGTATCACCTCAAGGAAAGTCACTGAGTGGGTCTGTTATTATAATATTTCCACTGGGAGAGTCACTGAGTGGGTCTGTTATTATTGTTTCTCCACAGGGAGAGTCTCTGAGTGGTTCTGTTGTTATTTTTTCTCCACAGGGAGAGTCTCTGAGTGAGTCTGTTATTATAGTATCTCCACAGAGAGAGTCACTGAGTGGGTCTGTTATTATGGAATCTCCACAGAGAGAGGCACTGAGTGGGTCTATTATTATAGTATCTCCACAGAGAGATTCACTGAGTGGGTCTGTTGTTATTGTTTCTCCACAGGGAGAGGCACTGAGTGGGTCTGTCATTATAGTATCTCCACAGGGAGATTCACTGAGTGGGTCTGTTATTACTGTTTCTCCACAGGGAGAGGCAATGAGTGGGTCTGTCATTATAGTATCTCCACAGGAAGATTCACTGAGTGGGTCTGTTATTATAGTATCTCCAGAGGGAGAGTCACTTAGTGGGTCTGTTATTATACTATCTCCAAGGGGAGAGTCAGTGATTGGTTCTGTTTTTATACCATCTCCACTGGGAGAGTCACTGAGTGGCTCTGTTATTACAGTATCTCCACAGGGAGAGTCACTGAGTGGGTCTGTTCTCACAGTATCTCCACAGGTAGAGTCACTGAGTGGGTCTGTTATTATAGTATCTCCACAGGGAGAGACACTGAGTGGGTCTGATATGATAGTATATCCATAGGAAGAGTCACTGAGTGGGTCTGATATTCTAGTATCTCCACAGGGAGAGTCACTGAGTGGGTCTGTTATTCTTGTATCTCCAAAGAGAGAGTAACTGAGTGTGTCTGTTGTTGTAGTATCTCCACAGGGAAAGTCATTGAGTGAGTCTGTTTCGGTATGATCTGCACAGTGAGAGTCACAGAGTGGGGCTGTTAATATTATACCTGCACAGGGAGAGTCACTGAGTGGGGTTGTTATTATAGTATCTCCACAGGGAGAGTCACTGAGTGGGTCTGTTATTTTCGTATCTCCACAGGGAGAGTCACTGAGTGGGTCTGTTATTATAGTATCGCCGCAGGGAGAGTCTCTGAGAGTGTCTGTTATTATAGTATTTCCACAGGGAGAGTCACTGAGTGGGTCTGTTATTAGAGTATCTCCACAGTGAGAGTCACTGAGTCGGTCTGTTATTATAGTATCTCCACAGGGAGACTCACTGAGTGGTTCTGTTATTATAGTATCTCCACAGGGAGAGTTTCTGAGTGGGTCTGTTATTATAGTATCTCCACAGGGAGAGTCACTGAGTGGGTCTGTTATTATAGTATCTCCACAGGGAGAGTCACTGAGTGGGTTTGTTATTATAGTATCTCAACAGGGAGAGTCACTGAGTGGGTCTGTTATTACAGTACCTCCACAGGGTGAGTCACTGAGTGGGTCTGTTATTAAAGTATCTCCACAGGGAGAGTCTCTGAGTGGGTCTGTTATTATAGTATCTCCACAGGGAGAGTCACTGAGTGGGTCTGTTATTATAGTATCTCCACAGGGTGAGTCACTGAGTGGGTGTGTTATTATAGTATCTCCACAGGGAGAGTCCCTGAGTGTGTCTGTTATTATAGTATCTGCACAGGGAGAGTCACTGAGTGGGTCTGTTATTATAGTATCTCCAGAGGGAAAGTCACTGAGGGGGTCTGTTATTAGAGTATCTCCACAGGGAGAGTCACTGAGTGGGTCTTTTATTAGAGTATCTCCACAGGGAGAGTCACTGAGTGGGTCTGTTATTATTATACCTCCACAGGGAGAGTCACTGAGTGGGGTTGTTATTATGCTATCTCCACAGGGAGAGTCACTGAGTGTGTTTGTTATTATAATATCTCCACAGGGAGAGTCACTGAGGGGGTCTGTTATTATAGTATCTCCACGGGGAAAGTCACTGAGTGGGTCTGTTATTATAGTATCTCCACAGGGAGAGTCACTGAGGGGGTCTGTTATTATAGTATCTCCACGGGGAAAGTCACTGAGGGTGTCTGTTATTGG
Source organism: Heterodontus francisci (assembly GCF_036365525.1). Classification (NCBI taxonomy): domain Eukaryota; kingdom Metazoa; phylum Chordata; class Chondrichthyes; order Heterodontiformes; family Heterodontidae; genus Heterodontus; species Heterodontus francisci. The sequence goes on from NC_090391.1 coordinate 9,843,069, forward strand.
AGTATCTCCACAGGGTGAGTCTCTAAGTGTGTCTGTTATTATAGTATCTCCACAGGGAGAGTCACTGAGTGGGTCTGTTATTATCGTATCTCCACAGGGAAAGTCACTGCGGGGGTCTGTTATTAGAGTATCTCCACAGAGTGAGTCTCTGAGTGGGTCTGTTATTAGAGTATCTCCACAGGGAGAGTCACTGAGTGGGTCTGTTATTATTGTATCTCCACATGGAGAGTCTCTGAGTGTGTCTGTTATTATAGTATCTCCACAGGGAGAGTCACAGAGTGGGTCTGTTATTAGAGTATCTCCACAGGGTGAGTCACTGACTGGGTCTGTTATTAGAGTATCTCCACAGGGCGAGTCACCGAGTGGGTCTGTTATTATAGTTTCTCGACAGGGAGTGTCACTGAGTGGGTCTGTTATTATTGTATCTCAAAAAGGAGAGTCAATGAGTTTGTCTGTTATTGTTGTATCTGCACAGGGAGAGTCACTGATTGGGTCTGTTATTATAGTCTCTCCACAGGGAGAGTCACTGGGTGGGTCTGTTATTAGAGTATCTCCACAGGGAGAGTCACTGAGTGGCTCTGTTATGATAATGTCTCCGCAGGGAGAGTCACTCAGTGGGTCTGTTATTATAGTATCTCCAAAGAGAGAGTAACTGAGTGTGTCTGTTGTTGTAGTATCTCCACAGGGAGAGTCATTGAGTGAGTCTGTTTCGGTAGGATCTGCACTGTGAGAGTCACAGATTGGGGCTGTTAATATTATACCTCCACAGGGAGAGTCACTGAGTGGGGTTGTTATTATGCTATCTCCACAGGGAGAGTCACTGAGTGTGTTTGTTATTATAATATCTCCACAAGGAGAGTCAATGAGTGGGCCTGTTATTAGAGTATCTCCACAGGGAGAGTCACTGAGTGGGTCTGTTATTATAGTATCTCCACAAGGAGAGTCACTGAGTGGGTCTGTTATTATAGTATCTCCACAGGGAGAGTCACTGAGTGTGTCTGTTATCATAGTACCACCTCAAGGAGAGTAACTGAGTGGGTCTGTTATTGCAGTATCTCCACAGGGTGAGTCACTGAGTGGGTCTGTTATTAGAGTTTCTCCACAGGGTGAGTCACTGAGTGGGTCTGTTATTATAGTATCACCTCAAGGAGAGTCACTGAGTGGGTCTGTTATTGCAGTATCTCCACAGGGTGAGTCACTGAGTGGGTCTGTTATTATAGTATCACCTCAACAGGAGTCACTGAGTGGGTCGGTTATTATAGTATCTCCACAGGGAGAGTCACTGAGTGGGTCTGTCATTATGGTATCTCCACAGGGTGAGTCACTGAGTTGGTCGGTTATTAGAGTTTCTCCACAGGGAGAGTCACTGAATGTGTCTGTTCTTATAGTATCACCTCAAGGAAAGTCACTGAGTGGGTCTGTTATTATAATATTTCCACTGGGAGAGTCACTGAGTGGGTCTGTTATTATTGTTTCTCCACAGGGAGAGTCTCTGAGTGGTTCTGTTGTTATTTTTTCTCCACAGGGAGAGTCTCTGAGTGAGTCTGTTATTATAGTATCTCCACAGAGAGAGTCACTGAGTGGGTCTGTTATTATGGAATCTCCACAGAGAGAGGCACTGAGTGGGTCTATTATTATAGTATCTCCACAGAGAGATTCACTGAGTGGGTCTGTTGTTATTGTTTCTCCACAGGGAGAGGCACTGAGTGGGTCTGTCATTATAGTATCTCCACAGGGAGATTCACTGAGTGGGTCTGTTATTACTGTTTCTCCACAGGGAGAGGCAATGAGTGGGTCTGTCATTATAGTATCTCCACAGGAAGATTCACTGAGTGGGTCTGTTATTATAGTATCTCCAGAGGGAGAGTCACTTAGTGGGTCTGTTATTATACTATCTCCAAGGGGAGAGTCAGTGATTGGTTCTGTTTTTATACCATCTCCACTGGGAGAGTCACTGAGTGGCTCTGTTATTACAGTATCTCCACAGGGAGAGTCACTGAGTGGGTCTGTTCTCACAGTATCTCCACAGGTAGAGTCACTGAGTGGGTCTGTTATTATAGTATCTCCACAGGGAGAGACACTGAGTGGGTCTGATATGATAGTATATCCATAGGAAGAGTCACTGAGTGGGTCTGATATTCTAGTATCTCCACAGGGAGAGTCACTGAGTGGGTCTGTTATTCTTGTATCTCCAAAGAGAGAGTAACTGAGTGTGTCTGTTGTTGTAGTATCTCCACAGGGAAAGTCATTGAGTGAGTCTGTTTCGGTATGATCTGCACAGTGAGAGTCACAGAGTGGGGCTGTTAATATTATACCTGCACAGGGAGAGTCACTGAGTGGGGTTGTTATTATAGTATCTCCACAGGGAGAGTCACTGAGTGGGTCTGTTATTTTCGTATCTCCACAGGGAGAGTCACTGAGTGGGTCTGTTATTATAGTATCGCCACAGGGAGAGTCTCTGAGAGTGTCTGTTATTATAGTATTTCCACAGGGAGAGTCACTGAGTGGGTCTGTTATTAGAGTATCTCCACAGTGAGAGTCACTGAGTCGGTCTGTTATTATAGTATCTCCACAGGGAGACTCACTGAGTGGTTCTGTTATTATAGTAAGTCCACAGGGAGAGTTTCTGAGTGGGTCTGTTATTATAGTATCTCCACAGGGAGAGTCACTGAGTGGGTCTGTTATTATAGTATCTCCACAGGGAGAGTCACTGAGTGGGTTTGTTATTATAGTATCTCAACAGGGAGAGTCACTGAGTGGGTATGTTATTACAGTACCTCCACAGGGTGAGTCACTGAGTGGGTCTGTTATTAAAGTATCTCCACAGGGAGAGTCTCTGAGTGGGTCTGTTATTATAGTATCTCCACAGGGAGAGTCACTGAGTGGGTCTGTTATTATAGTATCTCCACAGGGTGAGTCACTGAGTGGGTCTGTTATTATAGTATCTCCACAGGGAGAGTCCCTGAGTGTGTCTGTTATTATAGTATCTGCACAGGGAGAGTCACTGAGTGGGTCTGTTATTATGGTATCTCCACAGGGAAAGTCACTGAGGGGGTCTGTTATTAGAGTATCTCCACAGGGAGAGTCACTGAGTGGGTCTGTTATTAGAGTATCTCCACAGGGTGAGTCACTGAGTGGGTCTGTTATTATAGTATCTCCACAGGGAGAGTCACTGAGTGGGTCTGTTATTATAGTATCTCCACAGGGAGAGTCACTGAGGGGGTCTGTTATTATAGTATCTCCACGGGGAAAGTCACTGAGGGTGTCTGTTATTGGAGTATCTCCACAGGGTGAGTCTCTAAGTGTGTCTGTTATTATAGTATCTCCACAGGGAGAGTCACTGAGTGGGTCTGTTATTATCGTATCTCCACAGGGAAAGTCACTGCGGGGGTCTGTTATTAGAGTATCTCCACAGAGTGAGTCTCTGAGTGGGTCTGTTATTAGAGTATCTCCACAGGGAGAGTCACTGAGTGGGTCTGTTATTATTGTATCTCCACATGGAGAGTCTCTGAGTGTGTCTGTTATTATAGTATCTCCACAGGGAGAGTCACAGAGTGGGTCTGTTATTAGAGTATCTCCACAGGGTGAGTCACTGACTGGGTCTGTTATTAGAGTATCTCCACAGGGCGAGACACCGAGTGGGTCTGTTATTATAGTTTCTCGACAGGGAGTGTCACTGAGTGGGTCTGTTATTATTGTATCTCAAAAAGGAGAGTCAATGAGTTTGTCTGTTATTGTTGTATCTGCACAGGGAGAGTCACTGATTGGGTCTGTTATTATAGTCTCTCCACAGGGAGAGTCACTGGGTGGGTCTGTTATTAGAGTATCTCCACAGGGAGAGTCACTGAGTGGCTCTGTTATGATAATGTCTCCGCAGGGAGAGTCACTCAGTGGGTCTGTTATTATAGTATCTCCAAAGAGAGAGTAACTGAGTGTGTCTGTTGTTGTAGTATCTCCACAGGGAGAGTCATTGAGTGAGTCTGTTTCGGTAGGATCTGCACTGTGAGAGTCACAGATTGGGGCTGTTAATATTATACCTCCACAGGGAGAGTCACTGAGTGGGGTTGTTATTATGCTATCTCCACAGGGAGAGTCACTGAGTGTGTTTGTTATTATAATATCTCCACAAGGAGAGTCAATGAGTGGGCCTGTTATTAGAGTATCTCCACAGGGAGAGTCACTGAGTGGGTCTGTTATTATAGTATCTCCACAAGGAGAGTCACTGAGTGGGTCTGTTATTATAGTATCTCCACAGGGAGAGTCACTGAGTGTGTCTGTTATCAGAGTACCACCTCAAGGAGAGTCACTGAGTGGGTCTGTTATTGCAGTATCTCCACAGGGTGAGTCACTGAGTGGGTCTGTTATTAGAGTTTCTCCACAGGGTGAGTCACTGAGTGGGTCTGTTATTATAGTATCACCTCAAGGAGAGTCACTGAGTGGGTCTGTTATTGCAGTATCTCCATAGGGTGAGTCACTGAGAGGGTCTGTTATTATAGTATCTCAACAGGGTGAGTCACTGTGTTGGTCGGTTATTGGAGTATCTCCACAGGGTGAGTCACTGAGTGGGTCTGTTATTATAGTATCTCCACAAGGAGAGACAATGAGTTGCTCTGTTATTAGAGTTTCTCCACAGGGTGAGTCACTGAGTTGGTCTGTTATTATAGTATCTCCACAGGGAGAGTCAATGAGTGTGTCTGTTATTATTGTATCTCCACAGGGAGAGCCACTTAGTGTGTCTGTTATTTGAGTATCTCCACAGAGTGAGTCACTGAGTGGTTCTGTTATTATAGTATCGCCAAGGGAGAGTCTCTGAGTGTGTCTGTCATTCTCGTATCTCCACAGCGAGAGTCACTGAGTGGGTCTGTTATTATAGTATCTCCACAGAGTGAGTCACTGAGTGGGTCTGTTATTATAGTATCGCCACAGGGAGAGTCTCTGAGTGTGTCTGTCATTATAGTATCTCCACAGCGAGAGTCACTGAGTGGGTCTGTTATTATAGTATCGCCACAGGGAGAGTCTCTGAGTGTGTCTGTCATTATAGTATCTCCACAGGGTGAGTCACTGAGTGGGTCTGTTATTATAGTATCTCCACAGGGTGAGTCTCTAAGTGTGTCTGTTATTATAGTATCTCCACAGGGAGAGTCACTGAGTGGGTCTGTTATTATCGTATCTCCACAGGGAAAGTCACTGCGGGGGTCTGTTATTAGAGTATCTCCACAGAGTGAGTCTCTGAGTAGGTCTGTTATTAGAGTATCTCCACAGGGAGAGTCACTGAGTGGGTCTGTTATTATAGTATCTCCACATGGAGAGTCTCTGAGTGTGTCTGTTATTATAGTATCTCCACAGGGAGAGTCACAGAGTGGGTCTGTTATTAGAGTATCTCCACAGGGTGAGTCACTGAGTGGGTCTGTTGTTAGAGTATCTCCACAGGGCGAGTCACCGAGTGGGTCTGTTATTATAGTATCTCCACAGGGAGAGTCACTGAGTGGGTCTGTTGTTATAGTATCTCGACAGGGAGTGTCACTGAGTGGGTCTGTTATTATTGTATCTCAAAAAGGAGAGTCAATGAGTTTGTCTGTTATTGCAGTATCTGCACAGGGAGAGTCACTGATTGGGTCTGTTATTATAGTCTCTCCACAGGGAGAGTCACTGGGTGGGTCTGTTATTAGAGTATCTCCACAGGGAGAGTCACTGAGTGGGTCTGTTATGATAATGTCTCCGCAGGGAGAGTCACTCAGTGGGTCTGTTATTATAGTATCTCCAAAGAGAGAGTAACTGAGTGTGTCTGTTGTTGTAGTATCTCCACAGGGAGAGTCATTGAGTGAGTCTGTTTCGGTAGGATCTGCACTGTGAGAGTCACAGATTGGGGCTGTTAATATTATACCTCCACAGGGAGAGTCACTGAGTGGGGTTGTTATTATGCGATCTCCACAAGGAGAGTCAATGAGTTGGTCTGTTATTATAGTATCTCCACAGGGAGAGTCACTGAGTGTGTCTGTTATCATAGTACCACCTCAAGGAGAGTCACTGAGTGGGTCTGTTAGTAGAGTTTCTCCACAGGGTGAGTCACTGAGTGGGTCTGTTATTATAGTATCACCTCAAGGAGAGTCACTGAGTGGGTCTGTTATTGCAGTATCTCCACAGGGTGAGTCACTGAGTGGGTCTGTTATTGCAGTATCTCCACAGGGTGAGTCACTGAGTGGGTCTGTTATTATAGTATCACCTCAAGGAGAGTCACTGAGTGGGTCGGTTATTATAGTATCACCTCAAGGAGAGTCACTGAGTGGGTCTGTTATTGCAGTATCTCCACAGGGTGAGTCACTGAGTGTGTCTGTTCTTATAGTGTCACCTCAAGGAAAGTCACTGAGTGGGTCTGTTATTGCAGTATCTCCACAGGGTGAGTCACTGAGAGGGTCTGTTATTATAGTATCTCAACAGGGTGAGTCACTGTGTTGGTCGGTTATTATAGTATCTCCACAAGGAGAGTCAATGAGTTGGTCTGTTATTCGAGTTTCTCCACAGGGTGAGTCATTGAGTGTGTCTGTTATTATAGTATCTCCACAGGTTGAGTCACTGAGTGGGTCTGTTTTTAGAGTTTCTCCACAGGGTGAGTCACTGAGTGGGTCTGTTATTACAGTATTTCCACAGGGTGAGTCACTGAGTTGGTCGGTTATTAGAGTATCTCCACAGGGAGAGTCACTGAGTGGGTCTGTTATTACAGTATCTCCACAGGGTGAGTCACTGAGTGGGTCTGTTATTAGAGTATCTCCACAGGGTGAGTCACTGAGTTGGTCGGTTATTAGAGTATCTCCACAGGGTGAGTCACTGAGTGGGTCTGTTATTGTAATATCTCCACAGGGAGAGTCAATGAGTGTGTCTGTTATTATTGTATCTCCACAGGGAGAGCCACTGAGTGTGTCTGTTATTTGAGTACCTCCACAGGGTGAGTCACTGAGTGGGTCTGTTATTAGAGTATCTCCACAGAGTGAGTCACTGAGTGGTTCTGTTATTATAGTATCGCCACAGGGAGAGTCTCTGAGTGTGTCTGTCATTATAGTATCTCCACAGCGAGAGTCACTGAGTGGGTCTGTTATTATAGTATATCCACAGAGTGAGTCACTGAGTGTGTCTGTTATTATAGTATCTCCACAGGTTGAGTCACTGAGTGGGTCTGTTTTTAGAGTTTCTCCACAGGGTGAGTCACTGAGTGGGTCTGTTATTACAGTATTTCCACAGGGTGAGTCACTGAGTTGGTCGGTTATTAGAGTATCTCCACAGGGAGAGTCACTGAGTGGGTCTGTTATTACAGTATCTCCACAGGGTGAGTCACTGAGTGGGTCTGTTATTAGAGTATCTCCACAGGGTGAGTCACTGAGTTGGTCGGTTATTAGAGTATCTCCACAGGGTGAGTCACTGAGTGGGTCTGTTATTGTAATATCTCCACAGGGAGAGTCAATGAGTGTGTCTGTTATTATTGTATCTCCACAGGGAGAGCCACTGAGTGTGTCTGTTATTTGAGTACCTCCACAGGGTGAGTCACTGAGTGGGTCTGTTATTAGAGTATCTCCACAGAGTGAGTCACTGAGTGGTTCTGTTATTATAGTATCGCCACAGGGAGAGTCTCTGAGTGTGTCTGTCATTATAGTATCTCCACAGCGAGAGTCACTGAGTGGGTCTGTTATTATAGTATATCCACAGAGTGAGTCACTGAGTGGGTCTGTTATTATAGTATCGCCACAGGGAGAGTCTCTGAGTGTGTCTGTCATTATAGTATCACCACAGCGACAGTCACTGAGTGGGTCTGTTATTATAGTATCTCCACAGAGTGAGTCACTGAGTGGGTCTGTTATTATAGTATCGCCACAGGGAGAGTCTCTGAGTGTGTCTGTCATTATAGTATCTCCACAGCGAGAGTCACTGAGTGGGTCTGTTATTATAGTATCTCCACAGAGTGAGTCACTGAGTGGGTCTGTTATTATAGTATCTCCACAGGGATCGTCACTGAGTGGTTCTGCTATTGGAGTATCTCCACAGGGTGAGTCACTGAGTGGGACTGTTATTACAGTATCTCCACAGGGAGAGTCACTGAGTGTGTCTGTTATTAAAGTATCTCCACAGGGAGAGTCACTGAGTGTGTCTGTTATTAGAGTATCTCCACGGGATGAGTCACTGAGTGGGTCTGTTATTGGAGTATCTCCACAGGGAGAGTCACTGAGTGGGTCTGTTATTGTAGTATCTCCACAGGGAGAGTCACTGAGTGGGTCTGTTATTAGAGTATCTCCACAGAGTGAGTCACTGAGTGGGTCTGTTATTATAGTATCGCCACAGGGAGAGTCTCTGAGTGTGTCTGTCATTATAGTATCTCCACAGCGAGAGTCACTGAGTGGGTCTGTTATTATAGTATCTCCACAGAGTGAGTCACTGAGTGGGTCTGTTATTATAGTATCTCCACAGGGATCGTCACTGAGTGGTTCTGCTATTAGAGTATCTCCACAGGGTGAGTCACTGAGTGGGACTGTTATTAGAGTATCTCCACAGGGAGAGTCACTGAGTGTGTCTGTTATTTGAGTATCTCCACAGGGAGAGTCACTGAGTGTGTCTGTTATTAGAGTATCTCCACGGGATGAGTCACTGAGTGGGTCTGTCATTGGAGTATCTCCACAGGGAGAGTCACTGAGTGGGTCTGTTATTGTAGTATCTCCACAGGGAGAGTCACTGAGTGGGTCTGTTATTAGAGTATCTCCACAGGGAGAGTCACTGAGTGGGTCTGTTATTGCAGTATCTCCACAGGGAGAGTCACTGAGTGGGTCTGTCATTATAGTATCTCCACAGGGAGAGTCACTGAGTGTGTCTGTTATTAGAGTATCTCCACGGGATGAGTCACTGACTGGGTCTGTTATTACAGTATCTCCACAGGGAGTGTCACTGAGTGTGTCTGTTATTAGAGTATCTCCACAGGGAGAGTCACTGAGTGTGTCTGTTATTAGAGTATCTCCACTGGATGAGTCAATGAGTGGGTCTGTTACTGGAGTATCTCCACAGGGAGAGTCACTGAGTGGGTCTGTTATTGTAGTATCTCCACAGGGAGAGTTTCTGAGTGGGTCTGTTATTATAGTATCTCCACTGGGTGAGTCACTGAGTGGGTCGGTTATTTGAGTATCTCCACAGAGTGAGTCATTGAGTGGGTCTGTTATGATAGTATCTCCACAAGGAGTGACACTGAGTGGGTCTGTTATTGGAGCATCTCCACAGGGTGAGTCACCGAGTGGGTCTGTTATTGGAGTATCTCCACAGAGTGAGTCACTGAGTGGGTCTGTTATTATAGTATCTCCACAAGGAGAGTCAATGAGTGGGTCTGTTATTTGAGTATCTCCACATGGTGAGTCACTGAGTGGGTCTGTTATTAGAGTATCTCCACAGAGTGAGTCATTGAGTGGGTCTGTTATTATAGTATCTCCACAAGGAGAGTCACTGAGTGGGTCTGTTATTGGAGCATCTCCACAGGGTGAGTCACCGAGTGGGTCTGTTATTGGAGTATCTCCACAGAGTGAGTCACTGAGTGGGTCTGTTGTTATAGTATCTCCACAAGGAGAGTCAATGAGTGGGTCTGTTATTTGAGTATCTCCACATGGTGAGTCACTGAGTGGGTCTGTTATTAGAGTATCTCCGCAGAGAGAGTCACTGAGTGTGTCTGTTATTATTGTATCTCCACAGGGAGAGTCACTGAGTGTGTCTGTTATTATAGTATCTCCACAGGGAGAGTCACTGAGTGGTTCTGTTATTAGAGCATCTCCACAGAGAGAGTCACTGAGTGGTTCTGCTATTATAGTATCTCCACAGGGTGCGTCACTGTGTGGTTCTGTTATTAGAGTATCTCCACAGGGCGAGTCACTGAGTGGGTCTGTTATTATAGTATCTCCACAGGGAGAGTCACTGATTGGGTCTGTTATTAGAGTATCTCCACAGGGAGAGTCAATGAGTTGGGCTGTTATTATAGTATCTCCACAGGGAGAGTCACTGAGTGGTTCTGTTATTAGAGTATCTCCACAGGGCGAGTCACTGAGTGGGTCTGTTATTATAGTATCTCCACAGGGTGGTTCTCTGATTGGGTCTGTTTTTAGAGTATCTCCACAGGGTGAGTCACTGAGTGGTTTTGTTGTTAGAGTATCTCCACAGGGCGAGTCACTGAGTGGGTCTGTTATTAGAGTATCTCCACAGGGAGAGTCACTGAGTCGGTCTGTTATCATAGTAACTCCAAAGAGAGAGTCTCTGAATGTGTCTATTGTAGCATGTCCACAGGGAGAGTCACTGAGTGGGTCTGTTATTATCTTATCTCCACAGGGAGAGTCAATGAGTGGGTCTGTTATTATAGTATCTCGACAGGGAGAGTCACTGAGTGGGTCTGTTATTATTGTATCTCAAAAAGTAGAGTCAATGAGTTTGTCTGTTATTGTAGTATCTGCACAGGGAGAGCCACTGAGTGGGTCCGTTATGATAGTTTTTCCAAAGGGAGAGTCACTGAGTTGGTCTGTTATTATAGTATCTCCAAAGAGAGAGTCACTGCGTGGGTCTGTTACTGTAGTATCTGCACAGGGAGAGTCACAGAGTGGGTCTGTTATTATAGCTTTTCCAAAGGGAGTGTCGCTGATTGTATCTGTTGTTGCAGCATGTCCACAGGGAGAGTCACTGACTTAGTCTGTTATTGGAGTTTCTGCACAGGGAGCGTCACTGAGTGGGTCTGTTTTTCTAATATCTCCACAGGTAGAGTCATTGAGTGAGTCTGTTTCTGTCGTATCTGCACAGTGAGTGTCACTGAGTGGGTCTGTTAATAATATACCTCCACACGGAGAGTAACTGAGTGGGACTGTTATTATAGTGTCTCCAGTGGGCGAGTCACTGAGTGGGTCTGTTATTTTAGTATTTCCAATGGGCGAATCAGTGAGTGGGTCTGTTGTTATAGTATTTCCACAGGGAGAGTCACTGAGTGGGTCTGTTATTAGAGTATCTCCACAGGGAGAGTCACTGAGTGTGTCTGTTATAAAATCACCGCAGGGAGAGTCACAGAGTGGGTCTGTTATTGTAGTTTTTTCCAAAGGGAGAGTCACTGAGTGTGTCTGTTGTTATAGTATCTCCACAAGGAGAGTCACTGAGTTGGGCTGTTATTATAGTATCATCACAGGGAGAGTCACTGAGTGAGTCTGTTATTATAGTTTTTCCAAAGGGAGAGTCACTGAGTGTGTCTGCTATTGCAGTATTTCCAAAGGGAGTGTCACTGAGTGGGTCTGTTATTATCGTATCTCGACAGGGAGAGTCAGTGAGTGGGTCTGTTCTTATAGTATCGTCACAAGGAGAGTCTGACTGGGTCTGCTATTATAGTATATCGACTGGGAGAGCCAGTGAGTGGGTCTGTTATTATAGTATCTCCACAGGGAGAGTCACTGAGTCGGTCTGTTATTATAGTATCACCAAAGAGTGAGTCACTGAGTGTGTCTGTTGTAGCATGTCCACAGGGAGAGTCACTGAGTGGGTCTGTTATTATCTTATCTCCACAGGGAGAGTCAATGAGTGGGTCTGTTATTATCGTATCTCGACAGGGAGAGTCACTGAGTGGGTCCGTTATTTTCGTATCTCCACAAGGAGTGTCTGACTGGGTCTGCTATGATAGTATCTCGACTGGTAGATCCAGTGAGTGGGTCTGTTATTCTAGTATCTCAAAAAGGAGAGTTTCTGAGTGGGTCTGTTATGATAGTATCTCCACGGGGAGAGTCACTGAGTGGGTCTGTTATTATAGTATCTCCACAGGGAGAGTCACTGAGTCGGTCTGTTATTATCGTATCACCAAAGAGAGATTCACTGAGTTTGTCTGTTGTAGCATGTCCACAGGGAGAGTCACTGAGTGGGTCTGTTATTGTCTTATCTCCAAAGGGTGCGTCAATGAGTGGGTCCGTTATTATAGTATCATCACAAGGAGAGTCACAGAGTGGGTCTGTTGTTATAGTATCTCCAAAGAGAGAGTCACTGAGTTGGTCTGTTATTGGACTGTCTGCACAGGGAGAGTCACTGAGTGGGTCTGTTTTTCTAGTATCTCCAAAGGGAGAGTCATTGAGTGAGTCTGTTTCTGTCGTATCTGCACAGTGAGTGTCACTGAGTGGGTCTGTTAATATTATACCTCCACAGGGAGAGTAACTGAGTGGGACTGTTATTATAGTGTCTCCAGTGGGCGAGTCACTGAGTGGGTCTGTTATTTTAGTATTTCCAATGGGCGAATCAGTGAGTGGGTCTGTTGTTATAGTATTTCCACAGGGAGAGTCACTGAGTGGGTCTGTTATTAGAGTATCTCCACAGGGAGAGACACTGAGTGTGTCTGTTATAAAATCACCGCAGGGAGAGTCACAGAGTGGGTCTGTTATTGTAGTTATTTCCAAAGGGAGAGTCACTGAGTGTGTCTGTTATTATAGTATCTCCACAAGGAGAGTCACTGAGTTGGGCTGTTATTATAGTATCATCACAGGGAGAGTCACTGAGTGAGTCTGTTATTATAGTTTTTCCAAAGGGAGAGTCACTGAGTGTGTCTGCTATTGCAGTATTTCCATAGGGAGTGTCACTGAGTGGGTCTGTTATTATCGTATCTCGACAGGGAGAGTCAGTGAGTGGGTCTGTTCTTATAGTATCGTCACAAGGAGAGTCTGACTGGGTCTGCTATTATAGTATATCGACTGGGAGAGCCAGTGAGTGGGTCTGTTATTATAGTATCTCCACAGGGAGAGTCACTGAGTCGGTCTGTTATTATAGTATCACCAAAGAGTGAGTCACTGAGTGTGTCTGTTGTAGCATGTCCACAGGGAGAGTCACTGAGTGGGTCTGTTATTATCTTATCTCCACAGGGAGAGTCAATGAGTGGGTCTGTTATTATCGTATCTCGACAGGGAGAGTCACTGAGTGGGTCCGTTATTTTCGTATCTCCACAAGGAGTGTCTGACTGGGTCTGCTATGATAGTATCTCGACTGGTAGAGCCAGTGAGTGGGTCTGTTATTCTAGTATCTCAAAAAGGAAAGTTTCTGAGTGGGTCTGTTATGATAGTATCTCCACGGGGAGAGTCACTGAGTGGGTCTGTTATTTTAGTATCTCCACAGGGAGAGTCACTGAGTCGGTCTGTTATTATCGTATCACCAAAGAGAGATTCACTGAGTTTGTCTGTTGTAGCATGTCCACAGGGAGAGTCACTGAGTGGGTCTGTTATTGTCTTATCTCCACAGGGTGCGTCAATGAGTGGGTCCGTTATTATAGTATCATCACAAGGAGAGTCACAGAGTGGGTCTGTTGTTATAGTATCTCCAAAGAGAGAGTCACTGAGTGTGTCTGTTGTTGTAGCATGTCCACGGCGAGAGTCACTGAGTTGGTCTGTTATTGGACTGTCTGCACAGGGAGAGTCACTGAGTGGGTCTGTTTATCTAGTATCTCCAAAGGGAGAGTCATTGAGTGAGTCTGTTTCTGTCGTATCTGCACAGTGAGTGTCACTGAGTGGGTCTGTTAATATTATACCTCCACAGGGAGAGTAACTGAGTGGGACTGTTATTATAGTGTCTCCAGTGGGCGAGTCACTGAGTGGGTCTGTTATTTTAGTATTTCCAATGGGCGAATCAGTGAGTGGGTCTGTTGTTATAGTATTTCCACAGGGAGAGTCACTGAGTGGGTCTGTTATTAGAGTATCTCCACAGGGAGAGTCACTGAGTGTGTCTGTTATAAAATCACCGCAGGGAGAGTCACAGAGTGGGTCTGTTATTGTAGTTATTTCCAAAGGGAGAGTCACTGAGTGTGTCTGTTATTATAGTATCTCCACAAGGAGAGTCACTGAGTTGGGCTGTTATTACAGTATCATCACAGGGAGAGTCACTGAGTGAGTCTGTTGTTATAGTTTTTCCAAAGGGAGAGTCACTGAGTGTGTCTGCTATTGCAGTATTTCCAAAGGGAGTGTCACTGTGTGGGTCTGTTGTTGTTGCATCTCCACAGGGAGAGTCACTGAGTGGATCTGTTATTATCGTATCTCGACAGGGAGAGTCAGTGAGTGGGTCTGTTCTTATAGTATCGTCACAAGAAGAGTCTGACTGGGTCTGCTATTATAGTATATCGACTGGGAGAGCCAGTGAGTGGGTCTGTTATTATAGTATCTCCACAGGGAGAGTCACTGAGTCGGTCTGTTATTATAGTATCACCAAAGAGTGAGTCACTGAGTGTGTCTGTTGTAGCATGTCCACAGGGAGAGTCACTGAGTGGGTCTGTTATTATCTTATCTCCACAGGGAGAGTCAATGAGTGGGTCTGTTATTATCGTATCTCGACAGGGAGAGTCACTGAGTGGGTCCGTTATTTTCGTATCTCCACAAGGAGTGTCTGACTGGGTCTGCTATGATAGTATCTCGACTGGTAGAGCCAGTGAGTGGGTCTGTTATTCTAGTATCTCAAAAAGGAGAGTTTCTGAGTGGGTCTGTTATTATAGTATCTCCACAGGGAGAGTCACTGAGTGGGTCTGTTATTATCGTATCACCAAAGAGAGATTCACTGAGTTTGTCTGTTGTAGCATGTCCACAGGGAGAGTCACTGAGTGGGTCTGTTATTGTCTTATCTCCACAGGGTGCGACAATGAGTGGGTCCGTTATTATAGTATCATCACAAGGAGAGTCACAGAGTGGGTCTGTTGTTATAGTATCTCCAAAGAGAGAGTCACTGAGTGTGTCTGTTGTTGTAGCATGTCCACAGCGAGAGTCACTGAGTTGGTCTGTTATTGGACTGTCTGCACAGGGAGAGTCACTGAGTGGGTCTGTTTTTCTAGTATCTCCAAAGGGAGAGTCATTGAGTGAGTCTGTTTCTGTAGTATCTGCACAGTGAGAGTCACTGAGTGGGTCTGTTGTTAGAGTATCTCCACAGGGGGAGTCACTGAGTGGGTCTGTTATTAGAGTATCTCCACAGGGAGAGTCACTGAGTGGGTCTGTTATTAGAGTATCTCCACAGGGAGAGTCACTGAATGTGTCTGTTATTAGAGTATCTCCACAGGGAGAGTCACTGAGTGGGTCTGTTATTAGAGTATCTCCACAGGGAGAGTCACTGAGTGGGTCTGTTATTAGAGTATCTCCACAGGGAGAGTCACTGAATGGATCTGTTATTAGATTATCTCCACAGGGAGAGTCACTGAGTGGGTCTGTTATTCGAGTATCTCCACAGGGAGAGTCACTGAGTGGGTCTGTTATTAGAGTATCTCCACAGGGAGAGTCACTGAATGGGTCTGTTATTAGACTATCTCCACAGGGAGAGTCACTGAGTGGGTCTGTTATTCGAGTATCTCCACATGGAGAGTCACTGAGTGGGTCTGTTATCGGAGTATCTCCACTGGGAGAGTCACTGAGTGTTTCTGGTATGACAGTATCTCCAAACGGAGAGTCACTGAGTGTGTCTGTTATTATAGTATTTCCACAGAGAGATTCACTGAGTGGGTCTGTTATGATAGTATTTTCACGGAGAGATTCACTGAGTGGGTCTGTTGTTGTTGCATCTCAGCAGAGAGAGTCACTGAGTGGGTCTGTTATCATTGTATCTGCCCAGGGAGAGTCAATGAGTGGGTCTGTTGTTGTTGCATCTCCACTGGAAGAGTCTCTGAGTGGGTCTGTTATTATAGTATCTCCACAAGGAGAGTCACTGTTTAGGTCTGTTATTGTATGATCTCCACAGGGAGAGTCAATGAGTGGGTCTGTTATTGCAGTATCTCCACAAGGAGAGTCACTGAGTTGGGTTGTTATTATAGTATCATCACAGGGAGAGTCACTGAGTGAGTCTGTTATTATAGTTTTTCCAAAGGGAGAGTCACTGAATGTGTCTGCTATTACAGTATTTCCAAAGGGAGAGTCACTGAGTGGGTCTGTTGTTGTTGCATCTCCACAGTGAGAGTCACTGAGTGGATCTGTTATTATCGTATCTCGACAGGGAGAGTCAGTGAGTGGGTCTGTTATTATAGTATCGTCACAAGAAGAGTCTGCCTGGGTCTGCTATTATAGAATCTCGACTGGGAGAGCCAGTGAGTGGGTCTGTTATTATGGTATCTCCACAGGGAGAGTCACTGAGTCGGTCTGTTATTATAGTATCACCAAAGAGTGAGTCACTGAGTGTGTCTGTTGCAGCATGTCCACAGGGAGAGTCACTGAGTGGGTCTGTTATTATCTTATCTCCACAGGAAGAGTCAATGTGTGGGGCTGTTATTATCATATCTCGACAGGGAGAGTCACTGAGTGGGTCTGTTATTGTAGTATCTCCACAGGGAGATTCTGACTAGGTCTGCTATGATAGTATCTCGACTGGGAGAGTCACTGAGTGGGTCTGTTATTATCTTATCTCCACAGGAAGAGTCAATGTGTGGGTCTGTTATTATCATATCTCGACAGGGAGAGTCACTGAGTGGGTCTGTTATTGTAGTATCTCCACAGGGAGATTCTGACTGGGTCTGCTATGATAGTATCTAGACTGGGAGAGCCAGTGAGTGGGTCTGTTATTATAATATCTCAACATGGAGAGTTTCTGAGTGGGTCTGTTATTATAGTATCTCCACAGGGAGAGTCACTGAGTCGGTCTGTTATTATAGTATCACCAAAGAGAGATTCACTGAGTTTGTCTGTTGTAGCATGTCCACAGGGAGAGTCACTGAGTGGGTCTGTTATTATCTTATCTCCACAGGGTGAGTCAATGAGTGGGTCTGTTATTATAGTATCATCACAGGGAGAGTCACAGGGTGGGTCTGTTTTTCTAGTATCTCCAAAGGGAGAGTCATTGAGTGAGTCTGTTTCTGTAGTATCTGCACAGTGAGAGTCACTGAGTGGGTCTGTTATTAGAGTATCTCCACAGGGAGAGTCACTGAGTGGGTCTGTTATTAGGGTATCTGCACAGGGAGGGTGAATGATTGTGTCTGCAGTTATAGTATCTCCAAAGGGAGAGTCTCTGAGTGGGTCTGTTGTTGTCGCATCTGCACTGCGAGAGTCACTGAGTTGTTCTGTTATCATAGGATTTCCACAGGGAGAGTCACTGAGTGAGTCTGTTATTATAGTTTCTCCACAGGGAGAGTCACTGAGTGTGTCTGTTGTTGTTGCATGTCCACAGGGAGAGTCACTGAGTGGGTCTGTTATCGGAGTATCCCCACTGGGAGAGTCACTGAGTGTCTCTGGTATGACAGTATCTCCAAACGGAGAGTCACTGAGTGGGTCTGTTATTATAGTATTTCCACAGAGAGAGTCACTGACTGGGTCTGTTATCATTGTATCTCCACAGGGAGAGTCAATGAGTGGGTCTGTTGTTGTTGCATCTCCACTGGAAGAGTCTCTGAGTGGGTCTGTTATTATAGTATCTCCACAAGGAGAGTCACTGAGTGGGTCTGTTATTGTATTATCTCCACTGGGAGAGTCACTGAGTGGCTCTGTTATCATAGTATTTCCACAGGGAGAGTCACTGAGTGGGTCTGTTGCTGTTGCTTCTCCACTGGGAGAGTCACTGAGTGGCTCTGTTATTATAGTATTTCCACAGAGAGAGTCACTGAGTTGGTCTGTCATTATAGTATTTCCACAGAGAGAGTCACTGAGTTGGTCTGTTATTATAGTATTTCCACAGAGAGAGTCACTGAGTGGGTCTGTTATGATAGTATCTCCACAGGGACAATCATTGAGTGGGTTTGTTCTGAAACTATCACCACAGGGAGAGTCACTGAGTGGTTCTGAAATTACAGTATCTCCACATGGAGTGTTACTGAGTCGGTCTGTTGTAATAGTATCTCCAGAAGTAGAGTCTCTGAGTGGATCTGTTATTACAGTATCTCCACAGGGTGAGTCACTGAGTGGGTCTGTTATTATAGTATCTCCACAAGGAGAGTCTTTGAGTGGGTCTGTTATTATAGTATGAGAACAGGGAGAGTCACTGAGTGGCTCTGTTATTATAGTATTTCCACAGAGAGAGTCACTGAGTTGGTCTGTTATTATAGTATTTCCACAGAGAGAGTCACTGAGTTTGTCTGTTATTATAGTATCTCCACAGGGACAATCATTGAGTGGGTTTGTTCTGAAACTATCACCACAGGGAGAGTCACTGAGTGGTTCTGAAATTACAGTATCTCCACATGGAGTGTTACTGAGTCGGTCTGTTGTAATAGTATCTCCAGAAGTAGAGTCTCTGAGTGGATCTGTTATTACAGTATCTCCACAGGGTGAGTCACTGAGTGGGTCTGTTCTTAGCGTATCTCCACAGGGAGGGTGAATGATTGTGTCTGCAGTTATAGTATCTCCAAAGGGAGAGTCTCTGAGTGGGTCTGTTGTTGTAGCATGTCCACAGGGAGCGTCACTGAGTCCGTATGTAATTATAGTATCTCATCTGGGACAATGATTGAGCGGGTCTGTTCTTATACTATCACCACAGGGAGAGTCACTGAGTGGGTCTGTTATTATAGTATCTCCACAAGGAGAGTCTTTGAGTGGGTCTGTTATTATAGTATGAGAACAGGGAGAGTCAATGAGTGGGTCTGTAATTATAGTATGAGAACAGAGAGAGTCACTCTGTGGGTCTGTTCTCATAGTATCTCCACAGGGAGAGTTACTGAGTGGGTTTGTTATTATAGTATCTCGACAGGGAGAGCCAGTGAGTGGGTCTGTCATTTTAGTATCTTCACAAGAAGAGTCTTTGACTGGGTCTGTTATTATAGTATCTCCACAGGTCGTGTCAGTGAGTGGGTCTGTTATTATAGTCTCTCCACAAGGAGAGTCTCTGAGTGGGTCTTTTATTATAGTATCTCCACCGTGTGATCTTCTCTCTCTTTCTCCCTCTCCCTTTCTCTGCCTCTCTTTCTCTCTTCCTGTCTCTGTCTCCCTTTGACCCTCTCTCTGTCACTGTCTCTCCCTCTCTCTGTCAGTCTTATTCTGTCTGAATACTTTACACCGTTTTTCTCTCAGATCATCTCTCCCTCCCACTCTGTCTCCTTCTCTCCGGACCTATCAGTCATTCTCTCTCTTTCTTTCTCTCTCTTCCGCTCTCTCTGTCTCCCTCTCTCTCTCTCTGTCTCTGCCTCTATGTTTCCCTCTGTCTGTTTGTCTCTCTGTCTCTGCTTCTCCTTCTCTCACTTTGCCGCTGCCTGTCCCTCTCTCTGTTTCACCTTCTCTGTCTCTGTTTCTCTCACATGCTCTCCCTCCCTCTGCCTCTCTCACTGTCTCTCCCCCTTTTTCTTTCTCTGCCTCTGTCTCAGAGTCATTGCAGTGCTTAAGGAGGCCATTCGGGCCATCATGTCCGCAATGGTTTTCCGAGAGTTGCATTTCTCTCAGTTCCATTACCCCGCCTTCTCTTCATAACCCTGCACATTCTTCCTTTTCATGTCACTGTCTAATTCCCTTTTGAGTGCTTCAATTAAACTTGCCTCCACCACGTTCTCAGGCAGCGCATTCCAGACATTAACCACTCACTGCATGAAAAAGTTTTTCTCCATGTCACTTTTGCTTCTCTTACCAAATATTTTCTGTCTGTGTCATCTCGTTCTCGATCCTTTCACAAGTGGGAACAGTTTCTCCTTATCTCCTCTGTCCAGATCCCTCATGATTTTGAATACCTCTATCAAATCACCTCTCAGCATTCTCTTCTTGGTTTCAGTGCAGCAGCTTTTTCGGGAGCAGAGTGTGAGCGAGTGAGCAGCTGGGAAAGTCAGTTTGAAAGTAAGTTTAATTTCCTTTTGTTTTTCGGCGGAGGCCAGGGGGCTGCTGGGCCAGGGGGCTGCTGGGTAAGTAAAACACTATATATTTGGGCGGTTTAAAATAACTTTCCTTTCAGTGCAGCAGCTTTTTCGGGAGCAGAGTGTGAGAGAGTGAGCAGCTGGGAAGGTCAGTTTGAAAGTAAATTTAATTTCCTTTTGTTTTTCGGTGGAGGCCAGGGGGCTGCTGGGTAAGTAAAACACTATATATTTGGGCGGTTTAAAATAACTTTCCTTTCAGTGCAGCAGCTTTTTCGGGAGCAGAGTGTGAGCGAGTGAGCAGCTGGGAAAGTCAGTTTGAAAGTAAATTTAATTTCCTTTTGTTTTTCGGCGGAGGCCAGGGGGCTGCTGGGTAAGTAAAACACTATATATTTGGGCGGTTTAAAATAAATTTCCTTTCAGTGCAGCAGCTTTTTCGGGAGCAGAGTGTGAGCGAGTGAGCAGCTGGGAAAGTCAGTTTGAAAGTAAATTTAATTTCCTTTTGTTTTTCGGCGGAGGCCAGGGGGCTGCTGCGTAAGTAAAACACTATATATTTGGGCGGTTTAAAATAACTTTCCTTTCAGTGCAGCAGCTTTTTCGGGAGCAGAGTGTGAGCGAGTGAGCAGCTGGGAAAGTCAGTTTGAAAGTAAATTTAATTTCCTTTTGTTTTTCGGCGGAGGCCAGGGGGCTGCTGGGGAAGTAAAACACTATATATTTGGGCGGTTTAAAAGAACTTTCCTTTCAGTGCAGCAGCTTTTTCGGGAGCAGAGTGTGAGCGAGTGAGCAGCTGGGAAAGTCAGTTTGAAAGTAAATTTAATTTCCTTTTGTTTTTCGGCGGAGGCCAGGGGGCTGCTGGGTAAGTAAAACACTATATATTTGGGCGGTTTAAAAGAACTTTCCTTTCAGTGCAGCAGCTTTTTCGGGAGCAGAGTGTGAGCGAGTGAGCAGCTGGGAAGGTCAGTTTGAAAGTAAATTTAATTTCCTTTTGTTTTTCGGCGGAGGCCAGGGGGCTGCTGGGTAAGTAAAACACTATATATTTGGGCGGCTTCTGAACCCGAGACACCACACTTGTAGTGTCTCCCACCCGCCCTCCTCCTCTAACCAAAAACAAAGGACTCGGTGGGGTGTTGAGAAAGTAAGGCTTTTTCGATTTCTCTGGTTTTCTTGTGATTGGTAAAAACTTTTCGTTCCTTTTTCATTTAACTAAGTTTAAACTTATGATTAAAAATGGCAGGAGCTCTCAGACCCGTATCATGCTCCTCCTGCTCAATGTGGGAGCTCAGGGACATGGCTGATGACCCTGACTCCTTCACGTGCAGGAAGTGTGTCCAGCTGCAGCTCTTGTTAGACCGCATGACGGCTCTCGAGCTGCGGATGGACTCACTTTGGAGCATGCGCGATGCTGAGGAGGTCGTGGATAGCACGTTTAGTGAATTGGTCACACCGCAGATTAGGATTGCTGAGGGAGAAAGGGAATGGGTGACCAAAAGGCAGAGAAAGAGCAGGAAGGCAGCGCAGGAGTCCCCTGCGGTCATCTCCCTCCAAAACAAGTATACCGTTTTGGATACTGTTGAGGGAGATGGCTCACCAGGGGAAGGCAGCAGTAGCCAGGTCCATGGCACCGTGGCTGGCTCTGCTGTTCAGAAGGGCTGGAAAAAGAGTGGAAGGGCTATAGTCGTAGGGGATTCGATTGTCAGGGGAGTAGATAGGCGGTTCTGTGGTCGAAAACGAGGCTCCCGAATGGTATGTTGCCTCCCAGGTGCACGGGTCAGGGACGTCTCAGATCGGCTGCAGAACATTCTAAAGGGGGAGGGTGAACAGCCAGTTGTCATTTTGCACATAGGCACTAATGATATAGGTAAAAAACGGGATGAGGTCCTACAAGCAGAGTTTAGGGAGTTAGGAGCCAAGTTAAAAAGTAGGATCTCAGAGGTAGTAATCTCAGGATTACTACCAGTGCCACGTGATAGTCAGAGTAAAAATGAAAGAATAGTCAGGATGAATGCGTGGCTTGAGAGATGGTGCAGGAAGGAGGGGTTAGATTTTTGGTACATTGGGACCGGTTCTGGGGGAGGTGGGACTATTACAAATTGGACGGTCTACACCTGGGCCGGACTGGAACCAATGTCCTTGGAGGTGCTTTTGCTAACGCTGTTGGGGAGGGTTTAAACTAATGTGGCAGGGGGATGGGAACCAATTGAGGTCAGTTGACAGTAAGGAGGTAGTAACAAAAGCCTGTAAGGAACTAGATAATGAAGTCAGTGTGACTAAGGGGAAGAGCAGGCAGGGAGCAGATGATGAATATAAAGGGACTGGTGGTCTGAGGTGCATTTGTTTTAATGCAAGAAGTGTAGTAGGTAAGGCAGATGAACTTAGGGCTTGGATTAGTACCTGGGAGTATGATGTTATTGCCATTACTGAGACTTGGTTGAGGGAAGGGCATGATTGGCAACTAAATATCCCAGGATATCGATGCTTCAGGCGGGATAGAGAGGGAGGTAAAAGGGGTGGAGGAGTTGCATTACTGGTCAAAGAGGATATCACAGCTGTGCTGAAGGAGGGCACTATGGAGGACTCGAGCAGTGAGGCAATATGGACAGAACTCAGAAATAGGAAGGGTGCGGTAACAATGTTGGGGCTGTACTACAGGCCTCCCAACAGCGAGCGTGAGATAGAGGTACAAATATGTAAACAAATTATGGAAAGATGTAGGAGCAACAGGGTGATGGTGATAGGAGATTTTAATTTTCCCAACATTGACTGGGATTCGCTTAGTGTTAGAGGTCCAGATGGAGCAGAATTTGTAAGGAGCATCCAGGAGGGTTTTCTAGAGCAGTATGTAAATAGTCCAACTCGGGAAGGGGCCATACTGGACCTGGTGTTGGGGAATGAGCCCGGCCAGGTTGTTGAAGTTTCAGTAGGGGACTACTTTGGGAATAGTGATCACAATTCCATAAGCTTTAAAATACTCATGGACAAAGACGAGAGTGGTCCTAAAGGAAGAGTGCTAAATTGGGGGAAGGCCAACTATACCAAAATTCGGCAGGAGCTGGGAAATGTAGATTGAGAGCAGCTGTTTGAAGGAAAATCCACATGTGATATGTGGGAGGCTTTCAAAGAGAGGTTGATTAGCGTGCAGGAGAGACATGTTCCTGTGAAAATGAGGGATAGAAATGGCAAGATTAGGGAACCATGGATGACAGGTGAAATTGTTAGACTAGCTAAGAGGAAAAAGGAAGCATACATAAGGTCTAGGCGGCTGATGAAAGACGAAGCTTTGAAGAATATCGGGAATGTAGGACCAATCTGAAACGAGGAATTAAGAGGGCTAAAAGGGGTCATGAAATATCTTTAGCAAACAGGGTTAAGGAAAATCCCAAAGCCTTTTATTCATATATAAGGAGAAAGAGGGTAACTAGAGAAAGGATTGGCCCACTAAAGGACCAAGGAGGAATGTTATGCTTGGACTCAGAGAAAATGGGTGAGATTCTAAACGAGTACTTTGCATCGGTATTCACCGAGGAGAGGGACATGACGGATGTTGAGGTTTGGAACAGATGTTTGATTACTCGAGGTCAAGTCGGCATAAGGAGGGAGGAAGTGTTGGGTATTCTAAAGGGCATTAAGGTGGACAAGTCCCCAGGTCCGGATGGGATCTATCCCAGGTTACTGAGGGAAGCGAGAGAGGAAATAGCTGGGGCCTTAACAGATATCTTTGCAGCATCCTTAAACACGGGTGAGGTCCCGGAGGACTGGAGAATTGCTAATGTTGTCCCCTTGTTTAAGAAGGGTAGCAGGGATAATCCAGGTAATTATAGACCGGTGAGCCTGACGTCAGTGGTAGGGAAGCTGCTGGAGAAGATACTGAGGGATAGGATCTATTCCCATTTGGAAGAAAATGGGCTCATCAGTGATAGGCAACATGGTTTTGTGCAGGGAGGGTCATGTCTTACCAACTTAATAGAATTCTTTGAGGAAGTGACAAAGTTGATTGATGAGGGAAGGGCTGTCGATGTCATATACATGGACTTCAGTAAGGCGTTTGATAAGGTTCTCCATGGCAGGCTGATGGAGAAAGTGAAGGCGCTTGGGGTCCAAGGTGTACTAGCTAGATGGGTAAAGAACTGGCTGGGCAACAGGAGACAGAGAGTAGCAGTAGAAGGGAGTTTCTCAAAATGGAGACGTGTGACCAGTGGTGTTCCATAGGGATCCGTGCTGGGACCACTGTTGTTTGTGATATACATTAATGATTTGGAGGAAAGTATAGGTGGACTGATTAGCAAGTTTGCAGACGACACTAAGATTGGTGGAGTAGCAGATAGTGAAGGGGACTGTCAGAGAATACAGCAGAATATAGATAGATTGGAGAGTTGGGCAGAGAAATGGCAGATGGAGTTCAATCAGGGCAAATGAGAGGTGATGCATTTTGGAAGATCCAATTCAAGAGTGAACTATACAGTAAATGGAAAAGTCCTGGGGAAAATTGATGTCCAGAGAGATTTGGGTGTTCAGGTCCACTGTTCCCTGAAGGTGGCAACGCAGGTAAATAGAGTGGTCAAGAAGGCATACGGCATGCTTTCCTTCATCGGACGGGGCATTGAGTACAAGAGTTGGCAGGTCATGTTACAGTTGTATAGGACTTTGGTTCGGCCACATTTGGAATACTGCGTACAGTTCTGGTCGCCACATTATCAAAAGGATGTGGATGCTTTGGAGAGGGTGCAGAGGAGGTTCACCAGGATGTTGCCTGGTATGGAGGGCGCCAGCTATGAAGAGAGGTTGAGCAGATTAGGATTATTTTCATTAGAAAGACGGAGGTTGAGGGGGGACCTGATTGAGGTGTACAAAATCATGAGTGGTATAGACAGGGTGGATAGCAAGAGGCTTTTTCCCAGAGTGGTGGTTTCAATTACTAGAGGACACGAGTTCAAAGTGAAAGGGGAAAAGTTTAGGGGGGATATGCGTGGAAAGTTCTTTACCCAGAGGGTGGTGGGCACCTGGAACGCATTGCCAGCGGAGGTGGTAGATGCGGGCACGATGGAGTCTTTTAAGATGTATCTAGACAGATACATGAATGGGTAGGAAGAAAAGAGATACAGAACCTTAGAAAATAGGCGACATGTTTAGAGAGAGGATCTGGATCGGCGCAGGCTTGGAGGGCCGAAGGGCCTGTTCCTGTGCTGTAATTATCTTTGTTCTTTGTTCTTTGTTCTCCAAGGAAAACAGTCCTCACTTCTCCAATCTATCTTCATAACTGAAATTCCTTATCCCTGGAACCATTCTCGTGAATCTCTTCTGTACTCTCTCCAATGCCCTCACATCTTTCTTAAAGTGTGGCACTCAGAAATGGACGCAATACTCGTGCTGAGGAGAACTAGTGTCTGATACAAATTCCTCATAACCTCCTTGCTCTTGTACTCTATGCCCCTATTAATAAATCCCACGATTCTGTATGCTTTATTAACCGCTCTCGCAACTTGTCCTACCACTTTCAATGACTTCTGCACATATACACCCAGATCCCTCTGCTCCTACACCCCTTTGGAATAGTTCCTTTTTTATATATTGTCACTCCATGTTCTTCCAACCAAAATGAATCACTTCACATTTCTATGCATTGAACCTCAGCTGCCACATGCCTGCCCATTTCACCAACTTGTCTATGTCCTTTTGACGTTCGTCACTATCGTCATCACAGTTCACAATGCTTCCAAGTTTCGTATCATATGCAAACTTTGAAATTGTACCCTGCCCACCGAGGTCTCGGTCATTAATATATATCAAGAAACTCAAGGGTCCCAACACTGACCCCTGAGGAACTCCACTACAAACCTTCCTCCAGCCTGAAAAACATCCAGTAATCACTACTCTTTGTTTCCTGTCACCCAGCCAATTCCGTATCCATGTTGCGATCATCGATCTTATTCTATGAGCTACACGCATGCTCACACGTCTGTTGTGTGGCACCGTATCAAACGCATTTTGAAACTCCATGTACACCACATCAACAGCATTGCCCTCATCAACCCTTTCAGTTACCTCCTCAAAAAACTCCAGCCAGTTCGTTAAACATGATTTTCCCTTAAGAAATCCATGCTGCCTTTCCTTAATTATCTCGCTTTTGTCCATGTGACTATTGATGTTGATCCAAATTGTTTTTTCTAAATGTTTTCCACCACCGAAGTTAAAATAGCTGACCTAAAGTTGCTGCTATAGTCTCCCCACTCTCTGTCTCTGTCTCTCTCTATGTTTCTATCTTTACTCTCTCTCTCTTTGCCCTGTCTCTCTCTCTTGATCTCCCCGTCTCTCTCTGTCCTTCCCTCTTTCCCACCCTCTATCTCTCTCTCTCTGCCTCGCTCTTTCTTGGTCTCTCCTTCTTTCGCTGTCCCTCTCTCTGCCAATCCCTATCTCTCCCCTCTCTCTTTTTGTCTCGGTCTCTCCCTCTACCCCTGTCTCCCCCAATCTCTGTCTCTCCCAATCGTTCTCTCTCTCTCTGTTTCTCCATCTCCATCTGTCCCTCTGTCTGTCTTTCCCTCGCCCTCTGTCCCTCCATATCTCTCCCTCTACCACTCCCTCTACCTGTCTCTCTGCCATGCCCTCTCTGTCTGAATTTCCCTCCCCTCTGTCTCCCTTGTGTCTATCTCCCCTATTTCTGTCTTTCCCTCCTTCTCTGTCTCTGTTTCTCCCTCTCCCTCTTTCTCTGCCACCCCTCTCGATCTGTCTGTGTCTCCCTCTCTCTCTGTCTCTCCCTCTTTCTCTGCCTCTCTCTCTCTCTGTCTCTCTCTTCTCATCTCTCCCTTCC
Source organism: Heterodontus francisci (assembly GCF_036365525.1). NCBI lineage: Eukaryota > Metazoa > Chordata > Chondrichthyes > Heterodontiformes > Heterodontidae > Heterodontus > Heterodontus francisci. The sequence continues at coordinate 9,869,606 of NC_090391.1, forward strand.
TCTCTGTCCCAGGACAGCAATGCTTTCAGGCATTTCTTGGTTAATTTTGAAGCAGCAACTCTTTCCTTTAGCATCACAGAAAATTTAAGGCACAAAAAGAGGCCACTTGGCCCATCGTGTCCGTGCCGGCCGAAAAACGATCCACCTATTCTAATCCCACCTGCCTCCATTTGGTCCGTAGCCCTGCAGATAATGGCACTTGAGGTGCAAATCCAGACTCCTTTAGAATGAGTTGAGGTTTTCTTCCTCAACTACCCTTTCAGGCCAATTGTTCCAGACTCTCACGACCCTCTGGGTGAAAAACATTTTCCTTATATCCCCTCTAATCTTTCTACCAATCACTTTAAGACTATGCCCCCTCGTCACTGACCTCTCTACTAAGGTGAATAGACCCTTCACCTCCACTCTATCCAAGCCCCTCACATTACAATCAGATCTCGCCTCAGCCTTTTCTGATCCAAGGAGAACAAACCCAGCCGATCCAATCTTTCCTCATAGCTGCATTTTTCCAGTTCTGGCACCATCCTCGTAAATCTCCTCTGTACCCTCTCTAGTGCAATTACATCCTTTCTGTAATTATATGACCAGAACTGCACACAGTACTCGAGTTGTGGTCTAACCAATGTGTTATACAGTTTCAGCATAACCTCCCTGCTCTTCTATTCTATAGCTGCTTTGTTGGGAACGTCACTGCAGTTTGAAAATATCAAACACTGAACCAACACTCACCCGGAAAAAAATTAACACTAAACTCCCAACACAGGAATGGGCAGATAATGAGGATTGTTACTGACTGTTACATCTTGTCTCATCTTCTATCTGTCTCTCACTCTCATGTCTGTGTCTCTCCATCTCTATCTCTCCCTCTATCTCCTTCTCCCTCTTTCTCTGCCTCAGTCCATGACTGTGCCTGTCCCCGTCTCAAACCATCTCTCCCTCTATCTCTCCTTGGACAGAAGTGTTTTAATCCATTTATTGGTTAATTTTGAACCTGCAATTCTTGCCCTTGCTGGGTACGTCACTTCAGTTTTATACATAGAGAGGGAGCTCCCTCCATTTTATACGTAGAGAGGGAGTCCACTCCACTTTATTCGTAGAGGGTACTCCCTCCACTTTATAGGTAGAGGGGAAGCTTGCTCCACTTTATAGGTAGAAAGGGAGCTCCCTCCACTTTATTCGTAGAGGGTGCTCCCTCCACTTTATACGTAGAGAGGGTGCTCCCTCCACTTTATACGTAGAGGGGAAGCTCCCTCCACTTTATACATAGAGAGGGAGCTCCCTCCACTTTATACGTAGAGAGGGTGCTCCCTCCACTTTATACGTAGAGGGGAAGCTCCCTCCACTTTATACGTAGAGAGGGAGCTCCCTCCACTTTATACATAGAGAGGGCGTTCTCTCCACGTTATATATAGAGAGGGTGCTCCCTCCACTTTATACAAAGAGAGGGAGCTCCCTCCACATTATACGTTCAAAGGGAGCTCCCTCCACTTTATACCATGAGAGGGAGCTCCCTCAAATTTATACATAGAGAGGGAGCTCCCTCCACTTTCTACAAAGGGAGGGAGCTCCCTCCACTTTATACGTAGAGAGGGAGCTCCCTCCACTTTATACGTGGAGAGGAAGCTGCCTCCACTTTATACATAGAGAGGGTGCTCCCTCCACTTTATACGTAGAGAGGGAGCTCTCTCCACTTTATACATAGAGAGGGAGCTCCCTCCACTTTATACGTAGAGGGGAAGCTCCCTCCACTTTATAGGTAGAGAGGGAGCTCCCTCCACTTTATTCGTAGAGGGTGCTCCCACCACTTTATACGTAGAGAGGGTGCTCCCTCCACTTTATACGTAGAGGGGAAGCTCCCTCCACTTTATACGTAGAGAGGGAGCTCCCTCCACTTTATACATAGAGAGGGCGCTCTCTCCACTTTATATATAGAGAGGGTGCTCCCTCCACTTTATACATAGAGAGGGAGCTCCCTCCACATTATACGTTCAAAGGGAGCTCCCTCCACTTTATACCATGAGAGGGAGCTCCCTCAACTTTATACATAGAGAGGGAGCTCCCTCCACTTTCTACAAAGGGAGGGAGCTCCCTCCACTTTATACGTAGAGAGGGAGCTCCCTCCACTTTATACGTGGAGAGGAAGCTGCCTCCACTTTATACAAAGAGAGGGAGCTCCCTCCACTTTATACGTAGAGAGTGAGCTCCCTCCACTTTATACATAGAGAGGGAGCTCCCTCCACTTTATATTTAGAGAGGGTGTTCCCTCCACTTTATACTTAGAGAGGGAGCTCCCTCCACTTTATACATAGAGAGGGTGCTCCCTCCATTTTATACATAGAGCCGGAGCTCCCTCCACTTCATACATAGAGAGGGAGCTCCCACCACTTTATATTTAGAGAGGGTGCTCCCTCCACTTTATACATAGAGAGGGAGCTCCCTCCATTTTATACGTAGAGAGGGAACTCCCTCCGCTTTATATATATATATATAGAAGCTGATCCCTCCACGTTATAACAAGAGAGGGAGCTCCCTCTATTTTATGCAGCTGCCATGGTGGGATTTGAACCCCTGTCCTCAGACCATTAGGTTGGGCCTCTGGATTGCATGACAAGTGATATTATCACTTTGCGGCTGCCTCCTTCATGAGTATCTACAGTGTTTGTCCCGTAATATCACTCACAGGTGCTTTTAGGCTGTAGCCCTGGAAATGGTCTCGAATCAGATCCTCAAAGTTCACATTTTAACTGGAAAAAGACAGGAACAGAGTGAAACGGGATTGATTTTGTCCCTGGATTCAGTGTCCACTGCAGACAGATCAGTTCCATTTACAATAGAAATTCCAGGAGTAAACAAGGTCAATACAATAATATGGAAAATGTAAATGACGCCTCTCATAATTGCCATCCATCCAGTATGAATACAGATTTCAGGCTTATTTCGAGGGAGGTCTTACTCAGAAAATGTCATTGACATTGAAATGATTGTGTTTTATCCAAACACATTATTTACATCAGAGTCAAAGCTGCTGATGTAATGTGTTTGTTCAGGAGAGTGTAACTAATAGCAATGATCAGGGGTATAACCGTGTCAGTGGAGATTTATCCCCTGTATAAATCAGGACCCATTGGAATGGATCAGCTCAGAGTGCCTGCTGGAGCTGTGGATTCCAGGCTAACAGAAGACTCTGCTTCTCAAAGAAATGGAATATCCAGTAATGTATCAGATAGAAGACATTTACTATCCTGTACTTGCAGCAAATGGAGTTCCTGGTAAGCCAGTATCTCAGCTGTTAATGTTGTAAATCAATGTTAACTGTGCTGCTGTACTGGGTATTATTTCTCACTGTGTGTGTAACACAACCGCCTGTTCTTTTCCAGCAATTTACTGATGGAATCTCCTCATTGTCTACTCTTTCATTCTTGCAGGCATTGTATCATGTCTTTCATGGTATTGGTTTCAGGAGCCGTTGCATTATTACTGGATTATTCTGTGTAGCGAATGCTTTTGAATGAGGTGTTTTAGTTCAGATCAAAAATCAAACATTCAGGAGTTTTTAACAGTTTCATGATGTGGACCAAATCCGTCCTGGATTATTTATATGAATCTTTATATTTTGGTAATCAATAATGGGACATCTCACAGTCTCAGTGTCACAAGCAGAAAGCACAATGTCCTCCTTCCCCAAATAACATGGCTCAGTTTAACTGGGATTTCAATGTATTTATTGATTATCACCGTTATCAAATTTTATTTCATTCTGTGTGTGTCTGACACTGCTTCAGAAGTCTGGCTACTGAACTGAGTTTGCTGCTGACACTTTCACATCTCCTTCTCTGCTTCACTGTGGACCTTCACTGTCACTGGACTACATTGTAAAATAGAAAGTATTGATGTGATGTTTTACTGGTTTTCATTCTATCAGTTGGAATCAATAGTTTTTTTGCCATTTATCTGTAGATTATCAGCTGCAGCGCTGATGTTGGTGTTTTATTAATTAAACAATCCCACATTCTAACAGATTACTTTATAATTCCAGGAGAAGGAATTTCAATGATTGTAAGGTTTGTCTGGAAGAAGCTTTCGATCCTGTTTATTCCATGTATTGTAGATGAAGTGAAGAGTGTAGGTGAACAAGTGGAGACTTGAGTGTTCTGCAGACACATTAAATTATTCACAGAGGTTTCACCATTGAACAAACTGACTCTGAGAATAGAATCATTGAACCTGGGGCAGGTGAACAGAACACAGACGCAGAATATTAGCAATAAATCAGATGTGAAAAGTAGCATTAAGTAACAATTTACAGGGTGTGAGTACTCCGGAGAGATAGGGAAGGAGAAAAGGAGCATGGAGAAGGAAACCGACGGGAAAAGAAAAGCAGATGTAAAGAGAAAGAGAAAGAAGCAGCAGTGTAAATAATTCTCTATCATAAAGTGCTGGAATGTCCAGAACAATTAGTGAGAGAAACTGTGAGTTGAAGTTGTCTGTTGTCAGATTGTGCTCATTTTCCTGTTGGACTTGATCCTCTGTGTTGATTTCTGTCAGGTCCTCATTTTGTTTTGCAGAAAGTTCCTATTTCCAACTTAGTGACTGAATGAACAGAACAGAATCAGTTCATCACTGATGGTAATTCATTATTTAAATACTGCACTTTAAAATCTCTGTGACTACTGAATTCAATAAAGAGCGAGGCTTTTATCAGAAATATATTTAAATTTATATTTAATAGCCTGTACAAACTAAATATATAGACTATATTGTATAAACAATGAACTGTTCTCCAACACCAATAACCACAGGGATTATTTTTTGTATGTATTAATTGAGTTGTATTACTGGGATCTGTAGATTAGATTTCCTCTAACACTCTGTTGCTGTCTCTCCTTGTGAATCTCAGCCTCTCCTCTCACTGTATTGAATCCTCAGTCTCCTCATCCATTGCTTCAGTTTATCCACTTTCCCAAACCATCTGCTCCAGTCTCCCCTCCTGCTCCAACATGTCCTTTCCCTGGAATTTAGAAGGTTATGGGGTGATTTGATGAATGTATTCAAGATAATAAGGGAAACTTAACGGGTGGACAGAGAGGAACAATTCCCACTGGCTGTGGAGTCAGGAACTTGGGGGCATAGTCTAAAAATCTAAACGTAGTCTAAAAACCTTTCAGGAGTAAAATGAAGATCCAAGGTGTGGTATCAGTTAGGAACTCTCTTCCACAAACAGCAATTGATGTTGAGACACTTGTTAGTTTTTAAATCAGAGTTTGATAGATTTTTGTTAACCAAAGGTATTAAGGGGCAAAGATAGGTACATGGAGTTGGATCACACATCAGCCATGAGCTCATTGAATGACAGAAGAAGGTTGAGGGGCCAAATGGCCTCCTCCTCTTCCTCTGTCCAATGACAAATATCTTGCTATCACTCTCTGTGTCTTGGTCAGTGTCTCTCTCTTTGTCTCTCTTTCTGTCTGTCTGTCTGTCTCTCTCTCTTCTCTCAAATATCTGTGGAAATCCACAAACATTAGTCAGCCATTTTAGGCTGGTTCTCGGTGGCCATTGTATGTTACCACAACACTGGGACATTTATTCCAGTGACGGACTCCTCACCAATGTATGGGTCGTGCTTCAAATGTGACAGAGACATAGAGACACTGAGACACACTATACGGGAAAATAATTAATCAATCCCTTGTGCCTAAGTATTTGCTCTCCACTGTGATTAGGCTGGGTGGCCTGTAATTACTCAGTCTTTTACTTTCTCCCTTGTCAAACAACAGTACAACATGTGCAGTCCTCCAGTGATCTGGCAGCACGACTGTAACCAGAGAGGATTGGAAAATGATGGTCAGAGCCACTCCTATTTCCTCCCTTGCACCTCTAAACAGTCTGAGCCTGGTGAATTTTCAGCTTTCAAAGATGCTAAACCCCTGAATATTTCCTATCACTGTTTATCCCATTCAATATTTCAAACCCCTCCTCATTGACTACAATGTCTATGTCATCCCCTCTTTTGTGAAGACAGTCGGTATGTATTCATTAAGAACCCTGCCCGCATCTTCCGCCTCCACGGTAAGGAAAAAGTAGGAGAGGCGATATAAAGTTAAGGATACAATTCTAAAGGATGTGCAGGAACAGACACATCTGGGGGTTATTTGTGCACCAATCACTGAAGGTGGCAGGGCAGGTTCAGAAAGTGATTAAACGGCATAAGCGGTACTGAGATTATAAATAGAGACATTGAATACAAAAGCAAGGAAACTATGACCTTTGTAAAATGCTTGTTTGCCTTCACATGGAGCATTGTCCAATTCTGGACACCGTACTTTAGGAAGAATGTGGGGGCATTAGAGAGGGTGCAGAAATGATTCACAAGAATTGTTCCAGGGATGAGGGACTTCAGTTACGTGGATAGATTGGAGAAGCTGGGGTTGTTCTCTGTGTCTCTCTCTGTCTTCCTCGCTCTGTCTCTCCCTCCTGCAATATTTGACAAGAAGGGGGAGATGGAGGGAGAGTGGCTTCGATTTGCAGGCAGCAAGAGTGTTGTGGAGAGGGACAAGATCGGAGACAGAGAGATTGCTGGGGTGGATTGACAGGGAGAATGGAAGATATATTCATTTGATGTCATCTTTCACTGCTGTGTACGCAAACAGAGAAAGATAGTTATGTAGAGTGAAATATTGGTCGGGTGGGAGAAATGTGGATGACGTTGGTGCTCAGGCAGCCAGTTCCGATGATCAGGAAGGAAAACGCTGCATTGTAAACATCCAGCAAGGTATTCCACGATGGAACCCTCATGATATTGGTGTGGAAATCTGGAAATCTCTGCCCCTGGTGATTTCCCCCTTTGTTAAGGGAAATGTGTCCTTCTTATCCACTCTATCTCGGCCCATCATCATTTTATACACCTCAATTAAATCTTCCCTTCAATCTTCTGTGTTCCAAAGAAAACGATTCCAGCCTATGCAATCTCTACTCATCGTTAAAATTCTCCATTCCTGACAACATCCTCTGTAAATCTCGTCTGTACCCTCTCTAGTGTGATCACATCCTTCCTGTAATGTGGTCACCAGAACTGTACACAGTACTCTAGCTGTGGTCTAACTAGTGTTTTATACAGTTCTTGCATAACCTCCCTGCTCTTATATTCTCTACGTTGACCAATAAAGGGAAGTATTCCGTAATCCTTCTTAACCACCTTATCCACCTGTCCTGTTACCTTCAGGAATCAGTGGACATTCACTCCAAGTTCACAGTCTGAGAGATTGTTCAGTTAGATTGAAAGGACAAATGTAAAACCTAATAATTTGATGTAATCCTTCACTGCAGTATACACAGACATACGAGCGAGAGGCATCGCGCGTGAAACATCGGGTTAGCAGGAGAAAACTAGTTGGAGATGGCAACAAATTGGAAAGAAGTGATAGGGACTGAGAGAGAGGTAATCTCTGGTAAACTCTCTTGCTGGTAATCTCTCTCCATCTCTATCTCTCTCTTCCCCTCTCTTCTACTCTCTGAAACCCTATTTCTTCTCTTTGTTACTCACTTTCCAAGTCTATCTCTCTATTTGTCTCCCTCTATCTCTATCTCCCTCTGCACACTATCTCAATCTCTCCCTCTTGCTCTCAGGATGGGAAGAGGGAGAAAGAGAGGCAGAGAAAGGTTGTTGCAGGCAGTGAGAGATGAGGGGAAAGAGACAGAGGAACAGTGTGTCTGGCATTGGTAGATGGATCTTTATTCTGTATCTAACCCCGTGCGTACCTGTCCTGTGAGTATTCGATGGGGCCAGGCTCGACTGGGGGGGGACTGTCTAAAAATCAAACATTAGTCGAAAGTCCTACCAAGATGAAATTTAGAAACACTTCCACATACATAGGGTGGTAGAAGTTTGGAACTGTCCTCCACAAATGACCCTTCCCAATCTCTGCAATCTCCTCCAGCTCCACAATCCACAAATATCTGCGATCCTCTAATTCTGACCTCTTGAGCATCCCCAATTTGAATTGTTCCAACATTGGAGGCCGTACCTTCAAGCTGCCAAGGCCCTAACTCTGGAATTCCTTTCCTAAACCTCTCCGTCTCACTAACTCTCTTTCCTCTTTGAAGACGCTTCCTCAGACCAACCTCTTTGACCAGGTTTTTGTTCGTCTCGTGTAATATCTCCTTAAGTGACTCCGTGTCAACTTTTTATTTGCCTTATTTATTTGTTGGATGTGTGCGTTACTGGCCAGGCCAGCATTTATTGCCCATCCGTAATAGCCCTTGAGAAGGTGGTGTTGAGCCTCCTTCTTGAACCGCTGCAGTCCATGTGGGGTAGGTAAACCCACAGTGCTGTTAGGAAGGGAGTTTCTGGATTTTTACCCAGTAACAGTGAAGGAATGGCGATAAAATTTCAAGTTAGGATGGTGTGTGACTTTCGTTGTTGTGTGCGGACAGTATTTTCAGTGCGCAGTCCATTTATATTTTTAATTATTTATTTTTTTCATGTGGTTCGATGTAAAGTTTCTCCTACAATCTGACTGCCTCCCCGTATCTCCTCACTCTTTCTGCCCATCTCTCCCTCCTTCGCGAAATCCACTGCTTTACTGTGCATCTAAACTCACACTGTACCTGCCCTGGGAGGTCCCATTATGGTGCTTAAGCAATGAGTTATACAGTTCCAGCATAACCTCCCTGCTCTTATATACTTTAACAGCCTTGTTGGGAATGTCACTGCAGTTTGAAAATATGAAACACTGATCCAACATTCACCCCTAAAACACTCCCACTAAACTCCAAAAACAGGACTGGGCAGATAATGAGGATTGTTAATGATTGTTCCAACTTGCCCCATCCTTTCTCTGTGTCTCCCTCTCATGTCTGTTTCCTCCTATCTTTCTCTCTCTCGCCCCCTCTTTCTCTGCCTCTTTCCATGACTCTGTCTCTAACACCATCTCTCTCTCCTTGGACAGAAATGTTTTTCTCCATTTCTTGGTTAATTTTGAAAATGCAAATCTTGCCCTTGCTGGGAACGTCACTGCAGTTTGAAAATATCAAACACTGTTCAACAATCGCCCCCCAAAACTCTCTCACTAAATCCCCAATACAGGACTGTGCAGATAATGGGGATTGTTTACTGAGATTCTGTCAAGGTCCCCTCACACACTATATCCCACTTCCCTTGCTTCTAAAGTTTGTCAGTGTTTAATAATATCTTTTTCAATAATATTAAATGTCACTTCAGTTTGAAAATATCAATCATTGATCCAACACTCACCCCCAAAACACTCACACGAAACCTCTGATCTTTCCTTTCAAAATTAGTTCTTGCACACAGCCAGTTTTACTTTTTAATTCTATCTTTTTTCAACATTATTATATATAACGTTTTTCCTATAATCTCGCCGTCCCCTTCTCTCCCTGTCTGTCTGTCTCTCTCTGTCTCTGTTTCTCCCTCTTTTTGTCTCTCTCCCTCTCTCTCTCACTGTCCCTTTCTCCCTCAGCATCTGTCTCTCTCCCTCTGTATCTGTCTCACTCGCTTTCTCCCTGTCTCTCTCCCTCTGCATCTGCCTGCCTCCCTTGCTGTCTGTCTCATTCTGCATTTGCCTGACAAGCTTTCTCTCTGTCCCCGTCTGTCTCTGTTTCTCCTTTTTCCTCTATCATTCTAGCTCCGTCTCTCTCTCTACCTCTGTCTCTGTCCCACTCTGTCTGTGTCTCTCTCCGTCTGAGTCTCACTCCCTCCATCTCTCTGTCCCTCTGTACATGGACAGCAATGCTTTGAGCCATTTGTTTGGTTAATTTTGAATCTTTAACTCTTGCTTTTGTTGGGAATGTCAATACAGTTGGAAAATATCAAACACTCATCTAACACTCATCCCGAAAACCCTGACATTAAAGCCCAAATACCGACTGGGCAGACAATGGGGATTGTTACTGGGGTTCCGTCAAGGTCTCAACAGTTATCTTCACAGAGAGACTCACTGAATGGGTCTGTTATTATAGTATCTTAACAGGGAAGGTCACTGAGTGGGTCTGTTATTCCAGTGTCTCCACAGGGACAGTCACTGAGTGGGTCTGTTACTATAGTATCTGCACAGGGAGAGTCACTGAGTGGGTCTGTTATTATTGTATCTCCACAGGGAGAGTCACTGAGTGGGTCTGTTATTATAGTATCTCCACAGGGAGAGTCACTGAGTGGGTCTGTTATTACAGTATCTCTGCAGGGACAGTCACTGAGTGGGTCTGTTATTATAGTATCTCCACAGGGAGAGTCACTGAGTGGGTCTGTTATTACAGTATCTCTGCAGGGACAGTCACTGAGTGGGTCTGTTATGATAGTATCTCCACAGGGAGAGTCACTGAGTGGGTCTGTTATTATAGTATCTTCACAGAGAGACTCACTGAATGGGTCTGTTATTATAGTATCTTAACAGGGAAGGTCACTGAGTGAGTCTGTTATTATAGTATCTCCACAGGGAGAGTCACTGAGTGGGTCTGTCATAATAGTATCTCCACAGGGAGAGTCACTGAGTGGGTCTGTTGTTATAGTATCTCCACAGGGAGAGTCACTGAGCGGGTCTGTTATTATAGTATCTCCACAGGGAGAGTCACTGAGTGTGTCTGTTATTACAGTATCTCCACAGTGACATTAACTGAGTGGGTCTGTTATTATAGTATCTCCACAGGGTGGGTCTTTGAGTGGGTCTGTTATTATAGTGTCTCCACATGGAGAGTCACTGAGTGGGTCTGTTATTATAGTATCTCCACAGGGAGAGTCACTGAGTGGGTCTTTTATTACAGTATCTCCACAGGGAAAGTCACTGAGTGGGACTGTTATGATAGTATCTCCACAGGGAGAGTCACTGAGTGGGTCTGTTATTCTAGTATCTTGACAGAGAGAGTCACTGAGTGGGTCTGTTATTATTGTATCTCCACAGGGAGAGTCACTGCGTGGGTCTGTTATTATAGTATCTCCACAGGGAGAGTCACTGAGTGGGTCTGTTATTCGAGTATCTCCACAGGGAGAGTCACTGAGTGGGTCTGTCATTATAGTATCTCCATCGGAAGAATCACTGAGTGGGTCTGTTATTATAGTATCTCCACAGGGAGAGTCACTGAGTGGGTCTGTTATTATAGTGTCTCCACAGGGAGAGTCACTGATTGGGTCTGTTATTATAGTATCTCCACAGGGAGAGTCATTGAGTGGGTCTGTTATTATAGTATCTCCACAGGGAGAGTCACTGAGTGGGTCTGTTATTATAGTATCACCACAGGGAGAGTCACTGAGTGGGTCTGTTATTATAGTATCACCACAGAGAGAGTCACTGAGTGGATTTGCTATTATAGTATCTCCATAGAGAGAGTCACTGAGTGGATTTGTTATTATAGTATCTGCAAGGGAGAGTCACTGAGTGGGTCTGTTATTATAGTATCTCAACAGGGGGAGTCACTGAGTGGGTCTGTTATTACAGTATCTCCACAGGGAGAGTCACTGAGTGGGTCTGTTATTATAGTATCTCCACAGGGAGAGTCACTGAGTGGGTCTGTTATTATAGTATCTCCACAGGGAGAGTCACTGAGTGGCTCTGTTATTAGAGTATCTCCACAGGGAGAGTCACTGAGTGGGTCTGTTATTATAGTATCTCCACAGGGAGAGTCACTGAGTGGGGCTGTTATTATAGTATCTCCACAGGGAGAGTCACTGAGTGGGTCTGTTCTCAGAATATCTCCAAAGGGAGAGTCACTGAGTGGGTCTGTTATTACAGTAAATGCACAGGGAAATACACTGAGTGGGTCTGTTATTATAGTATCTCCACAGGCTGAGTAACTGAGTGGGTCTGTTATTATAGTATCTCCACAGGGAGACTCACTGAGTGCGTCTGTTATTACAGTATCTCCACAGGGACAGTCACTGAGTGGGTCTGTTATTATAGTATCTCCACAGGGAGAGTCACTGAGTGGGTCTGTTATTATAGTGTCTCCACAGGGAGAGTCACTGAGTGGGTCTGTTATTACAGTATCTCCACAGGGAAAGTCACTGAGTGGGTCTGTTATTATAGTATCTCCACAGGGAAGGTCACTGAGTGGGTCTGTTATTATAGTATCTCCACAGGGAGAGTCACTGAGTGGGTCTGTTATTCTAGAATCTCCACAGGGAGAGTCACTGAGTGGGTCTGTTATTCTAGTATCTCCACAGGGAGAGTCACTGAGTGGGTCTGTTGTTATAGTACCTCCACAGGGAGAGTCACTGAGTGGGTCTCTTATCATAGTATCTCCACAGGGAGAGTCACTGAGTGGGTCTGTTATTATAGTATCTCCACAGGGGGAGTCACTGAGTGGATCTGTCATTATAGTATCTACACAGGGAGAGTCACTGAGTGGGTCTGTTATTATAGTATCTCCACAGGGAGAGTCACTGAGTGGGTCTGTTATTAGAGTATCTCCACAGGGAGAGTCACTGAGTGGGTCTGTTATTATAGTATCTCCAACGGGAGAGTCACTGAGTGGCTCTCTTATTATAGTATCTCCAGAGGGAAAGTCACTGATTGGGTCTGTTATTACAGTATCTCCACAGGGAAATTCACTGAGTGGGTCTGTTATTAGAGTATCTCCAACGGGAGAGTCACTGAGTGGCTCTGTTCTTGCAGTATCTCCACAGGGAAATTCACGGAGTGGGTCTGTTATTATAGTATCTCCACAGGGAGAGTAACTGAGTGGGTCTGTTATTATAGTATCTCCACAGGGAGAGTCACTGAGTGGGTCTGTTATTCCAGTGTCTCCACAGGGACAGTCACTGAGTGGGTCTGTTATTATAGTATCTCCACAGGGAGAGTCACTGAGTGGGTCTGTGATTATAGTATCTCCACAGGGGGAGTCACTCAGTGGGTCTGTTATTACAGTATCTCCACAGGGAGAGTCACTGAGTGGGTCTGTTATTATAGTATCTCCACAGGGAGAGTCACTGAGTGGGTCTGTTATAATAGTATCTCCACAGGGAGAGTCACTGAGTGGCTCTGTTATTAGAGTATCTCCACAGGGAGAGTCACTGAGTGGGTCTGTTATTAGAGTATCTCCACAGGGAGAGTCACTGAGTGGGTCTGTTATTATCGTATCTCCACAGGGAGAGTCACTGAGTCGGTCTGTTATTATAGTATCTCCACAGGGAGAGTCACTGAGTCGGTCTGTTATTATAGTATCTCCACAGGGAGAGTCACTGAGTGGGTCTGTTATTATAGTATTTCAATAGGAAGCGTCACTGAGTGGGTCTGTTATTTTAGTATCTCCACAGGGAGAGTCACTGAGTGGGTCTCTTATTATAGTATCTCCAGAGGGAAAGTCACTGATTGTGTCTGTTATTACAGTATCTCCACAGGGAAATTCACTGAGTGGGTCTGTTATTATAGTATCTCCACAGGGAGAGTAAGTGAGTGGGTCTGTTATTATAGTATCTCCACAGGGAGAGTCACTGAGTGGGTCTATTATTACAGTGTCTCCACAGGGACAGTCTCTGAGTGGGTCTGTTATTATAGTATCTCCACAGGTAGAGTCACTGAGTGGGTCTGTTATTATTGTGTCTCCACATGGAGAGTCACTGAGTGGGTCTGTTATTACAGTATCTCCACAGTGAGAGTCACTGAGTGGGTCTGTTATTACAGTATCGCTACAGGGAAAGTCACAGAGTGGGTCTGTTATGATAGTATCTCCACAGGGAGAGTCACTGAGTGGGTCTGTTATTATAGTATCTTCACAGAGAGACTCACTGAGTGGGTCTGTTATTATAGTATCTCCACAGGGAAGGTCACTGAGTGGGTCTGTTATGATAGTATCTCCACAGGGAGAGTCACTGAGTGGGTCTGTTATACTAGAATCTCCACAGGGAGAGCCACTGAGTGGGTCTGTCATAATAGTATCTCCACAGGGAGAGTCACTGAGTGGGTCTGTTGTTATAGTATCTCCACAGGGAGAGTCACTGAGTGGGTCTCTTATTATAGTATCTCCACAGGGAGAGTCACTGAGTGGGTCTGTTATTATAGTATCTCCACAGGGAGAGTCACTGAGTGGGTCTGTTATTAGAGTATCTCCACAGGGAGAGTCACTGAGTGGGTCTGTTATTATAGTATCTCCAACGGGAGAGTCACTGAGTGGCTCTGTTCTTGTAGTATCTCCACAGGGAAATTCACGGAGTGGGTCTGTTATTATAGTATCTCCACAGGGAGAGTAACTGAGTGGGTCTGTTATTATAGTATCTCCACAGGGAGAGTCACTGAGTGGGTCTGTTATTAGAGTATCTCCACAGGGAGAGTCACTGAGTGGGTCTGTTATTATAGTATCTCCAACGGGAGAGTCACTGAGTGGCTCTGTTCTTGTAGTATCTCCACAGGGAAATTCACGGAGTGGGTCTGTTATTATAGTATCTCCACAGGGAGAGTAACTGAGTGGGTCTGTTATTATAGTATCTCCACAGGGAGAGTCACTGAGTGTGTCTGTTATTCCAGTGTCTCCACAGGGACAGTCACTGAGTGGGTCTGTTATTATAGTATCTCCACAGGGAGAGTCACTGAGTGGGTCTGTTATTAGAGTATCTCCACAGGGGGAGTCACTGAGTGGGTCTGTTATTACAGTATCTCCACAGGGAGAGTCACTGAGTGGGTCTGTTATTTAGGTATCTCCACATGGAGAGTCACTGAGTGGGTCTGTTATAATAGTATCTCCACAGGGAGAGTCACTGAGTGGCTCTGTTATTAGAGTATCTCCACAGGGAGAGTCACTGAGTGGGTCTGTTATTATAGTATCTCCACAGGGAGAGTCACTGAGCGGGGCTGTTATTATAGTATCTCCACAGGGAGAGTCACTGAGTGGGTCTGTTCTCAGAATATCTCCAAAGGGAGAGTCACTGAGTGGGTCTGTTATTACGGTATATGCACAGGGAAATACACTGAGTGGGTCTGTTATTTTAGTATCTCCACAGGCTGAGTAACTGAGTCGGTCTGTTATTATAGTATCTCCACAGGGACAGTCACTGAGTGGGTCTGTTATTATAGTATCTCCACAGGGAGAGTCACTGAGTGGGTCTGTTATTATAGTGTCTCCACATGGAGAGTCACTGAGTGGGTCTGTTATTATAGTATCTCCACAGGGAGAGTCACTGAGTGGGTCTGTTATTACAGTATCTCCACAGGGAAAGTCACTGAGTGGGTCTGTTATGATAGTATCTCCACAGGGAGAGTCACTGACTGGGTCTGTTATTATAGTATCTTCACAGAGAGACTCACTGAGTGGGTCAGTTATTATAGTATCTCCACAGGGAAGGTCACTGTGTGGGTCTGTTATAATAGTATCTCCACAGGGAGAGTCACTGAGTGGGTCTGTTATTCTAGAATCTCCACAGGGAGAGTCACTGAGTGGGTCTGTTATTATAGTGTCTCCACAGGGAGAGTCACTGAGTTCGTCTGTTGTTATAGTATCTCCACAGGGAGAGTCACTGAGTGGGTCTCTTATCATAGTATCACCACAGGGAGAGTCACTGAGTGGGTCTGTTATTATAGTATCTCCACAGGGCGTGTCACTGAGTGGATCTGTCATTATAGTATCTACACAGGGAGAGTCACTGAGTGGGTCTGTTATGAGAGTATCTCCACAGGGAGAGTCACTGAGTGGGTCTGTTTTTAGAGTATCTCCACAGGGAGAGTCACTGAGTGGGTCTGTTATTATAGTATCTCCACAGGGAGAGTCACTGAGTCGGTCTGTTATTATAGAATCTCCACAGGGAGAGTCACTGAGTGGGTCTGTTATTAGAGTATCTCCAACGGGAGAGTCACTGAGTGGCTCTGTTCTTGTAGTATCTCCACAGGGAGAGTCACTGAGTGGGTCTGTTATTATAGTATGTCAATAGGAAGCGTCACTGAGTGGGTCTGTTATTTTAGTATCTCCACAGGGAGAGTCACTGAGTGGGTCTCTTATTATAGTATCTCCAGAGGGAAAGTCACTGATTGGGTCTGTTATTACAGTATCTCCACAGGGAAATTCACTGAGTGGGTCTGTTATTATAGTATCTCCACAGGGAGAGTAAGTGAGTGGGTCTGTTATTATAGTATCTCCACAGGGAGAGTCACTGAGTGGGTCTATTATTACAGTGTCTCCACAGGGACAGTCACTGAGTGGGTCTGTTATTATAGTATCTCCACAGGGAGAGTCACTGAGTGGGTCTGTTATTATTGTGTCTCCACATGGAGAGTCACTGAGTGGGTCTGTTATTACAGTATCTCCACAGGGAGAGTCACTGAGTGGGTCTGTTATTACAGTATCGCTACAGGGAAAGTCACAGAGTGGGTCTGTTATGATAGTATCTCCACAGGGAGAGTCACTGAGTGGGTCTGTTATTATAGTATCTTCACAGAGAGACTCACTGAGTGGGTCTGTTATTATAGTATCTCCACAGGGAAGGTCACTGAGTGGGTCTGTTATGATAGTATCTCCACAGGGAGAGTCACTGAGTGGGTCGGTTATACTAGAATCTCCACAGGGAGAGTCACTGAGTGGGTCTGTCATAATAGTATCTCCACAGGGAGAGTCACTGAGTGGGTCTGTTGTTATAGTATCTCCACAGGGAGAGTCACTGAGTGGGTCTCTTATTATAGTATCTCCAAAGGGAGAGTCACTGAGTGGGTCTGTTATTATAGTATCTCCACAGGGAGAGTCACTGAGTGGGTCTGTTATTATAGTATCTCCACAGGGAGAGTCACTGAGCGGGTCTGTTATTATAGTATCTCCACAGGGAAGGTCACTGAATGGGTCTGTTATACTAGAATCTCCACAGGGAGAGTCACTGAGTGGGTCTGTTGTTATAGTATCTCCACAGGGAGAGTCACTGAGTGGGTCTCTTATTATAGTATCTCCACAGGGAGAGTCACTGAGTGGGTCTATTATTACAGTGTCTCCACAGGGACAGTCACTGAGTGGGTCTGTTATTATAGTATCTCCACAGGGAGAGTCACTGAGTGGGTCTGTTATTATTGTGTCTCCACATGGAGAGTCACTGAGTGGGTCTGTTATTACAGTATCTCCACAGGGAGAGTCACTGAGTGGGTCTGTTATTACAGTATCGCTACAGGGAAAGTCACAGAGTGGGTCTGTTATGATAGTATCTCCACAGGGAGAGTCACTGAGTGGGTCTGTTATTATAGTATCTTCACAGAGAGACTCACTGAGTGGGTCTGTTATTATAGTATCTCCACAGGGAAGGTCACTGAGTGGGTCTGTTATGATAGTATCTCCACAGGGAGAGTCACTGAGTGGGTCGGTTATACTAGAATCTCCACAGGGAGAGTCACTGAGTGGGTCTGTCATAATAGTATCTCCACAGGGAGAGTCACTGAGTGGGTCTGTTGTTATAGTATCTCCACAGGGAGAGTCACTGAGTGGGTCTCTTATTATAGTATCTCCAAAGGGAGAGTCACTGAGTGGGTCTGTTATTATAGTATCTCCACAGGGAGAGTCACTGAGTGGGTCTGTTATTATAGTATCTCCACAGGGAGAGTCACTGAGCGGGTCTGTTATTATAGTATCTCCACAGGGAAGGTCACTGAATGGGTCTGTTATACTAGAATCTCCACAGGGAGTGTCACTGAGTGGGTCTGTTGTTATAGTATCTCCACAGGGAGAGTCACTGAGTGGGTCTCTTATTATAGTATCTCCACCGGGAGAGTCACTGAGTGGGTCTGTTATTATAGTATCTCCACAGGGGGAGTCACTGAGTGGGTCTGTTATTACAGTATCTCCACAGGGAGAGTCACTGAGTGGGTCTGTTATTATAGTATCTCCACAGGGAGAGTCACTGAGTGGGTCTGTTATAATAGTATCTCCACAGGGAGAGTCACTGAGTGGCTCTGTTATTAGAGTATCTCCACAGGGAGAGTCACTGAGTGGGTCTGTTATTATAGTATCTCCACAGGGAGAGTCACTGAGTGGGGCTGTTATTATAGTATCTCCACAGGGAGAGTCACTGAGTGGGTCTGTTCTCAGAATATCTCCAAAGGGAGAGTCACTGAGTGGGTCTGTTATTACGGTATATGCACAGGGAAATACACTGAGTGGGTCTGTTATTATAGTATCTCCACAGGCTGAGTAACTGAGTCGGTCTGTTATTATAGTATCTCCACAGGGACAGTCACTGAGTGGGTCTGTTATTCTAGTATCGCCACAGGGAGAGTCACTGAGTGGGTCTGTTATTATAGTGTCTCCACATGGAGAGTCACTGAGTGGGTCTGTTATTATAGTATCTCCACAGGGAGAGTCACTGAGTGGGTCTGTTATTACAGTATCTCCACAGGGAAAGTCACTGAGTGGGTCTGTTATGATAGTATCTCCACAGGGAGAGTCACTGACTGGGTCTGTTATTATAGTATCTTCACAGAGAGACTCACAGAGTGGGTCTGTTATTATAGTATCTCCACATGGAAGGTCACTGAGTGGGTCTGTTATAATAGTATCTCCACAGGGAGAGTCACTGAGTGGGTCTGTTATTCTAGAATGTCCACAGGGAGAGTCACTGAGTGGGTCTGTTATTATAGTGTCTCCACAGGGAGAGTCACTGAGTGGGTCTGTTGTTATAGTATCTCCACAGGGAGAGTCACTGAGTGGGTCTCTTATCATAGTATCTCCACAGGGAGAGTCACTGAGTGGGTCTGTTATTATAGTATCTCCACAGGGCGTGTCACTGAGTGGATCTGTCATTATAGTATCTACACAGGGAGAGTCACTGAGTGGGTCTGTTATGAGAGTATCTCCACAGGGAGAGTCACTCAGTGGGTCTGTTATTAGAGTATCTCCACAGGGAGAGTCACTGAGTGGGTCTGTTATTATAGTATCTCCACAGGGAGAGTCACTGAGTCGGTCTGTTATTATAGAATCTCCACAGGGAGAGTCACTGAGTGGGTCTGTTATTAGAGTATCTCCAACGGGAGAGTCACTGAGTGGCTCTGTTCTTGTAGTATCTCCACAGGGAGAGTCACTGAGTGGGTCTGTTTATTGTATGTCAATAGGAAGCGTCACTGAGTGGGTCTGTTATTTTAGTATCTCCACAGGGAGAGTCACTGAGTGGGTCTCTTATTATAGTATCTCGAGAGGGAAAGTCACTGATTGGGTCTGTTATTACAGTATCTCCACAGGGAAATTCACTGAGTGGGTCTGTTATTATAGTATCTCCACAGGGAGAGTAAGTGCGTGGGTCTGTTATTATAGTATCTCCACAGGGAGAGTCACTGAGTGGGTCTATTATTACAGTGTCTCCACAGGGACAGTCACTGAGTGGGTCTGTTATTATAGTATCTCCACAGGGAGAGTCACTGAGTGGGTCTGTTATTATTGTGTCTCCACATGGAGAGTCACTGAGTGGGTCTGTTATTACAGTATCTCCACAGGGAGAGTCACTGAGTGGGTCTGTTATTACAGTATCGCTACAGGGAAAGTCACAGAGTGGGTCTGTTATGATAGTATCTCCACAGGGAGAGTCACTGAGTGGGTCTGTTATTATAGTATCTTCACAGAGAGACTCACTGAGTGGGTCTGTTATTATAGTATCTCCACAGGGAAGGTCACTGAGTGGGTCTGTTATGATAGTATCTCCACAGGGAGAGTCACTGAGTGGGTCGGTTATACTAGAATCTCCACAGGGAGAGTCACTGAGTGGGTCTGTCATAATAGTATCTCCACAGGGAGAGTCACTGAGTGGGTCTGTTGTTATAGTATCTCCACAGGGAGAGTCACTGAGTGGGTCTCTTATTATAGTATCTCCACAGGGAGAGTCACTGAGTGGGTCTGCTATTATAGTATCTCCACAGGGAGAGTCACTGAGTGGGTCTGTTATTATAGCATCTCCACAGGGAGAGTCACTGAGCGGGTCTGTTATTATAGTATCTCCACAGGGAAGGTCACTGAATGGGTCTGTTATACTAGAATCTCCACAGGGAGAGTCACTGAGTGGGTCTGTTGTTATAGTATCTCCAAAGGGAGAGTCACTGAGTGGGTCTCTTATTATAGTATCTCCACCGGGAGAGTCACTGAGTGGGTCTGTTATTATAGTATCTCCACAGGTAGAGTCACTGAGTGGGTCTGTTATTATAGTATCTCCACAGGGAGAGTCACTGAGCGGGTCTGTTATTATAGTATCTCCACAGGGAGAGTCACTGAGTGGGTCTGTTATTACAGTATCTTCACAGGGATATTCACTGAGTGGGTCTGTTATTATAGTATCTCCACAGGGAGATTCAATGATTGGGTCTGTTATTATAGTATCTCCACAGGGAGAGTCACTGAGTGGGTCTGTTATTACAGTATCTCCACAGTGACAGTAACTGAGTGGGTCTGTCATTATAGTATCTCCACAGGGAGAGTCACTGAGTGGGTCTGTTATTATAGTGTCTCCACATGGAGAGTCACTGAGTGGGCCTGTTATTATAGTATCTCCACAGGGAGAGTCACTGAGTGGGTCTTTTATTACAGTATCTCCACAGGGAAAGTCACTGAGTGGGACTGTTATGATAGTATCTCCACAGGGAGAGTCACTGAGTGGGTCTGTTATCATAGTATCTTCACAGAGAGATTCACTGAGTGGGTCTGTTATTATAGTATCTCCACAGGGAAGGTCACTGAGTGGGTCTGTTATTACAGTATCTCCACAGGGAGAGTCACTGGAGTGGGTTTGTTATTATAGAATCTCCACAGGGAGAGTCACTGAGTGGGTCTGTTATTATCGTTTCTCCACAGGGAGAGTCACTGAGTGGGTCTGTTGTTAGTGTATCTCCACAGGGAGAGTCACTGAGTGGGTCTCATATTATAGTATCTCCACAGGGAGAGTCACTGAGTGGGTCTTTTATTATAGTACCTCCACAGGGAGAGTCACTGAGTGGGCCTGTTATTATAGTATCTCCACAGGGAGGGTCACTGAGCGGGACTGTTATTGTAGTATCTCCGCAGAGAAAGTAACTTATTGGGTCTGTTGTTATAGTATCTCCACAGGGAGAGTCACTGAGTGGATCTGTTTTTATATTATCACCACAGGGAGAGTCACTGAGTGGATCTGTTATTATAGTATCTCCACAGGGAGAGTCACTGAGCGGGTCTGTTATTTGAGTCTCTCCACAGGGAGAGTCACTGAGTGGGTCTGTTATTATAGTATCTCCACAGGGAGAGTCACTGAGCGGGTATGTTATTATAGTAACTCCACAGGGAGAGTCACTGAGTGGGTCTGTTATTATAGTACCTCCACAGGGAGAGTCACTGAGTGGGTCTGTTATTATAGTATCTCCACAGGGAGAGTCACTGAGCGGGTATGTTATTATAGTATCTCCACAGGGAGAGTCACTGAGTGGGTCTGTTATTATAGTATCTCCGCAGAGAAAGTAACTTATTGGGTCTGTTGTTATATTATCTCCACAGGGAGAGTCACTGAGTGGGTCTGTTATTATAGTATCTCCACAGGAAGAGTCACTGAGTGGGTCTGTTATTGTAGTATCTCAACAGGGAGAGTCACTGATTGAGTCTGTTATTATAGTATCTCGACAGAGAGAGTCATTGAGTGGATCTGTTTTTATATTATCACCACAGGGAGAGTCACTGAGTTCATCCGTTATTATGGTATCTCCACAGGGAGAGTCACTGAGTGGGTCTGTTATTATAGTATCTCCAAAGGGAGAGTCACTGAGTGGGTCTGTTGTTAGAGTATCTCCACAGGGAGAGTCACTGAGTGGGTCTCATATTATAGTATCTCCACAGGGAGAGTCACTGAGTGGGTCTGTTATTATAGTACCTCCACAGGGAGAGTCACTGAGTGGGCCTGTTATTATAGTATCTCCACAGGGAGGGTCACTGAGCGGGACTGTTATTGTAGTATCTCCGCAGAGAAAGTAACTTATTGGGTCTGTTGTTATAGTATCTCCACAGGGAGAGTCACTGAGTGGATCTGTTTTTATATTATCACCACAGGGAGAGTCACTGAGTGGATCTGTTATTATAGTATCTCCACAGGGAGAGTCACTGAGCGGGTCTGTTATTTGAGTATCTCCACAGGGAGAGTCACTGAGTGGGTCTGTTATTATAGTATCTCCACAGGGAGAGTCACTGAGCGGGTATGTTATTCTAGTATCTCCACAGGGAGAGTCACTGAGTGGGTCTGTTATTATAGTACCTCCACAGGGAGAGTCACTGAGTGGGTCTGTTATTATAGTATCTCCACAGGGAGAGTCACTGAGCGGGTATGTTATTATAGTATCTCCACAGGGAGAGTCACTGAGTGGGTCTGTTATTATAGTATCTCCGCAGAGAAAGTAACTTATTGGGTCTGTTGTTATATTATCTCCACAGGGAGAGTCACTGAGTGGGTCTGTTATTATAGTATCTCCACAGGAAGAGTCACTGAGTGGGTCTGTTATTGTAGTATCTCAACAGGGAGAGTCACTGATTGAGTCTGTTATTATAGTATCTCGACAGAGAGAGTCATTGAGTGGATCTGTTTTTATATTATCACCACAGGGAGAGTCACTGAGTTCATCCGTTATTATGGTATCTCCACAGGGAGAGTCACTGAGTGGGTCTGTTATTATAGTATCTCCAAAGGGAGAGTCACTGAGCGGGTCTGTTATTATAGTATCTCCACAGGGAGAGTCACTGAGTGTGTCTGTTATTATAGTATCTCCACAGGGAGAGTCACTGAGCGGGTCTGTTATTATAGTATCTCCACAGGGAGAGTCACTGAGTGTGTCTGTTATTATAGTATCTCCACAGGGAGAGTCACTCAGTGAGTCTGTTATTACAGTATCTTCACAGGGAAATTCACTGAGTGGGTCTGTTATTATAGTATCTCCACAGGGAGATTCACTGAGTGGGTCTGTTATAGTATCTCCACAGGGAGAGTCACTGAGTGGGTCTGTTGTTATAGTATCTCCACAGTGACAGTAACTGAGAGGGTCTGTTATTATAGTGTCTCCACATGGAGAGTCACTGAGTGGGTCTGTTATTATAGTATCTCCACAGGGAGAGTCACTGAGTGGGTCTTTTATTCCTGTATCTCCACAGGGAAAGTCACTGAGTGGGACTGTTATGATAGTATCTCCACAGGGAGAGTCACTGAGTGGGTCTGTTATTATAGTATCTTCACAGAGATACTCACTGAGTGGGTCTGTTATTATAGTATCTCCACAGGGAAGGTCACTGAGTGGGTCTGTTATTATAGTATCTCCACAGGGAGAGTCACTGAGTGGGTCTGTTATTATAGAATCTCCACAGGGAGAGTCACTGAGTGGGTCTGTTATTATCGCATCTCCACAGGGAGAGTCACTGAGTGGGTCTGTTGTTAGAGTATCTCCACAGGGAGAGTCACTGAGTGGGACTCATATTTTAGTATCTCCACAGGGAGAGTCACTGAGTGGGTCTGTTATTATAGTACATCCACAGGGAGAGTCACTGAGTGGGTCTGTTATTATAGTATCTCCACAGGGAGAGTCACTGAGCGGGTCTGTTATTATAGTATCTCCACAGGGAGAGTCACTGAGTGGGTCTGTTATTATAGCATCTCCACAGGGAGAATCACTGAGTGGGCCTGTAATTATAGTATCTCCACAGGGAGAGTCACTGAGCGGATCTGTTATTATAGTACCTCCACAGGGAGAGTCACTGAGTGGGTCTGTTGTTATAGTATCTCCACAGGGAGAGTCACTGAGTGGGTCTGTTATTATAGTATCTCCACAGGTAGAGTCAGTGAGTGGGTCTGTTATTGTAGTATCTCAACAGGGAGAGTCACTGATTGGGTCTGTTATTATAGTATCTCGACAGGCAGAGTCATTGAGTGGATCTGTTTTTATATTATCACCACAGGGAGAGTCACTGAGTGGATCTTTTATTATAGTATCTCCACAGGGAGAGTCACTGAGTGGGTCTGTTATTATAGTATCTCCACAGGGAGAGTCACTGAGTGGGTCTGTTATTATAGTATCTCCACAGGGAGAGTCACTGAGTGGGTCTGTTATTTGAGTATCTCCACAGGGAGAGTCACTGAGTGGGTCTGTCATTATAGTATCTCCATAGGAAGAATCACTGAGTGTGTCTGTTATTATAGTATCTCCACAGGGAGAGTCACTGACTGGGTCTGTTATTATAGTATCTCCACAGGGAGAGTCACTGAGTGGGCCTGTTATTATAGTATCTCCACAGGGAGAGTCACTGAGCGGGTCTGTTATTATAGTATCTCCACAGGGAGAGTCACTGAGTGTGCCTGTTATTATAGTATCTCCACAGGGAGAGTCACTGAGTGGGTCTGTTATTACAGTATTTTCACAGGGAAATTCACTGAGTGGGTCTGTTATTATAGTATCTCCACAGGGAGATTCACTGAGTGGGTCTGTTATTATAGTATCTCCACAGGGAGAGTCACTGAGTTTGTCTGTTCTGATAGTATCTCCACAGGGAGAGTCACTGAGTGGGTCTGTTGTTATAGTATCTCCACAGTGACAGTAACTGAGAGGGTCTGTTATTATAGTATCTCCACAGGGAGAGTCACCGAGTGGGTCTGTTATTATAGTGTCTCCACATGGAGAGTCACTGAGTGGGTCTGTTATTATAGTATCTCCACAGGGAGAGTCACTGAGTGGGTCTTTTATTACAGTATCTCCACAGGGGAAGTCACTGAGTGGGACTGTTATGATAGTATCTCCTCAGGGAGAGTCACTGAGTGGGTCTGTTATTATAGTATCTTCACAGAGAGATTCACTGAGTGGGTCTGTTATTATAGTATCTCCACAGGGAAGGTCACTGAGTGGGTCTGTTATTATAGTATCTCCACAGGGAGAGTCACTGAGTGGGTCTGTTATTATAGAATCTCCACAGGGAGAGTCACTGAGTGGGTCTGTTATTATCGTATCTCCACAGTGAGAGTCACTGAGTGGGTCTGTTGTTAGAGTATCTCCACAGGGAGAGTCACTGAGTGGGTCTCATATTATAGTATCTCCACAGGGAGAGTGACTGAGTGGGTCTGTTATTATAGTACCTCCACAGGGAGAGTCACTGAGTGGGTCTGTTATTATAGTATCTCCACAGGGAGAGTCACTGAGCGGGTCTGTTATTATAGTATCTCCACAGGGTGAGTCACTGAGTGGGTCTGTTATTATAGTATCTCCGCAGAGAAAGTAACTTATTGGGGCTGTTGTTATAGTATCTCCACAGGGAGAGTCACTGAGTGGGTCTGTTATTATAGTATCTCCACAGGTAGAGTCACTGAGTGGGTCTGTTATTGTAGTATCTCAACAGGGAGAGTCACTGAGTGGGTCTGTTATTATAGTATCTCCACAGAGAGAGTCAGTGAGTGGATCTGTTTTTATATTATCACCACAGGGAGAGTCACTGAGTGGATCTGTTATTATAGTATCTCCATAGGGACAGTCACTGAGTGGGTCTGTTATTATAGTATCTCCACAGGGAGAGTCACTGAGTGGGTCTGTTATTCGGGTATCTCCACAGGGAGAGTCACTGAGTGGGTCTGTCATTATAGTATCTCCATAGGAAGCATCACTGAGTGGGTCTGTTATTATAGTATCTCCACAGGGAGAGTCACTGAGTTGTTCTGTTATTGCAGTATCTCCACAGGGAGAGTCACTGAGTGGGTCTGTTATTATAGTATCTCCACAGGGAGAGTCACTGACTGGGTCTGTTATTATAGTGTCTCGACATGGAGAGTCACTGAGTGGGTCTGTTATTATAGTATCTCCACAGGGAGAGTCACTGAGTGGGTCTTTTATTACAGTATCTCCACAGGGAAAGTCACTGAGTGGGTCTGTTATGATAGTATCTCCACAGGGAGAGTCACTGAGTGGGTCTGTTATTATTGTATCTTCACAGAGAGACTCACTGAGTGGGTCTGTTATTATCGTTTCTCCACAGGGAAGGTCACTGAGTGGGTCTGTTATTATCCTATTTCCACAGGGAGAGTCAATGAGTGGGTCTGTTGTTATAGTCTCTCCGCAGAGAAAGTAACTTATTGGGTCTGTTGTTATAGTATCTCCACAGGGAGAGTCACTGAGTGGGTCTGTTATTATAGTATCTCCACAGGTAGAGTCACTGAGTGGGTCTGTTATTGTCGTATCTCACAGGGAGAGTCACTGAGTGGGTCTGTTATTATAGTATCTCCACAGAGAGAGTCATTGAGTGGATCTGTTACAATATTATCACCACAGGGAGAGTCACAGAGTGGATCTGTTATTATAGTATCTCCACAGGGAGAGTCACTGAGTGGGTCTGTTAATATAGTATCTCCACAGGGAGAGTCACTGAGTGGGTCTGTTATGATAGTATATCCACAGGGAGAGTCACTGAGTGGGTCAGTTATTTGAGTATCTCCACAGGGACAGTCACTGAGTGGGTCTGTCATTATAGTATCTCCATGGAAAGCATCACTGAGTGGGTCTGTTATTATAGTATCTCCAAAGGGAGAGTCACTGAGTGGGCCTGTTATTACAGTATCTCCACAGGGAAAGTCACTGAGTGGGACTGTTATGATAGTATCTCCACAGGGAGAGTCACTGAGTGGGTCTGTCATTATAGTATCTTCACAGAGAGATTCACTGAGTGGGTCTGTTATTATAGTGTCTCCACATGGAGAGTCACTGAGTGGGTCTGTTATTATAGTATCTCCACAGGGAGAGTCACTGAGTGGGTCTTTTATTAAAGTATCTCCACAGGGAAAGTCACTGAGTGGGACTGTTATGATAGTATCTCCACAGGGAGAGTCACTGGAGTGGGTCTGTTATTATAGAATCTCCACAGGGAGAGTCACTGAGTGGGTCTGTTGTTAGAGTATCTCCACAGGGAGAGTCACTGAGTGGGTCTCATATTATAGTATCTCCACAGGGAGAGTCACTGAGTGGGTCTGTTATTATAGTACCTCCACAGGGAGAGTCACTGAGTGGGCCTGTTATTATAGTATCTCCACAGGGAGGGTCACTGAGCGGGACTGTTATTGTAGTATCTCCGCAGAGAAAGTAACTTATTGGGTCTGTTGTTATAGTATCACCACAGGGAGAGTCACTGAGTGGATCTGTTATTATAGTATCTCCACAGGGAGAGTCACTGAGTGGGTCTGTTATTATAGTATCTCCACAGGGAGAGTCACTGAGTGGGTCTGTTATTATAGTATCTCCACAGGGAGAGTCACTGAGTGGGTCTGTTATTTGAGTATCTCCACAGGGAGAGTCACTGAGTGGGTCTGTCATTATAGTATCTCCATAGGAAGAATCACTGAGTGTGTCTGTTATTATAGTATCTCCACAGGGAGAGTCACTGAGTGGATTTGTTATTATAGTATCTCCACAGGGAGAGTCACTGAGTGGGCCTGTTATTACAGTATCTCCACAGGGAAAGTCACTGAGTGGGTCTGTTATTATAGTATCTCCACAGGGAGAGTCACTGAGCGGGTCTGTTGTTATAGTATCTCCACAGGGAGAGTCACTGAGTGGGTCTGTTATTATAGTATCTCCACAGGGAGAGTCACTGAGCGGGTATGTTATTATAGTATCTCCACAGGGAGAGTCACTGAGTGGGTCTGTTATTATAGTACCTCCACAGGGAGAGTCACTGAGTGGGTCTGTTATTATAGTATCTCCACAGGGAGAGTCACTGAGCGGGTATGTTATTATAGTATCTCCACAGGGAGAGTCACTGAGTGGGTCTGTTATTATAGTTTCTCCGCAGAGAAAGTAACGTATTGGGTCTGTTGTTATATTATCTCCACAGGGAGAGTCACTGAGTGGGTCTGTTATTATAGTATCTCCACAGGAAGAGTCACTGAGTGGGTCTGTTATTGTAGTATCTCAACAGGGAGAGTCACTGATTGAGTCTGTTATTATAGTATCTCGACAGAGAGAGTCATTGAGTGGATCTGTTTTTATATTATCACCACAGGGAGAGTCACTGAGTTCATCCGTTATTATGGTATCTCCACAGGGAGAGTCACTGAGTGGGTCTGTTATTATAGTATCTCCAAAGGGAGAGTCACTGAGCGGGTCTGTTATTATAGTATCTCCACAGGGAGAGTCACTGAGTGTGTCTGTTATTATAGTATCTCCACAGGGAGAGTCACTGAGCGGGTCTGTTATTATAGTATCTCCACAGGGAGAGTCACTGAGTGTGTCTGTTATTATAGTATCTCCACAGGGAGAGTCACTCAGTGAGTCTGTTATTACAGTATCTCCACAGGGAGAGTCACTGAGTGGGTCTCATATTATAGTATCTCCACAGGGAGAGTCACTGAGTGGGTCTGTTATTATAGTACCTCCACAGGGAGAGTCACTGAGTGGGCCTGTTATTATAGTATCTCCACAGGGAGGGTCACTGAGCGGGACTGTTATTGTAGTATCTCCGCAGAGAAAGTAACTTATTGGGTCTGTTGTTATAGTATCTCCACAGGGAGAGTCACTGAGTGGATCTGTTTTTATATTATCACCACAGGGAGAGTCACTGAGTGGATCTGTTATTATAGTATCTCCACAGGGAGAGTCACTGAGTGGGTCTGTTATTATAGTATCTCCACAGGGAGAGTCACTGAGTGGGTCTGTTATTATAGTATCTCCACAGGGAGAGTCACTGAGTGGGTCTGTTATTTGAGTATCTCCACAGGGAGAGTCACTGAGTGGGTCTGTCATTATAGTATCTCCATAGGAAGAATCACTGAGTGTGTCTGTTATTATAGTATCTCCACAGGGAGAGTCACTGAGTGGATTTGTTATTATAGTATCTCCACAGGGAGAGTCACTGAGTGGGCCTGTTATTACAGTATCTCCACAGGGAAAGTCACTGAGTGGGTCTGTTATTATAGTATCTCCACAGGGAGAGTCACTGAGCGGGTCTGTTGTTATAGTATCTCCACAGGGAGAGTCACTGAGTGGGTCTGTTATTATAGTATCTCCACAGGGAGAGTCACTGAGCGGGTATGTTATTATAGTATCTCCACAGGGAGAGTCACTGAGTGGGTCTGTTATTATAGTACCTCCACAGGGAGAGTCACTGAGTGGGTCTGTTATTATAGTATCTCCACAGGGAGAGTCACTGAGCGGGTATGTTATTATAGTATCTCCACAGGGAGAGTCACTGAGTGGGTCTGTTATTATAGTATCTCCGCAGAGAAAGTAACTTATTGGGTCTGTTGTTATATTATCTCCACAGGGAGAGTCACTGAGTGGGTCTGTTATTATAGTATCTCCACAGGAAGAGTCACTGAGTGGGTCTGTTATTGTAGTATCTCAACAGGGAGAGTCACTGATTGAGTCTGTTATTATAGTATCTCGACAGAGAGAGTCATTGAGTGGATCTGTTTTTATATTATCACCACAGGGAGAGTCACTGAGTTCATCCGTTATTATGGTATCTCCACAGGGAGAGTCACTGAGTGGGTCTGTTATTATAGTATCTCCAAAGGGAGAGTCACTGAGCGGGTCTGTTATTATAGTATCTCCACAGGGAGAGTCACTGAGTGTGTCTGTTATTATAGTATCTCCACAGGGAGAGTCACTGAGCGGGTCTGTTATTATAGTATCTCCACAGGGAGAGTCACTGAGTGTGTCTGTTATTATAGTATCTCCACAGGGAGAGTCACTCCGTGAGTCTGTTATTACAGTATCTTCACAGGGAAATTCACTGAGTGGGTCTGTTATTATAGTATCTCCACAGGGAGATTTACTGAGTGGGTCTGTTATAGTATCTCTACAGGGAGAGTCACTGAGTGGGTCTGTTGTTATAGTATCTCCACAGTGACAGTAACTGAGAGGGTCTGTTATTATAGTGTCTCCACATGGAGAGTCACTGAGTGGGTCTGTTATTATAGTATCTCCACAGGGAGAGTCACTGAGTGGGTCTTTTATTCCTGTATCTCCACAGGGAAAGTCACTGAGTGGGACTTTTATGATAGTATCTCCACAGGGAGAGTCACTGAGTGGGTCTGTTATTATAGTATCTTCACAGAGAGACTCACTGAGTGGGTCTGTTATTATAGTATCTCCACAGGGAAGGTCACTGAGTGGGTCTGTTATTATAGTATCTCCACAGGGAGAGTCACTGAGTGGGTCTGTTATTATAGAATCTCCACAGGGAGAGTCACTGAGTGGGTCTGTTATTATCGCATCTCCACAGGGAGAGTCACTGAGTGGGTCTGTTGTTAGAGTATCTCCACAGGGAGAGTCACTGAGTGGGACTCATATTTTAGTATCTCCACAGGGAGAGTCACTGAGTGGGTCTGTTATTATAGTACATCCACAGGGAGAGTCACTGAGTGGGTCTGTTATTATAGTATCTCCACAGGGAGAGTCACTGAGCGGGTCTGTTATTATAGTATCTCCACAGGGAGAGTCACTGAGTGGGTCTGTTATTATAGCATCTCCACAGGGAGAGTCACTGAGTGGGCCTGTAATTATAGTATCTCCACAGGGAGAGTCACTGAGCGGATCTGTTATTATAGTACCTCCACAGGGAGAGTCACTGAGTGGGTCTGTTGTTATAGTATCTCCACAGGGAGAGTCACTGAGTGGGTCTGTTATTATACTATCTCCACAGGTAGAGTCACTGAGTGGGTCTGTTATTGTAGTATCTCAACAGGGAGAGTCACTGATTGGGTCTGTTATTATAGTATCTCGACAGGCAGAGTCATTGAGTGGATCTGTTTTTATATTATCACCACAGGGAGAGTCACTGAGTGGATCTTTTATTATAGTATCTCCACAGGGAGAGTCACTGAGTGGGTCTGTTATTATAGTATCTCCACAGGGAGAGTCACTGTGTGGGTCTGTTATTATAGTATCTCCACAGGGAGAGTCACTGAGTGGGCCTGTTATTATAGTATCTCCACAGGGAGAGTCACTGAGCGGGTCTGTTATTTTAGTATCTCCACAGGGAGAGTCACTGAGTGTGTCTGTTATTATAGTATCTCCACAGGGAGAGTCACTGAGTGGGTCTGTTATTACAGTATTTTCACAGGGAAATTCACTGAGTGGGTCTGTTATTATAGTATCTCCACAGGGAGATTCACTGAGTGGGTCTGTTATTATAGTATCTCCACAGGGAGAGTCACTGAGTTTGTCTGTTATTATAGTATCTCCACAGGGAGAGTCACTGAGTGGGTCTGTTGTTATAGTATCTCCACAGTGACAGTAACTGAGAGGGTCTGTTATTATAGTATCTCCACAGGGAGAGTCACTGAGTGGGTCTGTTATTATAGTATCTCCACAGGGAGAGTCACTGAGTGGGTCTTTTATTACAGTATCTCCACAGGGGAAGTCACTGAGTGGGTCTGTTATGATAGTATCTCCTCAGGGAGAGTCACTGAGTGGGTCTGTTATTATAGTATCTTCACAGAGAGATTCACAGAGTGGGTCTGTTATTATAGTATCTCCACAGGGAAGGTCACTGAGTGGGTCTGTTATTATAGTATCTCCACAGGGAGAGTCACTGAGTGGGTCTGTTATTATAGAATCTCCACAGGGAGAGTCACTGAGTGGGTCTGTTATTATCGTATCTCCACAGGGAGAGTCACTGAGTGGGTCTGTTGTTAGAGTATCTCCACAGGGAGAGTCACTGAGTGGGTCTCATATTATAGTATCTCCACAGGGAGAGTGACTGAGTGGGTCTGTTATTATAGTATCTCCACAGGGAGAGTCACTGAGCGGGTCTGTTATTATAGTATCTCCACAGGGTGAGTCACTGAGTGGGTCTGTTATTATAGTATCTCCGCAGAGAAAGTAACTTATTGGGTCTGTTGTTATAGTATCTCCACAGGGAGAGTCACTGAGTGGGTCTGTTATTATAGTATCGCCACAGGTAGAGTCACTGAGTGGGTCTGTTATTGTAGTATCTCAACAGGGAGAGTCACTGAGTGGGTCTGTTATTATAGTATCTCCACAGAGAGAGTCATTGAGTGGATCTGTTTTTATATTATCACCACAGGGAGAGTCACTGAGTGGATCTGTTATTATAGTATCTCCATAGGGACAGTCACTGA
Source organism: Heterodontus francisci (assembly GCF_036365525.1). Lineage (NCBI taxonomy): Eukaryota > Metazoa > Chordata > Chondrichthyes > Heterodontiformes > Heterodontidae > Heterodontus > Heterodontus francisci. Next base: position 9,901,605 of record NC_090391.1, read on the forward strand.
GTGGGTCTGTTATTATAGTATCTCCACGGAGAGAGTCGCTGAGTGGGTCTGTTATTATAGTATCTCCACAGGGAGAGTCACTGAGTGGGTCTGTTATTAGGGTATCTCCACAGGGAGAGTCACTGAGTGGGTCTGTCATTATAGTATCTCCATAGGAAGCATCACTGAGTGGGTCTGTTATTATAGTATCTCCACAGGGAGAGTCACTGAGTTGTTCTGTTATTGCAGTATCTCCACAGGGAGAGTCACTGAGTGGGTCTGTTATTATAGTATCTCCACAGGGAGAGTCACTGACTGGGTCTGTTATTATAGTGTCTCCACATGGAGAGTCACTGAGTGGGTCTGTTATTATAGTATCTCCACAGGGAGAGTCACTGAGTGGGTCTTTTATTACAGTATCTCCACAGGGAAAGTCACTGAGTGGGTCTGTTATGATAGTATCTCCACAGGGAGAGTCACTGAGTGGGTCTGTTATTATTGTATCTTCACAGAGAGACTCACTGAGTGGGTCTGTTATTATCGTTTCTCCACAGGGAAGGTCACTGAGTGGGTCTGTTATTATCCTATTTCCACAGGGAGAGTCAATGAGTGGGTCTGTTGTTATAGTCTCTCCGCAGAGAAAGTAACTTATTGGGTCTGTTGTTATAGTATCTCCACAGGGAGAGTCACTGAGTGGGTCTGTTATTATAGTATCTCCACAGGTAGAGTCACTGAGTGGGTCTGTTATTGTCGTATCTCAACAGGGAGAGTCACTGAGTGGGTCTGTTATTATAGTATCTCCACAGAGAGAGTCATTGAGTGGATCTGTTACAATATTATCACCACAGGGAGAGTCACAGAGTGGATCTGTTATTATAGTATCTCCACAGGGAGAGTCACTGAGTGGGTCTGTTAATATAGTATCTCCACAGGGAGAGTCACTGAGTGGGTCTGTTATGATAGTATATCCACAGGGAGAGTCACTGAGTGGGTCAGTTATTTGAGTATCTCCACAGGGACAGTCACTGAGTGGGTCTGTCATTATAGTATCTCCATGGAAAGCATCACTGAGTGGGTCTGTTATTATAGTATCTCCACAGAGAAAGTAACATATTGGGTCTGTTGTTTTAGTATCTCCACAGGGAGAGTCACTGAGTGGGTCTGTTATTATAGTATCTCCAAAGGGATAGTCACTGAGTGGGCCTGTTATTACAGTATCTCCACAGGGAAAGTCACTGAGTGGGACTGTTATGATAGTATCTCCACAGGGAGAGTCACTGAGTGGGTCTGTTATTATAGTATCTTCACAGAGAGATTCACTGAGTGGGTCTGTTATTATAGTATCTCCACAGGGAAGGTCACTGAGTGGGTCTGTTATTATAGTATCTCCACAGGGAGAGTCGCTGAGTGGGTCTGTTATTATAGAATCTCCACAGGGAGAGTCACTGAGTGGGTCTGTTATTATCGTATCTCCACAGGGAGAGTCACTGAGTGGGTCTGTTGTTCGAGTATCTCCTCAGGGAGAGTCACTGAGTGGTTCTCATATTATAGTATCTCCACACGGAGAGTCACTGAGTGGGTCTGTTATTATAGTACCTCCACAGGGAGAGTCACTGAGTGGGTCTGTTATTATAGTATCTCCACAGGGAGAGTCACTGAGCGGGTCTGTTATTATAGTATCTCCACAGGGAGAGTCACTGAGTGGGTCTGTTATTATAGTATCTCCGCAGAGAAAGTAACTTATTGGGTCTGTTGTTATAGTATCTCCACAGGGAGAGTCACTGAGTGGGTCTGTTATTATAGTATCTCCACAGGTAGAGTCACTGAGTGGGTCTGTTATTGTAGTATCTCAACAGGGAGAGTCACTGATTGGGTCTGTTATTATAGAATCTCCACAGAGAGAGTCATTGAGTGGATCTGTTTTTATATTATCACCACAGGAAGAGACACTGAGTGGATCTGTTATTATGGTATCTCCATAGGGACAGTCACTGAGTGGGTCTGTTATTATAGTATCTCCACGGAGAGAGTCACTGAGTGGGTCTGTTATTATAGTATCTCCACAGGGAGTGTCACTGAGTGGGTCTGTTATAATAGTATCTTCACAGAGAGACTCACTGAGTGGGTCTGTTATTATAGTATCTCCACAGGGAAGGTCACTGAGTGGGTCTGTTATTATAGTATCTCCACAGGGAGAGTCACTGAGTGGGTCTGTTATTATAGAATCTCCACAGGGAGAGTCACTGAGTGGGTCTGTTATTATCGCATCTCCACAGGGAGAGTCACTGAGTGGGTCTGTTGTTAGAGTATCTCCACAGGGAGAGTCACTGAGTGGGACTCATATTTTAGTATCTCCACAGGGAGAGTCACTGAGTGGGTCTGTTATTATAGTACATCCACAGGGAGAGTCACTGAGTGGGTCTGTTATTATAGTATCTCCACAGGGAGAGTCACTGAGCGGGTCTGTTATTATAGTATCTCCACAGGGAGAGTCACTGAGTGGGTCTGTTATTATAGCATCTCCACAGGGAGAGTCACTGAGTGGGCCTGTAATTATAGTATCTCCACAGGGAGAGTCAATGAGCGGATCTGTTATTATAGTACCTCCAGAGGGAGAGTCAGCGAGTGGGTCTGTTGTTATAGTATCTCCACAGGGAGAGTCACTGAGTGGGTCTGTTATTATAGTATTTCCACAGGTAGAGTCACTGAGTGGGTCTGTTATTGTAGTATCTCAACAGGGAGAGTCACTGATTGGGTCTGTTATTATAGTATCTCGACAGGGGGAGTCACTGAGTGGGTCTGTTTTTATAGTATCTCCACAGGGAAAGTCACTGAGTGGGTCTGTTATTATAGTATCTCCACAGGGAGAGTCACTGAGTGGGTCTGTTATTATAGTATCTCCACGGAGAGAGTCACTGAGTGGGTCTGTTATTATAGTATTTCCACAGGTAGAGTCACTGAGTGGGTCTGTTATTGTAGTATCTTCACAGAGAGACTCACTGAGTGGGTCTGTTATTATAGTATCTCCACAGGGAAGGTCACTGAGTGGGTCTGTTATTATAGTATCTCCACAGGGAGAGTCACTGAGTGGGTCTGTTATTATAGAATCTCCACAGGGAGAGTCACTGAGTGGGTCTGTTATTATCGCATCTCCACAGGGAGAGTCACTGAGTGGGTCTGTTGTTAGAGTATCTCCACAGGGAGAGTCACTGAGTGGGACTCATATTTTAGTATCTCCACAGGGAGAGTCACTGAGTGGGTCTGTTATTATAGTACATCCACAGGGAGAGTCACTGAGTGGGTCTGTTATTATAGTATCTCCACAGGGAGAGTCACTGAGCGGGTCTGTTATTATAGTATCTCCACAGGGAGAGTCACTGAGTGGGTCTGTTATTATAGCATCTCCACAGGGAGAGTCACTGAGTGGGCCTGTAATTATAGTATCTCCACAGGGAGAGTCAATGAGCGGATCTGTTATTATAGTACCTCCAGAGGGAGAGTCAGCGAGTGGGTCTGTTGTTATAGTATCTCCACAGGGAGAGTCACTGAGTGGGTCTGTTATTATAGTATTTCCACAGGTAGAGTCACTGAGTGGGTCTGTTATTGTAGTATCTCAACAGGGAGAGTCACTGATTGGGTCTGTTATTATAGTATCTCGACAGGCAGAGTCATTGAGTGGATCTGTTTTTATATTATCACAACAGGGAGAGTCACTGAGTGGATCTTTTATTATAGTATCTCCACAGGGAGAGTCACTGAGTGGGTCTGTTATTATAGTATCTCCACAGGTAGAGTCACTGAGTGGGTCTGTTATTATAGTATCTCCACAGGGAGAGTCACTGAGTGGGTCTGTTATTTGAGTATCTCCACAGGGAGAGTCACTGAGTGGGTCTGTCATTATAGTATCTCCATAGGAAGAATCACTGAGTGTGTCTGTTATTATAGTATCTCCACAGGGAGAGTCACTGACTGGGTCTGTTATTATAGTATCTCCACAGGGAGAGTCACTGAGTGGGCCTGTTATTATAGTATCTCCACAGGGTGAGTCACTGAGCGGGTCTGTTATTATAGTATCTCCACAGGGAGAGTCACTGAGTGTGTCTGTTATTATAGTATCTCCACAGGGAGAGTCACTGAGTGGGTCTGTTATTACAGTATTTTCACAGGGAAATTCACTGAGTGGGTCTGTTATTATAGTATCTCCACAGGGAGATTCACTGAGTGGGTCTGTTATTATAGTATCTCCACAGGGAGAGTCACTGAGTTTGTCTGTTATTATAGTATCTCCACAGGGAGAGTCACTGAGTGGGTCTGTTGTTATAGTATCTCCACAGTGACAGTAACTGAGAGGGTCTGTTATTATAGTATCTCCACAGGGAGAGTCACTGAGTGGGTCTGTTATTATAGTATCTCCACAGGGAGAGTCACTGAGTGGGTCTTTTATTACAGTATCTCCACAGGGGAAGTCACTGAGTGGGACTGTTATGATAGTATCTCCTCAGGGAGAGTCACTGAGTGGGTCTGTTATTATAGTATCTTCACAGAGAGATTCACTGAGTGGGTCTGTTATTATAGTATCTCCACAGGGAAGGTCACTGAGTGGGTCTGTTATTATAGTATCTCCACAGGGAGAGTCACTGAGTGGGTCTGTTATTATAGAATCTCCACAGGGAGAGTCACTGAGTGGGTCTGTTATTATCGTATCTCCACAGGGAGAGTCACTGAGTGGGTCTGTTGTTAGAGTATCTCCACAGGGAGAGTCACTGAGTGGGTCTCATATTATAGTATCTCCACAGGGAGTGTGACTGAGTGGGTCTGTTATTATAGTACCTCCACAGGGAGAGTCACTGAGCGGGTCTGTTATTATAGTATCTCCACAGGGTGAGTCACTGAGTGGGTCTGTTATTATAGTATCTCCGCAGAGAAAGTAACTTATTGGGTCTGTTGTTATAGTATCTCCACAGGGAGAGTCACTGAGTGGGTCTGTTATTATTGTATCTCCACAGGTAGAGTCACTGAGTGGGTCTGTTATTGTAGTATCTCAACAGGGAGAGTTACTGAGTGGGTCTGTTATTATAGTATCTCCACAGAGAGAGTCATTGAGTGGATCTGTTTTTACATTATCACCACAGGGAGAGTCACTGAGTGGATCTGTTATTATAGTATCTCCATAGGGACAGTCACTGAGTGGGTCTGTTATTATAGTATCTCCACGGAGAGAGTCACAGAGTGGGTCTGTTATTATAGTATCTCCACAGGGAGAGTCACTGAGTGGGTCTGTTATTAGGGGATCTCCACAGGGAGAGTCACTGAGTGGGTCTGTCATTATAGTATCTCCATAGGAAGCATCACTGAGTGGGTCTGTTATTATAGTATCTCCACAGGGAGAGTCACTGAGTTGTTCTGTTATTGCAGTATCTCCACAGGGAGAGTCACTGAGTGGGTCTGTTATTATAGTATCTCCACAGGGAGAGTCACTGACTGGGTCTGTTATTATAGTGTCTCCACATGGAGAGTCACTGAGTGGGTCTGTTATTATAGTATCTCCACAGGGAGAGTCACTGAGTGGGTCTTTTATAACAGTATCTCCACAGGGAAAGTCACTGAGTGGGTCTGTTACGATAGTATCTCCACAGGGAGAGTCACTGAGTGGGTCTGTTATTATTGTATCTTCACAGAGAGACTCACTGAGTGGGCCTGTTATTATCGTTTCTCCACAGGGAAGGTCACTGAGTGGGTCTGTTATTATCCTATTTCCACAGGGAGAGTCAATGAGTGGGTCTGTTGTTATAGTCTCTCCGCAGAGAAAGTAACTTATTGGGTCTGTTGTTATAGTATCTCCACAGGGAGAGTCACTGAGTGGGTCTGTTATTATAGTATCTCCACAGGTAGAGTCACTGAGTGGGTCTGTTATTGTCGTATCTCAACAGGGAGAGTCACTGAGTGGGTCTGTTATTATAGTATCTCCACAGAGAGAGTCATTGAGTGGATCTGTTACAATATTATCACCACAGGGAGAGTCACAGAGTGGATCTGTTATTATAGTATCTCCACAGGGAGAGTCACTGAGTGGGTCTGTTAATATAGTATCTCCACAGGGAGAGTCACTGAGTGGGTCTGTTATTTGAGTATCTCCATAGGGACAGTCACTGAGTGGGTCTGTCATTATAGTATCTCCATGGAAAGCATCACTGAGTGGGTCTGTTATTATAGTATCCCCACAGAGAAAGTAACATATTGGGTCTGTTGTTATAGTATCTCCACAGGGAGAGTCACTGAGTGGGTCTGTTATTATAGTATCTCCAAAGGGAGAATCACTGAGTGGGCCTGTTATTACAGTATCTCCACAGGGAAAGTCACTGAGCGGGACTGTTATGATAGTATCTCCACAGGGAGAGTCACTGAGTGGGTCTGTTATTATAGTATCTTCACAGAGAGATTCACTGAGTGGGTCTGTTATTATAGTATCTCCACAGGGAAGGTCACTGAGTGGGTCTGTTATTATAGTATCTCCACAGGGAGAGTCACTGAGTGGGTCTGTTATTATAGAATCTCCACAGGGAGAGTCACTGAGTGGGTCTGTTATTATCGTATCTCCACAGGGAGAGTCACTGAGTGGGTCTGTTGTTCGAGTATCTGCTCAGGGAGAGTCACTGAGTGGGTCTCATATTATAGTATCTCCACAGGGAGAGGCACTGAGTGGGTCTGTTATTATAGTACCTCCACAGGGAGAGTCACTGAGTGGGTCTGTTATTATAGTATCTCCACAGGGAGAGTCACTGAGCGGGTCTGTTATTATAGTATCTCCACAGGGAGAGTCACTGAGTGGGTCTGTTATTATAGTATCTCCGCAGAGAAAGTAACTTATTGGGTCTGTTGTTATAGTATCTCCACAGGGAGAGTCACTGAGTGGGTCTGTTATTATAGTATCTCCACAGGTAGAGTCACTGAGTGGGTCTGTTATTGTAGTATCTCAACAGGGAGAGTCACTGAGTGGGTCTGTTATTATAGAATCTCCACAGAGAGTGTCATTGAGTGGATCTGTTTTTATATTATCACCACAGGAAGAGTCACTGAGTGGATCTGTTATTATAGTATCTCCATAGGGACAGTCACTGAGTGGGTCTGTTATTATAGTATCTCCACGGAGAGAGACACTGAGTGGGTCTGTTATTATAGTATCTCCACAGGGAGAGTCACTGAGTGGGTCTGTTATTAGGATATCTCCACAGGGAGAGTCACTGAGTGGGTCTGTCATTATTGTATCTCCATAGGAAGCATCACTGAGTGGGTCTGTTATTATAGTATCTCCACAGGGAGAGTCACTGAGTTGTTCTGTTATTGCAGTATCTCCACAGGGAGAGTCACTGAGTGGGTCTGTTATTATAGTATCTCCACAGGGAGAGTCACTGACTGGGTCTGTTATTATTGTGTCTCCACATGGAGAGTCACTGAGTGGGTCTGTTATGATAGTATCTCCACAGGGAGAGTCACTGAGTGGGTCTGTTATTATTGTATCTTCACAGAGAGACTCACTGAGTGGGTCTGTTATTATCGTATCTCCACAGGGAGAGTCACTGAGTGGGTCTGTTATTATAGTATCTCCACAGGGAGAGTCACTGAGTGGGTCTTTTATTACAGTATCTCCACAGGGAAAGTCACTGAGTGGGTCTGTTATGATAGTATCTCCACAGGGAGAGTCACTGAGTGGGTCTGTTATTATTGTATCTTCACAGAGAGACTCACTGAGTGGGTCTGTTATTATCGTATCTCCACAGGGAGAGTCACTGAGCGGGTCTGTTATTATAGTATCTCCACAGGTAGAGTCACTGAGTGGGTCTGTTATTGTAGTATCTCAACAGGGAGAGTCACTGAGTGGGTCTGTTATTATAGTATCTCCACAGAGAGAGTCATTGAGTGGATCTGTTTTTATATTATCACCACAGGGAGAGTCACTGAGTGGATCTGTTATTATAGTATCTCCATAGGGACAGTCACTGAGTGGGTCTGTTATTATAGTATCTCCACGGAGAGAGTCACTGAGTGGGTCTGTTATTATAGTATCTCCACAGGGAGAGTCACTGAGTGGGTCTGTTATTAGGGTGTCTCCACAGGGAGAGTCACTGAGTGGGTCTGTCTTTATAGTATCTCCATAGGAAGCATCACTGAGTGGGTCTGTTATTATAGTATCTCCACAGGGAGAGTCACTGAGTTGTTCTGTTATGGCAGTATCTCCACAGGGAGAGTCACTGAGTGGGTCTGTTATTATAGTATCTCCACAGGGAGAGTCACTGACTGGGTCTGTTATTATTGTGTCTCCACATGGAGAGTCACTGAGTAGGTCTGTTATGATAGTATCTCCACAGGGAGAGTCACTGAGTGGTTCTGTTATTATTGTATCTTCACAGAGAGACTCACTGAGTGGGTCTGTTATTATCGTATCTCCACAGGGAAGGTCACTGAGTGGGTCTGTTATTATAGTATCTCCACAGGGAGAGTCACTGAGTGGGTCTGCTATTATAGAATCTCCACAGGGAGAGTCATTGAGTGGGTCTGTTATTATCGTATCTCCACAGGGAGAGTCACTGAGTGGGTCTGTTGTTATAGTATCTCCGCAGAGAAAGTAACTTATTGGGTCTGTTGTTACAGTATCTCCACAGGGAGAGTCACTGAGTGGGTCTGTTATTATAGTATCTCCACAGGTAGAGTCACTGAGTGGGTCTGTTATTGTCGTATCTCAACAGGGAGAGTCACTGAGTGAGTCTGTTATTATAGTATCTCCACAGAGAGAGTCATTGAGTGGCTCTGTTATAATATTATCACCACAGGGAGAGTCACAGAGTGGATCTGTTATTATAGTATCTCCACAGGGAGAGTCACTGAGTGGGTCTGTTATTATAGTATCTCCACAGGTAGAGTCACTGAGTGGGTCTGTTATTGTCGTATCTCAACAGGGAGAGTCACTGAGTGGGTCTGTTTTTATAGTATCTCCGCAGGGAAAGTCACTGACTGGGTCTGTTATTATAGTATCTCCACAGGGAGAGTCACTGAGTGGGTCTGTTATTACAGTATCTCCACAGGGAGAGTCACTGAGTGGGTCTGTTATTATAGTATCTCCACAGGGAGAGTCACTGAGTGGGTCTGTTATTATTGTATCTTCACAGAGAGACTCACTGAGTGGGTCTGTTATTATCGTATCTCCACAGGGAGAGTCACTGAGTGGGTCTGTTATTATAGTATCTCCACAGGGAGAGTCACTGAGTGGGTCTTTTATTACAGTATCTCCACAGGGAAAGTCACTGAGTGGGTCTGTTATGATAGTATCTCCACAGGGAGAGTCACTGAGTGGGTCTGTTATTATTGTATCTTCACAGAGAGACTCACTGAGTGGGTCTGTTATTATCGTATCTCCACAGGGAGAGTCACTGAGCGGGTCTGTTATTATAGTATCTCCACAGGTAGAGTCACTGAGTGGGTCTGTTATTGTAGTATCTCAACAGGGAGAGTCACTGAGTGGGTCTGTTATTATAGTATCTCCACAGAGAGAGTCATTGAGTGGATCTGTTTTTATATTATCACCACAGGGAGAGTCACTGAGTGGATCTGTTATTATAGTATCTCCATAGGGACAGTCACTGAGTGGGTCTGTTATTATAGTATCTCCACGGAGAGAGTCACTGAGTGGGTCTGTTATTATAGTATCTCCACAGGGAGAGTCACTGAGTGGGTCTGTTATTAGGGTGTCTCCACAGGGAGAGTCACTGAGTGGGTCTGTCTTTATAGTATCTCCATAGGAAGCATCACTGAGTGGGTCTGTTATTATAGTATCTCCACAGGGAGAGTCACTGAGTTGTTCTGTTATGGCAGTATCTCCACAGGGAGAGTCACTGAGTGGGTCTGTTATTATAGTATCTCCACAGGGAGAGTCACTGACTGGGTCTGTTATTATTGTGTCTCCACATGGAGAGTCACTGAGTAGGTCTGTTATGATAGTATCTCCACAGGGAGAGTCACTGAGTGGTTCTGTTATTATTGTATCTTCACAGAGAGACTCACTGAGTGGGTCTGTTATTATCGTATCTCCACAGGGAAGGTCACTGAGTGGGTCTGTTATTATAGTATCTCCACAGGGAGAGTCACTGAGTGGGTCTGCTATTATAGAATCTCCACAGGGAGAGTCATTGAGTGGGTCTGTTATTATCGTATCTCCACAGGGAGAGTCACTGAGTGGGTCTGTTGTTATAGTATCTCCGCAGAGAAAGTAACTTATTGGGTCTGTTGTTACAGTATCTCCACAGGGAGAGTCACTGAGTGGGTCTGTTATTATAGTATCTCCACAGGTAGAGTCACTGAGTGGGTCTGTTATTGTCGTATCTCAACAGGGAGAGTCACTGAGTGAGTCTGTTATTATAGTATCTCCACAGAGAGAGTCATTGAGTGGCTCTGTTATAATATTATCACCACAGGGAGAGTCACAGAGTGGATCTGTTATTATAGTATCTCCACAGGGAGAGTCACTGAGTGGGTCTGTTATTATAGTATCTCCACAGGTAGAGTCACTGAGTGGGTCTGTTATTGTCGTATCTCAACAGGGAGAGTCACTGAGTGGGTCTGTTTTTATAGTATCTCCGCAGGGAAAGTCACTGACTGGGTCTGTTATTATAGTATCTCCACAGGGAGAGTCACTGAGTGGGTCTGTTATTACAGTATCTCCACAGGGAGAGTCACTCAGTTTGTCTGTTTTTTTGTATCTCCACATGGAGAGTCACTGAGTGGGTCTGTTGTTATAGTATCTCCACAGGGAGAGTCACTGAACGGGTCTGTTATTATATTATCTCCACAGGGAGAGTCACTGAGTGGGTCTGTTATTATAGTATCTGCGCAGAGAAAGTAACTTATTGGGTCAGTTGTTATAGTATCTCCACAGGGAGAGTCACTGAGTGGGTCTGTTATTATAGTATCTGCACAGGAAGAGTCACTGAGTGGCTCTGTTATTACAGTATCTCCACAGGGAAAGTAACTGAGTGGTTCTGTTATTATAGTACCGGCACAGGGAGAGTCACTGAGTGGGTCTGTTATTACAGTATCTCCACAGGGAGAGTCACTCAGTTTGACTGTTATTATTGTATCTCCACAGGGAGAGTCACTGAGTGTGTCTGTTATTACAGTATCTCCACAGGGAAAGTCTCTGAGTGGGTCTGTTATTATAGTATCTCCACTGGCAGAGTCACTGAGTGGGTCTGTTATTATAGTATCTCCACAGAGAGAGTCACTGAGTGGATCTGTTATTATAGTATCTCCACAGGGAGAGTCACTGAGTGGGTCTGTTATTATATTATCTCCACAGAGAGAGTCATTGAGTGGAGCTGTTATTGTAGTATCTCCACAGGGAGAGTCACTGACTGGGTCTGTTATGACAGTATCTCCACAGAGAGAGTCATTGAGTGGATCTGTTATTATAGTATCTAAACAGGGAGAGTCACTGAGTGGGTCTGTTATTATAGTATCTCCACAGGGAGAGTCACTGAGTGGGTCTATAATTATTGTATCTCCACAGGGAGAGTCACTGAGTGGGTCTGTTATTAGAGTAGCTCCACAGGGAGAGTCACTGAGTGGGTCTGTCATTATAGTATCTCCATCGGATGCATCACTGAGTGGGTCTGTTATTACAGTATCTCCACAGGGAAAGTCAAAGAGTGGGTCTGTTATTATAGTATCTCCACAGGGAGAGTCACTGAGTGGGTCTGTTATTATAGTATCTCCACAGGGAGAGTCACTGAGTGGGTCTGTTATTATAGTATCTCCACAGTCAGAGTCACTGAGTGGGTCTGTTATTATAGTATCTCCATAGGAAGCGTCACTGAGTGGGTCTGTTATTATATTATCTCCACAGGGAGAGTCACTGAGTGGGTCTGTTATAATAGTATCTGCGCAGAGCAAGTAACTTATTGGGTCAGTTGTTATAGTATCTCCACAGGCAGAGTCACTGAGTGGGTCTGTTATTATAGTATCTCCACAGGGAGAGTCACTGAGTGGCTCTGTTACTATAGTATCTCCACAGGTAGAGTCACTGAATGGGTCTGTTATTGTAGTATCTCCACAGGGAGAGTCACTGAGTGGGTCTGTTATTATAGTATCTCCACAGGGAGAGTCATTGAGTGGATCTGTTATTATAGTATCTACACAGGGAGAATCACTGAGTGGGTCTGTTATTATAGTATCTCCACAGGGAGAGTCACTGAGTGGGTCTGTTATTATAGTATCTCCACAGGTAGAGTCACTGAGTGGGTCTGTTATTAGAGTAGCTCCACAGGGAGAGTCACTGAGTGGGTCTGTCATTATAGTATCTCCATCGGATGCATCACTGAGTGGTTCTGTTATTATAGTATCTCCACAGGGCGAGTCACTGAGTGGGCCTGTTATTACAGTATCTCCACAGGGAAAGTCACTGAGTGGGTCTTTTATTATAGTATCTCCACAGGGAGAGTCACTGAGTGGCTCTGTTATTATAGTATCTCCACAGGGAGAGTCACTGAGTGGGTCTGTTATTATAGTATCTCCACAGGGAGAGTCACTGAGTGGGTCTGTTATTATAGTATCTCCATAGGAAGCGTCACTGAGTGGGTCTGTTATTATAGTATCTCCACAGGGAGAGTCACTCAGTTTGACTGTTATTATTGTATCTCCACAGGGAGAGTCACTGAGTGTGTCTGTTATTACAGTATCTCCACAGGGAAAGTCTCTGAGTGGGTCTGTTATTATAGTATCTCCATTGGCAGAGTCACTGAGTGGGTCTGTTATTATAGTATCTCCACAGAGAGAGTCACTGAGTGGATCTGTTATCATAGTATCTCCACAGGGAGAGTCACTGAGTGGGTCTGTTATTATATTATCTCCACAGAGAGAGTCATTGAGTGGAGCTGTTATTGTAGTATCTCCACAGGGAGAGTCACTGAGTGGGTCTGTTATGACAGTATCTCCACAGAGAGAGTCATTGAGTGGATCTGTTATTATAGTATCTCCATAGGGAGAGTCACTGAGTGGGTCTGTTATTCTAGTATCTCCACAGGGAGAGTCACTGAGTGGCTCTGTTACTATAGTATCTCCACAGGTAGAGTCACTGAATGGGTCTGTTATTGTAGTATCTCCACAGGGAGAGTCACTGAGTGGGTCTATAATTATTGTATCTCCACAGGGAGAGTCACTGAGTGGGTCTGTTATTAGAGTAGCTCCACAGGGAGAGTCACTGAGTGGGTCTGTCATTATAGTATCTACATCGGATGCATCACTGAGTGGGTCTGTTATTATAGTATCTCCACAGGGCGAGTCACTGAGTGGGTCTGTTATTACAGTATCTCCACAGAGAAAGTTACTGAGTGGGTCTGTTATTATAGTATCTCCACAGGGAGAGTCACTGAGTGGGTCTGTTATGTTAGTATCTCCATAGGAAGCGTCACTGAGTGGGTCTGTTATTATAGTATCTCCACAGGGAAAGTCTCTGAGTGGGTCTGTTATTATAGTATCTCCACTGGCAGAGTCATTGAGTGGGTCTGTTATTACAGTATCTCCACAGGGAAAGTAACTGAGTGGTTCTGTTATTATAGTATCTGCACAGGGAGAGTCACTGATTGGGTCTGTTATTACAGTATCTCCACAGGGAGAGTCACTCAGTTTGACTGTTATTATTGTATCTCCACAGGGAGAGTCACTGAGTGTTTCTGTTATTACAGTATCTCCACAGGGAAAGTCTCTGAGTGGGTCTGTTATTGTAGTATCTCCACTGGCAGTGTCACTGAGTGGGTCTGCTGTTATAGTATCTCCACAGAGAGAGTCACTGAGTGGATCTGTTATTATAGTATCTCCACAGGGAGAGTCACTGAGTGGGTCTGTTATTATATTCTCTCCAGACAGAGAGTAATTGAGTGGAGCTGTTATTATAGTATCTACACAGGGAGAATCACTGAGTGGGTCTGTTATTATAGTATCTCCACAGGGAGAGTCACTGAGTGGGTCTGTTATTATAGTATCTCCACAGGTAGAGTCACTGAGTGGGTCTGTTAATAGAGTAGCTCCACAGGGAGAGTCACTGAGTGGGTCTGTCATTATAGTATCTCCATCGGATGCATCACTGAGTGGTTCTGTTATTATAGTATCTCCACAGGGCGAGTCACTGAGTGGGCCTGTTATTACAGTATCTCCACAGGGAAAGTCACTGAGTGGGTCTTTTATTATAGTATCTCCACAGGGAGAGTCACTGAGTGGCTCTGTTATTATAGTATCTCCACAGGGAGAGTCACTGAGTGGGTCTGTTATTATAGTATCTCCAAAGGGAGAGTCACTGAGTGGGTCTGTTATTATAGTATCTCCATAGGAAGCGTCACTGAGTGGGTCTGTTATTATAGTATCTCCACAGGGAGAGTCACTGAGTGGTTCTGTTACTATAGTATCTGCACAGGAAGAGTCACTGAGTGGGTCTGTTATTACAGTATCTCCACAGGGAAAGTAACTGAGTGGTTCTGTTATTATAGTAACTGCACAGGGAGAGTCACTGAGTGGGTCTGTTATTACAGTATCTCCACAGGGAGAGTCACTCAGTTTGACTGTTATTATTGTATCTCCACAGGGAGAGTCACTGAGTGTGTCTGTTATTACAGTATCTCCACAGGGAAAGTCTCTGAGTGGGTCTGTTATTATAGTATCTCCATTGGCAGAGTCACTGAGTGGGTCTGTTATTATAGTATCTCCACAGAGAGAGTCACTGAGTGGATCTGTTATCATAGTATCTCCACAGGGAGAGTCACTGAGTGGGTCTGTTATTATATTATCTCCACAGAGAGAGTCATTGAGTGGAGCTGTTATTGTAGCATCTCCACAGGGAGAGTCACTGAGTGGGTCTGTTATGACAGTATCTCCACAGAGAGAGTCATTGAGTGGATCTGTTATTATAGTATCTCCACAGGGAGAGTCACTGAGTGGGTCTGTTATTCTAGTATCTCCACAGGGAGAGTCACTGAGTGGGTCTATAATTATTGTATCTCCACAGGGAGAGTCACTGAGTGGGTCTGTTATTAGAGTAGCTCCACAGGGAGAGTCACTGAGTGGGTCTGTCATTATAGTATCTCCATCGGATGCATCACTGAGTGGGTCTGTTATTATAGTATCTCCACAGGGCGAGTCACTGAGTGGGCCTGTTATTACAGTATCTCCACAGGGAAAGTCACTGAGTGGGTCTGTTATTATAGTATCTCCACAGGGAGAGTCACTGAGTGGGTCTGTTATGATAGTATCTCCATAGGAAGCGTCACTGAGTGGGTCTGTTATTATAGTATCTCCACAGGGAAAGTCTCTGAATGGGTCTGTTATTATAGTATCTCCACTGGCAGAGTCATTGAGTGGGTCTGTTATTACAGTATCTCCACAGGGAAAGTAACTGAGTGGTTCTGTTATTATAGTATCTGCACAGGGAGAGTCACTGATTGGGTCTGTTATTACAGTATCTCCACAGGGAGAGTCACTCAGTTTGACTGTTATTATTGTATCTCCACAGGGAGAGTCACTGAGTGTTTCTGTTATTACAGTATCTCCACAGGGAAAGTCTCTGAGTGGGTCTGTTATTATATTATCTCCATACAGAGAGTAATTGAGTGGAGCTGTTATTATAGTATCTCCACAGGGAGAGTCACTGACTGGGTCTGTTATGATAGTATCTCCACAGAGAGAGTCATTGAGTGGATCTGTTATTATAGTATCTCCACAGGGAGAGTCACTGAGTGGGTCTATAATTATATTATCTCCGCAGGGAGAGTCACTGAGTGGGTCTGTTATTAGAGTATCTCCACAGGGACAGTCACTGAGTGGGTCTGTCATTATAGTATCTCCATAGGAAGCATCACTGAGTGGGTCTGTTATTATGGTATCTCCACAGAGAAAGTAACTTATTGGGTCTGTTGTTATAGTATCTCCACAGGGAAAGTCACTGAGTGGGTCTGTTATGATAGTATCTCCACAGGGAGAGTCACTGAGTGGGTCTGTTATTATAGTGTCTTCACAGAGAGACTCACTGAGTGGGTCTGTTATTATAGTATCTCCACAGGGAAGGTCACTGAGTGGGTCTGTTATTATAGTATCTCCACAGGGAGAGTCACTGAGTGGGTCTGCTATTATAGAATCTCCACAGGGAGAGTCATTGAGTGGGTCTGTTATTATCGTATCTCCACAGGGAGAGTCACTGAGTGGGTCTGTTGTTATAGTATCTCCGCAGAGAAAGTAACTTATTGGGTCTGTTGTCATAGTATCTCCACAGGGAGAGTCACTGAGTGGGTCTGTTATTATAGTATCTCCACAGGTAGAGTCACTGAGTGGGTCTGTTATTGTAGTATCTCAACAGGGAGAGTCACTGAGTGGGTCTGTTATTATAGTATCTCCACAGAGAGAGTCATTGAGTGGATCTGTTACAATATTATCACCACAGGGAGAGTCACTGAGTGGATCTGTTTTTATAGTATCTCCACAGGGAAAGTCACTGAGTGGGTCTGTTATTATAGTATCTCCACAGGGAGAGTCACTGAGTGGGTCTGTTATTAGAGTATCTCCACAGGGACAGTCACTGAGTGGGTCTGTCATTATAGTATCTCCATAGAAAGCATCACTGAGTGGGTCTGTTATTATAGCTTCTCCACAGAGAAAGTAACTTATTGGGTCTGTTGTTATAGTATCTCCACAGGGAGAGTCACTGAGTGGGTCTGTTATTATAGTATCTCCACAGGGAGAGTCACTGTGTGGGCCTGTTATTACAGTATCTCCACAGGGAAAGTCACTGAGTGGGTCTGTTATTATAGTATCTCCACAGGGAGAGTCACTGAGTCGGTCTGTTATTATAGTATCTCCACAGGGAGAGTCACTGGGTGGGTCTGTTATAATATTATCACCACAGGGAGAGTCACTGAGTGGATCTGTTATTATAGTATCTCCACAGGGAGAGTCACTGAGTGGGTCTGTTAATATAGTATCTCCACAGGGAGAGTCACTGAGTGGGTCTGTTAAGATAGTATCTCCACAGGGAGAGTCACTGAGTGGGTCTGTTATTATAGTATCTCCACAGGGAGAGTCACTGTGTGGGCCTGTTATTACAGTATCTCCACAGGGAAAGTCACTGAGTGGGTCTGTTATTATAGTATCTCCACAGGGAGAGTCACTGAGTCCGTCTGTTATTATAGTATCTCCACAGGGAGAGTCACTGGGTGGGTCTGTTATAATATTATCACCACAGGGAGATTCACTGAGTGGGTCTGTTATTATAGTATCTCCACAGGGACAGTCACTGAGTGGGTCTGTCATTATAGTATCTCCAAAGAAAGCATCACTGAGTGGGTCTGTTATTATAGTATCTCCACAGAGAAAGTAATTTATTGGGTCTGTTGTTATAGTATCTCCACAGGGAGAGTCACTGAGTGGGCCTGTTATTACAGTATCTCCACAGGGAAAGTCACTGAGTGGGTCTGTTATTATAGTATCTGCACAGGGAGAGTCACTGAGTGGGTCTGTTATTATAGTATCTCCACAGGGCAAGTCACTGAGTGGGTCTGTTATTATAGTATCTCCACAGGGAGAGTCACTGAGTGAGTCTGTTAATATAGTATCTCCACAGGGAGAGTCACTGAGTGGGTCTGTTAATATAGTATCTCCACAGGGAGAGTCACTGAGTGGGTCTGTTGTTATAGTATCTCCACAGGGAGAGTCACTGAGTGGGCCTGTTATTACAGTATCTCCACAGGGAATGTCACTGAGTGGGTCTGTTATTATAGTATCTCCACAGGGAGAGTCACTGAGTGGGTCTGTTATTATAGTATCTCCACAGGGAAAGTCACTGAGTGGGTCTGTTATTATAGTATCTCCACAGGGCGAGTCACTGAGTGGGTCTGTTATTATAGTATCTCCATAGGAAGCGTTACTGAGTGGGTCTGTTATTATAGTATCTCCACAGGGAGAGTCACATAGTGGGTCTGTTATTATAGTATCTCCACAGGGAGAGTCACTGAGTGGGTCTGTTTTTATAGTATCTCCACAGGGAGAGTCACTGAGTGGGCCTGTTATTACAGTATCTCCACAGGGAAAGTCACTGAGTGGGTCTGTTATGATAGTATCTCCACAGGGAGAGTCACTGAGTGGGTCTGTTATTATAGTATCTTCACAGAGAGACTCACTGAGTGGGTCTGTTATTATAGTATCTCCACAGGGAAGGTCACTGAGTGGGTCTGTTATTATAGTATCTCCACAGGGAGAGTCACTGAGTGGGTCTGCTATTATAGAATCTCCACAGGGAGAGTCATTGAGTGGGTCTGTTATTATCGTATCTCCACAGGGAGAGTCACTGAGTGGGTCTGTTGTTATAGTATCTCCGCAGAGAAAGTAACTTATTGGGTCTGTTGTCATAGTATCTCCACAGTGAGAGTCACTGAGTGGGTCTGTTATTATAGTATCTCCACAGGTAGAGTCACTGAGTGGGTCTGTTATTGTAGTATCTCAACAGGGAGAGTCACTGAGTGGGTCTGTTATTATAGTATCTCCACAGAGAGAGTCATTGAGTGGATCTGTTACAATATTATCACCACAGGGAGAGTCACTGAGTGGATCTGTTTTTATAGTATCTCCACAGGGAAAGTCACTGAGTGGGTCTGTTATTATAGTATCTCCACAGGGAGAGTCACTGAGTGGGTCTGTTATTAGAGTATCTCCACAGGGACAGTCACTGAGTGGGTCTGTCATTATAGTATCTCCATAGAAAGCATCACTGAGTGGGTCTGTTATTATAGGTTCTCCACAGAGAAAGTAACTTATTGGGTCTGTTGTTATAGTATCTCCACAGGGAGAGTCACTGAGTGGGTCTGTTATTATAGTATCTCCACAGGGAGAGTCACTGTGTGGGCTGTTATTACAGTATCTCCACAGGGAAAGTCACTGAGTGGGTCTGTTATTATAGTATCTCCACAGGGAGAGTCACTGAGTCGGTCTGTTATTATAGTATCTCCACAGGGAGAGTCACTGGGTGGGTCTGTTATAATATTATCACCACAGGGAGATTCACTGAGTGGATCTGTTATTATAGTATCTCCACAGGGAGAGTCACTGAGTGGGTCTGTTAATATAGTATCTCCACAGGGAGAGTCACTGAGTGGGTCTGTTAAGATAGTATCTCCACAGGGAGAGTCACTGAGTGGGTCTGTTATTATAGTATCTCCACAGGGAGAGTCACTGTGTGGGCCTGTTATTACAGTATCTCCACAGGGAAAGTCACTGAGTGGGTCTGTTATTATAGTATCTCCACAGGGAGAGTCACTGAGTCCGTCTGTTATTATAGTATCTCCACAGGGAGAGTCACTGGGTGGGTCTGTTATAATATTATCACCACAGGGAGAGTCACTGAGTGGGTCTGTTATTATAGTATCTCCACAGGGACAGTCACTGAGTGGGTCTGTCATTATAGTATCTCCAAAGAAAGCATCACTGAGTGGGTCTGTTATTATAGTATCTCCACAGAGAAAGTAACTTATTGGTTCTGTTGTTATAGTATCTCCACAGGGAGAGTCACTGAGTGGGCCTGTTATTACAGTATCTCCACAGGGAAAGTCACTGAGTGGGTCTGTTATTATAGTATCTGCACAGGGAGAGTCACTGAGTGGGTCTGTTATTATAGTATCTCCACAGGGCAAGTCACTGAGTGGGTCTGTTATTATAGTATCTCCACAGGGAGAGTCACTGAGTGAGTCTGTTAATATAGAATCTCCACAGGGAGAGTCACTGAGTGGGTCTGTTAATATAGTATCTCCACAGGGAGAGTCACTGAGTGGGTCTGTTGTTATAGTATCTCCACAGGGAGAGTCACTGAGTGGGCCTGTTATTACAGTATCTCCACAGGGAATGTCACTGAGTGGGTCTGTTATTATAGTATCTCCACAGGGAGAGTCACTGAGTGGGTCTGTTATTATAGTATCTCCACAGGGAAAGTCACTGAGTGGGTCTGTTATTATAGTATCTCCACAGGGAGAGTCACTGAGTGGGTCTGTTATTATAGTATCTCCATAGGAAGCGTTACTGAGTGGGTCTGTTATTATAGTATCTCCACAGGGAGAGTCACATAGTGGGTCTGTTATTATAGTATCTCCACAGGGAGAGTCACTGAGTGGGTCTGTTTTTATAGTATCTCCACAGGGAAAGTCACTGAGTGGGTCTGTTATTATAGTATCTCCACAGGGAGAGTCACTGAGTGGGTCTGTTATTACAGTATCTCCAGAGGGAGAGTCACTCAGTTTGTCTTTTTTTTTGTATCTCCACATGGAGAGTCACTGCGTAGGTCTGTTGTTATGGTATCTCCACAGGGAGAGTCACTGAGTGGGTCTCATATTTTAGTATCTCCACAGGGAGAGTCACTGAGTGGGTCTGTTATTATGGTATCTCCACAGAGAATGTAACTTATTGGGTCTGTTGTTATAGTATCTCCACAGGGAGAGTCACTGAGTGGGCCTGTTATTACAGTATCTCCACAGGGAAAGTCACTGAGTGGGTCAGTTATGATAGTATCTCCACAGGGAGAGTCACTGAGTGGGTCTGTTATTATAGTATCTTCACAGAGAGACTCACTGAGTGGGTCTGTTATTATAGTATCTCCACAGGGAAGGTCACTGAGTGGGTCTGTTATTATAGTATCTCCACAGGGAGAGTCACTGAGTGGGTCTGCTATTATAGAATCTCCACAGGGAGAGTCATTGAGTGGGTCTGTTATTATCGTATCTCCACAGGGAGAGTCACTGAGTGGGTCTGTTGTTATAGTATCTCCGCAGAGAAAGTAACTTATTGGGTCTGTTGTCAAAGTATCTCCACAGGGAGAGTCACTGAGTGGGTCTGTTATTGTAGTATCTCAACAGGGAGAGTTACTGAGTGGGTCTGTTATTATAGTATCTCCACAGGTAGAGTCACTGAGTGGGTCTGTTATTGTAGTATCTCAACAGGGAGAGTCACTGAGTGGGTCTGTTATTATAGTATCTCCACAGAGAGAGTCATTGAGTGGATCTGTGACAATATTATCACCACAGGGAGAGTCACTGAGTGGATCTGTTTTTATAGTATCTCGACAGGGAAAGTCACTGAGTGGGTCTGTTATTATAGTATCTCCACAGGGAGAGTCACTGAGTGGGTCTGTTATTAGAGTATCTCCACAGGGACAGTCACTGAGTGGGTCTGTCATTATAGTATCTCCACAGAAAGCATCACTGAGTGGGTCTGTTATTATAGGTTCTCCACAGAGAAAGTAACTTATTGGGTCTGTTGTTATAGTATCTCCACAGGGAGAGTCACTGAGTGGGTCTGTTATTATAGTATCTCCACAGGGAGAGTCACTGTGTGGGCCTGTTATTACAGTATCTCCACAGGGACAGTCACTGAGTGGGTCTGTCATTATAGTATCTCCATAGAAAGCATCACTGAGTGGGTCTGTTATTATAGGTTCTCCACAGAGAAAGTAACTTATTGGATCTGTTGTTATAGTATCTCCACAGGGAGAGTCACTGAGTGGGTCTGTTATTATAGTATCTCCACAGGGAGAGTCACTGTGTGGGCCTGTTATTACAGTATCTCCACAGGGAAAGTCACTGAGTGGGTCTGTTATTATAGTATCTCCACAGGGAGAGTCACTGAGTCGGTCTGTTATTATAGTATCTCCACAGGGAGAGTCACTGGGTGGGTCTGTTATAATATTATCACCACAGGGAGAGTCACTGAGTGGATCTGTTATTATAGTATCTCCACAGGGAGAGTCACTGAGTGGGTCTGTTGATATAGTATCTCCACAGGGAGAGTCACTGAGTGGGTCTGTTAAGATAGTATCTCCACAGGGAGAGTCACTGAGTGGGTCTGTTATTATAGTATCTCCACAGGGAGAGTCACTGTGTGGGCCTGTTATTACAGTATCTCCACAGGGAAAGTCACTGAGTGGGTCTGTTATTATAGTATCTCCACAGGGAGAGTCACTGAGTCCGTCTGTTATTATAGTATCTCCACAGGGAGAGTCACTGGGTGGGTCTGTTATAATATTATCACCACAGGGAGAGTCACTGAGTGGGTCTGTTATTATAGTATCTCCACAGGGACAGTCACTGAGTGGGTCTGTCATTATAGTATCTCCAAAGAAAGCATCACTGAGTGGGTCTGTTATTATAGTATCTCCACAGAGAAAGTAACTTATTGGTTCTGTTGTTATAGTATCTCCACAGGGAGAGTCACTGAGTGGGCCTGTTATTACAGTATCTCCACAGGGAAAGTCATTGAGTGGGTCTGTTATTATAGTATCTGCACAGGGAGAGTCACTGAGTGGGTCTGTTATTATAGTATCTCCACAGGGCAAGTCACTGAGTGGGTCTGTTATTATAGTATCTCCACAGGGAGAGTCACTGAGTGAGTCTGTTAATATAGTATCTCCACAGGGAGAGTCACTGAGTGGGTCTGTTATTATAGTATCTCCACAGGGAGAGTCACTGAGTGAGTCTGTTATTAGAGTATCTCCACAGGGACAGTCACTGAGTGGGTCTGTCATTATAGTATCTCCACAGAAAGCATCACTGAGTGGGTCTGTTATTATAGGTTCTCCACAGAGAAAGTAACTTATTGGGTCTGTTGTTATAGTATCTCCACAGGGAGAGTCACTGAGTGGGTCTGTTATTATAGTATCTCCACAGGGAGAGTCACTGTGTGGGCCTGTTATTACAGTATCTCCACAGGGACAGTCACTGAGTGGGTCTGTCATTATAGTATCTCCATAGAAAGCATCACTGAGTGGGTCTGTTATTATAGGTTCTCCACAGAGAAAGTAACTTATTGGATCTGTTGTTATAGTATCTCCACAGGGAGAGTCACTGAGTGGGTCTGTTATTATAGTATCTCCACAGGGAGAGTCACTGTGTGGGCCTGTTATTACAGTATCTCCACAGGGAAAGTCACTGAGTGGGTCTGTTATTATAGTATCTCCACAGGGAGAGTCACTGAGTCGGTCTGTTATTATAGTATCTCCACAGGGAGAGTCACTGGGTGGGTCTGTTATAATATTATCACCACAGGGAGAGTCACTGAGTGGATCTGTTATTATAGTATCTCCACAGGGAGAGTCACTGAGTGGGTCTGTTGATATAGTATCTCCACAGGGAGAGTCACTGAGTGGGTCTGTTAAGATAGTATCTCCACAGGGAGAGTCACTGAGTGGGTCTGTTATTATAGTATCTCCACAGGGAGAGTCACTGTGTGGGCCTGTTATTACAGTATCTCCACAGGGAAAGTCACTGAGTGGGTCTGTTATTATAGTATCTCCACAGGGAGAGTCACTGAGTCCGTCTGTTATTATAGTATCTCCACAGGGAGAGTCACTGGGTGGGTCTGTTATAATATTATCACCACAGGGAGAGTCACTGAGTGGGTCTGTTATTATAGTATCTCCACAGGGACAGTCACTGAGTGGGTCTGTCATTATAGTATCTCCAAAGAAAGCATCACTGAGTGGGTCTGTTATTATAGTATCTCCACAGAGAAAGTAACTTATTGGTTCTGTTGTTATAGTATCTCCACAGGGAGAGTCACTGAGTGGGCCTGTTATTACAGTATCTCCACAGGGAAAGTCATTGAGTGGGTCTGTTATTATAGTATCTGCACAGGGAGAGTCACTGAGTGGGTCTGTTATTATAGTATCTCCACAGGGCAAGTCACTGAGTGGGTCTGTTATTATAGTATCTCCACAGGGAGAGTCACTGAGTGAGTCTGTTAATATAGTATCTCCACAGGGAGAGTCACTGAGTGGATCTGTTAATATAGTATCTCCACAGGGAGAGTCACTGAGTGGGTCTGTTGTTATAGTATCTCCACAGGGAGAGTCACTGAGTGGGCCTGTTATTACAGTATCTCCACAGGGAATGTCACTGAGTGGGTCTGTTATTATAGTATCTCCACAGGGAGAGTCACTGAGTGGGTCTGTTATTATAGTATCTCCACAGGGAAAGTCACTGAGTGGGTCTGTTATTATAGTATCTCCACAGGGAGAGTCACTGAGTGGGTCTGTTATTATAGTATCTCCATAGGAAGCGTTACTGAGTGGGTCTGTTATTATAGTATCTCCACAGGGAGAGTCACATAGTGGGTCTGTTATTATAGTATCTCCACAGGGAGAGTCACTGAGTGGGTCTGTTTTTATAGTATCTCCACAGGGAAAGTCACTGAGTGGGTCTGTTATTATAGTATCTCCACAGGGAGAGTCACTGAGTGGGTCTGTTATTACAGTATCTCCAGAGGGAGAGTCACTCAGTTTGTCTGTTTTTTTGTATCTCCACATGGAGAGTCACTGAGTGGGTCTGTTGTTATGGTATCTCCACAGGGAGAGTCACTGAGTGGGTCTCATATTTTAGTATCTCCACAGGGAGAGTCACTGAGTGGGTCTGTTATTATGGTATCTCCACAGAGAATGTAACTTATTGGGTCTGTTGTTATAGTATCTCCACAGGGAGAGTCACTGAGTGGGCCTGTTATTACAGTATCTCCACAGGGAAAGTCACTGAGTGGGTCTGTTATGATAGTATCTCCACAGGGAGAGTCACTGAGTGGGTCTGTTATTATAGTATCTTCACAGAGAGACTCACTGAGTGGGTCTGTTATTATAGTATCTCCACAGGGAAGGTCACTGAGTGGGTCTGTTATTATAGTATCTCCACAGGGAGAGTCACTGAGTGGGTCTGCTATTATAGAATCTCCACAGGGAGAGTCATTGAGTGGGTCTGTTATTATCGTATCTCCACAGGGAGAGTCACTGAGTGGGTCTCATATTTTAGTATCTCCACAGGGAGAGTCACTGAGTGGGTCTGTTATTATGGTATCTCCACAGAGAATGTAACTTATTGGGTCTGTTGTTATAGTATCTCCACAGGGAGAGTCACTGAGTGGGCCTGTTATTACAGTATCTCCACAGGGAAAGTCACTGAGTGGGTCTGTTATGATAGTATCTCCACAGGGAGAGTCACTGAGTGGGTCTGTTATTATAGTATCTTCACAGAGAGACTGACTGAGTGGGTCTGTTATTATAGTATCTCCACAGGGAAGGTCACTGAGTGGGTCTGTTATTATAGTATCTCCACAGGGAGAGTCACTGAGTGGGTCTGCTATTATAGAATCTCCACAGGGAGAGTCATTGAGTGGGTCTGTTATTATCGTATCTCCACAGGGAGAGTCACTGAGTGGGTCTGTTGTTATAGTATCTCCGCAGAGAAAGTAACTTATTGGGTCTGTTGTCAAAGTATCTCCACAGGGAGAGTCACTGAGTGGGTCTGTTATTATAGTATCTCCACAGGTAGAGTCACTGAGTGGGTCTGTTATTGTAGTATCTCAACAGGGAGAGTCACTGAGTGGGTCTGTTATTATAGTATCTCCACAGAGAGAGTCATTGAGTGGATCTGTGACAATATTATCACCACAGGGAGAGTCACTGAGTGGATCTGTTTTTATAGTATCTCGACAGGGAAAGTCACTGAGTGGGTCTGTTATTATAGTATCTCCACAGGGAGAGTCACTGAGTGGGTCTGTTATTAGAGTATCTCCACAGGGACAGTCACTGAGTGGGTCTGTCATTATAGTATCTCCATAGAAAGCATCACTGAGTGGGTCTGTTATTATAGGTTCTCCACAGAGAAAGTAACTTATTGGGTCTGTTGTTATAGTATCTCCACAGGGAGAGTCACTGAGTGGGTCTGTTATTATAGTATCTCCACAGGGAGAGTCACTGTGTGGGCCTGTTATTACAGTATCTCCACAGGGAAAGTCACTGAGTGGGTCTGTTATTATAGTATCTCCACAGGGAGAGTCACTGAGTCGGTCTGTTATTATAGTACCTCCACAGGGGGAGTCACTGGGTGGGTCTGTTATAATATTATCACCACAGGGAGAGTCACTGAGTGGATCTGTTATGATAGTATCTCCACAGGGAGAGTCACTGAGTGGGTCTGTTAATATAGTATCTCCACAGGGAGAGTCACTGAGTGGGTCTGTTAAGATAGTATCTCCACAGGGAGAGTCACTGAGTGGGTCTGTTATTATAGTATCTCCACAGGGAGAGTCACTGTGTGGGCCTGTTATTACAGTATCTCCACAGGGAAAGTCACTGAGTGGGTCTGTTATTATAGTATCTCCACAGGGAGAGTCACTGAGTCGGTCTGTTATTATAGTATCTCCACAGGGAGAGTCACTGGGTGGGTCTGTTATAATATTATCACCACAGGGAGAGTCACTGAGTGGGTCTGTTATTATAGTATCTCCACAGGGACAGTCACTGAGTGGGTCTGTCATTATAGTATCTCCAAAGAAAGCATCACTGAGTGGGTCTGTTATTATTGTATCTCCACAGAGAAAGTAACTTATTGGGTCTGTTGTTATAGTATCTCCACAGGGAGAGTCACTGAGTGGGCCTGTTATTACAGTATCTCCACAGGGAAAGTCACTGAGTGGGTCTGTTATTATAGTATCTGCACAGGGAGAGTCACTGAGTGGGTCTGTTATTATAGTATCTCCACAGGGCAAGTCACTGAGTGGGTCTGTTATTATAGTATCTCCACAGGGAGAGTCACTGAGTGGGTCTGTTAATATAGTATCTCCACAGGGAGAGTCACTGAGTGGGTCTGTTAATATAGTATCTCCACAGGGAGAGTCACTGAGTGGGTCTGTTGTTATAGTATCTCCACAGGGAGAGTCACTAGGTGGGCCTGTTATTACAGTATCTCCACAGGGAATGTCACTGAGTGGGTCTGTTATTATAGTATCTCCACAGGGAGAGTCACTGAGTGGGTCTGTTATTATAGTATCTCCACAGGGAAAGTCACTGAGTGGGTCTGTTATTATAGTATCTCCACAGGGAGAGTCACTGAGTGGGTCTGTTATTATAGTATCTCCATAGGAAGCGTTACTGAGTGGGTCTGTTCTTATAGTATCTCCACAGGGAGAGTCACATAGTGGGTCTGTTATTATAGTATCTCCACAGGGAGAGTCACTGAGTGGGTCTGTTTTTATAGTTTCTCCACAGGGAAAGTCACTGAGTGGGTCTGTTATTATAGTATCTCCACAGGGAGAGTCACTGAGTGGGTCTGTTATTACAGTATCTCCAGAGGGAGAGTCACTCAGTTTGTCTGTTTTTTTGTATCTCCACATGGAGAGTCACTGAGTGGGTCTGTTGTTATAGTTCCTCCACAGGGAGAGTCACTGAGGGGGTCTGTTATTATAGTATCTCCACAGGGAGAGTCACTGAACGGGTCTGTTATTATAGTATCTCCACAGGGAGAGTCACTGAGTGGGTCTGTTATTATAGTATCTCCACAGGCAGAGTCACTGAGTGGGTCTGTTATTATAGTATCTCCACTGGGAGAGTCACTGAGTAAGCTCTGTTACTGTAATATCTCCACAGGTAGAGTCACTGAGTGGGTCTGTTATTGTAGTATCTCCAGCGGGAGAGTCACTGAGTGGGTCTGTTATGATAGTATCTCCACAGAGAGAGTCATTGAGTGGATCTGTTATTATAGTATCTACACAGGGAGAATCACTGAGTGGGTCTGTTATTATAGTATCTCCACACGGAGAGTCACTGAGTGGGTCTGTTATTATGGTATGTCCACAGGGAGAGTCACTGAGTGGGTCTGTTATTATAATATCTCCACAGGGAGAGTCACTGAGTGGGCCTGTTCTTACAGTATCTCCACAGGGAAAGTCACTGAGTGGGTCTGTTATTATAGTATCTCCACAGGGAGAGTCACTGAGTGGGTCTATAATTATTTTATCTCCACAGGGAGAGTCACTGATTGGGTCTGTTATTAGAGTAGCTCCACAGGGAGAGTCACTGAGTGGGTCTGTCAATATAGTATCTCCATCGGATGCATCACTGAGTGGGTCTGTTATTATAGTATCTCCACAGGGCGAGTCACTGAGTGGGCCTGTTATTACAGTATCTCCACAGGGAAAGTCACTGAGTGGGTCTGTTATTATAGTATCTCCACAGGGAGAGTCACTGAGTGGGTCTGTTATTCTCGTATCTCCATAGGAAGCGTCACTGAGTGGGTCTGTTATTATAGTATCTCCACAGGGAAAGTCTCTGAGTGGGTCTGTTATTATAGTATCTCCACTGGCAGAGTCACTGAGTGGGTCTGTTATTACAGTATCTCCACAGGGAAAGTAACTGAGTGGTTCTGTTATTATAGTATCTGCACAGGGAGAGTCACTGAGTGGGTCTGTTATTACAGTATCTCCACAGGGAGAGTCACTCAGTTTGACTGTTATTATTGTATCTCCACAGGGAGAGTCACTGAGTGTGTCTGTTATTACAGTATCTCCACAGGGAAAGTCTCTGAGTGGGTCTGTTATTGTAGTATCTCCACTGGCAGAGTCACTGAGTGTGTCTGTTATTATAGTATCTCCACAGAGAGAGTCACTGAGTGGATCTGTTATTATAGTATCTACACAGGGAGAGTCACTGAGTGGGTCTGTTATTATATTATCTCCATACAGAGAGTCATTGAGTGGAGCTGTTTTTGTAGTATCTCCACAGGGAGAGTCACTGACTGGGTCTGTTATGATAGTATCTCCACAGAGAGAGTCATTGAGTGGATCTGTTATTATAGTATCTCCACAGGGAGAGTCACTGAGTGGGTCTGTTACTATAGTATCTCCACAGGGAGAGTCACTGAGTGGGTCTATAATTATATTATCTCCGCAGGGAGAGTCACTGAGTGGGTCTGTTATTAGAGTATCTCCACAGGGACAGTCACTGAGTGGGTCTGTCATTATAGTATCTCCATAGGAAGCATCACTGAGTGGGTCTGTTATTATGGTATCTCCACAGAGAAAGTAACTTATTGGGTCTGTTGTTATAGTATCTCAACAGGGAGAGTCACTGAGTGGGTCTGTTATTATAGTATCTCCACAGGGAGAGTCACTGAGTGGGCCTGTTATTACAGTATCTCCACAGGGAAAGTCACTGAGTGGGTCTGTTATGATAGTATCTCCTCAGGGAGAGTCACTGAGTGGGTCTGTTATTATAGTATCTTCACAGAGAGACTCACTGAGTGGGTCTGTTATTATAGTATCTCCACAGGGAAGGTCACTGAGTGGGTCTGTTATTATAGTATCTCCACAGGGAGAGTCACTGAGTGGGTCTGCTATTACAGAATCTCCACAGGGAGAGTCATTGAGTGGGTCTGTTATTATCGTATCTCCACAGGGAGAGTCACTGAGTGGGTCTGTTGTTATAGTATCTCCGCAGAGAAAGTAACTTATTGGGTCTGTTGTCATAGTATCTCCACAGGGAGAGTCACTGAGTGGGTCTGTTATTATAGTATCTCCACAGGTAGAGTCACTGAGTGGGTCTGTTATTGTAGTATCTCAACAGGGAGAGTCACTGAGTGGGTCTGTTATTATAGTATCTCCACAGAGAGAGTCATTGAGTGGATCTGTTATTATAGTATCTCCACAGGGAGAGTCACTGAGTGGGTCTGTTAATACAGTATCTCCACAGGGAGAGTCACTGAGTGGGTCTGTTATTCGAGTATCTCCACAGGGACAGTCACTGAGTGGCTCTGTCATTATAGTATCTCCATAGAAAGCATCACTGAGTGGGTCTGTTATTATAGGATCTCCACAGAGAAAGTAACTTATTGGGTCTGTTGTTATAGTATCTCCACAGGGAGAGTCACTGAGTGGGTCTGTTATTATAGTATCTCCACAGGGAGAGTCACTGTGTGGGCCTGTTATTACAGTATCTCCACGGGGAAAGTCACTGAGTGGGTCTGTTATTATAGTATCTCCACAGGGAGAGTCACTGAGTCGGTCTGTTATTATAGTATCTCCACAGGGAGAGTCACTGGGTGGGTCTGTTATAATATTATCACCACAGGGAGAGTCACTGAGTGGATCTGTTATTATAGTATCTCCACAGGGAGAGTCACTGAGTGGGTCTGTTAATATAGTATCTCCACAGGGAGAGTCACTGAGTGGGTCTGTTAATATAGTATCTCCACAGGGAGAGTCACTGAGTGGGTCTGTTATTATAGTATCTTCACAGAGAGACTCACTGAGTGGGTCTGTTATTATAGTATCTCCACAGGGAAGGTCACTGAGTGGGTCTGTTATTATAGTATCTCCACAGGGAGAGTCACTGAGTGGGTCTGCTATTACAGAATCTCCACAGGGAGAGTCATTGAGTGGGTCTGTTATTATCGTATCTCCACAGGGAGAGTCACTGAGTGGGTCTGTTGTTATAGTATCTCCGCAGAGAAAGTAACTTATTGGGTCTGTTGTCATAGTATCTCCACAGGGAGAGTCACTGAGTGGGTCTGTTATTATAGTATCTCCACAGGTAGAGTCACTGAGTGGGTCTGTTATTGTAGTATCTCAACAGGGAGAGTCACTGAGTGGGTCTGTTATTATAGTATCTCCACAGAGAGAGTCATTGAGTGGATCTGTTATTATAGTATCTCCACAGGGAGAGTCACTGAGTGGGTCTGTTAATACAGTATCTCCACAGGGAGAGTCACTGAGTGGGTCTGTTATTCGAGTATCTCCACAGGGACAGTCACTGAGTGGCTCTGTCATTATAGTATCTCCATAGAAAGCATCACTGAGTGGGTCTGTTATTATAGGATCTCCACAGAGAAAGTAACTTATTGGGTCTGTTGTTATAGTATCTCCACAGGGAGAGTCACTGAGTGGGTCTGTTATTATAGTATCTCCACAGGGAGAGTCACTGTGTGGGCCTGTTATTACAGTATCTCCACGGGGAAAGTCACTGAGTGGGTCTGTTATTATAGTATCTCCACAGGGAGAGTCACTGAGTCGGTCTGTTATTATAGTATCTCCACAGGGAGAGTCACTGGGTGGGTCTGTTATAATATTATCACCACAGGGAGAGTCACTGAGTGGATCTGTTATTATAGTATCTCCACAGGGAGAGTCACTGAGTGGGTCTGTTAATATAGTATCTCCACAGGGAGAGTCACTGAGTGGGTCTGTTAATATAGTATCTCCACAGGGAGAGTCACTGAGTGGGTCTGTTATTATAGTATCTCCACAGGGACAGTCACTGAGTGGGTCTGTCATTATAGTATCTCCATAGAAAGCATCACTGAGTGGGTCTGTTATTATAGTATCTCCACAGAGAAAGTAACTTATTGGGTCTGTTGTTATAGTATCTCCACAGGGAGAGTCACTGAGTGGGTCTGTTATTATAGTATCTCCACAGGGAGAGTCACTGAGTGGGTCTGTTATTATAGTATCTCCACAGGGAGAGTCACTGAGTGGGCCTGTTCTTACAGTATCTCCACAGGGAAAGTCACTGAGTGGGTCTGTTATTATAGTATCTCCACAGGGAGTGTCACTGAGTGGGTCTATAATTATTTTATCTCCACAGGGAGAGTCACTGAGTGGGTCTGTTATTAGAGTAGCTCCACAGGGAGAGTCACTGAGTGGGTCTGTCATTATAGTATCTCCATCGGATGCATCACTGAGTGGGTCTGTTATTATAGTATCTCCACAGGGCGAGTCACTGAGTGGGCCTGTTATTACAGTATCTCCACAGGGAAAGTCACTGAGTGGGTCTGTTATTATAGTATCTCCACAGGGAGAGTCACTGAGTGGGTCTGTTATTATAGTATCTCCATAGGAAGCGTCACTGAGTGGGTCTGTTATTATAGTATCTCCACAGGGAAAGTCTCTGAGTGGGTCTGTTATTATAGTATCTCCACTGGCAGAGTCACTGAGTGGGTCTGTTATTACAGTATCTCCACAGGGAAAGTAACTGAGTGGTTCTGTTATTATAGTATCTCCACAGGGACAGTCACTGAGTGGGTCTGTCATTATAGTATCTCCATAGAAAGCATCACTGAGTGGGTCTGTTATTATAGTATCTCCACAGAGAAAGTAACTTATTGGGTCTGTTGTTATAGTATCTCCACAGGGAGAGTCACTGAGTGGGTCTGTTATTATAGTATCTCCACAGGGAGAGTCACTGAGTGGGTCTGTTATTATAGTATCTCCACAGGGAGAGTCACTGAGTGGGCCTGTTCTTACAGTATCTCCACAGGGAAAGTCACTGAGTGGGTCTGTTATTATAGTATCTCCACAGGGAGTGTCACTGAGTGGGTCTATAATTATTTTATCTCCACAGGGAGAGTCACTGAGTGGGTCTGTTATTAGAGTAGCTCCACAGGGAGAGTCACTGAGTGGGTCTGTCATTATAGTATCTCCATCGGATGCATCACTGAGTGGGTCTGTTATTATAGTATCTCCACAGGGCGAGTCACTGAGTGGGCCTGTTATTACAGTATCTCCACAGGGAAAGTCACTGAGTGGGTCTGTTATTATAGTATCTCCACAGGGAGAGTCACTGAGTGGGTCTGTTATTATAGTATCTCCATAGGAAGCGTCACTGAGTGGGTCTGTTATTATAGTATCTCCACAGGGAAAGTCTCTGAGTGGGTCTGTTATTATAGTATCTCCACTGGCAGAGTCACTGAGTGGGTCTGTTATTACAGTATCTCCACAGGGAAAGTAACTGAGTGGTTCTGTTATTATAGTATCTGCACAGGGAGAGTCACTGAGTGGGTCTGTTATTACAGTATCTCCACAGGGAGAGTCACTCAGTTTGACTGTTATTATTGTATCTCCACAGGGAGAGTCACTGAGTGTGTCTGTTATTACAGTATCTCCACAGGGAAAGTCTCTGAGTGGGTCTGTTATTGTAGTATCTCCACTGGCAGAGTCACTGAGTGGGTCTGTTATTATAGTATCTCGACAGAGAGAGTCACTGAGTGGATCTGTTATTATAGTATCTACACAGGGAGAGTCACTGAGTGGGTCTGTTATTATATTATCTCCATACAGAGAGTCATTGAGTGGAGCTGTTATTGTAGTATCTCCACAGGGAGAGTCACTGACTGGGTCTGTTATGATAGTATCTCCACAGAGAGAGTCATTGAGTGGATCTGTTATTATAGTATCTCCACAGGGAGAGTCACTGAACGGGTCTGTTATTATAGTATCTCCACAGGGAGAGTCACTGAGTGGGTCTATAATTATATTATCTCCGCAGGGAGAGTCACTGAGTGGGTCTGTTATTATAGTATCTCCACAGGGAGAGTCACTGAGTGGGTCTATAATTATATTATCTCCACAGGGACAGTCACTGAGTGGGTCTGTCATTATAGTATCTCCATAGGAAGCATCACTGAGTGGGTCTGTTATTATGGTATCTCCACAGAGAAAGTAACTTATTGGGTCTGTTGTTATAGTATCTCCACAGGGAGAGTCACTGAGTGGGTCTGTTATTATAGTATCTCCACAGGGAGAGTCACTGAGTGGGCCTGTTATTACAGTATCTCCACAGGGAAAGTCACTGAGTGGGTCTGTTATGATAGTATCTCCACAGGGAGAGTCACTGAGTGGGTCTGTTATTATAGTATCTTCACAGAGAGACTCACTGAGTGGGTCTGTTATTATAGTATCTACACAGGGAAGGTCACTGAGTGGGTCCGTTATTATAGTATCTCCACAGGGAGAGTCACTGAGTGGGTCTGCTATTATACAATCTCCACAGGGAGAGTCATTGAGTGGGTCTGTTATTATCGTATCTCCACAGGGAGAGTCACTGAGTGGGTCTGTTGTTATAGTATCTCCGCAGAGAAAGTAACTTATTGGGTCTGTTGTCATAGTATCTCCACAGGGAGAGTCACTGAGTGGGTCTGTTATGATAGTATCTCCACAGGTAGAGTCACTGAGTGGGTCTGTTATTGTAGTATCTCAACAGGGAGAGTCACTGAGTGGGTCTGTTATTATAGTATCTCCACAGAGAGAGTCATTGAGTGGATCTGTTATTATAGTATCTCCACAGGGAGAGTCACTGAGTGGGTCTGTTAATATAGTATCTCCACAGGGAGAGTCACTGAGTGGGTCTGTTATTAGAGTATCTCCACAGGGACAGTCACTGAGTGGCTCTGTCATTATAGTATCTCCATAGAAAGCATCACTGAGTGGGTCTGTTATTATAGGATCTCCACAGAGAAAGTAACTTATTGGGTCTGTTGTTATAGTATCTCCACAGGGAGAGTCACTGAGTGGGTCTGTTATTATAGTATCTCCACAGGGAGAGTCACTGTGTGGGCCTATTATTACAGTATCTCCACAGGGAAAGTCACTGAGTGGGTCTGTTATTATAGTATCTCCACAGGGAGAGTCACTGAGTCGGTCTGTTATTATAGTATCTCCACAGGGAGAGTCACTGGGTGGGTCTGTTATAATATTATCACCACAGGGAGAGTCACTGAGTGGATCTGTTATTATAGTATCTCCACAGGGAGAGTCACTGAGTGGGTCTGTTAATATAGTATCTCCACAGGGAGAGTCACTGAGTGGGTCTGTTAATATAGTATCTCCACAGGGAGAGTCACTGAGTGGGTCTGTTATTTTAGTATCTCCACAGGGACAGTCACTGAGTGGGTCTGTCATTATAGTATCTCCATAGAAAGCATCACTGAGTGGGTCTGTTATTATAGTATCTCCACAGAGAAAGTAACTTATTGGGTCTGTTGTTATAGTATCTCCACAGGGAGAGTCACTGAGTGGGTCTGTTATTATAGTATCTCCACAGGGAGAGTCACTGAGTGGGTCTGTTATTATAGTATCTCCACAGGGAGAGTCACTGAGTGGCTCTGTTATTATAGTATCTCCACAGGGAGAGTCACTGGGTGGTTCTGTTATAATATTATCACCACAGGGAGAGTCACTGAGTGGATCTGTTATTATAGTATCTCCACAGGGAGAGTCACTGAGTGGGTCTGTTAATATAGTATCTCCACAGGGAGAGTCACTGAGTGGGTCTGTTAATATAGTATCTCCACAGGGAGAGTCACTGAGTGGGCCTGTTATTACAGTATCTCCACAGGGAAAGTCACTGAGTGGGTCTGTTATTATAGTATCTCCACACGGAGAGTCACTGAGTGGGTCTGTTATTATAGTATCTCCACAGGGAAAGTCACTGAGTGGGTCTGTTATTCTCGTATCTCCACAGGGAGAGTCACTGAGTGGGTCTGTTATTATAGTATCTCCATAGGAAGCGTTACTGAGTGGGACTGTTATTATAGTATCTCCACAGGGAGAGTCACATAGTGGGTCTGTTATTATAGTATCTCCACAGGGAGAGTCACTGAGTGGGTCTGTTTTTAGAGCATCTCCACAGGGAAAGTCACTGAGTGGGTCTGTTATTATAGTATCTCCACAGGGAGAGTCACTGAGTGGGTCTGTTATTACAGTATCTCCAGAGGGAGAGTCACTCAGTTTGTCTGTTTTTTTGTATCTCCACATGGAGAGTCACTGAGTGGGTCTGTTATAATATTATCACCACAGGGAGAGTCACTGAGTGGATCTGTTATTATAGTATCTCCACAGGGAGAGTCACTGAGTGGGTCTGTTAATATAGTATCTCCACAGGGAGAGTCACTGAGTGGGTCTGTTAATATAGTATCTCCACAGGGAGAGTCACTGAGTGGGTCTGTTATTATAGTATCTCCACAGGGACAGTCACTGAGTGGGTCTGTCATTATAGTATCTCCATAGAAAGCATCACTGAGTGGGTCTGTTATTATAGTATCTCCACAGAGAAAGTAACTTATTGGGTCTGTTGTTATAGTATCTCCACAGGGAGAGTCACTGAGTGGGTCTGTTATTATAGTATCTCCACAGGGAGAGTCACTGAGTGGGTCTGTTATTATAGTATCTCCACAGGGAGAGTCACTGAGTGGGCCTGTTCTTACAGTATCTCCACAGGGAAAGTCACTGAGTGGGTCTGTTATTATAGTATCTCCACAGGGAGTGTCACTGAGTGGGTCTATAATTATTTTATCTCCACAGGGAGAGTCACTGAGTGGGTCTGTTATTAGAGTAGCTCCACAGGGAGAGTCACTGAGTGGGTCTGTCATTATAGTATCTCCATCGGATGCATCACTGAGTGGGTCTGTTATTATAGTATCTCCACAGGGCGAGTCACTGAGTGGGCCTGTTATTACAGTATCTCCACAGGGAAAGTCACTGAGTGGGTCTGTTATTATAGTATCTCCACAGGGAGAGTCACTGAGTGGGTCTGTTATTATAGTATCTCCATAGGAAGCGTCACTGAGTGGGTCTGTTATTATAGTATCTCCACAGGGAAAGTCTCTGAGTGGGTCTGTTATTATAGTATCTCCACTGGCAGAGTCACTGAGTGGGTCTGTTATTACAGTATCTCCACAGGGAAAGTAACTGATTGGTTCTGTTATTATAGTATCTGCACAGGGAGAGTCACTGAGTGGGTCTGTTATTACAGTATCTCCACAGGGAGAGTCACTCAGTTTGACTGTTATTATTGTATCTCCACAGGGAGAGTCACTGAGTGTGTCTGTTATTACAGTATATCCACAGGGAAAGTCTCTGAGTGGGTCTGTTATTGTAGTATCTCCACTGGCAGAGTCACTGAGTGGGTCTGTTATTATAGTATCTCGACAGAGAGAGTCACTGAGTGGATCTGTTATTATAGTATCTACACAGGGAGAGTCACTGAGTGGGTCTGTTATTATATTATCTCCATACAGAGAGTCATTGAGTGGAGCTGTTATTGTAGTATCTCCACAGGGAGAGTCACTGACTGGGTCTGTTATGATAGTATCTCCACAGAGAGAGTCATTGAGTGGATCTGTTATTATAGTATCTCCACAGGGAGAGTCACTGAACGGGTCTGTTATTATAGTATCTCCACAGGGAGAGTCACTGAGTGGGTCTATAATTATATTATCTCCGCAGGGAGAGTCACTGAGTGGGTCTGTTATTAGAGTATCTCCACAGGGACAGTCACTGAGTGGGTCTGTCATTATAGTATCTCCATAGGAAGCATCACTGAGTGGGTCTGTTATTATGGTATCTCCACAGAGAAAGTAACTTATTGGGTCTGTTGTTATAGTATCTCCACAGGGAGAGTCACTGAGTGGGTCTGTTATTATAGTATCTCCAAAGGGAGAGACACTGAGTGGGCCTGTTATTACAGTATCTCCACAGGGAGAGTCACTGAGTGGGTCTGTTATTATAGTATCTTCACAGAGAGACTCACTGAGTGGGTCTGTTATTATAGTATCTACACAGGGAAGGTCACTGAGTGGGTCCGTTATTATAGTATCTCCACAGGGAGAGTCACTGAGTGGGTCTGCTATTATAGAATCTCCACAGGGAGAGTCATTGAGTGGGTCTGTTATTATCGTATCTCCACAGGGAGAGTCACTGAGTGGGTCTGTTGTTATAGTATCTCCGCAGAGAAAGTAACTTATTGGGTCTGTTGTCATAGTATCTCCACAGGGAGAGTCACTGAGTGGGTCTGTTATTATAGTATCTCCACAGGTAGAGTCACTGAGTGGGTCTGTTATTGTAGTATCTCAACAGGGAGAGTCACTGAGTGGGTCTGTTATTATAGTATCTCCACAGAGAGAGTCATTGAGTGGATCTGTTATTATAGTATCTCCACAGGGAGAGTCACTGAGTGGGTCTGTTAATATAGTATCTCCACAGGGAGAGTCACTGAGTGGGTCTGTTATTAGAGTATCTCCACAGGGACAGTCACTGAGTGGCTCTGTCATTATAGTATCTCCATAGAAAGCATCACTGAGTGGGTCTGTTATTATAGGATCTCCACAGAGAAAGTAACTTATTGGGTCTGTTGTTATAGTATCTCCACAGGGAGAGTCACTGACTGGGTCTGTTATTATAGTATCTCCACAGGGAGAGTCACTGTGTGGGCCTGTTATTACAGTATCTCCACAGGGAAAGTCACCGAGTGGGTCTGTTATTATAGTATCTCCACAGGGAGAGTCACTGAGTCGGTCTGTTATTATAGTATCTCCACAGGGAGAGTCACTGGGTGGGTCTGTTATAATATTATCACCACAGGGAGAGTCACTGAGTGGATCTGTTATTATAGTATCTCCACAGGGAGAGTCACTGAGTGGGTCTGTTAATATAGTATCTCCACAGGGAGAGTCACTGAGTGGGTCTGTTAATATAGTATCTCCACAGGGAGAGTCACTGAGTGGGTCTGTTATTTTAGTATCTCCACAGGGACAGTCACTGAGTGGGTCTGTCATTATAGTATCTCCATAGAAAGCATCACTGAGTGGGTCTGTTATTATAGTATCTCCACAGAGAAAGTAACTTATTGGGTCTGTTGTTATAGTATCTCCACAGGGAGAGTCACTGAGTGGGTCTGTTATTATAGTATCTCCACAGGGAGAGTCATTGAGTGGGTCTGTTATTATAGTATCTCCACAGGGAGAGTCACTGAGTGGCTCTGTTATTATAGTATCTCCACAGGGAGAGTCACTGGGTGGTTCTGTTATAATATTATCACCACAGGGAGAGTCGCTGAGTGGATCTGTTATTATAGTATCTCCACAGGGAGAGTCACTGAGTG
Organism: Heterodontus francisci; assembly: GCF_036365525.1. Lineage (NCBI taxonomy): Eukaryota > Metazoa > Chordata > Chondrichthyes > Heterodontiformes > Heterodontidae > Heterodontus > Heterodontus francisci. Next base: position 9,940,117 of record NC_090391.1, read on the forward strand.
GGTCTGTTAATATAGTATCTCCACAGGGAGAGTCACTGAGTGGGTCTGTTAATATAGTATCTCCACAGGGAGAGTCACTGAGTGGGCCTGTTATTACAGTATCTCCACAGGGAAAGTCACTGAGTGGGTCTGTTATTATAGTATCTCCACACGGAGAGTCACTGAGTGGGTCTGTTATTATAGTATCTCCACAGGGAAAGTCACTGAGTGGGTCTGTTATTATCGTATCTCCACAGGGAGAGTCACTGAGTGGGTCTGTTATTATAGTATCTCCATAGGAAGCGTTACTGAGTGGGACTGTTATTATAGTATCTCCACAGGGAGAGTCACATAGTGGGTCTGTTATTATAGTATCTCCACAGGGAGAGTCACTGAGTGGGTCTGTTTTTAGAGCATCTCCACAGGGAAAGTCACTGAGTGGGTCTGTTATTATAGTATCTCCACAGGGAGAGTCACTGCGTGGGTCTGTTATTACAGTATCTCCAGAGGGAGAGTCACTCAGTTTGTCTGTTCTTTTGTATCTCCACATGGAGAGTCACTGAGTGGGTCTATTATTATAGTATCTCCACAGGTAGAGTCACTGAGTGGGTCTGTTATTGTAGTATCTCAACAGGAAGAGTCACTGAGTGGGACTGTTATTATATTATCACCACAGGGAGAGTCACTGAGTGGATCTGTTATTATAGTATCTCCACAGGGAGAGTCACTGAGTGGGTCTGTTATGATAGTATCTCCACAGGGAGAGTCACTGAGTGGGTCTGTTATGATAGTATCTGTACAGGGAGAGTCACTGAGTGGGTCTGTTATGAGAGTATCTCCACAGGGAGAGTCACTGAGTGGGTCTGTTATTATAGTATCTCCACAGGGAGAGTCACTGAGTGGGTCTGTTAATATAGTATCTCCACAGGGAGAGTCACTGAGTGGGTCTGTTAATATAGTATCTCCACAGGGAGAGTCACTGAGTGGGTCTGTTATTATAGTATCTCCACAGGGACAGTCACTGAGTGGGTCTGTCATTATAGTATCTCCATAGAAAGCATCACTGAGTGGGTCTGTTATTATAGTATCTCCACAGAGAAAGTAACTTATTGGGTCTGTTGTTATAGTATCTCCACAGGGAGAGTCACTGAGTGGGTCTGTTATTATAGTATCTCCACAGGGAGAGTCACTGAGTGGGACTGTTATTATAGTATCTCCACAGGGAGAGTCACTGAGTGGCTCTGTTATTATAGTATCTCCACAGGGAGAGTCACTGGGTGGTTCTGTTATAATATTATCACCACAGGGAGAGTCACTGAGTGGATCTGTTATTATAGTATCTCCACAGGGAGAGTCACTGAGTGGGTCTGTTAATATAGTATCTCCACAGGGAGAGTCACTGAGTGGGTCTGTTAATATAGTATCTCCACAGGGAGAGTCACTGAGTGGGCCTGTTATTACAGTATCTCCACAGGGAAAGTCACTGAGTGGGTCTGTTATTATAGTATCTCCACACGGAGAGTCACTGAGTGGGTCTGTTATTATAGTATCTCCACAGGGAAAGTCACTGAGTGGGTCTGTTATTATCGTATCTCCACAGGGAGAGTCACTGAGTGGGTCTGTTATTATAGTATCTCCATAGGAAGCGTTACTGAGTGGGTCTGTTATTATAGTATCTCCACAGGGAGAGTCACATAGTGGGTCTGTTACTATAGTATCTCCACAGGGAGAGTCACTGAGTGGGTCTGTTTTTAGAGCATCTCCACAGGGAAAGTCACTGAGTGGGTCTGTTATTATAGTATCTCCACAGGGAGAGTCACTGAGTGGGTCTGTTATTATAGTATCTCCACAGGTAGAGTCACTGAGTGGGTCTGTTATTGTAGTATCTCAACAGGAAGAGTCACTGAGTGGGACTGTTATTATATTATCACCACAGGGAGAGTCACTGAGTGGATCTGTTATTATAGTATCTCCACAGGGAGAGTCACTGAGTGGGTCTGTTATGATAGTATCTCCACAGGGAGAGTCACTGAGTGGGTCTGTTATGATAGTATCTGTACAGGGAGAGTCACTGAGTGGGTCTGTTATGAGAGTATCTCCACAGGGAGAGTCACTGAGTGGGTCTGTTATTATAGTATCTCCACAGGGAGAGTCACTGAGTGGATCTGTTATTATAGTATCTACACAGGGAGAATCACTGAGTGGGTCTGTTATTATAGTATCTCCACACGGAGAGTCACTGAGTGGGTCTGTTATTATAGTATCTCCACAGGGAGAGTCACTGAGTGGGTCTGTTATTATAGTATCTCCACAGTGAGAGTCACTGAGTGGGCCTGTTATTACAGTATCTCCACAGGGAAAGTCACTGAGTGGGTCTGTTATTATAGTATATCCACAGGGAGAGTCACTGAGTGGGTCTGTTATTATAGTATCTCCACAGGGAGAGTCACAGAGTGGGTCTGTTATTATAGTATCTCCACAGGGAGAGTCACTGAGTGGGTCTGTTATTATAGTATCTCCATAGGAAGCGTCACTGAGTGGGTCTGTTATTATAGTATCTCCACAGGGAGAGTCACTGAGTAGGTCTGTTATTATAGTATCTGCACAGGAAGAGTCACTGAGTGGGTCTGTTATTACAGTATCTCCACAGGGAAAGTAACTGAGTGGTTCTGTTATTATAGTATCTGCACAGGGAGAGTCACTGAGTGGGTCTGTTATTACAGTATCTCCACTGGGAGAGTCACTCAGTTCGACTGTTATTATTGTATCTCCACAGGGAGAGTCACTGAGTGCGTCTGTTATTACAGTATCTCCAATGGGAAAGTCTCTGAGTGGGTCTGTTATTATAGTATCTCCACTGGCAGAATCACTGAGTGTGTCTGTTATTATAGTATCTCCACAGAGAGAGTCACTGAGTGGAACTGTTATTATAGTATCTCCACAGGGAGAGTCACTGAGTGGGTCTGTTATTATATTATCTCCACATAGAGAGTCATTGAGTGGAGCTGTTATTATAGTATCTCCACAGGGAGAGTCACTGACTGGGTCTGTTATGATAGTATCTCCACAGAGAGAGTCACTGATTGGGTCTGTTATTATAGTATCTCCACAGGGAGAGTCACTGAGTGGGTCTATAATTATAGTATCTCCACAGGGAGAGTCACTGAGTGGGTCTGTTATTATAGTATCTCCACAGGGACAGTCACTGAGTGGGTCTGTCATTATATTATCTCCATAGGAAGCATCACTGAGTGGGTCTGTTATTATAGTATATCCACAGAGAAAGTAACCTATTGGGTCTGTTGTTATAGTATCTCCACTGGGAGAGTCACTGAGTGGGTCTGTTATTATAGTATCTCTACGGGGAGAGTCACTGAGTGGGCCTGTTATTACAGTATCTCCACAGGGAAAGTCACTGAGTGGGTCTGTTATTATAGTATCTCCACAGGGAGAGTGACTGAGTGGGTCTGTTATTATAGTATCTCCACAGGGAGAGTCACTGAGTGGGTCTGTTATTATAGTATCTCCACAGGGACAGTCACTGAGTGGGTCTGTCATTATAGTATCTCCATAGAAAGCATCACTGAGTGGGTCTGTTATTATAGTATCTCCACTGAGAAAGTAACTTATTGGGTCTGTTGTTATAGTATCTCCACAGGGAGAGTCACTGAGTGGGTCTGTTATTATAGTATCTCCACAGGGAGAGTCACTGAGTGGGTCTGTTATTATAGTATCTCCACAGGGAGAGTCACTGAGTGGCTCTGTTATTATAGTATCTCCACAGGGAGAGTCACTGGGTGGTTCTGTTATAATATTATCACCACAGGGAGAGTCACTGAGTGGATCTGTTATTATAGTATCTCCACAGGGAGAGTCACTGAGTGGGTCTGTTAATATAGTATCTCCACAGGGAGAGTCACTGAGTGGGTCTGTTAATATAGTATCTCCACAGGGAGAGTCACTGAGTGGGCCTGTTATTACAGTATCTCCACAGGGAAAGTCACTGAGTGGGTCTGTTATTATAGTATCTCCACACGGAGAGTCACTGAGTGGGTCTGTTATTATAGTATCTCCACAGGGAAAGTCACTGAGTGGGTCTGTTATTATCGTATCTCCACAGGGAGAGTCACTGAGTGGGTCTGTTATTATAGTATCTCCATAGGAAGCGTTACTGAGTGGGTCTGTTATTATAGTATCGCCACAGGGAGAGTCACATAGTGGGTCTGTTATTATAGTATCTCCACAGGGAGAGTCACTGAGTGGGTGTGTTTTTAGAGCATCTCCACAGGGAAAGTCACTGAGTGGGTCTGTTATTATAGTATCTCCACAGGGAGAGTCACTGAGTGGGTCTGTTATTACAGTATCTCCAGAGGGAGAGTCACTCAGTTTGTCTGTTTCTTTGTATCTCCACATGGAGAGTCACTGAGTGGGTCTGTTATTATAGTATCTCCACAGGTAGAGTCACTGAGTGGGTCTGTTATTGTAGTATCTCAACAGGAAGAGTCACTGAGTGGGACTGTTATTATATTATCACCACAGGGAGAGTCACTGAGTGGATCTGTTATTATAGTATCTCCACAGGGAGAGTCACTGAGTGGGTCTGTTATGATAGTATCTCCACAGGGAGAGTCACTGAGTGGGTCTGTTATGATAGTATCTGTACAGGGAGAGTCACTGAGTGGGTCTGTTATGAGAGTATCTCCACAGGGAGAGTCACTGAGTGGGTCTGTTATTATAGTATCTCCACAGGGAGAGTCACTGAGTGGGTCTGTTATTATAGTATCTCCACAGGGAGAGTCACTGAGTGGGTCTGTTAATATAGTATCTCCACAGGGAGAGTCACTGAGTGGGTCTGTTAATATAGTATCTCCACAGGGAGAGTCACTGAGTGGGTCTGTTATTATAGTATCTCCACAGGGACAGTCACTGAGTGGGTCTGTCATTATAGTATCTCCATAGAAAGCATCACTGAGTGGGTCTGTTATTATAGTATCTCCACAGAGAAAGTAACTTATTGGGTCTGTTGTTATAGTATCTCCACAGGGAGAGTCACTGAGTGGGTCTGTTATTATAGTATCTCCACAGGGAGAGTCACTGAGTGGGTCTGTTATTATAGTATCTCCACAGGGAGAGTCACTGAGTGGCTCTGTTGTTATAGTATCTCCACAGGGAGAGTCACTGGGTGGTTCTGTTATAATATTATCACCACAGGGAGAGTCACTGAGTGGATCTGTTATTATAGTATCTCCACAGGGAGAGTCACTGAGTGGGTCTGTTAATATAGTATCTCCACAGGGAGAGTCACTGAGTGGGTCTGTTAATATAGTATCTCCACAGGGAGAGTCACTGAGTGGGCCTGTTATTACAGTATCTCCACAGGGAAAGTCACTGAGTGGGTCTGTTATTATAGTATCTCCACACGGAGAGTCACTGAGTGGGTCTGTTATTATAGTATCTCCACAGGGAAAGTCACTGAGTGGGTCTGTTATTATCGTATCTCCACAGGGAGAGTCACTGAGTGGGTCTGTTATTATAGTATCTCCATAGTAAGCGTTACTGAGTGGGTCTGTTATTATAGTATCTCCACAGGGAGAGTCACATAGTGGGTCTGTTATTATAGTATCTCCACAGGGAGAGTCACTGAGTGGGTCTGTTTTTAGAGCATCTCCACAGGGAAAGTCACTGAGTGGGTCTGTTATTATAGTATCTCCACAGGGAGAGTCACTGAGTGGGTCTGTTATGATAGTATCTCCACAGGGAGAGTCACTGAGTGGGTCTGTTATGATAGTATCTGTACAGGGAGAGTCACTGAGTGGGTCTGTTATGAGAGAATATCCACAGGGAGAGTCACTGAGTGGGTCTGTTATTATAGTATCTCCACAGGGAGAGTCACTGAGTGGGTCTGTTATTATAGTATCTCCACAGGGAGAGTCACTGAGTGGGTCTGTTAATATAGTATCTCCACAGGGAGAGTCACTGAGTGGGTCTGTTAATATAGTATCTCCACAGGGAGAGTTACTGAGTGGGTCTGTTATTATAGTATCTCCACAGGGACAGTCACTGAGTGGGTCTGTCATTATAGTATCTCCATAGAAAGCATCACTGAGTGGGTCTGTTATTATAGTATCTCCACTGAGAAAGTAACTTATTGGGTCTGTTGTTATAGTATCTCCACAGGGAGAGTCACTGAGTGGGTCTGTTATGATAGTATCTGTACAGGGAGAGTCACTGAGTGGGTCTGTTATTATAGTATCTCTACGGGGAGAGTCACTGAGTGGGCCTGTTATTACAGTATCTCCACAGGGAAAGTCTCTGAGTGGGTCTGTTATTATAGTATCTCCACAGGGAGAGTGACTGAGTGGGTCTGTTATTATAGTATCTCCACAGGGAGAGTCACTGAGTGGGTCTGTTATTATAGTATCTCCACAGGGACAGTCACTGAGTGGGTCTGTCATTATAGTATCTCCATAGAAAGCATCACTGAGTGGGTCTGTTATTATAGTATCTCCACAGAGAAAGTAACTTATTGGGTCTGTTGTTATAGTATCTCCACAGGGAGAGTCACTGAGTGGGTCTGTTATTATAGTATCTCCACAGGGAGAGTCACTGAGTGGGTCTGTTATTATAGTATCTCCACAGGGAGAGTCACTGAGTGGCTCTGTTATTATAGTATCTCCACAGGGAGAGTCACTGGGTGGTTCTGTTATAATATTATCACCACAGGGAGAGTCACTGAGTGGATCTGTTATTATAGTATCACCACAGGGAGAGTCACTGAGTGGGTCTGCTAATATAGTATCTCCACAGGGAGAGTCACTGAGTGGGTCTGTTAATATAGTATCTCCACAGGGAGAGTCACTGAGTGGGCCTGTTATTACAGTATCTCCACAGGGAAAGTCACTGAGTGGGTCTGTTATTATAGTATCTCCACACGGAGAGTCACTGAGTGGGTCTGTTATTATAGTATCTCCACAGGGAAAGTCACTGAGTGGGTCTGTTATTATCGTATCTCCACAGGGAGAGTCACTGAGTGGGTCTGTTATTATAGTATCTCCATAGGAAGCGTTACTGAGTGGGTCTGTTATTATAGTATCTCCACAGGGAGAGTCACATAGTGGGTCTGTTATTATAGTATCTCCACAGGGAGAGTCACTGAGTGGGTCTGTTTTTAGAGCATCTCCACAGGGAAAGTCACTGAGTGGGTCTGTTATTATAGTATCTCCACAGGGAGAGTCACTGAGTGGGTCTGTTATTACAGTATCTCCAGAGGGAGAGTCACTCAGTTTGTCTGTTTTTTTGTATCTCCACATGGAGAGTCACTGAGTGGGTCTGTTATTATAGTATCTCCACAGGTAGAGTCACTGAGTGGGTCTGTTATTGTAGTATCTCAACAGGAAGAGTCACTGAGTGGGACTGTTATTATATTATCACCACAGGGAGAGTCACTGAGTGGATCTGTTATTATAGTATCTCCACAGGGAGAGTCACTGAGTGGGTCTGTTATGATAGTATCTCCACAGGGAGAGTCACTGAGTGGGTCTGTTATGATAGTATCTGTACAGGGAGAGTCACTGAGTGGGTCTGTTATGAGAGTATCTCCACAGGGAGAGTCACTGAGTGGGTCTGTTATTATAGTATCTCCACAGGGAGAGTCACTGAGTGGGTCTGTTATGAAAGTATCTCCACAGGGAGAGTCACTGAGTGGGTCTGTTAATATAGTATCTCCACAGGGAGAGTCACTGAGTGGGTCTGTTAATATAGTATCTCCACAGGGAGAGTCACTGAGTGGGTCTGTTATTATAGTATCTCCACAGGGACAGTCACTGAGTGGGTCTGTCATTATAGTATCTCCATAGAAAGCATCACTGAGTGGGTCTGTTATTATAGTATCTCCACAGAGAAAGTAACTTATTGGGTCTGTTGTTATAGTATCTCCACAGGGAGAGTCACTGAGTGGGTCTGTTATTATAGTATCTCCACAGGGAGAGTCACTGAGTGGGTCTGTTATTATAGTATCTCCACAGGGAGAGTCACTGAGTGGCTCTGTTATTATAGTATCTCCACAGGGAGAGTCACTGGGTGGTTCTGTTATAATATTATCACCACAGGGAGAGTCACTGAGTGGATCTGTTATTATAGTATCTCCACAGGGAGAGTCACTGAGTGGGTCTGTTAATATAGTATCTCCACAGGGAGAGTCACTGAGTGGGTCTGTTAATATAGTATCTCCACAGGGAGAGTCACTGAGTGGGCCTGTTATTACAGTATCTCCACAGGGAAAGTCACTGAGTGGGTCTGTTATTATAGTATCTCCACACGGAGAGTCACTGAGTGGGTCTGTTATTATAGTATCTCCACAGGGAAAGTCACTGAGTGGGTCTGTTATTATCGTATCTCCACAGGGAGAGTCACTGAGTGGGTCTGTTATTATAGTATCTCCATAGTAAGCGTTACTGAGTGGGTCTGTTATTATAGTATCTCCACAGGGAGAGTCACATAGTGGGTCTGTTATTATAGTATCTCCACAGGGAGAGTCACTGAGTGGGTCTGTTTTTAGAGCATCTCCACAGGGAAAGTCACTGAGTGGGTCTGTTATTATAGTATCTCCACAGGGAGAGTCACTGAGTGGGTCTGTTATGATAGTATCTCCACAGGGAGAGTCACTGAGTGGGTCTGTTATGATAGTATCTGTACAGGGAGAGTCACTGAGTGGGTCTGTTATGAGAGTATCTCCACAGGGAGAGTCACTGAGTGGGTCTGTTATTATAGTATCTCCACTGGGTGAGTCACTGAGTGGGTCTGTTATTATAGTATCTCCACACGGAGAGTCACTGAGTGGGTCTGTTAATATAGTATCTCCACAGGGAGAGTCACTGAGTGGGTCTGTTAATATAGTATCTCCACAGGGAGAGTCACTGAGTGGGTCTGTTATTATAGTATCTCCACAGGGACAGTCACTGAGTGGGTTTGTCATTATAGTATCTCCATAGAAAGCATCACTGAGTGGGTCTGTTAATATAGTATCTCCACAGGGAGAGTCACTGAGTGGGTCTGTTTTTAGAGCATCTCCACAGGGAAAGTCACTGAGTGGGTCTGTTATTATAGTATCTCCACAGGGAGAGTCACTGAGTGGGTCTGTTATTACAGTATCTCCAGAGGGAGAGTCACTCAGTTTGTCTGTTTTTTTGTATCTCCACATGGAGAGTCACTGAGTGGGTCTGTTATTATAGTATCTCCACAGGTAGAGTCACTGAGTGGGTCTGTTATTGTAGTATCTCAACAGGAAGAGTCACTGAGTGGGACTGTTATTATATTATCACCACAGGGAGAGTCACTGAGTGGATCTGTTATTATAGTATCTCCACAGGGAGAGTCACTGAGTGGGTCTGTTATGATAGTATCTCCACAGGGAGAGTCACTGAGTGGGTCTGTTATGATAGTATCTGTACAGGGAGAGTCACTGAGTGGGTCTGTTATGAGAGTATCTCCACAGGGAGAGTCACTGAGTGGGTCTGTTATTATAGTATCTCCACAGGGAGAGTCACTGAGTGGGTCTGTTATTATAGTATCTCCACAGGCAGAGTCACTGAGTGGGTCTGTTATTATAGTATCTCCACAGGGAGAGTCACTGAGTGGCTCTGTTACTATAGTATCTCCACAGGTAGAGTCACTGAGTGGGTCTGTTATTGTAGTATCTCCACCGGGAGAGTCACTGAGTGGGTCTGTTATGATAGTATCTCCACACAGAGAGTCACTGAGTGGATCTGTTATTATAGTATCTACACAGGGAGAATCACTGAGTGGGTCTGTTATTATAGTATCTCCACACGGAGAGTCACTGAGTGGGTCTGTTATTATAGTATCTCCACAGGGAGAGTCACTGAGTGGGTCTGTTATTATAGTATCTCCACAGGGAGAGTCACTGAGTGGGCCTGTTATTACAGTATCTCCACAGGGAAAGTCACTGAGTGGGTCTGTTATTATAGTATATCCACAGGCAGAGTCACTGAGTGGGTCTGTTATTATAGTATCTCCACAGGGAGAGTCACAGAGTGGGTCTGTTATGATAGTATCTCCACAGGGAGAGTCACTGAGTGGGTCTGTTATTATAGTATCTCCATAGGAAGCGTCACTGAGTGGGTCTGTTATTATAGTATCTCCACAGGGAGAGTCACTGAGTGGGTCTGTTATTATAGTATCTGCACAGGAAGAGTCACTGAGTGGGTCTGTTATTACAGTATCTCCACAGGGAAAGTAACTGAGTGGTTCTGTTATTATAGTATCTGCACAGGGAGAGTCACTGAGTGGGTCTGTTATTATAGTATCTCCACAGGGACAGTCACTGAGTGGGTCTGTCATTATAGTATTTCCATAGAAAGCATCACTGAGTGGGTCTGTTATTATAGTATCTCCACTGAGAAAGTAACTTATTGGGTCTGTTGTTATAGTATCTCCACAGGGAGAGTCACTGAGTGGGTCTGTTATGATAGTATCTGTACAGGGAGAGTCACTGAGTGGGTCTGTTATTATAGTATCTCTACGGGGAGAGTCACTGAGTGGGCCTGTTATTACAGTATCTCCACAGGGAAAGTCACTGAGTGGGTCTGTTATTATAGTATCTCCACAGGGAGAGTGACTGAGTGGGTCTGTTATTATAGTATCTCCACAGGGAGAGTCACTGAGTGGGTCTGTTATTATAGTATCTCCACAGGGACAGTCACTGAGTGGGTCTGTCATTATAGTATCTCCATAGAAAGCATCACTGAGTGGGTCTGTTATTATAGTATCTCCACAGAGAAAGTAACTTATTGGGTCTGTTGTTATAGTATCTCCACAGGGAGAGTCACTGAGTGGGTCTGTTATTATAGTATCTCCACAGGGAGAGTCACTGAGTGGGTCTGTTATTATAGTATCTCCACAGGGAGAGTCACTGAGTGGCTCTGTTATTATAGTATCTCCACAGGGAGAGTCACTGGGTGGTTCTGTTATAATATTATCACCACAGGGAGAGTCACTGAGTGGATCTGTTATTATAGTATCACCACAGGGAGAGTCACTGAGTGGGTCTGCTAATATAGTATCTCCACAGGGAGAGTCACTGAGTGGGTCTGTTAATATAGTATCTCCACAGGGAGAGTCACTGAGTGGGCCTGTTATTACAGTATCTCCACAGGGAAAGTCACTGAGTGGGTCTGTTATTATAGTATCTCCACACGGAGAGTCACTGAGTGGGTCTGTTATTATAGTATCTCCACAGGGAAAGTCACTGAGTGGGTCTGTTATTATCGTATCTCCACAGGGAGAGTCACTGAGTGGGTCTGTTATTATAGTATCTCCATAGGAAGCGTTACTGAGTGGGTCTGTTATTATAGTATCTCCACAGGGAGAGTCACATAGTGGGTCTGTTATTATAGTATCTCCACAGGGAGAGTCACTGAGTGGGTCTGTTTTTAGAGCATCTCCACAGGGAAAGTCACTGAGTGGGTCTGTTATTATAGTATCTCCACAGGGAGAGTCACTGAGTGGGTCTGTTATTACAGTATCTCCAGAGGGAGAGTCACTCAGTTTGTCTGTTTTTTTGTATCTCCACATGGAGAGTCACTGAGTGGGTCTGTTATTATAGTATCTCCACAGGTAGAGTCACTGAGTGGGTCTGTTATTGTAGTATCTCAACAGGAAGAGTCACTGAGTGGGACTGTTATTATATTATCACCACAGGGAGAGTCACTGAGTGGATCTGTTATTATAGTATCTCCACAGGGAGAGTCACTGAGTGGGTCTGTTATGATAGTATCTCCACAGGGAGAGTCACTGAGTGGGTCTGTTATGATAGTATCTGTACAGGGAGAGTCACTGAGTGGGTCTGTTATGAGAGTATCTCCACAGGGAGAGTCACTGAGTGGGTCTGTTATTATAGTATCTCCACAGGGAGAGTCACTGAGTGGGTCTGTTATGAAAGTATCTCCACAGGGAGAGTCACTGAGTGGGTCTGTTAATATAGTATCTCCACAGGGAGAGTCACTGAGTGGGTCTGTTAATATAGTATCTCCACAGGGAGAGTCACTGAGTGGGTCTGTTATTATAGTATCTCCACAGGGACAGTCACTGAGTGGGTCTGTCATTATAGTATCTCCATAGAAAGCATCACTGAGTGGGTCTGTTATTATAGTATCTCCACAGAGAAAGTAACTTATTGGGTCTGTTGTTATAGTATCTCCACAGGGAGAGTCACTGAGTGGGTCTGTTATTATAGTATCTCCACAGGGAGAGTCACTGAGTGGGTCTGTTATTATAGTATCTCCACAGGGAGAGTCACTGAGTGGCTCTGTTATTATAGTATCTCCACAGGGAGAGTCACTGGGTGGTTCTGTTATAATATTATCACCACAGGGAGAGTCACTGAGTGGATCTGTTATTATAGTATCTCCACAGGGAGAGTCACTGAGTGGGTCTGTTAATATAGTATCTCCACAGGGAGAGTCACTGAGTGGGTCTGTTAATATAGTATCTCCACAGGGAGAGTCACTGAGTGGGCCTGTTATTACAGTATCTCCACAGGGAAAGTCACTGAGTGGGTCTGTTATTATAGTATCTCCACACGGAGAGTCACTGAGTGGGTCTGTTATTATAGTATCTCCACAGGGAAAGTCACTGAGTGGGTCTGTTATTATCGTATCTCCACAGGGAGAGTCACTGAGTGGGTCTGTTATTATAGTATCTCCATAGTAAGCGTTACTGAGTGGGTCTGTTATTATAGTATCTCCACAGGGAGAGTCACATAGTGGGTCTGTTATTATAGTATCTCCACAGGGAGAGTCACTGAGTGGGTCTGTTTTTAGAGCATCTCCACAGGGAAAGTCACTGAGTGGGTCTGTTATTATAGTATCTCCACAGGGAGAGTCACTGAGTGGGTCTGTTATGATAGTATCTCCACAGGGAGAGTCACTGAGTGGGTCTGTTATGATAGTATCTGTACAGGGAGAGTCACTGAGTGGGTCTGTTATGAGAGTATCTCCACAGGGAGAGTCACTGAGTGGGTCTGTTATTATAGTATCTCCACTGGGTGAGTCACTGAGTGGGTCTGTTATTATAGTATCTCCACACGGAGAGTCACTGAGTGGGTCTGTTAATATAGTATCTCCACAGGGAGAGTCACTGAGTGGGTCTGTTAATATAGTATCTCCACAGGGAGAGTCACTGAGTGGGTCTGTTATTATAGTATCTCCACAGGGACAGTCACTGAGTGGGTTTGTCATTATAGTATCTCCATAGAAAGCATCACTGAGTGGGTCTGTTAATATAGTATCTCCACAGGGAGAGTCACTGAGTGGGTCTGTTTTTAGAGCATCTCCACAGGGAAAGTCACTGAGTGGGTCTGTTATTATAGTATCTCCACAGGGAGAGTCACTGAGTGGGTCTGTTATTACAGTATCTCCAGAGGGAGAGTCACTCAGTTTGTCTGTTTTTTTGTATCTCCACATGGAGAGTCACTGAGTGGGTCTGTTATTATAGTATCTCCACAGGTAGAGTCACTGAGTGGGTCTGTTATTGTAGTATCTCAACAGGAAGAGTCACTGAGTGGGACTGTTATTATATTATCACCACAGGGAGAGTCACTGAGTGGATCTGTTATTATAGTATCTCCACAGGGAGAGTCACTGAGTGGGTCTGTTATGATAGTATCTCCACAGGGAGAGTCACTGAGTGGGTCTGTTATGATAGTATCTGTACAGGGAGAGTCACTGAGTGGGTCTGTTATGAGAGTATCTCCACAGGGAGAGTCACTGAGTGGGTCTGTTATTATAGTATCTCCACAGGGAGAGTCACTGAGTGGGTCTGTTATTATAGTATCTCCACAGGCAGAGTCACTGAGTGGGTCTGTTATTATAGTATCTCCACAGGGAGAGTCACTGAGTGGCTCTGTTACTATAGTATCTCCACAGGTAGAGTCACTGAGTGGGTCTGTTATTGTAGTATCTCCACCGGGAGAGTCACTGAGTGGGTCTGTTATGATAGTATCTCCACACAGAGAGTCACTGAGTGGATCTGTTATTATAGTATCTACACAGGGAGAATCACTGAGTGGGTCTGTTATTATAGTATCTCCACACGGAGAGTCACTGAGTGGGTCTGTTATTATAGTATCTCCACAGGGAGAGTCACTGAGTGGGTCTGTTATTATAGTATCTCCACAGGGAGAGTCACTGAGTGGGCCTGTTATTACAGTATCTCCACAGGGAAAGTCACTGAGTGGGTCTGTTATTATAGTATATCCACAGGCAGAGTCACTGAGTGGGTCTGTTATTATAGTATCTCCACAGGGAGAGTCACAGAGTGGGTCTGTTATTATAGTATCTCCACAGGGAGAGTCACTGAGTGGGTCTGTTATTATAGTATCTCCATAGGAAGCGTCACTGAGTGGGTCTGTTATTATAGTATCTCCACAGGGAGAGTCACTGAGTGGGTCTGTTATTATAGTATCTGCACAGGAAGAGTCACTGAGTGGGTCTGTTATTACAGTATCTCCACAGGGAAAGTAACTGAGTGGTTCTGTTATTATAGTATCTGCACAGGGAGAGTCACTGAGTGGGTCTGTTATTACAGTATCTCCACAGGGAGAGTCACTCAGTTCGACTGTTATTATTGTATCTCCACAGGGAGAGTCACTGAGTGTGTCTGTTATTACAGTATCTCCAATGGGAAAGTCTCTGAGTGGGTCTGTTATTATAGTATCTCCACTGGCAGAATCACTGAGTGTGTCTGTTATTATAGTATCTCCACAGAGAGAGTCACTGAGTGGATCTGTTATTATAGTATCTCCACACGGAGAGTCACTGAGTGGGTCTGTTATTATATTATCTCCACAGAGAGAGTCATTGAGTGGAGCTGTTATTATAGTATCTCCACAGGGAGAGTCACTGACTGGGTCTGTTATGATAGTATCTCCACAGAGAGAGTCACTGATTGGGTCTGTTATTATAGTATCTCCACAGGGAGAGTCACTGAGTGGGTCTATAATTATAGTATCTCCACAGGGAGAGTCACTGAGTGGGTCTGTTATTATAGTATCTCCACAGGGACAGTCACTGAGTGGGTCTGTCATTATATTATCTCCATAGGAAGCATCACTGAGTGGGTCTGTGATTATAGTATATCCACAGAGAAAGTAACCTATTGGGTCTGTTGTTATAGTATCTCCACAGGGAGAGTCACTGAGTGGGTCTGTTATTATAGTATCTCTACGGGGAGAGTCACTGAGTGGCCCTGTTATTACAGTATCTCCACAGGGAAAGTCACTGAGTGGGTCTGTTATTATAGTATCTCCACAGTGATAGTGACTGAGTGGTTCTGTTATTATAGTATCTCCACAGGGAGAGTCACTGAGTGGGTCTGTTATTATAGTATCTCCACAGGGACAGTCACTGAGTGGGTCTGTCATTATAGTATCTCCATAGAAAGCATCACTGAGTGGGTCTGTTATTATAGTATCTCCACAGAGAAAGTAACTTATTGGGTCTGTTGTTATAGTATCTCCACAGGGAGAGTCACTGAGTGGGTCTGTTATTATAGTATCTCCACAGGGAGAGTCACTGAGTGGGTCTGTTATTATAGTATCTCCACAGGGAGAGTCACTGAGTGGCTCTGTTATTATAGTATCTCCACAGGGAGAGTCACTGGGTGGTTCTGTTATAATATTATCACCACAGGGAGAGTCACTGAGTGGATCTGTTATTATAGTATCTCCACAGGGAGAGTCACTGAGTGGGTCTGTTAATATAGTATCTCCACAGGGAGAGTCACTGAGTGGGTCTGTTAATATAGTATCTCCACAGGGAGAGTCACTGAGTGGGCCTGTTATTACAGTATCTCCACAGGGAAAGTCACTGAGTGGGTCTGTTATTATAGTATCTCCACACGGAGAGTCACAGAGTGGGTCTGTTATTATAGTATCTCCACAGGGAAAGTCACTGAGTGGGTCTGTTATTATCGTATCTCCACAGGGAGAGTCACTGAGTGGGTCTGTTATTATAGTATCTCCATAGGAAGCGTTAATGAGTGGGTCTGTTATTATAGTATCTCCACAGGGAGAGTCACATAGTGGGTCTGTTATTATAGTATCACCACAGGGAGTGTCACTGAGTGGGTCTGTTTTTAGAGCATCTCCACAGGGAAAGTCACTGAGTGGGTCTGTTATTATAGTATCTCCACAGGGAGAGTCACTGAGTGGGTCTGTTATTACAGTATCTCCAGAGGGAGAGTCACTCAGTTTGTCTGTTTTTTTGTATCTCCACATGGAGAGTCACTGAGTGGGTCTGTTATTATAGTATCTCCACAGGTAGAGTCACTGAGTGGGTCTGTTATTGTAGTATCTCAACAGGAAGAGTCACTGAGTGGGACTGTTATTATATTATCACCACAGGGAGAGTCACTGAGTGGATCTGTTATTATAGTTTCTCAACAGGGAGAGTCACTGAGTGGGTCTGTTATGATAGTATCTCCACAGGGAGAGTCACTGAGTGGGTCTGTTATGATAGTATCTGTACAGGGAGAGTCACTGAGTGGGTCTGTTATGAGAGTATCTCCACAGGGAGAGTCACTGAGTGGGTCTGTTATTATAGTATCTCCACAGGGAGAGTCACTGAGTGGGTCTGTTATTATAGTATCTCCACAGGGAGAGTCACTGAGTGGGTCTGTTAATATAGTATCTCCACAGGGAGAGTCACTGAGTGGGTCTGTAAATATAGTATCTCCACAGGGAGAGTCACTGAGTGGGTCTGTCATTATAGTATCTCCATAGAAAGCATCACTGAGTGGGTCTGTTATTATAGTATCTCCACAGAGAAAGTAACTTATTGGGTCTGTTGTTATAGTATCTCCACAGGAAGAGTCACTGAGTGGGTCTGTTATTATAGTATCTCCACGGGGAGAGTCACTGAGTGGGTCTGTTATTATAGTATCTCCACAGGGAGAGTCACTGGGTGGTTCTGTTATAATATTATCACCACAGGGAGAGTCACTGAGTGGATCTGTTATTATAGTATCTCCACAGGGAGAGTCACTGAGTGGGTCTGTTAATATAGTATCTCCACAGGGAGAGTCACTGAGTGGGTCTGTTAATATAGTATCTCCACAGGGAGAGTCACTGAGTGGGCCTGTTATTACAGTATCTCCACAGGGAAAGTCACTGAGTGGGTCTGTTATTATAGTATCTCCACACGGAGAGTCACTGAGTGGGTCTGTTATTATAGTATCTCCACAGGGAAAGTCACTGAGTGGGTCTGTTATTATCGTATCTCCACAGGGAGAGTCACTGAGTGGGTCTGTTATTATAGTATCTCCATAGGAAGCGTTACTGAGTGGGTCTGTTATTATAGTATCTCCACAGGGAGAGTCACTTAGTGGGTCTGTTACTATAGTATCTCCACAGGGAGAGTCACTGAGTGGGTCTGTTTTTAGAGCATCTCCACAGGGAAAGTCACTGAGTGGGTCTGTTATTATAGTATCTCCACAGGGAGAGTCACTGAGTGGGTCTGTTATTACAGTATCTCCAGAGGGAGAGTCACTCAGTTTGTCTGTTTTTTTGTATCTCCACATGGAGAGTCACTGAGTGGGTCTGTTATTATAGTATCTCCACAGGTAGAGTCACTGAGTGGGTCTGTTATTGTAGTATCTCAACAGGAAGAGTCACTGAGTGGGACTGTTATTATATTATCACCACAGGGAGAGTCACTGAGTGGATCTGTTATTATAGTATCTCCACAGGGAGAGTCACTGAGTGGGTCTGTTATGATAGTATCTCCACAGGGAGAGTCACTGAGTGGGTCTGTTATGATAGTATCTGTACAGGGAGAGTCACTGAGTGGGTCTGTTATGAGAGTATCTCCACAGGGAGAGTCACTGAGTGGGTCTGTTATTATAGTATCTCCACAGGGAGAGTCACTGAGTGGGTCTGTTATTATAGTATCTCCACAGGCAGAGTCACTGAGTGGGTCTGTTATTATAGTATCTCCACAGGGAGAGTCACTGAGTGGCTCTGTTACGAGAGTATCTCCACAGGTAGAGTCACTGAGTGGGTCTGTTATTGTAGTATCTCCACCGGGAGAGTCACTGAGTGGGTCTGTTATGATAGTATCTCCACACAGAGAGTCACTGAGTGGATCTGCTATTATAGTATCTACACAGGGAGAATCACTGAGTGGGACTGTTATTATAGTATCTCCACACGGAGAGTCACTGAGTGGGTCTGTTATTATAGTATCTCCACAGGGAGAGTCACTGAGTGGGCCTGTTATTACAGTATCTCCACAGGGAAAGTCACTGAGTGGGTCTGTTATTATAGTATATCCACAGGGAGAGTCACTGAGTGGGTCTGTTATTACAGTATCTCCAGAGGGAGAGTCACTCAGTTTGTCTGTTTTTTTGTATCTCCACATGGAGAGTCACTGAGTGGGTCTGTTATTATAGTATCTCCACAGGTAGAGTCACTGAGTGGGTCTGTTATTGTAGTATCTCAACAGGAAGAGTCACTGAGTGGGACTGTTATTATATTATCACCACAGGGAGAGTCACTGAGTGGATCTGTTATTATAGTTTCTCAACAGGGAGAGTCACTGAGTGGGTCTGTTATGATAGTATCTCCACAGGGAGAGTCACTGAGTGGGTCTGTTATGATAGTATCTGTACAGGGAGAGTCACTGAGTGGGTCTGTTATGAGAGTATCTCCACAGGGAGAGTCACTGAGTGGGTCTGTTATTATAGTATCTCCACAGGGAGAGTCACTGAGTGGGTCTGTTATTATAGTATCTCCACAGGGAGAGTCACTGAGTGGGTCTGTTAATATAGTATCTCCACAGGGAGAGTCACTGAGTGGGTCTGTTAATATAGTATCTCCACAGGGAGAGTCACTGAGTGGGTCTGTCATTATAGTGTCTCCATAGAAAGCATCACTGAGTGGGTCTGTTATTATAGTATCTCCACAGAGAAAGTAACTTATTGGGTCTGTTGTTATAGTATCTCCACAGGAAGAGTCACTGAGTGGGTCTGTTATTATAGTATCTCCACAGGGAGAGTCACTGAGTGGGTCTGTTATTATAGTATCTCCACAGGGAGAGTCACTGGGTGGTTCTGTTATAATATTATCACCACAGGGAGAGTCACTGAGTGGATCTGTTATTATAGTATCTCCACAGGGAGAGTCACTGAGTGGGTCTGTTAATATAGTATCTCCACAGGGAGAGTCACTGAGTGGGTCTGTTAATATAGTATCTCCACAGGGAGAGTCACTGAGTGGGCCTGTTATTACAGTATCTCCACAGGGAAAGTCACTGAGTGGGTCTGTTATTATAGTATCTCCACACGGAGAGTCACTGAGTGGGTCTGTTATTATAGTATCTCCACAGGGAAAGTCACTGAGTGGGTCTGTTATTATCGTATCTCCACAGGGAGAGTCACTGAGTGGGTCTGTTATTATAGTATCTCCATAGGAAGCGTTACTGAGTGGGTCTGTTATTATAGTATCTCCACAGGGAGAGTCACATAGTGGGTCTGTTACTATAGTATCTCCACAGGGAGAGTCACTGAGTGGGTCTGTTTTTAGAGCATCTCCACAGGGAAAGTCACTGAGTGGGTCTGTTATTATAGTATCTCCACAGGGAGTGTCACTGAGTGGGTCTGTTATTACAGTATCTCCAGAGGGAGAGTCACTCAGTTTGTCTGTTTTTTTGTATCTCCACATGGAGAGTCACTGAGTGGGTCTGTTATTATAGTATCTCCACAGGTAGAGTCACTGAGTGGGTCTGTTATTGTAGTATCTCAACAGGAAGAGTCACTGAGTGGGACTGTTATTATATTATCACCACAGGGAGAGTCACTGAGTGGATCTGTTATTATAGTATCTCCACAGGGAGAGTCACTGAGTGGGTCTGTTATGATAGTATCTCCACAGGGAGAGTCACTGAGTGGGTCTGTTATGATAGTATCTGTACAGGGAGAGTCACTGAGTGGGTCTGTTATGAGAGTATCTCCACAGGGAGAGTCACTGAGTGGGTCTGTTATTATAGTATCTCCACAGGGAGAGTCACTGAGTGGGTCTGTTATTATAGTATCTCCACAGGCAGAGTCACTGAGTGGGTCTGTTATTATAGTATCTCCACAGGGAGAGTCACTGAGTGGCTCTGTTACTATAGTATCTCCACAGGTAGAGTCACTGAGTGGGTCTGTTATTGTAGTATCTCCACCGGGAGAGTCACTGAGTGGGTCTGTTATGATAGTATCTCCACACAGAGAGTCACTGAGTGGATCTGTTATTATAGTATCTACACAGGGAGAATCACTGAGTGGGTCTGTTATTATAGTATCTCCACACGGAGAGTCACTGAGTGGGTCTGTTATTATAGTATCTCCACAGGGAGAGTCACTGAGTGGGTCTGTTATTATAGTATCTCCACAGGGAGAGTCACTGAGTGGGCCTGTTATTACAGTATCTCCACAGGGAAAGTCACTGAGTGGGTCTGTTATTATAGTATATCCACAGGGAGAGTCACTGAGTGGGTCTGTTATTATAGTATCTCCACAGGGAGAGTCACAGAGTGGGTCTGTTATTATAGTATCTCCACAGGGAGAGTCACTGAGTGGGTCTGTTATTATAGTATCTCCATAGGAAGCGTCACTGAGTGGGTCTGTTATTATAGTATCTCCACAGGGAGAGTCACTGAGTGGGTCTGTTATTATAGTATCTGCACAGGAAGAGTCACTGAGTGGGTCTGTTATTACAGTATCTCCACAGGGAAAGTAACTGAGTGGTTCTGTTATTATAGTATCTGCACAGGGAGAGTCACTGAGCGGGTCTGTTATTACAGTATCTCCACAGGGAGAGTCACTCATTTCGACTGTTATTATTGTATCTCCACAGGGAGAGTCACTGAGTGTGTCTGTTATTACAGTATCTCCAATGGGAAAGTCTCTGAGTGGGTCTGTTATTATAGTATCTCCACTGGCAGAATCACTGAGTGTGTCTGTTATTATAGTATCTCCACAGAGAGAGTCACTGAGTGGATCTGTTATTATAGTATCTCCACAGGGAGAGTCACTGAGTGGGTCTGTTATTATATTATCTCCACAGAGAGAGTCATTGAGTGGAGCTGTTATTATAGTATCTCCACAGGGAGAGTCACTGACTGGGTCTGTTATGATAGTATCTCCACAGAGAGAGTCACTCATTGGGTCTGTTATTATAGTATCTCCACAGGGAGAGTCACTGAGTGGGTCTATAATTATAGTATCTCCACAGGGAGAGTCACTGAGTGGGTCTGTTATTATAGTATCTCCACAGGGACAGTCACTGAGTGGGTCTGTCATTATATTATCTCCATCGGAAGCATCACTGAGTGGGTCTGTTATTATAGTATATCCACAGAGAAAGTAACCTATTGGGTCTGTTGTTATAGTATCTCCACAGGGAGAGTCACTGAGTGGGTCTGTTATTATAGTATCTCTACGGGGAGAGTCACTGAGTGGGCCTGTTATTACAGTATCTCCACAGGGAAAGTCACTGAGTGGGTCTGTTATTATAGTATCTCCACAGGGAGAGTGACTGAGTGGGTCTGTTATTATAGTATCTCCACAGGGAGAGTCACTGAGTGGGTCTGTTATTATAGTATCTCCACAGGGAGAGTCACTGAGTGGGTCTGTTATTATAGTATCTCCATAGGGAGAGTCACTGAGTGGGTCTGTTAATATAGTATCTCCACAGGGAGAGTCACTGAGTGGGTCTGTTAATATAGTATCTCCACAGGGAGAGTCACTGAGTGGGTCTGTTATTATAGTATCTCCACAGGGACAGTCACTGAGTGGGTCTGTCATTATAGTATCTCCATAGAAAGCATCACTGAGTGGGTCTGTTATTATAGTATCTCCACAGAGAAAGTAACTTATTGGGTCTGTTGTTATCGTATCTCCACAGGGAGAGTCACTGAGTGGGCCTGTTATTACAGTATCTCCACAGGGAAAGTCACTGAGTGGGTTTGTTATTATAGTATCTGCACAGGGAGAGTCACTGAGTGGGTCTGTTATTATAGTATCTCCACAGGGCAAGTCACTGAGTGGGTCTGTTATTATAGTATCTCCACAGGGAGAGTCACTGAGTGGGTCTGTTATTATAGTATCTCCACAGGGAGAGTCACTGGGTGGTTCTGTTATAATATTATCACCACAGGGAGAGTCACTGAGTGGATCTGTTATTATAGTATCTCCACAGGGAGAGTCACTGAGTGGGTCTGTTAATATAGTATCTCCACAGGGAGAGTCACTGTGTGGGTCTGTTAATATAGTATCTCCACAGGGAGCGTCACTGAGTGGGTCTGTTGTTATAGTATCTCCACAGGGAGAGTCACTGAGTGGGCCTGTTATGACAGTGTCTCCACAGGGAAAGTCACTGAGTGGGTCTGTTATTATAGTATCTCCACAGGGAGAGTCACTGAGTGGGTCTGTTATTATAGTATCTCCACAGGGAAAGTCACTGAGTGGTTCTGTTATTATCGTATCTCCACAGGGAGAGTCACTGAGTGGGTCTGTTATTATAGTATCTCCATAGGAAGCGTTACTGAGTGGGTCTGTTATTATAGTATCTCCACAGGGAGAGTCACATAGTGGGTCTGTCATTATAGTATCTCCACAGGGGGAGTCACTGAGTGGGTCTGTTTTTATAGTATCTCCACAGGGAAAGTCACTGAGTGGGTCTGTTATTATAGTATCTCCACAGGGAGAGTCACTGAGTGGGTCTGTTATTACAGTATCTCCAGAGGGAGAGTCACTCAGTTTGTCTGTTTATTTGTATCTCCACATGGAGAGTCACTGAGTGGGTCTGTTGTTTTAGTATCTCCACAGGGAGAGTCACTGAGTGGGTCTCATATTATAGTATCTCCACTGGGAGAGTCACTGAGTGGGTCTGTTATTATAGTTCCTCCACAGGGAGAGTCACTGAGGGGGTCTGTTATTATAGTATCTCCACTGGGAGAGTCACTGAACGGGTCTGTTATTATAGTATCTCCACAGGGAGAGTCACTGAGTGGGTCTGTTGTTATAGTATCTCCACAGGGAGAGTCACTGAGTGGGTCTCATATTATAGTATCTCCACAGGGAGAGTCACTGAGTGGGTCTGTTATTATAGTTCCTCCACAGGGAGAGTCACTGAGGGGGTCTGTTATTATAGTATCTCCACAGGGAGAGTCACTGAACAAGTCTGTTATTATAGTATCTCCAGAGGGAGAGTCACTGAGTGGGTCTGTTATTATAGTATCTCCACACGGAGAGTCACTGAGTGGGTCTGTTATTATAGTATCTCCACAGGGAGAGTCACTGAGTGGGTCTGTTATTATAGTATCTCCACAGGGAGAGTCACTGAGTGGGTCTGTTATGATAGTATCTCCACAGGGAGAGTCACTGAGTGGGTCTGTTATGATAGTATCTGTACAGGGAGAGTCACTGAGTGGGTCTGTTATGAGAGTATCTCCACAGGGAGAGTCACTGAGTGGGTCTGTTATTATAGTATCTCCACAGGGAGAGTCACTGAGTGGGTCTGTTATTATAGTATCTCCACAGGCAGAGTCACTGAGTGGGTCTGTTATTATAGTATCTCCACAGGGAGAGTCACTGAGTGGCTCTGTTACTATAGTATCTCCACAGGTAGAGTCACTGAGTGGGTCTGTTATTGTAGTATCTCCACCGGGAGAGTCACTGAGTGGGTCTGTTATGATAGTATCTCCACACAGAGAGTCACTGAGTGGATCTGTTATTATAGTATCTACACAGGGAGAATCACTGAGTGGGTCTGTTATTATAGTATCTCCACACGGAGAGTCACTGAGTGGGTCTGTTATTATAGTATCTCCACAGGGAGAGTCACTGAGTGGGTCTGTTATTATAGTATCTCCACAGGGAGAGTCACTGAGTGGGCCTGTTATTACAGTATCTCCACAGGGAAAGTCACTGAGTGGGTCTGTTATTATAGTATCTCCACAGGGAGAGTCACTGAGTGGGTCTGTTATTGTAGTATCTCCATAGGAAGCGTCACTGAGTGGGTCTGTTATTATAGTATCTCCACAGGGAGAGTCACTGAGTGGGTCTGTTATTATAGTATCTGCACAGGAAGAGTCACTGAGTGGGTCTGTTATTACAGTATCTCCACAGGGAAAGTAACTGAGTGGTTCTGTTATTATAGTATCTGCACAGGGAGAGTCACTGAGCGGGTCTGTTATTACAGTATCTCCACAGGGAGAGTCACTCAGTTCGACTGTTATTATTGTATCTCCACAGGGAGAGTCACTGAGTGTGTCTGTTATTACAGTATCTCCAATGGGAAAGTCTCTGAGTGGGTCTGTTATTATAGTATCTCCACTGGCAGAATCACTGAGTGTGTCTGTTATTATAGTATCTCCACAGAGAGAGTCACTGAGTGGATCTGTTATTATAGTATCTCCACAGGGAGAGTCACTGAGTGGGTCTGTTATTATATTATCTCCACAGAGAGAGTCATTGAGTGGAGCTGTTATTATAGTATCTCCACAGGGAGAGTCACTGACTGGGTCTGTTATGATAGTATCTCCACAGAGAGAGTCACTGATTGGGTCTGTTATTATAGTATCTCCACAGGGAGAGTCACTGAGTTGGTCTATAATTATAGTATCTCCACAGGGAGAGTCACTGAGTGGGTCTGTTATTATAGTATCTCCACAGGGACAGTCACTGAGTGGGTCTGTCATTATATTATCTCCATAGGAAGCATCACTGAGTGGGTCTGTTATTATAGTATATCCACAGAGAAAGTAACCTATTGGGTCTGTTGTTATAGTATCTCCACAGGGAGAGTCACTGAGTGGGTCTGTTATTATAGTATCTCTACGGGGAGAGTCACTGAGTGGGCCTGTTATTACAGTATCTCCACAGGGAAAGTCACTGAGTGGGTCTGTTATTATAGTATCTCCACAGGGAGAGTGACTGAGTGGGTCTGTTATTATAGTATCTCCACAGGGAGAGTCACTGAGTGGGTCTGTTATTATAGTATCTCCACAGGGAGAGTCACTGAGTGGGTCTGTTATTATAGTATCTCCATAGGGAGAGTCACTGAGTGGGTCTGTTAATATAGTATCTCCACAGGGAGAGTCACTGAGTGGGTCTGTTAATATAGTATCTCCACAGGGAGAGTCACTGAGTGGGTCTGTTATTATA
Organism: Heterodontus francisci; assembly: GCF_036365525.1. Taxonomy (NCBI): domain Eukaryota; kingdom Metazoa; phylum Chordata; class Chondrichthyes; order Heterodontiformes; family Heterodontidae; genus Heterodontus; species Heterodontus francisci. Next base: position 9,965,320 of record NC_090391.1, read on the forward strand.
GTATCTCCACAGGGACAGTCACTGAGTGGTTCTGTCATTATAGTATCTCCATAGAAAGCATCACTGAGTGGGTCTGTTATTATAGTATCTCCACAGAGAAAGTAACTTATTGGGTCTGTTGTTATCGTATCTCCACAGGGAGAGTCACTGAGTGGGCCTGTTATTACAGTATCTCCACAGGGAAAGTCACTGAGTGGGTTTGTTATTATAGTATCTGCACAGGGAGAGTCACTGAGTGGGTCTGTTATTATAGTATCTCCACAGGGCAAGTCACTGAGTGGGTCTGTTATTATAGTATCTCCACAGGGAGAGTCACTGAGTGGGTCTGTTATTATAGTATCTCCACAGGGAGAGTCACTGAGTGGATCTGTTATTATAGTATCTCCACAGGGAGAGTCACTGAGTGGGTCTGTTAATATAGTATCTCCACAGGGAGAGTCACTGTGTGGGTCTGTTAATATAGTATCTCCACAGGGAGAGTCACTGAGTGGGTCTGTTGTTATAGTATCTCCACAGGGAAAGTCACTGAGTGGGTCTGTTATTATAGTATCTCCACAGGGAGAGTCACTGAGTGGGTCTGTTATTATAGTATCTCCACAGGGAAAGTCACTGAGTGGGTCTGTTATTATCGTATCTCCACAGGGAGAGTCACTGAGTGGGTCTGTTATTATAGTATCTCCATAGGAAGCGTTACTGAGTGGGTCTGTTATTATAGTATCTCCACAGGGAGAGTCACATAGTGGGTCTGTTATTATAGTACCTCCACAGGGAGAGTCACTGAGTGGGTCTGTTTTTATAGTATCTCCACAGGGAAAGTCACTGAGTGGGTCTGTTATTATAGTATCTCCACAGGGAGAGTCACTGAGTGGGTCTGTTATAACAGTATCTCCAGAGGGAGAGTCACTCAGTCTGTCTGTTTATTTGTATCTCCACATGGAGAGTCACTGAGTGGGTCTGTTGTTTTAGTATCTGCACAGGAAGAGTCACTGAGTGGGTCTCATATTATAGTATCTCCAATGGGAGAGTCACTGAGTGGGTCTGTTATTATAGTTCCTCCACAGGGAGAGTCACTGAGGGGGTCTGTTATTATAGTATCTCCACTGGGAGAGTCACTGAACGGGTCTGTTATTATAGTATCTCCACAGGGAGAGTCACTGAGTGGGTCTGTTGTTATAGTATCTCCACAGGGAGAGTCACTGAGTGGGTCTCATATTATAGTATCTCCACAGGGAGAGTCACTGAGTGGGTCTGTTATTATAGTTCCTCCACAGGGAGAGTCACTGAGGGGGTCTGTTATTATAGTATCTCCACAGGGAGAGTCACTGAACAAGTCTGTTATTATAGTATCTCCAGAGGGAGAGTCACTGAGTGGGTCTGTTATTATAGTATCTCCACACGGAGAGTCACTGAGTGGGTCTGTTATTATAGTATCTCCACAGGGAGAGTCACTGAGTGGGTCTGTTATTATAGTATCTCCACAGGTAGAGTCACTGAGTGGGCCTGTTATTACAGTATCTCCACAGGGAAAGTCACTGAGTGGGTCTGTTATTATCGTATCTCCACAGGGAGAGTCACTGAGTGGGTCTGTTATGATAGTATCTCCATAGGAAGCGTTACTGAGTGGGTCTGTTATTATAGTATCTCCACAGGGAGAGTCACATAGTGGGTCTGTTATTATAGTATCTCCACAGGGAGAGTCACTGAGTGGGTCTGTTTTTATAGTATCTCCACAGGGAAAGTCACTGAGTGGGTCTGTTATTATAGTATCTCCACAGGGAGAGTCACATAGTGGGTCTGTTATTATAGTATCTCCACAGGGAGAGTCACTGAGTGGGTCTGTTTTTATAGTATCTCCACAGGGAAAGTCACTGAGTGGGTCTGTTATTATAGTATCTCCACAGGGAGAGTCACTGAGTGGGTCTGTTATTACAGTATCTCCAGAGGGAGAGTCACTCAGTTTGTCTGTTTTTTTGTATCTCCACATGGAGAGTGACTGAGTGGGTCTCATATTATAGTATCTCCACTGGGAGAGTCACTGAGTGGGTCTGTTATTATAGTTCCTCCACAGGGAGAGTCACTGAGGGGGTCTGTTATTATAGTATCTCCACTGGGAGAGTCACTGAACGGGTCTGTTATTATAGTATCTCCACAGGGAGAGTCACTGAGTGGGTCTGTTATTATAGTATCTCCACAGGCAGAGTCACTGAGTGGGTCTGTTATTATAGAATCTCCACAGGGAGAGTCACTGAGTGGCTCTGTTACTATAGTATCTCCACAGGTAGAGTCACTGAGTGGGTCTGTTATTGTAGTATCTCCACGGGGAGAGTCACTGAGTGGGTCTGTAATGATAGTATCTCCACAGTGAGAGTCATTGAGTGGATCTGTTATTATAGTATCTACACAGGGAGAATCACTGAGTGGGTCTGTTATTATAGTATCTCCACACGGAGAGTCACTGAGTGGGTCTGTTATTATAGTATCTCCACAGGGAGAGTCACTGAGTGGGTCTGTTATTATAGTATCTCCACAGGGAGAGTCACTGAGTGGGCCTGTTATTACAGTATCTCCACAGGGAAAGTCACTGACTGGGTCTGTTATTATAGTATATCCACAGGGAGAGTCACTGAGTGGGTCTGTTATTATAGTATCTCCACAGGGAGAGTCTCAGAGTGGGTCTGTTATTATAGTATCTCCACAGGGAGAGTCACTGAGTGGGTCTGTTATTATAGTATCTCCATAGGAAGCGTCACTGAGTGGGTCTGTTATTATAGTATCTCCACAGGGAGAGTCACTGAGTGGGTCTGTTATTATAGTATCTGCACAGGAAGAGTCACTGAGTGGGTCTGTTATTACAGTATCTCCACAGGGAGAGTCACTCAGTTCGACTGTTATTATTGTATCTCCACAGGGAGAGTCACTGAGTGTGTCTGTTATTACAGTATCTCCAATGGGAAAGTCTCTGAGTGGGTCTGTTATTATAGTATCTCCACTGGCAGAATCACTGAGTGTGTCTGTTATTCTAGTATCTCCACAGAGAGAGTCACTGAGTGGATCTGTTATTATAGTATCTCCACAGGGAGAGTCACTGAGTGGGTCTGTTATTATATTATCTCCACAGAGAGAGTCATTGAGTGGAGCTGTTATTATAGTATCTCCACAGGGAGAGTCACTGACTGGGTCTGTTATGATAGTATCTCCACAGAGAGAGTCACTGATTGGGTCTGTTATTATAGTATCTCCACAGGGAGAGTCACTGAGTGGGTCTATAATTATAGTATCTCCACAGGGAGAGTCACTGAGTGGGTCTGTTATTATAGTATCTCCACAGGGACAGTCACTGAGTGGGTCTGTCATTATATTATCTCCATAGGAAGCATCACTGAGTGGGTCTGTTATTATAGTATATCCACAGAGAAAGTAACCTATTGGGTCTGTTGTTATAGTATCTCCACAGGGAGAGTCACTGAGTGGGTCTGTTATTATAGTATCTCCACGGGGAGAGTCACTGAGTGGGCCTGTTATTACAGTATCTCCACAGGGAAAGTCACTGAGTGGGTCTGTTATTATTGTATCTCCACAGGGAGAGTGACTGAGTGGGTCTGTTATTATAGTATCTCCACAGGGAGAGTCACTGAGTGGGTCTGTTATTATAGTATCTCCACAGGGAGAGTCACTGAGTGGGTCTGTTATTATAGTATCTCCAAAGGAAGCGTTACTGAGTGGGTCTGTAATTATAGTATCTCCACAGGGAGAGTCACATAGTGGGTCTGTTATTATAGTATCTCCACAGGGAGAGTCACTGAGTGGGTCTGTTTTAAGAGTATCTCCACGGGGAAGTCACTGAGTGGGTCTGTTATTATAGTATCTCCACAGGGAGAGTCACTGAGTGGGTCTGTTATTACAGTATCTCCACAGGGAGAGTCACTCAGTTTGTCTGTTTTTTTGTATCTCCACATGGAGAGTCACTGAGTGTGTCTGTTGTTATAGTATCTCCACAGGGAGAGTCATTGAGTGGGTCTCATATTATAGTATCTCCACAGGGAGAGTCACTGAGTGGGTCTGTTATTATAGTACCTCCACAGGGAGAGTCACTGAGTGGGTCTGTTATTATAGTATCTCCACAGGGAGAGTCACTGAGCGGGTCTGTTATTATAGTATCTCCACAGGGAGAGTCACTGAGTGGGTCTGTTATTATAGTATCTCCGCAGAGAAAGTAACTTATTGGGTCTGTTGTTATAGTATCTCCACAGGGAGTTTCACTGAATGGGTCTGTTATTATAGTATCTCCACAGGTAGAGTCACTGAGTGGGTCTGTTATTGTAGTATCTCAACAGGAAGAGTCACTGAGTGGGACTGTTATTATATTATCACTACAGGGAGAGTCACTGAGTGGATCTGTTATTATAGTATCTCCACAGGGAGAGTCACTGAGTGGGTCTGTTATGATAGTATCTCCACAGGGAGAGTCACTGAGTTGGTCTGTTATGATAGTATCTGTACAGGGAGAGTCACTGAGTGGGTCTGTTATGAGAGTATCTCCACAGGGAGAGTCACTGAGTGGGTCTGTTATTATAGCATCTCCACAGGGAGTGTCACTGAGTGGGTCTGTTATTATAGTATCTCCACAGGGAGAATCACTGAGTGCGTCTGTTATTATAGTATCTCCACAGGGAGAGTCACGGAGTGTGTCTGTGATTGTAGTATCTCCACAGGGAGAGTCACTGAGTGGGTCTGTTATTATAGTATCTCCATAGAGAGAGTCATTGCTTGGATCTGTTATTATATTATCTCCACAGGCAGAGTCACTGAGTGGATCTGTTATTTTACTATCGCCACAGGGAGAGTCGCTGAGTGGGTCTGTTATTATAGTATCTCCACAGGGAGAGTCACTAAGTGGGTCTGTTATTATAGTATCTCCACAGGGAGAGTCACTGAGTGGGTCTATTATTATAGTATCTCCACAGGGAGAGTCACTGAGTGGGTCTGTTATTATAGTATCTCCATAGGAAGCGAAACTGAGTGGGTCTGTTATTATAGTATCTCCACAGGGAGAGTCACATAGTGGGTCTGTTATTATAGTATCTCCACAGGGAGAGTCACTGAGTGGGTCTGTTTTTATAGTATCTCCACAGTGAAAGTCACTGAGTGGGTCTGTTATTATAGTATCTCCACAGGGACAGTCACTGAGTGGGTCTGTTATTACAGTATCTCCACAGGGAGAGTCACTGAGTGGGGCTGTTGTTATAGTATCTCCACAGGGAGAGTCACTGAGTGGGTCTCATATTATAGTATCTCCACAGGGAGAGTCACTGAGTGGGTCTGTTATTATAGTACCTCCACAGGGAGAGTCACTGAGTGGGTCTGTTATTATAGTATCTCCACAGGGAGAGTCACTGAGCGGGTCTGTTATTATAGTATCTCCACAGGGAGAGTCACTGAGTGGGTCTGTTATTATAGTATCTCCGGAGAGAAAGTAACTTATTGGGTCTGTTATTATAGTATCTCCACAGGTAGAGTCTCTGAGTGGGTCTGTTATTGTAGTATCTCAACAGGGAGAGTCACTGAGTGGGTCTGTTATTATATTATCACCACAGGGAGAGTCACTGAGTGGATCTGTTATTTTAGTATCTCCACAGGGAGAGTCACTGAGTGGGTCTGTTATTATAGTATCTCCACAGGGAGAGTCACTGAGTGGGTCTGTTATTATAGTATCTCCACAGGGAGAGTCACTGAGAGGGTCTGTTATTATAGTATCTCCACAGGGAGAGTCACTGAGTGGGTCTGTTATTACAGTATCTCCACAGGGAGAGTCACTGAATGGATCTGTTATTATTGTTTCTCCACAAGGAGAGTCACTGAGTGCGTCTGTTATTATTGTTTCTCCACAGGGAGAGTCTCTGAGTTGGTCTATTATTATAGTATCTCCACAGGGAGAGTCACTGAGTGTGTCTGTGATTGTAGTATCTCCACAGGGAGAGTCACTGAGTGGGTCTGTTATTATAGTATCTCCACAGAGAGAGTCATTGCTTGGATCTGTTATTATATTATCTCCACAGGCAGAGTCACTGAGTGGATCTGTTATTTTACTATCGCCACAGGGAGAGTCACTGAGTGGGTCTGTTATTATAGTATCTCCACAGGGACAGTCACTGAGTGGGTCTGTTATTACAGTATCTCCACAGGGAGAGTCACTCAGTTCGACTGTTATTATTGTATCTCCACAGGGAGAGTCACTGAGTGTGTCTGTTATTACAGTATCTCCAATGGGAAAGTCTCTGAGTGGATCTGTTATTATAGTATCTCCACAGGGACAGTCACTGAGTGGGTCTGTTATTACAGTATCTCCACAGGGAGAGTCACTCAGTTCGACTGTTATTATAGTATCTCCACTGGCAGAATCACTGAGTGTGTCTGTTATTATAGTATCTCTACAGAGAGAGTCACTGAGTGGATCTGTTATTATAGTATCTCCACAGGGAGAGTCACTGAGTGGGTCTGTTATTATATTATCTCCACAGAGAGAGTCATTGAGTGGAGCTGTTATTATAGTATCTCCACAGGGAGAGTCACTGACTGGGTCTGTTATGATAGTATCTCCACAGAGAGAGTCACTGATTGGGTCTGTTATTATAGTATCTCCACAGGGAGAGTCACTGAGTGGGTCTATAATTATAGTATCTCCACATGGAGAGTCACTGAGTGGGTCTGTTATTATAGTATCTCCACAGGGACAGTCACTGAGTGGGTCTGTCATTATATTATCTCCAAAGGAAGCATCACTGAGTGGGTCTGTTATTATAGTATATCCACAGAGAAAGTAACCTATTGGGTCTGTTGTTATAGTATCTCCACAGGGAGAGTCACTGAGTGGGTCTGTTATTATAGTATCTCCACGGGGAGAGTCACTGAGTGGGCCTGTTATTACAGTATCTCCACAGGGTAAGTCACTGAGTGGGTCTGTTATTATAGTATCTCCACAGGGAGAGTGACTAAGTGGGTCTGTTATTATAGTATCTCCACAGGGAGAGTCACTGAGTGGGTCTGTTATTATAGTATCTCCACAGGGAGAGTCACTGAGTGGGTCTGTTATTATAGTATCTCCATAGGAAGCGTCACTGAGTGGGTCTGTAATTATAGTATCTCCACAGGGAGAGTCACATAGTGGGTCTGTTATTATAGTATCTCCACAGGGAGAGTCACTGAGTGGGTCTGTTTTAAGAGTATCTCCACGGGGAAGTCACTGAGTGGGTCTGTTATTATAGTATCTCCACAGGGAGAGTCACTGAGTGGGTCTGTTATTACAGTATCTCCACAGGGAGAGTCACTCAGTTTGTCTGTTTTTTGTATCTCCACATGGAGAATCACTGAGTGTGTCTGTTGTTATAGTATCTCCACAGGGAGAGTCATTGAGTGGGTCTCATATTATAGTATCTCCACAGGGAGAGTCACTGAGTGGGTCTGTTATTATAGTACCTCCACAGGGAGAGTCACTGAGTGGGTCTGTTATTATAGTATCTCCACAGGGAGAGTCACTGAGCGGGTCTGTTATTATAGTATCTCCACAGGGAGAGTCACTGAGTGGGTCTGTTATTATAGTATCTCCGCAGAGAAAGTAACTTATTGGGTCTGTTGTTATAGTATCTCCACAGGGAGAGTCACTGAATGGGTCTGTTATTATAGTATCTCCACAGGTAGAGTCACTGAGTGGGTCTGTTATTGTAGTATCTCAACAGGAAGAGTCACTGAGTGGGACTGTTATTATATTATCACCACAGGGAGAGTCACTGAGTGGATCTGTTATTATAGTATCTCCACAGGGAGAGTCACTGAGTGGGTCTGTTATGATAGTATCTCCACAGGGAGAGTCACTGAGTGGGTCTGTTATGATAGTATCTGTACAGGGAGAGTCACTGAGTGGGTCTGTTATTAGAGTATCTCCACAGGGAGAGTCACTGAGTGGGTCTGTTATTATAGTATCTCCACAGGGAGTGTCACTGAGTGGGTCTGTTATTATAGTATCTCCACAGGGAGAATCACTGAGTGGGTCTGTTATTATAGTGTCTCCACAGGGAGAGTCACTGAATGGATCTGTTATTATTGTTTCTCCACACGGAGAGTAACTGAGTGCGTCTGTTATTATAGTATCTCCACAGGGAGAGTCACGGAGTGTGTCTGTGATTGTAGTATCTCCACAGGGAGAGTCACTGAGTGGGTCTGTTATTATAGTATCTCCATAGAGAGAGTCATTGCTTGGATCTGTTATTATATTATCTCCACAGGCAGAGTCACTGAGTGGATCTGTTATTTTACTATCGCCACAGGGAGAGTCACTGAGTGGGTCTGTTATTATAGTATCTCCACAGGGAGAGTCACGAAGTGGGTCTGTTATTATAGTATCTCCACAGGGAGAGTCACTGAGTGGGTCTGTTATTATAGTATCTCCACAGGGAGAGTCACTGAGTGGGTCTGTTATTATAGTATCTCCATAGGACGCGTAACTGAGTGGGTCTGTTATTATAGTATCTCCACAGGGAGAGTCACATAGTGGGTCTGTTATTAAAGTATCTCCACAGGGAGAGTCACTGAGTGGGTCTGTTTTTATAGTATCTCCACAGTGAAAGTCACTGAGTGGGTCTGTTATTATAGTATCTCCACAGGGACAGTCACTGAGTGGGTCTGTTATTACAGTATCTCCACAGGGAGAGTCACTGAGTGGGGCTGTTGTTATAGTATCTCCACAGGGAGAGTCACTGAGTGGGTCTCATATTATAGTATCTCCACAGGGAGAGTCACTGAGTGGGTCTGTTATTATAGTACCTCCACAGTGAGAGTCACTGAGTGGGTCTGTTATTATAGTATCTCCACAGGGAGAGTCACTGAGCGGGTCTGTTATTATAGTATCTCCACAGGGAGAGTCACTGAGTGGGTCTGTTATTATAGTATCTCCACAGGGAGAGTCACTGAGTGGGTCTGTTATTATAGTATCTCCACAGGGAGAGTCACTGAGAGGGTCTGTTATTATAGTATCTCCACAGGGAGAGTCACTGAGTGGGTCTGTTATTGTAGTATCTCAACAGGGAGAGTCACTGAGTGGGTCTGTTATTATATTATCACCACAGGGAGAGTCACTGAGTGGATCTGTTATTTTAGTATCTCCACAGGGAGAGTCACTGAGTGGGTCTGTTATTATAGTATCTCCACAGGGAGAGTCACTGAGTGGGTCTGTTATTATAGTATCTCCACAGGGAGAGTCACTGAGAGGGTCTGTTATTATAGTATCTCCACAGGGAGAGTCACTGAGTGGGTCTGTTATTACAGTATCTCCACAGGGAGAGTCACTGAATGGATCTGTTATTATTGTTTCTCCACACGGAGAGTCACTGAGTGCGTCTGTTATTATTGTTTCTCCACAGGGAGAGTCTCTGAGTTGGTCTATTATTATAGTATCTCCACAGGGAGAGTCACTGAGTGTGTCTGTGATTGTAGTATCTCCACAGGGAGAGTCACTGAGTGGGTCTGTTATTATAGTATCTCCACAGAGAGAGTCATTGCTTGGATCTGTTATTATATTATCTCCACAGGCAGAGTCACTGAGTGGATCTGTTATTTTACTATCGCCACAGGGAGAGTCACTGAGTGGGTCTGTTATTATAGTATCTCCACAGGGAGAGTCACTAAGTGGGTCTGTTATTATAGTATCTCCACAGGGAGAGTCACTGAGTGGGTCTGTTATTATAGTATCTCCACAGGGAGAGTCACTGAGTGGGTCTGTTATTATAGTATCTCCATAGGACGCGTTACTGAGTGGGTCTGTTATTATAGTATCTCCACAGGGAGAGTCACATAGTGGGTCTGTTATTATAGTATCTCCACAGGGAGAGTCACTGAGTGGGTCTGTTTTTATAGTATCTCCACAGTGAAAGTCACTGAGTGGGTCTGTTATTATAGTATCTCCACAGGGACAGTCACTGAGTGGGTCTGTTATTACAGTATCTCCACAGGGAGAGTCACTGAGTGGGGCTGTTGTTATAGTATCTCCACAGGGAGAGTCACTGAGTGGGTCTCATATTATAGTATCTCCACAGGGAGAGTCACTGAGTGGGTCTGTTATTATAGTACCTCCACAGGGAGAGTCACTGAGTGGGTCTGTTATTATAGTATCTCCACAGGGAGAGTCACTGAGCGGGTCTGTTATTATAGTATCTCCACAGGGAGAGTCACTGAGTGGGTCTGTTATTATAGTATCTCCGCAGAGAAAGTAACTTATTGGGTCTGTTGTTATAGTATCTCCACAGGGAGAGTCACTGAGTGGGTCTGTTATTATAGTATCTCCACAGGTAGAGTCTCTGAGTGGGTCTGTTATTGTAGTATCTCAACAGGGAGAGTCACTGAGTGGGTCTGTTATTATATTATCACCACAGGGAGAGTCACTGAGTGGATCTGTTATTTTAGTATCTCCACAGGGAGAGTCACTGAGTGGGTCTGTTATTACAGTATCTCCACAGGGAGAGTCACTGAGTGGGTCTGTTATTATAGTATCTCCACAGGGAGAGTCACTGAGAGGGTCTGTTATTATAGTATCTCCACAGGGAGAGTCACTGAGTGGGTCTGTTATTATAGTATCTCCACAGGGAGAGTCACTGAATGGATCTGTTATTATTGTTTCTCCACACGGAGAGTCACTGAGTGCGTCTGTTATTATTGTTTCTCCACAGGGAGAGTCTCTGAGTTGGTCTGTTATTATAGTATCTCCACAGGGAGAGTCACTGAGTGGGTCTGTTATTATAGTATCTCCACAGAGAGAGTCATTGCTTGGATCTGTTATTGTATTATCTCCACAGGCAGACTCACTGAGTGGATCTGTTATTTTAGTATCTCCACAGGGAGAGTCGCTGAGTGGGTCTGTTATTATAGTATCTCCGCAGAGAAAGTAACTTATTGGGTCTGTTATTATAGTATCTCCACAGGGAGTGTCACTGAGTGGGTCTGTTATTGTAGTATCTCCACAGGGAGAGTCACTGAGTGGGTCTGTTATGATAGTATGTCCACAGAGAGTGTCATTGAGTGGATCTGTTATTATAGTATCTCCACAGGGAGAATCACTGAGTGGGTCTGTTATTCTTGTATCTCCACAGGGAGAGTCACTGAGTGGGTCTGTTATTATAGTATCTCCACAGGGAGAGTCACTGAGTGGGTCTGTTATTAGAGTAGCTCCACAGGGAGAGTCACTGAGTGGGTCTGTCATTTTTGTATCTCCATCGGATGCATCACTGAGTGGGTCTGTTATTGTAGTATCTCCACAGGGAGAGTCACTGAGTGGGTCTGTTATTATAGTATCTCCACAGGGAGTGTCGCTGAGTGGGCCTGTTATTACAGTATCTCCACAGGGAAAGTCACTGAGTGGTTCTGTTATTATAGTATCTCCGCGGAGAAAGTAACTTATTGGGTCTGTTGTTATAGTATCTCCACAGGGAGAGTCACTGAATGGGTCTGTTATTGTAGTATCTCAACAGGAAGAGTCACTGAGTGGGACTGTTATTATATTATCACCACAGGGAGAGTCACTGAGTGGGTCTGTTATTATAGTATCTCCACAGGTAGAGTCACTGAGTGGGTCTGTTATTGTAGTATCTCAACAGGAAGAGTCACTGAGTGGGACTGTTATTATATTATCACCACAGGGAGAGTCACTGAGTGGATCTGTTATTATAGTATCTCCACAGGGAGAGTCACTGAGTGGGTCTGTTATGATAGTATCTCCACAGGGAGAGTCACTGAGTGGGTCTGTTATTATAGTATCTGTACAGGGAGAGTCACTGAGTGGGTCTGTTATTAGAGTATCTCCACAGGGAGAGTCACTGAGTGGGTCTGTTATTATAGTATCTCCACAGGGAGTGTCACTGAGTGGGTCTGTTATTATAGTATCTCCACAGGGAGAATCACTGAGTGGGTCTGTTATGATAGTGTCTCCACAGGGACAGTCACTGAATGGATCTGTTATTATTGTTTCTCCACACGGAGAGTCACTGAGTGCGTCTGTTATTATAGTATCTCCACATGGAGAGTCACTGAGTGGGTCTGTTATTATAGTATCTCCACAGGGAGAGTCACGGAGTGTGTCTGTGATTGTAGTATCTCCACAGGGAGAGTCACTGAGTGGGTCTGTTATTATAGTATCTCCATAGAGAGAGTCATTGCTTGGATCTGTTATTATATTATCTCCACAGGCAGAGTCACTGAGTGGATCTGTTATTTTACTATCGCCACAGGGAGAGTCACTGAGTGGGTCTGTTATTATAGTATCTCCACAGGGAGAGTCACTAAGTGGGTCTGTTATTATAGTATCTCCACAGGGAGAGTCACTGAGTGGGTCTGTTATTATAGTATCTCCACAGGGAGAGTCACTAAGTGGGTCTGTTATTATAGTATCTCCACAGGGATTTTCACTGAGTGGGTCTGTTATTATCGTATCTCCATAGGACGCGTTACTGAGTGGGTCTGTTATTATAGTATCTCCACAGGGAGAGTCACATAGTGGGTCTGTTATTATAGTATCTCCACAGGGAGAGTCACTGAGTGGGTCTGTTTTTATAGTATCTCCACAGGGAAAGTCACTGAGTGGGTCTGTTATTATAGTATCTCCACAGGGACAGTCTCTGAGTGGGTCTGTTATTACAGTATCTCCACAGGGAGAGTCACTGAGTGGGGCTGTTGTTATAGTATCTCCACAGGGAGAGTCACTGAGTGGGTCTCATATTATAGTATCTCCACAGGGAGAGTCACTGAGTGGGTCTGTTATTATAGTACCTCCACAGGGAGAGTCACTGAGTGGGTCTGTTATTATAGTATCTCCACAGGGAGAGTCACTGAGCGGGTCTGTTATTATAGTATCTCCACAGGGAGAATCACTGAGTGGGTCTGTTATTATAGTATCTCCGCAGAGAAAGTAACTTATTGGGTCTGTTGTTATAGTATCTCCACAGGGAGAGTCACTGAGTGGGTCTGTTATTATAGTATCTCCACAGGTAGAGTCTCTGAGTGGGTCTGTTATTGTAGTATCTCAACAGGGAGAGTCACTGAGTGGGTCTGTTATTATATTATCACCACAGGGAGAGTCACTGAGTGGATCTGTTATTTTAGTATCTCCACAGGGAGAGTCACTGAGTGGGTCTGTTATTATAGTATCTCCACAGGGAGAGTCACTGAGTGGGTCTGTTATTATAGTATCTCCACAGGGAGAGTCACTGAGAGGGTCTGTTATTATAGTATCTCCACAGGGAGTGTCACTGAGTGGGTCTGTTATTATAGTATCTCCACAGGGAGAGTCACTGAGTGGGTCTGTTATTACAGTGTCTCCACAGGGAGAGTCACTGAATGGATCTGTTATTATTGTTTCTCCACACGGAGAGTCACTGAGTGCGTCTGTTATTATTGTTTCTCCACAGGGAGAGTCTCTGAGTTGGTCTGTTATTATAGTATCTCCACAGGGAGACTCACTGAGTGTGTCTGTGATTGTAGTATCTCCACAGGGAGAGTCACTGAGTGGGTCTGTTATTGTAGTATCTCCACAGAGAGAGTCATTGCTTGGATCTGTTATTATATTATCTCCACAGGCAGACTCACTGAGTGGATCTGTTATTTTAGTATCTCCACAGGGAGAGTCGCTGAGTGGGTCTGTTATTATAGTATCTCCGCAGAGAAAGTAACTTATTGGGTCTGTTATTATAGTATCTCCACAGGGAGTGTCACTGAGTGGGTCTGTTATTGTAGTATCTCCACAGGGAGAGTCACTGAGTGTGTCTGTGATTGTAGTATCTCCACAGGGAGAGTCACTGAGTGGGTCTGTTATTATAGTATCTCCACAGAGAGAGTCATTGCTTGGATCTGTTATTATATTATCTCCACAGGCAGACTCACTGAGTGGATCTGTTATTTTAGTATCTCCACAGGGAGAGTCGCTGAGTGGGTCTGTTATTATAGTATCTCCACAGGGAGTGTCACTGAGTGGGTCTGTTATTGTAGTATCTCCACAGGGAGAGTCACTGAGTGGGTCTGTTATGATAGTATGTCCACAGAGAGAGTCATTGAGTGGATCTGTTATTATAGTATCTCCACAGGGAGAGTCACTGAGTGGGTCTGTTATTATAGTATCTCCACAGGGAGAGTCACTGAGTGGGTCTGTTATTAGAGTAGCTCCACAGGGAGAGTCACTGAGTGGGTCTGTCATTTTAGTATCTCCATCGGATGCATCACTGAGTGGGTCTGTTATTATAGTATCTCCACAGGGAGAGTCACTGAGTGGGTCTGTTATTATAGTATCTCCACAGGCAGTGTCGCTGAGTGGGCCTGTTATTACAGTATCTCCACAGGGAAAGTCACTGAGTGGGTCTGTTATTATAGTATCTCCACAGGGAGAGTCACTGAGTGGGTCTGTTATTATAGTATCACCACAGGGAGAGTCACAGAGTGGGTCTGTTATTCTAGTATCTCCACAGGGAGAGTCACTGAGTGGGTCTGTTATTACAGTATCTCCATAGGAAGCGTCACTGAGTGGGTCTGTTATTATAGTATCTCCACAGGGAGAGTCACTGAGTGGTCTGTTATTACAGTATCTCCACAGGGAAAGTCACTGAGTGGTTCTGTTATTATAGTATCTCCACAGAGAGAGTCATTGAGTGGATCTGTTATTATAGTATCTCCACAGGGAGAGTCACTGAGTGGGTCTGTTATTATAGTATCTCCACAGGGAGAGTCACTGAGTGGGTCTATAATTATAGTATCTCCAGAGGGAGAGTCACTGAGTGGGTCTGTTATTAGAGTATCTCCACAGGGACAGTCACTGAGTGGGTCTGTCATTATAGTATCTCCATAGGAAGCATCACTGAGTGGATCTGTTATTATAGTATCTCCACAGAGAAAGTAACTTATTGGGTCTGTTGTTATGGTATCTCCACAGGGAGAGTCACTGAGTGGGTCTGTTATTATAGTATCTCCACAGGGAGAGTCACTGCGTGGGTCTGTTATTATATTATCTCCACAGGGAGAGTCACTGAGTGGGTCTGTTATTATAGTATCTCCACAGGGAGAGTCACTGAGTGGGTCTGTTATTATAGTATCTCCATAAGAAGCGTTACTGAGTGGGTCTGTTGTTATAGTATCTCCACAAGGAGAGTCACATCGTGGGTCTGTTATTATAGTATCTCCACAGGGAGAGTCACTGAGTGGGTCTGTTTTTATAGTATCTCCACAGGGAAAGTCACTGAGTGGGTCTGTTATTACAGTATATCCACAGGGAGAGTCACTCAGTTTGTCTGTTTTTTTCTATCTCCAAATGGAGAGTCACTGAGTGGGTCTGTTGTTATAGTATCTCCACAGGGAGAGTCATTGAGTGGGTCTCATATTATATTATCTCCACAGGGAGAGTCACTGAGTGGGTCTGTTATTATAGTACCTCCACAGGGAGAGTCACTGAGCGGGTCTGTTATTATAGTATCTCCACAGGGAGAGTCACTGAGTGGGTCTGTTATTATAGTATCTCCGCAGAGAAAGTAACTTATTGGGTCTGTTGTTATAGTATCTACACAGGGAGAGTCTCTGAGAGGGTCTGTTATTATAGTATCTCCACAGGGAGTGTCACTGAGTGGGTCTGTTATTATAGTATCTCCACAGGGAGAGTCACTGAGTGGGTCTGTTATTACAGTGTCTCCACAGGGAGAGTCACTGAATGGATCTGTTATTATTGTTTCTCCACACGGAGAGTCACTGAGTGCGTCTGTTATTATTGTTTCTCCACAGGGAGAGTCTCTGAGTTGGTCTGTTATTATAGTATCTCCACAGGGAGACTCACTGAGTGTGTCTGTGATTGTAGTATCTCCACAGGGAGAGTCACTGAGTGGGTCTGTTATTATAGTATCTCCACAGAGAGAGTCATTGCTTGGATCTGTTATTATATTATCTCCACAGGCAGACTCACTGAGTGGATCTGTTATTTTAGTATCTCCACAGGGAGAGTCGCTGAGTGGGTCTGTTATTATAGTATCTCCGCAGAGAAAGTAACTTATTGGGTCTGTTATTATAGTATCTCCACAGGGAGTGTCACTGAGTGGGTCTGTTATTGTAGTATCTCCACAGGGAGACTCACTGAGTGTGTCTGTGATTGTAGTATCTCCACAGGGAGAGTCACTGAGTGGGTCTGTTATTATAGTATCTCCACAGAGAGAGTCATTGCTTGGATCTGTTATTATATTATCTCCACAGGCAGACTCACTGAGTGGATCTGTTATTTTAGTATCTCCACAGGGAGAGTCGCTGAGTGGGTCTGTTATTATAGTATCTCCGCAGAGAAAGTAACTTATTGGGTCTGTTATTATAGTATCTCCACAGGGAGTGTCACTGATTGGGTCTGTTATTGTAGTATCTCCACAGGGAGAGTCACTGAGTGGGTCTGTTATGATAGTATGTCCACAGAGAGAGTCATTGAGTGGATCTGTTATTATAGTATCTCCACAGGGAGAGTCACTGAGTGGGTCTGTTATTATAGTATCTCCACAGGGAGAGTCACTGAGTGGGTCTGTTATTAGAGTAGCTCCACAGGGAGAGTCACTGAGTGGGTCTGTCATTTTAGTATCTCCATCGGATGCATCACTGAGTGGGTCTGTTATTATAGTATCTCCACAGGGAGAGTCACTGAGTGGGTCTGTTATTATAGTATCTCCACAGGCAGTGTCGCTGAGTGGGCCTGTTATTACAGTATCTCCACAGGGAAAGTCACTGAGTGGGTCTGTTATTATAGTATCTCCACAGGGAGAGTCACTGAGTGGGACTGTTATTATAGTATCACCACAGGGAGAGTCACAGAGTGGGTCTGTTATTCTAGTATCTCCACAGGGAGAGTCACTGAGTGGGTCTGTTATTACAGTATCTCCATAGGAAGCGTCACTGAGTGGGTCTGTTATTATAGTATCTCCACAGGGAGAGTCACTGAGTGGTCTGTTATTACAGTATCTCCACAGGGAAAGTCACTGAGTGGTTCTGTTATTATAGTATCTCCACAGAGAGAGTCATTGATTGGAGCTGTTATTATAGTATCTCCACAGGGAGAATCACTGACTGGGTCTGTTATGATAGTATCTCCACAGAGAGAGTCATTGAGTGGATCTGTTATTATAGTATCTCCACAGGGAGAGTCACTGAGTGGGTCTGTTATTATAGTATCTCCACAGGGAGAGTCACTGAGTGGGTCTATAATTATAGTATCTCCACAGGGAGAGTCACTGAGTGGGTCTGTTATTAGAGTATCTCCACAGGGACAGTCACTGAGTGGGTCTGTCATTATAGTATCTCCATAGGAAGCATCACTGAGTGGATCTGTTATTATAGTATCTCCACAGAGAAAGTAACTTATTGGGTCTGTTGTTATGGTATCTCCACAGGGAGAGTCACTGAGTGGGTCTGTTATTATAGTATCTCCACAGGGAGAGTCACTGCGTGGGTCTGTTATTATATTATCTCCACAGGGAGAGTCACTGAGTGGGTCTGTTATTATAGTATCTCCACAGGGAGAGTCACTGAGTGGGTCTGTTATTATAGTATCTCCATAAGAAGCGTTACTGAGTGGGTCTGTTGTTATAGTATCTCCACAAGGAGAGTCACATCGTGGGTCTGTTATTATAGTATCTCCACAGGGAGAGTCACTGAGTGGGTCTGTTTTTATAGTATCTCCACAGGGAAAGTCACTGAGTGGGTCTGTTATTACAGTATATCCACAGGGAGAGTCACTCAGTTTGTCTGTTTTTTTCTATCTCCAAATGGAGAGTCACTGAGTGGGTCTGTTGTTATAGTATCTCCACAGGGAGAGTCATTGAGTGGGTCTCATATTATATTATCTCCACAGGGAGAGTCACTGAGTGGGTCTGTTATTATAGTACCTCCACAGGGAGAGTCACTGAGCGGGTCTGTTATTATAGTATCTCCACAGGGAGAGTCACTGAGTGGGTCTGTTATTATAGTATCTCCGCAGAGAAAGTAACTTATTGGGTCTGTTGTTATAGTATCTACACAGGGAGAGTCACTGAGTGGGTCTGTTATTATAGTATCTCCACAGGTAGAGTCACTGAGTGGGTCTGTTATTGTAGTATCTCAACAGGGAGAGTCACTGAGTGGGTCTGTTATTATATTATCACCACAGGGAGAGTCACTGATTGGATCTGTTATTATAGTATCTCCACAGGGAGAGTCACTGAGTGGGTCTGTTATTATAGTATCTCCACAGGGAGAGTCACTGAGTGGGTCTGTTATTATAGTATCTCCACAGGGAGAGTCACTGAGTGGGTCTGTTATTAGAGTATCTCCACAGGGAGAGTCACTGAGTGGGTCTGTTATTATAGTATCTCCAAAGGGAGTGTCACTGAGTGGGTCTGTTATTATAGTATCTCCACAGGGAGAGTCACTGAGTGGGTCAGTTATTATAGTGTCTCCACAGGGAGAGTCACTGAATGGATCTGTTATTATTGTTTCTCCACACAGAGAGTCACTGAGTGCGTCTGTTATTATAGTATCTCCACAGGGAGAGTCACTGAGTGGGTCTGTTATTATAGTATCTCCGCAGAGAAAGTAACTTATTGGGTCTGTTGTTATAGTATCTCCACAGGGAGAGTCACTGAGTGGGTCTGTTATTATAGTATCTCCACAGGTAGAGTCACTGAGTGGGTCTGTTATTGTAGTATCTCAACAGGGAGAGTCACTGAGTGGCTCTGTTATTATATTATCACCACAGGGAGAGTCACTGAGTGGATCTGTTATTATCGTATCTCCACAGGGAGAGTCACTGAGTGGGTCTGTTATTATAGTATCTCCACAGGGAGAGTCACTGAGTGGGTCTGTTATTATAGTATCTCCACAGGGAGAATCACTGAGTGGGCCTGTTATTACAGTATCTCCACAGGGAAAGTCACTGAGTGGGTCTGTTATTATAGTATCTCCACAGGGAGAGTCACTGAGTGGGTCTGTTATTGTAGTATCACCACAGGGAGAGTCAATGAGTGGGTCTGTTATTATAGTATCTCCACGGGGAGAGTCACTGAGTGGGTCTGTTATTATCGTATCTCCACAGGAAGCGTCACTGAGTGGGTCTGTTATTATAGTATCTCCACAGGGAGAGTCACTGAGTGGCTCTGTTATTATAGTACCTGCACAGGTAGAGTCACTGAGTGGTCTGTTATTACAGTATCTCCACAGGGAAAGTCACTGAGTGGTTCTGTTATTATAGTATCTCCACAGAGAGAGTCATTGAGTGGAGCTGTTATTATAGTATCTCCACAGGGAGAGTCACTGACTGGGTCTGTTATGATAGTATCTCCACAAAGAGTCATTGAGTGGATCTGTTATTATAGTATCTCCACAGGGAGAGTCACTGAGTGTGTCTGTTATTATAGTATCTCCACAGGGAGAGTCACTGAGTGGGTCTATAATTATAGTATCTCCACGGGGAGAGTCACTGAGTGGGCCTGTTATTACAGTATCTCCACAGGGAAAGTCACTGAGTGGGTCTGTTATTATAGTATCTCCACAGGGAGAGTCACTAAGTGGGTCTGTTATTATAGTATCTCCACAGGGAGAGTCACTGAGTGGGTCTGTTATTATAGTATCTCCACAGGGAGAGTCACTGAGTGGGTCTGTTATTATAGTATCTCCACAGGGCGCGTTACTGAGTGGGTCTGTTATTATAGTATCTCCACAGGGAGAGTCACATAGTGGGTCTGTTATTATAGTATCTCCACAGAGAGAGTCACTAAGTGGGTCTGTTATTATAGTATCTCCACAGGGAGAGTCACTGAGTGGGTCTGTTATTATAGTATCTCCACAGGGAGAGTCACTGAGTGGGTCTGTTATTATAGTATCTCCACAGGGCGCGTTACTGAGTGGGTCTGTTATTATAGTATCTCCACAGGGAGAGTCACTGAGTTGGTCTGTTATTATAGTATATCCACAGGGAGAGTCACTGAGTGGGGCTGTTGTTATAGTATCTCCACAGGGAGAGTCACTGAGTGGGTCTCATATTATAGTATCTCCACAGGGAGAGTCACTGAGTGGGTCTGTTATTATAGTACCTCCACTGGGAGAGTCACTGAGTGGGTCTGTTATTATAGTATCTCCACAGGGAGAGTCACTGAGCGGGTCTGTTATTATAGTATCTCCACAGGGAGAGTCACTGAGTGGGTCTGTTATTATAGTATCTCCGCAGAGAAAGTAACTTATTGGGTCTGTTGTTATAGTATCTCCACAGGGAGAGTCACTGAGTGGGTCTGTTATTATAGTATCTCCAC
The DNA here is from genome assembly GCF_036365525.1 of Heterodontus francisci. Taxonomy (NCBI): domain Eukaryota; kingdom Metazoa; phylum Chordata; class Chondrichthyes; order Heterodontiformes; family Heterodontidae; genus Heterodontus; species Heterodontus francisci. Next base: position 9,985,644 of record NC_090391.1, read on the forward strand.
AGGTAGAGTCAATGAGTGGGTCTGTTATTGTAGTATCTCAACAGGGAGAGTCACTGAGTGGGTCTGTTATTATATTATCACCACAGGGAGAGTCGCTGAGTGGATCTGTCATTATAGTATCTCCACAGGAAGAGTCACTGAGTGGGACTGTTATTATAGTATCTCCACAGGGAGAGTCACTGAGTGGGTCTGTTATTATAGTATCTCCACAGGGAGAGTCACTGAGTGGGTCTGTTATTATAGTATCTCCACAGGGAGTGTCACTGAGTGGGTCTGTTATTATAGTATCTCCACAGGGAGAGTCACTGAGTGGGTCTGTTATTACAGTGTCTCCACAGGGAGAGTCACTGAATGGATCTGTTATTATTGTTTCTCCACACGGAGAGTCACTGAGTGCGTCTGTTATTATTGTTTCTCCACAGGGAGAGTCTCTGAGTTGGTCTGTTATTATAGTATCTCCACAGGGAGAGTCACTGAGTGTGTCTGTGATTGTAGTATCTCCACAGGGAGAGTCACTGAGTGGGTCTGTTATTATAGTATCTCCACAGAGAGAGTCATTGCTTGGATCTGTTATTATATTATCTCCACAGGCAGAGTCACTGAGTGGATCTGTTATTTTAGTATCTCCACAGGGAGAGTCGCTGAGTGGCTCTGTTATTATAGTATCTCCGCAGAGAAAGTAACTTATTGGGTCTGTTATTATAGTATCTCCACAGGGAGTGTCACTGAGTGGGTCTGTTATTGTAGTATCTCCACAGGGAGAGTCACTGAGTGGGTCAGTTATGATAGTATGTCCACAGAGAGAGTCATTGAGTGGATCTGTTATTATAGTATCTCCACAGGGAGAATCACTGAGTGGGTCTGTTATTCTTGTATCTCCACAGGGAGAGTCACTGAGTGGGTCTGTTATTATAGTATCTCCACAGGGAGAGTCACTGAGTGGGTCTGTTATTAGATTAGCTCCACAGGGAGACTCACTGAGTGGGTCTGTCATTTTAGTATCTCCATCGGATGCATCACTGAGTGGGTCTGTTATAATAGTATCTCCACAGGGAGAGTCACTGAGTGGGTCTGTTATTATAGTATCTCCACAGGGAGTGTCACTGAGTGGGCCTGTTATTACAGTATCTCCACAGGGAAAGTCATTGAGTGGGTCTGTTATTATAGTATCACTACAGGGAGAGTCACAGAGTGGGTCTGTTATTATAGTATCTCCACAGGGAGAGTCACTGAGTGGGTCTGTTATTATAGTATCTCCATTGGAAGCGTCGCTGACTGGGTCTGTTATTATAGTATCTCCACAGGGAGAGTCACTGAGTGGTCTGTTATTACAGTATCTCCACAGGGAAAGTCACTGAGTGGTTCTGTTATTATAGTATCTCCACAGAGAGAGTCATTGAGTGGAGCTGTTATTATAGTACCTCCACAGGGAGAGTCACTGACTGGGTCTGTTATGATAGTATCTCCACAGAGAGAGTCATTGAGTGGATCTGTTATGAAAGTATCTCCACAGGGAGAGTCACTGAGTGGGTCTGTTATTATAGTATCTCCACAGGGAGAGTCACTGAGTGGGTCTATAATTATAGTATCTCCACAGGGAGAGTCACTGAGTGGGTCTGTTATTAGAGTATCTCCACAGGGACAGTCACTGAGTGGGTCTGTCATGAGAGTATCTCCATAGGAAGCATCACTGAGTGGATCTGTTATTATAGTATCTCCACAGAGAAAGTAACTTATTGGGTCTGTTGTTATCGTATCTCCACAGGGAGAGTCACTGAGTGGGTCTGTTATTATAGTATCTCCACGGGGAGTGTCACTGAGTGGGGCTGTTATTACAGTATCTCCACAAGGAAAGTCACTGAGTGGGTCTGTTATTATAGTATCTCCACAGGGAGAGTCACTGAGTGGGTCTGTTATTATAGTATCTCCACAGGGAGAGTCACTGTGTGGGTCTGTTATTATAGTATCTCCACAGGGAGAGTCACTGGTTGGGTCTGTTATTATAGTATCTCCATAGGAAGCGTTACTGAGTGGGTCTGTTATTATAGTATCTCCACAAGGAGAGTCACATAGTGGGTCCGTTATTATAGTATCTCCACAGGGAGAGTCACTGAGTGGGTCTGTTTTTATAGTATCTCCACAGGGAAAGTCACTGAGTGGGTCTGTTATTATAGTATCTCCACAGGGAGAGTCACTCAGTTTGTCTGTTTTTTTGTATCTCCACATGGAGAGTCACTGAGTGGGTCTGTTGTTATAGTATCTCCACAGGGAGAGTCATTGAGTGGGTCTCATATTATAGTATCTCCACAGGGAGAGCCACTGAGTGGGTCTGTTATTATAGTACCTCCACAGGGAGAGTCACTGAGCGGGTCTGTTATTATAGTATCTCCACAGGGAGAGTCTCTGAGTGGGTCTGTTATTATAGTATCTCCGCAGAGAAAGTAACTTATTGGGTCTGTTGTTATAGTATCTCCACAGGGAGAGTCACTGAGTGGGTCTGTTATTATAGTATCTCCACAGGTAGAGTCACTGAGTGGGTCTGTTATTGCAGTATCTCAACAGGGAGAGTCACTGAGTGGGTCTGTTATTATATTATCACCACAGGGAGAGTCACTGAGTGGATCTGTTATTATAGTATCTCCACAGGGAGAGTCACTGAGTGGGTCTGTTATTATAGTATCTCCACAGGGAGAGTCACTGAGTGGGTCTGTTATTATAGTATCTCCACAGGGAGAGTCACTGAGTGGGTCTGTTATTAGAGTATCTCCACAGGGAGAGTCACTGAGTGGGTCTGTTATTATAGTATCTCCACAGGGAGTGTCACTGAGTGGGTCTGTTATTATAGTATCTCCACAGGGAGAGTCACTGAGTGGGTCTGTTATTATAGTGTCTCCACAGGGAGAGTCACTGAATGGATCTGTTATTTTTGTTTCTCTTCACGGAGAGTCACTGAGTGCGTCTGTTATTATAGTATCTCCACAGGGAGAGTCACTGAGTGGGTCTGTTATTATAGTATCTCCGCAGAGAAAGTAACTTATTGGGTCTGTTGTTATAGTATCTCCACAGGGAGAGTCACTGAGTGGGTCTGTTATTATAGTATCTCCACAGGGAGAGTCACTGAGTGGGTCTGTTATTATAGTATCTCAACAGGGAGAGTCACTGAGTGGGTCTGTTATTATAGTATCTCCACAGGGAGAGTCACTGAGTGGGTCTGTTATTATAGTATCTCCATAGGAAGCGTTACTGAGTGGGTCTGTTATTATAGTATCTCCACAAGGAGAGTCACATAGTGGGTCTGTTATTATAGTATCTCCACAGGGAGAGTCACTGAGTGGGTCTGTTTTTATAGTATCTCCACAGGGAAAGTCACTGAGTGGGTCTGTTATTATAGTATCTCCACAGGGACAGTCACTGAGTGGGTCTGTTATTACAGTATATCCACAGGGAGAGTCACTCAGTTTGTCTGTTTTTTTGTATCTCCACATGGAGAGTCACTGAGTGGGTCTGTTGTTATAGTATCTCCACAGGGAGAGTCATTGAGTGGGTCTCATATTATAGTATCTCCACAGGGAGAGTCACTGAGTGGGTCTGTTATTATAGTACCTCCACAGGGAGAGTCACTGAGCGGGTCTGTTATTATAGTATCTCCACAGGGAGAGTCACTGTGTGGGTCTGTTATTATAGTATCTCCGCAGAGAAAGTAACTTATTGGGTCTGTTGTTATAGTATCTCCAAAGGGAGAGTCATTGAGTGGGTCTCTTTTATAGTATCTCCACAGGGAGAGTCACTGAGTGGGTCTGTTATTATAGTACCTCCACAGGGAGAGTCACTGAGTGGGTCTGTTATTATATTATCACCACAGGGAGAGTTACTGAGTGGATCTGTTATTATATTATCACCACAGGGAGAGTCACTGAGTGGATCTGTTATTATAGTATCTCCACAGGGAGAGTCACTGAGTGGGTCTGTTATTATAGTATCTCCACAGGGAGAGTCACTGAGTGGGTCTGTTATCATAGTATCTCCACAGGGAGAGTCACTGAGTGGGTCTGTTATTAGAGTATCTCCACAGGGAGAGTCACTGAGTGGGTCTGTTATTATAGTATCTCCACAGGGAGTGTCACTGAGTGGGTCTGTTATTATAGTATCTCCACAGGGAGAGTCACTGAGTGGGTCTGTTATTATAGTGTCTCCACAGGGAGAGTCACTGAATGGATCTGTTATTATAGTATCTCCACAGGGAGAGTCACTGAGTGGGTCTGTTATTATAGTATCTCCGCAGAGAAAGTAACTTATTGGGTCTGTTGTTATAGTATCTCCGCAGGGAGAGTCACTGAGTGGGTCTGTTATTATCGTATCTCCACAGGTAGAGTCACTGGGTGGGTCTGTTATTGTAGTATCTCAACAGTGAGAGTCACTGAGTGGGTCTGTTATTATATTATCACCACAGGGAGAGTCACTGAGTGGATCTGTTATTATAGTATCTCCACAGGGAGAGTCACTGAGTGGGTCTGTTATTATAGTATCTCCACAGGGAGAGTCACTGAGTGGGTCTGTTATTATAGTATCTCCACAGGGAGAGTCACTGAGTGGGTCTGTTATTAGAGTATCTCCACAGGGAGAGTCACTGAGTGGGTCTGTTATTATAGTATCTCTACAGGGAGTGTCACTGAGTGGGTCTGTTATTATAGTATCTCCACAGGGAGAGTCACTGAGTGGGTCTGTTATTATAGTGTCTCCACAGGGAGAGTCACTGAATGGATCTGTTATTATTGTTTCTCCACACGGAGAGTCACTGAGTGCGTCTGTTATTATAGTATCTCCACATGGAGAGTCACTGAGTGGGTCTGTTATTATTGTTTCTCCACAGGAAGAGTCTCTGAGTTGGTCTGTTATTATAGTATCTCCACAGGGAGAGTCACTGAGTGTTTCTGTGATTGTCGTATCTCCACATGGAGAGTCACTGAGTGGGTCTGTTATTATAGTATCTCCACAGAGAGAGTCATTGCTTGGATCTGTTATTATATTATCTCCACAGGCAGAGTCACTGAGTGGATCTGTTATTTTAGTATCTCCACAGGGAGTGTCGCTGAGTGGGTCTGTTATTATAGTATCTCCGCAGAGAAAGTTACTTATTGGGTCTGTTATTATAGTATCTCCACAGGGAGAGTCACTGAGTGGGTCTGTTATTATAGTATCTCCACAGGTAGAGTCACTGAGTGGGTCTGTTATTGTAGCATCTCCACAGGGAGAGTCACTGAGTGGGTCTGTTATGAAAGTATGTCCACAGAGAGAGTCATTGAGTGGATCTGTTATTATAGTATCTCCACAGGGAGAATCACTGAGTGGGTCTGTTATTATAGTATCTCCACAGGGAGAGTCACTGAGTGGGTCTGTTATGATAGTATCTCCACAGGGAGAGTCACTGAGTGGGTCTGTTATTGGAGTATCTCCACAGGGAGAGTCACTGAGTGGGTCTGTCATTATAGTTTCTCCATCGGATGCATCACTGAGTGGGTCTGCTATTATAGTATCTCCACAGGGAGAGTCACTGAGTGGGTCTGTTATTATAGTATCTCCACAAGGAGAGTCACTGAGTGGGCCTGTTATTACAGTATCTCCACAGGGAAAGTCACTGAGTGTGTCTGTTTTTATAGTATCTCCACAGGGAGAGTCACTGAGTGGGTCTGTTATTATAGTATCACCACAGGGAGAGTCACAGAGTGGGTCTGTTATTATAGTATCTCCACAGGGAGAGTCACTGAGTGGGTCTGTTATTATAGTATCTCCATAGGAAGCGTCACTGAGTGGGTCTGTTATTATAGTATCTCCACAGGGAGAGTCACTGACTGGGTCTGTTATTACAGTATCTCCACAGGGAGAGGCTCTCAGTTTGACTGTTATTATAGTATCTCCACAGGGAGAGTCACTGAATGTGTCTGTTATGACAGTATCTCCACAGGGAAAGTCTCTGAGTGGGTCTGTTATTATAGTATCTCCACTGGCAGAGTCACTGAGTGGGTCTGTTATTATAGTATCTCCACAGGGAGAGTCACTGAGTGGGTCTGTTATTATAGTATCTCCACAGGGAGAGTCACTGAGTGGGTCTGTTATTATATTATCTCCACAGAGAGAGTCATTGAGTGGAGCTGTTATTATAGTATCTCCACAGGGACAGTCACTGAGTGGGTCTGTTGTTACAGTATCTCCACAGGGAGAGTCACTCAGTTTGTCTGTTTTTTTGTATCTCCACATGGAGAGTCACTGAGTGGGTCTGTTGTTATAGTATCTCCACAGGGAGAGTCACTGAGTGGGCCTGTTATTACAGAATCTCCACAGGGAAAGTCTCTGAGTGGGTCTGTTATTATAGTATCTCCATAGGAAGCGTCACTGAGTGGGTCTGTTATTATAGTATCTCCACAGGGAGAGTCACTGAGTGGTCTGTTATTACAGTATCTCCACAGGGAAAGTCACTGAGTGGTTCTGTTATTATAGTATCTCCACAGAGAGAGTCATTGAGTGGAGCTGTTATTATAGTGTCTCCACAGGGAGAGTCACTGACTGGGTCTGTTATGACAGTATCTCCACAGAGAGAGTCATTGAGTGGATCTGTTATTATAGTATCTCCACAGGGAGAGTCACTGAGTGGTTCTGTTATTATAGTATCTCCACAGGGAGAGTCACTGAGTGGGTCTATAATTATAGTATCTCCACAGGGAGAGTCACTGAGTGGGTCTGTTATTAGAGTATCTACACAGGGACAGTCACTGAGTGGGTCTGTCATTATAATATCTCCATAGGAAGCATCACTGAGTGGATCTGTTATTATAGTATCTCCACAGGGAGAGTCACTCAGTTTGTCTGTTTTTTTGTATCTCCACAGAGAAAGTAACTTATTGGGTCTGTTGTTATAGTATCTCCACAGGGAGAGTCACTGAGTGGGTCTGTTATTATAGTATCTCCACGGGGAGAGTCACTGAGTGGGCCTGTTATTATAGTATCTCCACAGGGAGAGTCACTGAGTGGGTCTGTTATTATAGTATCTCCACAGGGAGAGGCACTGAGTGGGTCTGTTATTATAGTATCTCCACAGGGAGAGTCACTGAGTGGGTCTGTTATTATAGTATCTCCATAGGAAGCGTTACTGAGTGGGTCTGTTATTATAGTATATCCACAAGGAGAGTCACATAGTGGGTCTGTTATTATAGTATCTCCACAGGGAGAGTCACTGAGTGGGTCTGTTTTTGTAGTATCTCCACAGGGAAAGTCACTGAGTGGGTCTGTTATTATAGTATCTCCACAGGGACAGTCACTGAGTGGGTCTGTTATTATAGTATCTCCACAGGGACAGTCACTGAGTGGGTCTGTTGTTATAGTATCTCCACAGGGAGAGTCATTGAGTGGGTCTCATATTATAGTATCTCCACAGGGAGAGTCACTGAGTGGGTCTGTTATTATAGTACCTCCACAGGGAGAGTCACTGAGTGGGTCTGTTATTATAGTATCTCCACAGGGAGAGTCACTGAGCGGGTCTGTTATTATAGTATCTCCGCAGAGAAAGTAACTTATTGGGTCTGTTGTTATAGTATCTCCACAGGGAGAGTCACTGAGTGGGTCTGTTATTATAGTATCTCCACAGGTAGAGTCACTGAGTGGGTCTATTATTGTAGTATCTCAACAGGGCGAGTCACTGAGTGGGGCTGTTATTATATTATCACCACAGTGAGAGTCACTGAGTGGATCTGTTATTATAGTATCTCCACAGGGAGAGTCACTGAGTGGGTCTGTTATTATAGTATCTCCACAGGGAGAGTCACTGAATGTGTCTGTTATTACAGTATCTCCACAGGGAAAGTCTCTGAGTGGGTCTGTTATTATAGTATCTCCACTGGCAGAGTCACTGGGTGGGTCTGTTATTATAGTATCTCCACAGGGAGAGTCACTGAGTGGGTCTGTTATTATAGTATCTCCACAGGGAGAGTCACTGAGTGGGTCTGTTATTCTATTATCTCCACAGAGAGAGTCATTGAGTGGAGCTGTTATTATAGTATCTCCACAGGGACAGTCACTGAGTGGGTCTGTTGTTACAGTATCTCCACAGGGAGAGTCACTCAGTTTGTCTGTTTTTTTGTATCTCCACATGGAGAGTCACTGAGTGGGTCTGTTGTTATAGTATCTCCACAGGGAGAGTCACTGAGTGGGCCTGTTATTACAGAATCTCCACAGGGAAAGTCTCTGAGTGGGTCTGTTATTATAGTATCTCCATAGGAAGCGTCACTGAGTGGGTCTGTTATTATAGTATCTCCACAGGGAGAGTCACTGAGTGGTCTGTTATTACAGTATCACCACAGGGAAAGTCACTGAGTGGTTCTGTTATTATAGTATCTCCACAGAGAGAGTCATTGAGTGGAGCTGTTATTATAGTGTCTCCACACGGAGAGTCACTGACTGGGTCTGCTTTGACAGTATCTCCACAGAGAGAGTCATTGAGTGGATCTGTTATTATAGTATCTCCACAGGGAGAGTCACTGAGTGGTTCTGTTATTATAGTATCTCCACAGGGAGAGTCACTGAGTGGGTCTATAATTATAGTATCTCCACAGGGAGAGTCACTGAGTGGGTCTGTTATTAGAGTATCTCCACAGGGACAGTCACTGAGTGGGTCTGTCATTATAGTATCTCCATAGGAAGCATCACTGAGTGGATCTGTTATTATAGTATCTCCACAGGGAGAGTCACTCAGTTTGTCTGTTTTTTTGTATCTCCACAGAGAAAGTAACTTATTGGGTCTGTTGTTATAGTATCTCCACAGGGAGAGTCACTGAGTGGGTCTGTTATTATAGTATCTCCACGGGCAGAGTCACTGAGTGGGCCTGTTATTATAGTATCTACACAGGGAGAGTCACTGAGTGGGTCTGTTATTATAGTATCTCCACAGGGAGAGTCACTGAGTGGTCTGTTATTACAGTATCTCCACAGGGAAAGTCACTGAGTGGTTCTGTTATTATAGTATCTCCACAGAGAGAGTCATTGAGTGGAGCTGTTATTATAGTGTCTCCACAGGGAGAGTCACTGACTGGGTCTGTTATGACAGTATCTCCACAGAGAGAGTCACTGAGTGGGTCTGTTATTATAGTATCTCCACAGGTAGAGTCACTGAGTGGGTCTATTATTGTAGTATCTCAACAGGGAGAGTCACTGAGTGGGTCTGTTATTATATTATCACCACAGTGAGAGTCACTGAGTGGATCTGTTATTATAGTATCTCCACAGGGAGAGTCACTGAGTGGGTCTATTATTATAGTATCTCCACAGGGAGAGTCACTGAATGTGTCTGTTATTACAGTATCTCCACAGGGAAAGTCTCTGAGTCGGTCTGTTATTATAGTATCTCCACTGGCAGAGTCACTGAGTGGGTCTGTTATTATAGTATCTCCACAGGGAGAGTCACTGAGTGGGTCTGTTATTATAGTATCTCCACAGGGAGAGTCACTGAGTGGGTCTGTTATTCTATTATCTCCACAGAGAGAGTCATTGAGTGGAGCTGTTATTATAGTATCTCCACAGGGACAGTCACTGAGTGGGTCTGTTGTTACAGTATCTCCACAGGGAGAGTCACTCAGTTTGTCTGTTTTTTTGTATCTCCACATGGAGAGTCACTGAGTGGGTCTGTTGTTATAGTATCTCCACAGGGAGAGTCACTGAGTGGGCCTGTTATTACAGAATCTCCGCAGGGAAAGTCTCTGAGTGGGTCTGTTATTATAGTATCTCCATAGGAAGCGTCACTGAGTGGGTCTGTTATTATAGTATCTCCACAGGGAGAGTCACTGAGTGGTCTGTTATTACAGTATCTCCACAGGGAAAGTCACTGAGTGGTTCTGTTATTATAGTATCTCCACAGAGAGAGTCATTGAGTGGAGCTGTTATTATAGTGTCTCCACAGGGAGAGTCACTGACTGGGTCTGCTTTGACAGTATCTCCACAGAGAGAGTCATTGAGTGGATCTGTTATTATAGTATCTCCACAGGGAGAGTCACTGAGTGGTTCTGTTATTATAGTATCTCCACAGGGAGAGTCACTGAGTGGGTCTATAATTATAGTATCTCCACAGGGAGAGTCACTGAGTGGGTCTGTTATTAGAGTATCTCCACAGGGACAGTCACTGAGTGGGTCTGTCATTATAGTATCTCCATAGGAAGCATCACTGAGTGGATCTGTTATTATAGTATCTCCACAGGGAGAGTCACTCAGTTTGTCTGTTTTTTTGTATCTCCACAGAGAAAGTAACTTATTGGGTCTGTTGTTATAGTATCTCCACAGGGAGAGTCACTGAGTGGGTCTGTTATTATAGTATCTCCACGGGGAGAGTCACTGAGTGGGCCTGTTATTATAGTATCTCCACAGGGAGAGTCACTGAGTGGGTCTGTTATTATAGTATCTCCACAGGGAGAGTCACTGAGTGGGTCTGTTATTATAGTATCTCCACAGGGAGAGTCACTGAGTGGGTCTGTTATTATAGTATCTCCATAGGAAGCGTTACTGAGTGGGTCTGTTATTATAGTATCTCCACAAGGAGAGTCACATAGTGGGTCTGTTATTATAGTATCTCCACAGGGAGAGTCACTGAGTGGGTCTGTTTTTGTAGTATCTCCACAGGGAAAGTCACTGTGTTGGTCTGTTATTATAGTATCTCCACAGGGACAGTCACTGAGTGGGTCTGTTATTATAGTATCTCCACAGGGACAGTCACTGAGTCGGTCTGTTGTTATAGTATCTCCACAGGGAGAGTCATTGAGTGGGTCTCATATTATAGTATCTCCACAGGGAGAGTCACTGAGTGGGTCTGTTATTATAGTACCTCCACAGGGAGAGTCACTGAGTGGGTCTGTTATTATAGTATCTCCACAGGGAGAGTCACTGAGCGGGTCTGTTATTATAGTATCTCCGCAGAGAAAGTAACTTATTGGGTCTGTTGTTATAGTATCTCCACAGGGAGAGTCACTGAGTGGGTCTGTTATTATAGTATCTCCACAGGTAGAGTCACTGAGTGGGTCTATTATTGTAGTATCTCAACAGTGAGAGTCACTGAGTGGGTCTGTTATTATATTATCACCACAGTGAGAGTCACTGAGTGGATCTGTTATTATAGTATCTCCACAGGGAGAGTCACTGAGTGGGTCTGTTATTATAGTATCTCCACAGGGAGAGTCACTGAGTGGGTCTGTTATTATAGTATCTCCACAGGGAGAGTCACTGAGTGGGTCTGTTATTAGAGTATCTCCACAGGGAGAGTCACTGAGTGGGTCTGTTATTAGAGTATCTCCACAGGGAGTGTCACTGAGTGGGTCTGTTATTATAGTATCTCCACAGGGAGAGTCACTGAGTGGGTCTGTTATTATAGTATCTCCACAGGGAGAGTCACTGAGTGGGTCTGTTATTATAGTATCTCCACAGGGAGAGTAACTGAGTGGGTCTGTTATTACAGTGTCTCCACAGGGAGAGTCACTGAATGGATCTGTTATTATTGTTTCTCCACACGGAGAGTCACTGAGTGCGTCTGTTATTATAGTATCTCCACAGGGAGAGTCACTGAGTGGGTCTGTTATTATAGTATCTCCGCAGAGAAAGTAACTCATTGGGTCTGTTGTTATAGTATCTCCACAGGGAGAGTCACTGAGTGGGTCTTTTATTATAGTATCTCCACAGGTAGAGTCACTGAGTGGGTCTGTTATTGTAGTATCTCAACAGGGAGAGTCACTGAGTGGGTCTGTTATTATATTATCACCACAGGGGAGTCACTGAGTGGATCTGTTATTATAGTATCTCCACAGGGAGAGTCACTGAGTCGGTCTGTTATTATAGTATCTCCACAGGGAGAGTCACTGAGTGGGTCTGTTATTATAGTATCTCCACAGGGAGAGTCACTGAGTGGGTCTGTTATTAGAGTATCTCCACAGGGAGAGTCACTGAGTGGGTCTGTTATTATAGTATCTCCACAGGGAGTGTCACTGAGTGGGTCTGTTATTATAGTATCTCCACAGGGAGAGTCACTGAGTGGGTCTGTTATGATAGTGTCTCCACAGGGAGAGTCACTGAATGGATCTGTTGTTATTGTTTCTCCACACGGAGAGTCACTGAGTGCGTCTGTTGTTATAGTATCTCCACATGGAGAGTCACTGAGTGGGTCTGTTATTATAGTATCTCCACAGAGAGAGTCATTGCTTGGATCTGTTATTAGATTATCTCCACAGGCAGAGTCACTGATTGGATCTGTTATTTTAGTATCTCCACAGGGAGAGTCGCTGAGTGGGTCTGTTATTATAGTATCTCCGCAGAGAAAGTAACTTGTTGGGTCTGTTATTATAGTATCTCCACAGGGAGAGTCACTGAGTGGGTCTGTTATTATCGTATCTCCACAGGTAGAGTCACTGAGTGGGTCTGTTATTGTAGTATCTCCACAGGGAGAGTCACTGAGTGGGTCTGTTATGAAAGTATGTCCACAGAGAGAGTCATTGAGTGGATCTGTTATTATAGTATCTCCACAGGGAGAATCACTGAGTGGGTCTGTTATTATAGTATCTCCACAGGGAGAGTCACTGAGTGGGTCTGTTATGATAGTATCTCCACAGGGAGAGTCACTGAGTGGGTCTGCTATTGGAGTAGCTCCACAGGGAGAGTCACTGAGTGGGTCTGTCATTATAGTTTAACCATCGGATGCATCACTGAGTGGGTCTGTTATTATAGTATCTCCACAGGGAGAGTCACTGAGTGGGTCTGTTATTATAGTATCTCCACAGGGAGAGTCACTGAGTGGGCCTGTTATTACAGTATCTCCACAGGGAAAGTCACTGAGTGTGTCTGTTATTATAGTATCTCCACAGGGAGAGTCACTGAGTGGGTCTGTTATTATAGTATCACCACAGGGAGAGTCACAGAGTGGGTCTGTTATTATAGTATCTCCACAGGGAGAGTCACTGAGTGGGTCTGTTCTTATAGTATCTCCATAGGAAGCGTCAGTGAGTGGGTCTGTTATTATAGTATCTCCACAGGGAGAGTCACTGAGTGGCTCTGTTATTACAGTATCTCCACAGGGAGAGTCTCTCAGTTTGACTGTTATTATAGTATCTCCACAGGGAGAGTCACTGAATGTGCCTGTTATTACAGTATCTCCACAGGGAAAGTCTCTCAGTGGGTCTGTTATTATAGTATCTCCACTGGCAGAGTCACTGAGTGGGTCTGTTATTATAGTATCTCCACAGGGAGAGTCACTGAGTGGGTCTGTTATTATAGTATCTCCACAGGGAGAGTCACTGAGTGGGTCTGTTATTATATTATCTCCACAGAGAGAGTCATTGAGCGGAGCTGTTATTATAGTATCTCCACAGGGACAGTCACTGAGTGGGTCTGTTATTACAGTATCTCCACAGGGAGAGTCACTCAGTTAGGCTGTTTTTTTGTATCTCCACATGGAGAGTCACTGAGTGGGTCTGTTGTTATAGTATCTCCACAGGGAGAGTCACTGAGTGGGCCTGTTATTACAGTATCTCCACAGGGAAAGTCACTGAGTGGGTCTGTTATTATAGTATCTCCATAGGAAGCGTCACTGAGTGGGTCTGTTATTATAGTATCTCCACAGGGAGAGTCACTGAGTGGTCTGTTATTACAGTATCTCCACAGGGAAAGTCACTGAGTGGTTCTGTTATTATAGTATCTCCACAGAGAGAGTCATTGAGTGGGTCTGTTATGATAGTATCTCCACAGAGAGAGTCATTGAGTGGATCTGTTATTATAGTATCTCCACAGGGAGAGTCACTGAGTGGGTCTGTTATTATAGTATCTCCACAGGGAGAGTCACTTAGTGGGTCTGTTATTAGAGTATCTCCACAGGGACAGTCACTGAGTGGGTCTGTCATTATAGTATCTCCATAGGAAGCATCACTGAGTGGATCTGTTATTATAGTATCTCCACAGAGAAAGTAACTTAATGGGTCTGTTATTATAGTATCTCCACGGGGAGAGTCACTGAGTGGGCCTGTTATTACAGTATCTCCACAGGGAAAGTCACTGAGTGGGTCTGTTATTATAGTATCTCCACAGGGAGAGTCACTGAGTGGCTCTGTTATTATAGTATCTCCACAGGGAGAGTCACTGAGTGGGTCTGTTATTATAGTATCTCCACAGGGAGAGTCACTGAGTGGGTCTGTTATTATAGTATCTCAATAGGAAGGGTTACTGAGTGGGTCTGTTATTATAGTATCTCCACAAGGAGAGTCACATAGTGGGTCTGTTCTTGTCGTATCTCCACAGGGAGAGTCACTGAGTGGGTCTGTTTTTATAGTATCTCCACAGGGAAAGTCACTGAGTGTTTCTGTGATTGTAGTATCTCCACGGAGAAAGTAACTTATTGGGTATGTTGTTATAGTATCTCAACAGGGAGAGTCATTGAGTGGGTCTCATATTATAGTATCTCCACAGGGAGAGTCACGGAGTGGGTCTGTTATTATAGTACCTCCACAGGGAGAGTCACTGAGTGGGTCTGTTATTATAGTATCTCCACAGGGAGAGTCACTGAGGGGGTCTGTTATTATAGTATCTCCACAGGGAGAGTCACTGAGTGGGTCTGTTATTATAGTATCTCCGCAGAGAAAGTAACTTATTGGGTCTGTTGTTATAGTATCTCAACAGGGAGAGTCACTGAGTGGGTCCGTTATTATATTATCACCACAGGGAGAGTCACTGAGTGGATCTGTTATTATAGTATCTCCACAGGGAGAGTCACTGAGTGCGTCTGTAAAAGTAGTATCTCCACAGGGAGAGTCACTGAGTGGGTCTGTTATTAGAGTATCTCCACAGGGAGAGTCACTGAGTGGGTCTGTTATTATAGTATCTCCACAGGGAGTGTCACTGAGTGGGTCTGTTATTATAGTATCTCCACAGGGAGAGTCACTGATTGGGTCTGTTATGATAGTGTCTCCACAGGGAGAGTCACTGAGTGGATCTGTTATTATTGTTTCTCCACACGGAGAGTCACTGAGTGCGTCTGTTATTATAGTATCTCCACATGGAGAGTCACTGAGTGGGTCTGTTATTATTGTTTCTCCACAGGGAGAGTCTCTGAGTTGGTCTGTTATTATAGTATCTCCACAGGGAGAGTCACTGAGTGTTTCTGTGATTGTAGTATCTCCACAGGGAGAGTCACTGAGTGGGTCTGTTATTATAGTATCTCCACAGAGAGAGTCATTGCTTGGATCTGTTATTATATTATCTCCACAGGCAGAGTCACTGAGTGGATCTGTTATTTTAGTATCTCCACAGGGAGAGTCGCTGAGTGGGTCTGTTATTATAGTATCTCCGCAGAGAAAGTAACTTATTGGGTCTGTTATTATAGTATCTCCACAGGGAGAGTCACTGAGTGGGTCTGTTATTATAGTATCTCCACAGGGAGAGTCACTGAGTGGGTCTGTTATTATAGTATCTCCACAGGTAGAGTCACTGAGTGGGTCTGTTATTGTCGTATCTCCACAGAGAGAGTCATTGAGTGGATCTGTTATTATAGTATCTCCACAGGGAGAATCACTGAGTGGGTCTGTTATTATAGTATCTCCACAGGGAGAGTCACTGAGTGGGTCTGTTATTATAGTATCTCCACAGGGACAGTCACTGAGTCGGTCTGTTGTTATAGTATCTCCACAGGGAGAGTCATTGAGTGGGTCTCATATTATAGTATCTCCACAGGGAGAGTCACTGAGTGGGTCTGTTATTATAGTACCTCCACAGGGAGAGTCACTGAGTGGGTCTGTTATTATAGTATCTCCACAGGGAGAGTCACTGAGCGGGTCTGTTATTATAGTATCTCCGCAGAGAAAGTAACTTATTGGGTCTGTTGTTATAGTATCTCCACAGGGAGAGTCACTGAGTGGGTCTGTTATTATAGTATCTCCACAGGTAGAGTCACTGAGTGGGTCTATTATTGTAGTATCTCAACAGTGAGAGTCACTGAGTGCGGCTGTTGTTATATTATCACCACAGTGAGAGTCACTGAGTGGATCTGTTATTATAGTATCTCCACAGGGAGAGTCACTGAGTGGGTCTGTTATTATAGTATCTCCACAGGGAGAGTCACTGAGTGGGTCTGTTATTATAGTATCTCCACAGGGAGAGTCACTGAGTGGGTCTGTTATTAGAGTATCTCCACAGGGAGAGTCACTGAGTGGGTCTGTTATTATAGTATCTCCACAGGGAGTGTCACTGAGTGGGTCTGTTATTATAGTATCTCCACAGGGAGAGTCACTGAGTGGGTCTGTTATTATAGTATCTCCACAGGGAGAGTCACTGAGTGGGTCTGTTATTATAGTATCTCCACAGGGAGAGTCACTGAGTGGGTCTGTTATTACAGTGTCTCCACAGGGAGAGTCACTGAATGGATCTGTTATTATTGTTTCTCCACACGGAGAGTCACTGAGTGCGTTTGTTATTATAGTATCTCCACAGGGAGAGTCACTGAGTGGGTCTGTTATTATAGTATCTCCGCAGAGAAAGTAACTCATTGGGTCTGTTGTTATAGTATCTCCACAGGGAGAGTCACTGAGTGGGTCTTTTATTATAGTATCTCCACAGGTAGAGTCACTGAGTGGGTCTGTTATTGTAGTATCTCAACAGGGAGAGTCACTGAGTGGGTCTGTTATTATATTATCACCACAGGGGAGTCACTGAGTGGATCTGTTATTATAGTATCTCCACAGGGAGAGTCACTGAGTGGGTCTGTTATTATAGTATCTCCACAGGGAGAGTCACTGAGTGGGTCTGTTATTATAGTATCTCCACAGGGAGAGTCACTGAGTGGGTCTGTTATTAGAGTATCTCCACAGGGAGAGTCACTGAGTGGGTCTGTTATTATAGTATCTCCACAGGGAGTGTCACTGAGTGGGTCTGTTATTATAGTATCTCCACAGGGAGAGTCACTGAGTGGGTCTGTTATGATAGCGTCTCCACAGGGAGAGTCACTGAATGGATCTGTTATTATTGTTTCTCCACACGGAGAGTCACTGAGTGCGTCTGTTATTATAGTATCTCCACATGGAGAGTCACTGAGTAATTCTGTTATTATAGTATCTCCACAGAGAGAGTCATTGCTTGGATCTGTTATTAGATTATCTCCACAGGCAGAGTCACTGATTGGATCTGTTATTTTAGTATCTCCACAGGGAGAGTCGCTGAGTGGGTCTGTTATTATAGTATCTCCGCAGAGAAAGTAACTTGTTGGGTCTGTTATTATAGTATCTCCACAGGGAGAGTCACTGAGTGGGTCTGTTATTATCGTATCTCCACAGGTAGAGTCACTGAGTGGGTCTGTTATTATAGTATCTCCACAGGTAGAGTCACTGAGTGGGTCTATTATTGTAGTATCCCAACAGTGAGAGTCACTGAGTGCGGCTGATGTTATATTATCACCACAGTGAGAGTCACTGAGTGGATCTGTTATTATAGTATCTCCACAGGGAGAGTCACTGAGTGGGTCTGTTATTATAGTATCTCCACAGGGAGAGTCACTGAGTGGGTCTGTTATTATAGTATCTCCACAGGGAGAGTCACTGAGTGGGTCTGTTATTAGAGTATCTCCACAGGGAGAGTCACTGAGTGGGTCTGTTATTATAGTATCTCCACAGGGAGTGTCACTGAGTGGGTCTGTTATTATAGTATCTCCACAGGGAGAGTCACTGAGTGGGTCTGTTATTATAGTATCTCCACAGGGAGAGTCACTGAGTGGGTCTGTTATTATAGTATCTCCACAGGGAGAGTCACTGAGTGGGTCTGTTATTACAGTGTCTCCACAGGGAGAGTCACTGAATGGATCTGTTATTATTGTTTCTCCACACGGAGAGTCACTGAGTGCGTCTGTTATTATAGTATCTCCACAGGGAGAGTCACTGAGTGGGTCTGTTATTATAGTATCTCCGCAGAGAAAGTAACTCATTGGGTCTGTTGTTATAGTATCTCCACAGGGAGAGTCACTGAGTGGGTCTTTTATTATAGTATCTCCACAGGTAGAGTCACTGAGTGGGTCTGTTATTGTAGTATCTCAACAGGGAGAGTCACTGAGTGGGTCTGTTATTATATTATCACCACAGGGGAGTCACTGAGTGGATCTGTTATTATAGTATCTCCACAGGGAGAGTCACTGAGTGGGTCTGTTATTATAGTATCTCCACAGGGAGAGTCACTGAGTGGGTCTGTTATTATAGTATCTCCACAGGGAGAGTCACTGAGTGGGTCTGTTATTAGAGTATCTCCACAGGGAGAGTCACTGAGTGGGTCTGTTATTATAGTATCTCCACAGGGAGTGTCACTGAGTGGGTCTGTTATTATAGTATCTCCACAGGGAGAGTCACTGAGTGGGTCTGTTATGATAGCGTCTCCACAGGGAGAGTCACTGAATGGATCTGTTATTATTGTTTCTCCACACGGAGAGTCACTGAGTGCGTCTGTTATTATAGTATCTCCACATGGAGAGTCACTGAGTGGGTCTGTTATTATAGTATCTCCACAGAGAGAGTCATTGCTTGGATCTGTTATTAGATTATCTCCACAGGCAGAGTCACTGATTGGATCTGTTATTTTAGTATCTCCACAGGGAGAGTCGCTGAGTGGGTCTGTTATTATAGTATCTCCGCAGAGAAAGTAACTTGTTGGGTCTGTTATTATAGTATCTCCACAGGGAGAGTCACTGAGTGGGTCTGTTATTATCGTATCTCCACAGGTAGAGTCACTGAGTGGGTCTGTTATTGTAGTATCTCCACAGGGAGAGTCACTGAGTGGGTCTGTTATGAAAGTATGTCCACAGAGAGAGTCATTGAGTGGATCTGTTATTATAGTATCTCCACAGGGAGAATCACTGAGTGGGTCTGTTATTATAGTATTGCCACAGGGAGAGTCACTGAGTGGGTCTGTTATGATAGTATCTCCACAGGGAGAGTCACTGAGTGGGTCTGCTATTGGAGTAGCTCCACAGGGAGAGTCACTGAGTGGGTCTGTCATTATAGTTTAACCATCGGATGCATCACTGAGTGGGTCTGTTATTATAGTATCTCCACAGGGAGAGTCACTGAGTGGGTCTGTTATTATAGTATCTCCACAGGGAGAGTCACTGAGTGGGCCTGTTATTACAGTATCTCCACAGGGAAAGTCACTGAGTGTGTCTGTTATTATAGTATCTCCACAGGGAGAGTCACTGAGTGGGTCTGTTATTATAGTATCACCACAGGGAGAGTCACAGAGTGGGTCTGTTATTATAGTATCTCCACAGGGAGAGTCACTGAGTGGGTCTGTTCTTATAGTATCTCCATAGGAAGCGTCAGTGAGTGGGTCTGTTATTATAGTATCTCCACAGGGAGAGTCACTGAGTGGCTCTGTTATTACAGTATCTCCACAGGGAGAGTCTCTCAGTTTGACTGTTATTATAGTATCTCCACAGGGAGAGTCACTGAATGTGCCTGTTATTACAGTATCTCCACAGGGAAAGTCTCTCAGTGGGTCTGTTATTATAGTATCTCCACTGGCAGAGTCTCTGAGTGGGTCTGTTATTATAGTATCTCCACAGGGAGAGTCACTGAGTGGGTCTGTTATTATAGTATCTCCACAGGGAGAGTCACTGAGTGGGTCTGTTATTATATTATCTCCACAGAGAGAGTCATTGAGCGGAGCTGTTATTATAGTATCTCCACAGGGACAGTCACTGAGTGGGTCTGTTATTACAGTATCTCCACAGGGAGAGTCACTCAGTTAGGCTGTTTTTTTGTATCTCCACATGGAGAGTCACTGAGTGGGTCTGTTGTTATAGTATCTCCACAGGAAGAGTCACTGAGTGGGCCTGTTATTACAGTATCTCCACAGGGAAAGTCACTGAGTGGGTCTGTTATTATAGTATCTCCATAGGAAGCGTCACTGAGTGGGTCTGTTATTATAGTATCTCCACAGGGAGAGTCACTGAGTGGTCTGTTATTACAGTATCTCCACAGGGAAAGTCACTGAGTGGTTCTGTTATTATAGTATCTCCACAGAGAGAGTCATTGAGTGGGTCTGTTATGATAGTATCTCCACAGAGAGAGTCATTGAGTGGATCTGTTATTATAGTATCTCCACAGGGAGAGTCACTGAGTGGGTCTGTTATTATAGTATCTCCACAGGGAGAGTCACTTAGTGGGTCTGTTATTAGAGTATCTCCACAGGGACAGTCACTGAGTGGGTCTGTCATTATAGTATCTCCATAGGAAGCATCACTGAGTGGATCTGTTATTATAGTATCTCCACAGAGAAAGTAACTTAATGGGTCTGTTATTATAGTATCTCCACAAGGAGAGTCACATAGGGGGTCTGTTCTTGTCGTATCTCCACAGGGAGAGTCACTGAGTGGGTCTGTTTTTATAGTATCTCCACAGGGAAAGTCACTGAGTGTTTCTGTGATTGTAGTATCTCCACGGAGAAAGTAACTTATTGGGTCTGTTGTTATAGTATCTCAACAGGGAGAGTCATTGAGTGGGTCTCATATTATAGTATCTCCACAGGGAGAGTCACGGAGTGGGTCTGTTATTATAGTACCTCCACAGGGAGAGTCACTGAGTGGGTCTGTTATTATAGGATCTCCGCAGAGAAAGTAACTTATTGGGTCTGTTGTTATAGTATCTCAACAGGGAGAGTCACTGAGTGGGTCCGTTATTATATTATCACCACAGGGAGAGTCACTGAGTGGATCTGTTATTATAGTATCTCCACAGGGAGAGTCACTGAGTGCGTCTGTAAAAGTAGTATCTCCACAGGGAGAGTCACTGAGTGGGTCTGTTATTAGAGTATCTCCACAGGGAGTGTCACTGAGTGGGTCTGTTATTATAGTATCTCCACAGGGAGAGTCACTGAGTGGGTCTGTTATGATAGTGTCTCCACAGGGAGAGTCACTGAGTGGATCTGTTATTATTGTTTCTCCACACGGAGAGTCACTGAGTGCGTCTGTTATTATAGTATCTCCAGAGGGAGAGTCATTGAGTGGATCTGTTATTATAGTATCTCCACAGGGAGAATCACTGAGTGGGTCTGTTATTATAGTATCTCCACAGGGAGAGTCACTGAGTGGGTCTGTTATGATAGTATCTCCACAGGGAGAGTCACTGAGTGGGTCTGTTATTGGAGTAGCTCCGCATGGAGAGTCACTGAGTGGGTCTGTCATTATAGTTTCTCCATCGGATGCATCACTGAGTGGGTCTGTTATTATAGTATCTCCACAGGGAGAGTCACTGAGTGGGTCTGTTATTTTAGTATCTCCACAGGGAGAGTCACTTAGTGGGTCTGTTATTAGAGTATCTCCACAGGGACAGTCACTGAGTGGGTCTGTCATTATAGTATCTCCATAGGAAGCATCACTGAGTGGATCTGTTATTATAGTATCTCCACAGAGAAAGTAACTTAATGGGTCTGTTATTATAGTATCTCCACGGGGAGAGTCACTGAGTGGGCCTGTTATTACAGTATCTCCACAGGGAAAGTCACTGAGTGGGTCTGTTATTATAGTATCTCCACAGGGAGAGTCACTGAGTGGCTCTGTTATTATAGTATCTCCACAGGGAGAGTCACTGAGTG
The DNA here is from genome assembly GCF_036365525.1 of Heterodontus francisci. NCBI lineage: Eukaryota > Metazoa > Chordata > Chondrichthyes > Heterodontiformes > Heterodontidae > Heterodontus > Heterodontus francisci. Next base: position 10,007,271 of record NC_090391.1, read on the forward strand.
GGTCTGTTATTATAGTATCTCCACAGGGAGAGTCACTGAGTGGGTCTGTTATTATAGTATCTCAATAGGAAGGGTTACTGAGTGGGTCTGTTATTATAGTATCTCCACAAGGAGAGTCACATAGTGGGTCTGTTCTTGTCGTATCTCCACAGGGAGAGTCACTGAGTGGGTCTGTTTTTATAGTATCTCCACAGGGAAAGTCACTGAGTGTTTCTGTGATTGTAGTATCTCCACGGAGAAAGTAACTTATTGGGTCTGTTGTTATAGTATCTCAACAGGGAGAGTCATTGAGTGGGTCTCATATTATAGTATCTCCACAGGGAGAGTCACGGAGTGGGTCTGTTATTATAGTACCTCCACAGGGAGAGTCACTGAGTGGGTCTGTTATTATAGTATCTCCACAGGGAGAGTCACTGAGGGGGTCTGTTATTATAGTATCTCCACAGGGAGAGTCACTGAGTGGGTCTGTTATTATAGTATCTCCGCAGAGAAAGTAACTTATTGGGTCTGTTGTTATAGTATCTCAACAGGGAGAGTCACTGAGTGGGTCCGTTATTATATTATCACCACAGGGAGAGTCACTGAGTGGATCTGTTATTATAGTATCTCCACAGGGAGAGTCACTGAGTGCGTCTGTAAAAGTAGTATCTCCACAGGGAGAGTCACTGAGTGGGTCTGTTATTAGAGTATCTCCACAGGGAGAGTCACTGAGTGGGTCTGTTATTATAGTATCTCCACAGGGAGTGTCACTGAGTGGGTCTGTTATTATAGTATCTCCACAGGGAGAGTCACTGAGTGGGTCTGTTATGATCGTGTCTCCACAGGGAGAGTCACTGAGTGGATCTGTTATTATTGTTTCTCCACACGGAGAGTCACTGAGTGCGTCTGTTATTATAGTATCTCCACATGGAGAGTCACTGAGTGGGTCTGTTATTATTGTTTCTCCACAGGGAGAGTCTCTGAGTTGGTCTGTTATTATAGTATCTCCACAGGGAGAGTCACTGAGTGTTTCTGTGATTGTAGTATCTCCACAGGGAGAGTCACTGAGTGGGTCTGTTATTATAGTATCTCCACAGAGAGAGTCATTGCTTGGATCTGTTATTATATTATCTCCACAGGCAGAGTCACTGAGTGGATCTGTTATTTTAGTATCTCCACAGGGAGAGTCGCTGAGTGGGTCTGTTATTATAGTATCTCCGCAGAGAAAGTAACTTATTGGGTCTGTTATTATAGTATCTCCACAGGGAGAGTCACTGAGTGGGTCTGTTATTATAGTATCTCCACAGGTAGAGTCACTGAGTGGGTCTGTTATTGTCGTATCTCCACAGGGAGAGTCACTGAGTGGGTCTGTTATGAAAGTATGTCCACAGAGAGAGTCATTGAGTGGATCTGTTATTATAGTATCTCCACAGGGAGAATCACTGAGTGGGTCTGTTATTATAGTATCTCCACAGGGAGAGTCACTGAGTGGGTCTGTTATTATAGTATCTCCACAGGGACAGTCACTGAGTCGGTCTGTTGTTATAGTATCTCCACAGGGAGAGTCATTGAGTGGGTCTCATATTATAGTATCTCCACAGGGAGAGTCACTGAGTGGGTCTGTTATTATAGTACCTCCACAGGGAGAGTCACTGAGTGGGTCTGTTATTATAGTATCTCCACAGGGAGAGTCACTGAGCGGGTCTGTTATTATAGTATCTCCGCAGAGAAAGTAACTTATTGGGTCTGTTGTTATAGTATCTCCACAGGGAGAGTCACTGAGTGGGTCTGTTATTATAGTATCTCCACAGGTAGAGTCACTGAGTGGGTCTATTATTGTAGTATCTCAACAGTGGGAGTCACTGAGTGCGGCTGTTGTTATATTATCACCACAGTGAGAGTCACTGAGTGGATCTGTTATTATAGTATCTCCACAGGGAGAGTCACTGAGTGGGTCTGTTATTATAGTATCTCCACAGGGAGAGTCACTGAGTGGGTCTGTTATTATAGTATCTCCACAGGGAGAGTCACTGAGTGGGTCTGTTATTAGAGTATCTCCACAGGGAGAGTCACTGAGTGGGTCTGTTATTATAGTATCTCCACAGGGAGTGTCACTGAGTGGGTCTGTTATTATAGTATCTCCACAGGGAGAGTCACTCAGTGGGTCTGTTATTATAGTATCTCCACAGGGAGAGTCACTGAGTGGGTCTGTTATTATAGTATCTCCACAGGGAGAGTCACTGAGTGGGTCTGTTATTACAGTGTCTCCACAGGGAGAGTCACTGAATGGATCTGTTATTATTGTTTCTCCACACGGAGAGTCACTGAGTGCGTCTGTTATTATAGTATCTCCACAGGGAGAGTCACTGAGTGGGTCTGTTATTATAGTATCTCCGCAGAGAAAGTAACTCATTGGGTCTGTTGTTATAGTAGCTCCACAGGGAGAGTCACTGAGTGGGACTTTTATTATAGTATCTCCACAGGTAGAGTCACTGAGTGGGTCTGTTATTGTAGTATCTCAACAGGGAGAGTCACTGAGTGGGTCTGTTATTATATTATCACCACAGGGGAGTCACTGAGTGGATCTGTTATTATAGTATCTCCACAGGGAGAGTCACTGAGTGGGTCTGTTATTATAGTATCTCCACAGGGAGAGTCACTGAGTGGGTCTGTTATTATAGTATCTCCACAGGGAGAGTCACTGAGTGGGTCTGTTATTAGAGTATCTCCACAGGGAGAGTCACTGAGTGGGTCTGTTATTATAGTATCTCCACAGGGAGTGTCACTGAGTGGGTCTGTTATTATAGTATCTCCACAGGGAGAGTCACTGAGTGGGTCTGTTATGATAGCGTCTCCACAGGGAGAGTCACTGAATGGATCTGTTATTATTGTTTCTCCACACGGAGAGTCACTGAGTGCTTCTGTTATTATAGTATCTCCACATGGAGAGTCACTGAGTGGGTCTGTTATTATAGTATCTCCACAGAGAGAGTCATTGCTTGGATCTGTTATTAGATTATCTCCACAGGCAGAGTCACTGATTGGATCTGTTATTTTAGTATCTCCACAGGGAGAGTCGCTGAGTGGGTCTGTTATTATAGTATCTCCGCAGAGAAAGTAACTTGTTGGGTCTGTTATTATAGTATCTCCACAGGGAGAGTCACTGAGTGGGTCTGTTATTATCGTATCTCCACAGGTAGAGTCACTGAGTGGGTCTGTTATTATAGTATCTCCACAGGTAGAGTCACTGAGTGGGTCTATTATTGTAGTATCTCAACAGTGAGAGTCACTGAGTGCGGCTGTTGTTATATTATCACCACAGTGAGAGTCACTGAGTGGATCTGTTATTATAGTATCTCCACAGGGAGAGTCACTGAGTGGGTCTGTTATTATAGTATCTCCACAGGGAGAGTCACTGAGTGGGTCTGTTATTATAGTATCTCCACAGGGAGAGTCACTGAGTGGGTCTGTTATTAGAGTATCTCCACAGGGAGAGTCACTGAGTGGGTCTGTTATTATAGTATCTCCACAGGGAGTGTCACTGAGTGGGTCTGTTATTATAGTATCTCCACAGGGAGAGTCACTGAGTGGGTCTGTTATTATAGTATCTCCACAGGGAGAGTCACTGAGTGGGTCTGTTATTATAGTATCTCCACAGGGAGAGTCACTGAGTGGGTCTGTTATTACAGTGTCTCCACAGGGAGAGTCACTGAATGGATCTGTTATTATTGTTTCTCCACACGGAGAGTCACTGAGTGCGTCTGTTATTATAGTATCTCCACAGGGAGAGTCACTGAGTGGGTCTGTTATTATAGTATCTCCGCAGAGAAAGTAACTCATTGGGTCTGTTGTTATAGTATCTCCACAGGGAGAGTCACTGAGTGGGTCTTTTATTATAGTATCTCCACAGGTAGAGTCACTGAGTGGGACTGTTATTGTAGTATCTCAACAGGGAGAGTCACTGAGTGGGTCTGTTATTATATTATCACCACAGGGGAGTCACTGAGTGGATCTGTTATTATAGTATCTCCACAGGGAGAGTCACTGAGTGGGTCTGTTATTATAGTATCTCCACAGGGAGAGTCACTGAGTGGGTCTGTTATTATAGTATCTCCACAGGGAGAGTCACTGAGTGGGTCTGTTATTAGAGTATCTCCACAGGGAGAGTCACTGAGTGGGTCTGTTATTATAGTATCTCCACAGGGAGTGTCACTGAGTGATTCTGTTATTATAGTATCTCCACAGGGAGAGTCACTGAGTGGGTCTGTTATGATAGCGTCTCCACAGGGAGAGTCACTGAATGGATCTGTTATTATTGTTTCTCCACACGGAGAGTCACTGAGTGCGTCTGTTATAATAGTATCTCCACATGGAGAGTCACTGAGTGGGTCTGTTATTATAGTATCTCCACAGAGAGAGTCATTGCTTGGATCTGTTATTAGATTATCTCCACAGGCAGAGTCACTGATTGGATCTGTTATTTTAGTATCTCCACAGGGAGAGTCGCTGAGTGGGTCTGTTATTATAGTATCTCCGCAGAGAAAGTAACTTGTTGGGTCTGTTATTATAGTATCTCCACAGGGAGAGTCACTGAGTGGGTCTGTTATTATCGTATCTCCACAGGTAGAGTCACTGAGTGGGTCTGTTATTGTAGTATCTCCACAGGGAGAGTCACTGAGTGGGTCTGTTATGAAAGTATGTCCACAGAGAGAGTCATTGAGTGGATCTGTTATTATAGTATCTCCACAGGGAGAATCACTGAGTGGGTCTGTTATTATAGTATTGCCACAGGGAGAGTCACTGAGTGGGTCTGCTATTGGAGTAGCTCCACAGGGAGAGTCACTGAGTGGGTCTGTCATTATAGTTTAACCATCGGATGCATCACTGAGTGGGTCTGTTATTATAGTATCTCCACAGGGAGAGTCACTGAGTGGGTCTGTTATTGTAGTATCTCCACAGGGAGAGTCACTGAGTGGGCCTGTTATTACAGTATCTCCACAGGGAAAGTCACTGAGTGTGTCTGTTATTATAGTATCTCCACAGGGAGAGTCACTGAGTGGGTCTGTTATTATAGTATCACCACAGGGAGAGTCACAGAGTGGGTCTGTTATTATAGTATCTCCACAGGGAGAGTCACTGAGTGGGTCTGTTCTTATAGTATCTCCATAGGAAGCGTCAGTGAGTGGGTCTGTTATTATAGTATCTCCACAGGGAGAGTCACTGAGTGGCTCTGTTATTACAGTATCTCCACAGGGAGAGTCTCTCAGTTTGACTGTTATTATAGTATCTCCACAGGGAGAGTCACTGAATGTGCCTGTTATTACAGTATCTCCACAGGGAAAGTCTCTCAGTGGGTCTGTTATTATAGTATCTCCACTGGCAGAGTCTCTGAGTGGGTCTGTTATTATAGTATCTCCACAGGGAGAGTCACTGAGTGTGTCTGTTATTATAGTATCTCCACAGGGAGAGTCACTGAGTGGGTCTGTTATTATATTATCTCCACAGAGAGAGTCATTGAGCGGAGCTGTTATTATAGTATCTCCACAGGGACAGTCACTGAGTGGGTCTGTTATTACAGTATCTCCACAGGGAGAGTCACTCAGTTAGGCTGTTTTTTTGTATCTCCACATGGAGAGTCACTGAGTGGGTCTGTTGTTATAGTATCTCCACAGGAAGAGTCACTGAGTGGGCCTGTTATTACAGTATCTCCACAGGGAAAGTCACTGAGTGGGTCTGTTATTATAGTATCTCCATAGGAAGCGTCACTGAGTGGGTCTGTTATTATAGTATCTCCACAGGGAGAGTCACTGAGTGGTCTGTTATTACAGTATCTCCACAGGGAAAGTCACTGAGTGGTTCTGTTATTATAGTATCTCCACAGAGAGAGTCATTGAGTGGGTCTGTTATGATAGTATCTCCACAGAGAGAGTCATTGAGTGGATCTGTTATTATAGTATCTCCACAGGGAGAGTCACTGAGTGGGTCTGTTATTATAGTATCTCCACAGGGAGAGTCACTTAGTGGGTCTGTTATTAGAGTATCTCCACAGGGACAGTCACTGAGTGGGTCTGTCATTATAGTATCTCAATAGGAAGCATCACTGAGTGGATCTGTTATTATAGTATCTCCACAGAGAAAGTAACTTAATGGGTCTGTTATTATAGTATCTCCACGCTGAGAGTCACTGAGTGGGCCTGTTATTACAGTATCTCCACAGGGAAAGTCACTGAGTGGGTCTGTTATTATAGTATCTCCACAGGGAGAGTCACTGAGTGGCTCTGTTATTATAGTATCTCCACAGGGAGAGTCACTGAGTGGGTCTGTTATTATAGTATCTCCACAGGGAGAGTCACTGAGTGGGTCTGTTATTATAGTATCTCAATAGGAAGGGTTACTGAGTGGGTCTGTTATTATAGTATCTCCACAAGGAGAGTCACATAGGGGGTCTGTTCTTGTCGTATCTCCACAGGGAGAGTCACTGAGTGGGTCTGTTTTTATAGTATCTCCACAGGGAAAGTCACTGAGTGTTTCTGTGATTGTAGTATCTCCACGGAGAAAGTAACTTATTGGGTCTGTTGTTATAGTATCTCAACAGGGAGAGTCATTGAGTGGGTCTCATATTATAGTATCTCCACAGGGAGAGTCACGGAGTGGGTCTGTTATTATAGTACCTCCACAGGGAGAGTCACTGAGTGGGTCTGTTATTATAGGATCTCCGCAGAGAAAGTAACTTATTGGGTCTGTTGTTATAGTATCTCAACAGGGAGAGTCACTGAGTGGGTCCGTTATTATATTATCACCACAGGGAGAGTCACTGAGTGGATCTGTTATTATAGTATCTCCACAGGGAGAGTCACTGAGTGCGTCTGTAAAAGTAGTATCTCCACAGGGAGAGTCACTGAGTGGGTCTGTTATTAGAGTATCTCCACAGGGAGTGTCACTGAGTGGGTCTGTTATTATAGTATCTCCACAGGGAGAGTCACTGAGTGGGTCTGTTATGATAGTGTCTCCACAGGGAGAGTCACTGAGTGGATCTGTTATTATTGTTTCTCCACACGGAGAGTCACTGAGTGCGTCTGTTATTATAGTATCTCCACATGGAGAGTCACTGAGTGGGTCTGTTATTATTGTTTCTCCACAGGGAGAGTCTCTGAGTTGGTCTGTTATTATAGTATCTCCACAGGGAGAGTCACTGAGTGTTTCTGTGATTGTAGTATCTCCACAGGGAGAGTCACTGAGTGGGTCTGTTATTATAGTATCTCCACAGAGAGAGTCATTGCTTGGATCTGTTATTATATTATCTCCACAGGCAGAGTCACTGAGTGGATCTGTTATTTTAGTATCTCCACAGGGAGAGTCGCTGCGTGGGTCTGTTATTATAGTATCTCCGCAGAGAAAGTAACTTATTGGGTCTGTTATTATAGTATCTCCACAGGGAGAGTCACTGAGTGGGTCTGTTATTATAGTATCTCCACAGGTAGAGTCACTGAGTGGGTCTGTTATTGTCGTATCTCCACAGGGAGAGTCACTGAGTGGGTCTGTTATGAAAGTATGTCCACAGAGAGAGTCATTGAGTGGATCTGTTATTATAGTATCTCCACAGGGAGAATCACAGAGTGGGTCTGTTATTATAGTATCTCCACAGGGAGAGTCACTGAGTGGGTCTGTTATGATAGTATCTCCACAGGGAGAGTCACTGAGTGGGTCTGTTATTGGAGTAGCTCCGCATGGAGAGTCACTGAGTGGGTCTGTCATTATAGTTTCTCCATCGGATGCATCACTGAGTGGGTCTGTTATTATAGTATCTCCACAGGGAGAGTCACTGAGTGGGTCTGTTATTATAGTATCTCCACAGGGAGAGTCACTGAGTGGGCCTGTTATTACAGTATCTCCACAGGGAGAGTCACTGAGTGGGTCTGTTATTAGAGTATCTCCACAGGGAGAGTCACTGAGTTGGTCTGTTATTATAGTATCTCCATAGGAAGCGTCACTGAGTGGGTCTGTTAATATAGTATCTCCACAGGGAGACTCACTGAGTGGCTCTGTTATTACAGTATCTCCACAGGGAGAGTCACTCAGTTTGACTGTTATTATAGTATCTCCACAGGGAGAGTCACTGAATGTGTCTGTTATTACAGTATCTCCACAGTGAAAGTCTCTGAGTGGGTCTGTTATTATAGTATCTCCACTGGCAGAGTCACTGAGTGGGTCTGTTATTATAGTATCTCCACAGGGAGAGTCACTGAGTGGGTCTGTTATTATAGTATCTCCACAGGGAGAGTCACTGAGTGGGTCTGTTATTATATTATCTCCACAGAGAGAGTCATTGAGTGGAGCTGTTATTATAGTATCTCCACAGGGACAGTCACTGAGTGGGTCTGTTATTACAGTATCTCCACAGGGAGAGTCACTCAGTTTGTCTGTTTTTTTGTATCTCCACATGGAGAGTCACTGAGTGGGTCTGTTGTTATAGTATCTCCACAGGGAGAGTGACTGAGTGGGTCTCATATTATAGTATCTCCACATTGAGAGTCACTGAGTGGGTCTGTTATTATAGTACCTCCACAGGGAGAGTCACTGAGTGGGTCTGTTATTAAAGTATCTCCACAGGGAGAGTCACTGAGTGGGTCTGTTATTAGAGTATCTCCACAGGGAGAGTCACTGAGTTGGTCAGTTATTATAGTATCTCCACAGGGAGTGTCACTGAGTGGGTCTGTTATTATAGTATCTCCACAGGGAGAGTCACTGAGTGGGTCTGTTATTATAGTGTCTCCACAGGGAGAGTCACTGAATGGATCTGTTATTATTGTTTCTCCACACGGAGAGTCACTGAGTGCGTCTTTTATTATAGTATCTCCTCATGGAGAGTCACTGAGTGGGTCTGTTATTATTGTTTCTCCACAGGGACAGTCTCTGAGTTGGTCTGTTATTATAGTATCTCCACAGGGAGAGTCACTGAGTGTTTCTGTGATTGTAGTATCTCCACAGGGAGAGTCACTGAGTGGATCTGTTATTATAGTATCTCCACAGAGAGAGTCATTGCTTGGATCTGTTATTATATTATCTCCACAGGCAGAGTCACTGAGTGGATCTGTTATTTTAGTATCTCCATAGGGAGAGTCGCTGAGTGGGTCTGTTATTATAGTATCTCCACAGAGAAAGTAACTTATTGGGTCTGTTATTATAGTATCTCCACAGGGAGAGTCACTGAGTGGGTCTGTTATTATAGTATCTCCACAGGTAGAGTCACTGAGCTGTTCTGTTATTGTAGTATCTCCACAGGGAGAGTCACTGAGTGGGTCTGTTATTATAGTATCTCCACAGGGAGAGTCACTGAGTGGGTCTGTTATTGGAGTAGCTCCACAGGGAGAGTCACTGACTGGGTCTGTTATGAAAGTATGTCCACAGAGAGAGTCATTGAGTGGATCTGTTATTATAGTATCTCCACAGGGAGAATCACTGAGTGGGTCTGTTATTATAGTATCTCCACAGGGAGAGTCACTGAGTGGGTCTGTTATTATAGTATCTCCACAGGGAGAGTCACTGAGTGGGTCTGTTTTTGGAGTAGCTCCACAGGGAGAGTCACTGAGTGGGTCTGTCATTATAGTTTCTCCATCATATGCATCACTGAGTGGGTCTGTTATTATAGTATCTCCACAGGGAGAGTCACTGAGTGGGTCTGTTATTATAGTATCTACACAGGGAGAGTCACTGAGTGGGCCTGTTATTACTGTATCTCCACAGGGAAAGTCACTGTGTGTGTCTGTTATTATAGTATCTCCACAGGGAGAGTCACTGAGTGGGTCTGTTATTATAGTATCACCACAGGGAGAGTCACAGAGTGGGTCTGTTATTATAGTATCTCCACAGGGAGAGTCACTGAGTGGGTCTGTTATTATAGTATCTCCACAGGGAGAGTCACTGAGTGGCTCTGTTATTACAGTATCTCCACAGGGAGAGTCACTCAGTTTGACTGTTATTATAGTATCTCCACAGGGAGAGTCACTGAATGTGTCTGTTATTACAGTATCTCCACAGGGTAAGTCTCTGAGTGGGTCTGTTATTATAGTATCTCCACAGGGAGAGTCACTGAGTGGGTCTGTTATTATAGTATCTCCACAGAGAGAGTCACTGATTGGATCTGTTATTATAATATCTCCACAGGGAGAGTCACTGAGAGGGTCTGTTATTATATTATCTCCACAGAGAGAGTCATTGAGTGGAGCTGTTATTATAGTATCTCCACAGGGAGAGTCACTGAGTGGGTATGTTATTGTAGTATCTCCACAGAGAGAGTCATTGAGTGGATCTGTTATTGTAGTATCTCCGCAGGGTTAGTCACTGAGTGGGTCTGTTATTATAGTATCTCCACAGAGAGAGTCATTGAGTGGATCTGTTATTATAGTATCTCCACAGGGAGAGTCACTGAGTGGGTCTGTTATTATAGTATCTCCAAAGGACGAGTCACTGAGTGGGTCCGTTATTATAGTATCTCCACAGGGAGAGTCACTGACTGGGTCTGTTATTATAGTATCTCCACAGGGAGAGTCACTGAGTGGGTCTGTTATTACAGTATCTCCACAGTGAGAGTCACTGAGTGGGTCTGTTATTATAGTATCTCCACAGGGAGTGTCTCTGAGTGGGACTGTTATTATAGTATCTCCACAGGGAGAGTCACTGAGTGGGTCTGTTGTTATAGTGTCTCCACAGGGAGAGTCACTGAATGGATCTGTTATTATAGTGTCTCCACATGGAGAGTCACTGAGTGGGTCTGTTATTATTGTTTCTTCACAGGGAGAGTCTCTGAGTTGGTCTGTTATTATAATATCTCCACAGGGAGAGTCACTGAGTGCGTCTGTTATTGTAGTATCACCACAGGGAGAGTCACTGAGTGGGTCTATTGTTATAGTATCTCCACAGGGAGAGTCACTCAGTGGGTCTCTTATTATAGTATCTCCACAGGGAGAGTCACTGAGTGGGTCTGTTATTATAGTTTCTCCACAGGGAGAGTCACTCAGTGGGTCTGTTATTACAGTATCTCCACAGGGAGAGTCACTGAGCGGGTCTGTTATTATAGTATCTCCACAGGGAGAGTCACTGAGTGTCTCTGTTATTATAGTATCTCCACAGGGAGAGTCACTGAGCGGGTCTGTTATTATAGTATCTCCACAGGGAGAGTCACTGAGTGGCTATGTTATTACAGTATCTTCACGGGGAGAGTCACTGAGTGGGTCTGTTATTATAGTATCTCCGCAGAGAAAGTAACTTATTGGGTCTGTTGTTATAGTATCTCCACAGGGAGAGTCACTGTGTGGGTCTGTTATTGTAGTATCTCCACAGGTAGAGTCACAGAGTGGGTCTGTTATTGTAGTATCTCAACAGGGAAAGTCACTGATTGGGACTGTTATTATAGTATCTCCACAGAGAGAGTCATTGAGTGGATCTGTTTTTATATTATCACCACAGGGAGAGTCACTGAGTGGATCTGTTATTATAGTATCTCCACAGGGAGAGTCACTGAGTGGGTCTGTTATTATAGTATCTCCACAGGGAGAGTCACTGAGTGGGTCTGTTATTATAGTATCTCCACAGGGAGAGTCACTGAGTGGGTCTGTTATTAGAGTATCTCCACAGGGAGAGTCACTGAGTGGGTCTGTCATTATAGTATCTCCATAGGAAGAATCACTGAGTGGGTCTGTTATTTTAGTATCTCCACAGGGAGAGTCACTGAGTGGGTCTGTTATTATAGTGTCTCCACAGGGAGAGTCACTGATTGGGTCTGTTATTATAGTATCTCCACAGGGAGAGTCATTGAGTGGGTCTGTTATTATAGTAACTCCACAGGGAGAGTCACTGAGTGGGTCTGTTATTTTAGTATCTCCACAGGGAGAGTCAATGAGTGGGTCTCATATTACAGTATCTCCACAGGGAGAGTCACTGAGTGGGACTGTTATTACAGTATATGCACAGGGAAATACACTGAGTGGGTCTGTTATTATAGTATCTCCACAGGCTGAGTAACTGAGTGGGTCTGTTATTATAGTATCTCCACAGGGAGACTCACTGAGTGGGTCTGTTATTACAGTATCTCCACAGGCACAGTCACTGAGTGGGTCTGTTATTACAGTATCTCCACAGGGACAGACACTGAGTGGGTCTGTTATTATAGTGTCTCCACATGGAGAGTCACTGAGTGGGTCTGTTATTATAGTATCTCCACAGGGAGAGTCACTGAGTGGGTCTGTTATTACAGTATCTCCATAGGGAAAGTCACTGTGTGGGTCTGTTATGATAGTATCTCCACAGGGAGAGTCACTGACTGGGTCTGTTATTATAGTATCTTCACAGAGAGACTCACTGAGTGGGTCTGTTATTATAGTATCTCCACAGGGAAGGTCACTGAGTGGGTCTGTTATTATAGTATCTCCACAGGAAGAGTCAATGAGTGGGTCTGCTATTCTAGAATCTCCACAGGGAGAGTCACTGAGTGGGTCTGTTATTATAGTATCTCCACAGGGAGAGTCACTGAGTGGGTCTGTTGTTATAGTATCTCCACAGGGAGAGTCACTGAGTGGGTCTGTTATTATAATATCTCCACAGGGTGAGTCACTGAGTGGGTCTGTTATTATAGTATCTACACAAGGAGAGTCACTGAGTGGGTCTGTTATTATAGTATCTCCACAGGGAGAGTCACTGAGTGGGTCTGTTATTAGAGTATCTCCACAGGGAGAGTCACTGAGTGGGTCTGTTATTATAGTATCTCCACAGGGAGAGTCACTGAGTCGGTCTGTTATTATAGTATCTCCACAGGGAGAGTCACTGAGTGGGTCTGTTATTCGAGTATCTCCAACGGGAGAGTCACTGAGTGGCTCTGTTCTTGTAGTATCTCCACAGGGAGAGTCACTGAGTGGGTCTGTTATTATAGTATGTCAATAGGAAGCGTCACTGAGAGGGTCTGTTATTTTAGTATCTCCACAGGGAGAGTCACTGAGTGGGTCTCTTATTACAGTATCTCCACAGGGAAAGTCACTGATTGGGTCTGTTATTATAGTGTCTCCACAGGGAGAGTCACTGATTGGGTCTGTTATTATAGTATCTCCACAGGGAGAGTCATTGAGTGGGTCTGTTATTATAGTAACTCCACAGGGAGAGTCACTGAGTGGGTCTGTTATTTTAGTATCTCCACAGGGAGAGTCAATGAGTGGGTCTCATATTACAGTATCTCCACAGGGAGAGTCACTGAGTGGGACTGTTATTACAGTATATGCACAGGGAAATACACTGAGTGGGTCTGTTATTATAGTATCTCCACAGGCTGAGTAACTGAGTGGGTCTGTTATTATAGTATCTCCACAGGGAGACTCACTGAGTGGGTCTATTATTACAGTATCTCCACAGGCACAGTCACTGAGTGGGTCTGTTATTACAGTATCTCCACAGGGACAGACACTGAGTGTGTCTGTTATTATAGTGTCTCCACATGGAGAGTCACTGAGTGGGTCTGTTATTATAGTATCTCCACAGGGAGAGTCACTGAGTGGGTCTGTTATTACAGTATCTCCATAGGGAAAGTCACTGTGTGGGTCTGTTATGATAGTATCTCCACAGGGAGAGTCACTGACTGGGTCTGTTATTATAGTATCTTCACAGAGAGACTCACTGAGTGGGTCTGTTATTATAGTATCTCCACAGGGAAGGTCACTGAGTGGGTCTGTTATTATAGTATCTCCACAGGAAGAGTCAATGAGTGGGTCTGCTATTCTAGAATCTCCACAGGGAGAGTCACTGAGTGGGTCTGTTATTATAGTATCTCCACAGGGAGAGTCACTGAGTGGGTCTCTTATTACAGTGATTGGGTCTGTTATTATAGTATCGACACAAGGAGAGTCACTGAGTGGGTCTGTTATTATAGTATCTCCACAGGGAGAGTCACTGAGTGGGTCTGTTATTATAGTATGTCAGTAGGAAGCGTCACTGAGAGGGTCTGTTATTTTAGAATCTCCACAGGGAGAGTCACTGAGTGGGTCTCTTATTACAGTATCTCCACAGGGAAAGTCACTGAGAGGGTCTGTTATGATAGTATCTCCACAGGGAGAGTCACTGAGTGGGTCTGTTATTATAGTATCACCACAGAGAGAGTCACTGAGTGGATTTGCTATTATAGTATCTCCATCGAGAGAGACACTGAGTGGATTTGTTATTATAGTATCTGCAAGGGAGAGTCACTGAATGGGTCTGTTATTATAGTATCTCCACAGGGGGAGTCACTGAGTGGGTCTGTTATTATAGTATCTCCACAGGGAGAGTCACTGAGAGGGTCTGTTATTATAGTATCTCCACAGGGAGAGTCACTGAGTGGGTCTGTTATTATATTATCTCCACAGGGAGAGTCACTGAGTGGGTCTGTTATTATAGTATCTTCACAGAGAGACTCACTGAGTGGGTCTGTTATTATAGTATCTCCACAGGGAAGGTCACTGAGTGGGTCTGTTATTATAGTAGCTGCACAGGGAGAGTCACTGAGTGGGTCTGTTATTATAGTATCTTCACAGAGAGACTCACTGAGTTGGTCTGTTATTATAGTATCTCCACAGGGAAGGTCACTGAGTGGGTCTGTTATTATAGTAGCTCCACAGGGAGAGTCACTGAGTGGGTCTGTTATTCTAGAATCTCCACAGGGAAGTCACTGAGTGGGTCTGTTATTAGAGTATCTCCACAGGGAGAGTCATTGAGTGGGTCTGTTGTTATAGTATCTCCACAGGGAGAGTCACTGAGTCGGTCTGTTATTATAGTATCTCCACAGGGAGAGGCACTGAGTGGGTCTGTTATTATAGATTCTCCACAGGGAGAGTCACTGAGTGGGTCTGTTATTATAGTATCTCCACAGGGAGAGTCACTGAGTGGGTCTGTTGTTATAGTATCTCCACAGGGAGAGTCACTGAGTGGGTCTCTTATCATAGTATCTCCACAGGGAGAGGCACTGAGTGGGTCTGTTATTATAGATTCTCCACAGGGAGAGTCACTGAGTGGGTCTGTTATTAGAGTATCTCCACAGGGAGAGTCATTGAGTGGGTCTGTTATTATAGTATCTCCACAGGGAGAGTCACTGAGTCGGTCTGTTATTATAGTATCTCCACAGGGAGAGTCACTGAGTGGGTCTGTTATTAGAGTATCTCCAACGGGAGAGTCACTGAGTGGCTCTGTTCTTGTAGTATCTCCACAGGGAGAGTCACTGAGTGGGTCTGTTATTATAGTATGTCAATAGGAAGCGTCACTGAGAGGGTCTGTTATTTTAGTATCTCCACAGGGAGAGTCACTGAGTGGGTCTCTTATTACAGTATCTCCACAGGGAAAGTCTCTGATTGGGTCTGTTATTACAGTATCTCCACAGTGAAATTCACTGAGTGGGTCTGTTATTATAGTATCTCCACAGGGAGAGTAACTGAGTGGGTCTGTTATTATAGTATCTCCACAGGGAGAGTCACGGAGTGGGTCTGTTATTACAGTGTCTCCACAGGGACAGTCACTGAGTGGGGCTGTTATTACAGTATCTCCACAGGGAGAGTCACTGAGTGTGTCTGTTATTATTGTGTCTCCACATGGAGAGTCACTGAGTGGGTCTGTTATTATAGTATCTCCACAGGGAGAGTCACTGAGTGGGTCTGTTATTACAGTATCTCTACAGGGAAAGTCACTGAGAGGGTCTGTTATGATAGTATCTCCACAGGGAGAGTTACTGAGTGGGTCTCTTATTATAGTATCTTCACAGAGAGACTCACTGAGTGGGTCTGTTATTATAGTATCTCCACAGGGAAGGTCACTGAGTGGGTCTGTTATTTTAGTATCTGCACAGGGAGAGTCACTGAGTGGGTCTTTCATAATAGTATCTCCACAGGGAGAGTCACTGAGTGGGTCTGTTGTTATAGTATCTCCACAGGGAGAGTCACTTAGTGGGTCTCTTATTATAGTATCTCCACAGGGAGAGTCACTGAGTGGGTCTGTTATTATAGTTTCTCCACAGGGAGAGTCACTGAGTGGGTCTGTTATCATAGTATCTCCACAGGGAGAGTCACTGAGTGGGTCTGTTATTATCGTATCTCCACAGGGAGAGTCACTGAGTGGGTCTGTTATTAGAGTATCTCCAACGGGAGAGTCACTGAGTGGCTCCGTTCTTGCAGTATCTCCACAGGGAGAGTCACTGAGTGGGTCTGTTATTATAGAATGTCAATAGGAAGCGTCACTGAGAGGGTCTGTTATTTTAGTATCTCCACAGGAAGTGTCATTGAGTGCGTCTGGTTTTATAGTATCTCCACAGGGAGAGTCACTGAGCGGGTCTGTTATTATAGTGTCTCCACAGGGAGAGTCTCTGATTGGGACTGTTATTATAGTATCTCCACAGGGAGAGTCACTGAGTGGGTCTGTTATTATAGTATCTCCACAGGGAGAGTCACTGAGTGGGTCTGTTATGAGAGAATCTCCACAGGGAGAGTCACTGAGTGGGTCTGTTATTATAGTATCACCACAGAGAGAGTCACTGAGTGGATTTGCTATTATAGTATCTCCACAGAGAGAGACACTGAGTGGATTTGTTATTATAGTATCTGCAAGGGAGAGTCACTGAGTGGGTCTGTTATTATAGTATCTCCACAGGGGGAGTCACTGAGTGGGTCTGTTATTATAGTATCTCCACAGGGAGAGTCACTGAGTGGGTCTGTTATTATAGTATCTCCACAGGGAGAGTCACTGAGTGGGTCTGTTATTATATTATCTCCACAGGGCGAGTCACTGAGTGGGTCTGTTATTAGAGTATCTCCAGAGGGAGATTCACTGAGTGGGTCTGTTCTTAGAATATCTCCAAAGGGAGAGTCACTGAGTGGGTCTGTTCTTGTAGTATCTCCACAGGGAGAGTCACTGAGTGGGTCTGTTATTACAGTACGTCAATAGGAAGCGTCACTGAGTGGGTCTGTTATTTTAGTATCTCCACAGGGAGAGTCACTGAGTGGGTCTCTTCTTACAGTATCTCCACAGGGAGAGTCACTGAGTGGGTCTGTTGTTACAGGATATGCACAGGGAAATACACTGAGTGGGTCTGTTATTATAGTATCTCCACAGGCTGAGTAACTGAGTGGGTCTGTTATTATAGTATCTCCACAGGGAGACTCACTGAGTGGGTCTGTTATTACAGTATCTCCACAGGGACAGTCACTGAGTGGGTCTGTTATTATAGTATCTCCACAGGGAGAGTCACTGAGTGGGTCTGTTATTATAGTATCTTCACAGAGAGACTCACTGAGTGGGTCTGTTATTATAGTATCTCCACAGGGAAGGTCACTGAGTGGGTCTGTTATTATAGTAGCTCCACAGGGAGAGTCACTGAGTGGGTCTGTTATTCTAGAATCTCCACAGGGAGAGTCACTGAGTGGGTCTGTTATTATAGTATCTCCACAGGGAGAGTCACTGAGTGGGTCTGTTGTTATAGTATCTCCACAGGGAGAGTCACTGAGTGGGTCTCTTATCATAGTATCTCCACAGGGAGAGGCACTGAGTGGGTCTGTTATTATAGATTCTCCACAGGGAGAGTCACTGAGTGGGTCTGTTATTATAGTATCTACACAGGGAGAGGAACTGAGCGGGTCTGTTGTTATAGTATCTCCACAGGGAAGTCACTGAGTGGGTCTGTTATTAGAGTATCTCCGCAGGGAGAGTCATTGAGTGGGTCTGTTATTATAGTATCTCCACAGGGAGAGTCACTGAGTCGGTCTGTTATTATAGTATCTCCACAGGGAGAGTCACTGAGTGGATCTGTTATTAGAGTATCTCCAACGGGAGAGTCACTGAGTGGCTCTGTTCTTGTAGTATCTCCACAGGGAGAGTCACTGAGTGGGTCTGTTATTATAGTATGTCAATAGGAAGCGTCACTGAGAGGGTCTGTTATTTTAGTATCTCCACAGGTAGAGTCACTGAGTGGGTCTCTTATTACAGTATCTCCACAGGGAAAGTCTCTGATTGGGTCTGTTATTACAGTATCTCCACAGTGAAATTCACTGAGTGGGTCTGTTATTATAGTATCTCCACAGGGAGAGTCACTGAGTGGGTCTGTTATTATATTATCTCCACAGGGCGAGTCACTGAGTGGGTCTGTTATTAGAGTATCTCCAGAGGGAGATTCACTGAGTGGGTCTGTTCTTAGAATATCTCCAAAGGGAGAGTCACTGAGTGGGTCTGTTCTTGTAGTATCTCCACAGGGAGAGTCACTGAGTGGGTCTGTTATTACAGTACGTCAATAGGAAGCGTCACTGAGTGGGTCTGTTATTTTAGTATCTCCACAGGGAGAGTCACTGAGTGGGTCTCTTCTTACAGTATCTCCACAGGGAGAGTCACTGAGTGGGTCTGTTGTTACAGGATATGCACAGGGAAATACACTGAGTGGGTCTGTTATTATAGTATCTCCACAGGCTGAGTAACTGAGTGGGTCTGTTATTATAGTATCTCCACAGGGAGACTCACTGAGTGGGTCTGTTATTACAGTATCTCCACAGGGACAGTCACTGAGTGGGTCTGTTATTATAGTATCTCCACAGGGAGAGTCACTGAGTGGGTCTGTTATTATAGTATCTTCACAGAGAGACTCACTGAGTGGGTCTGTTATTATAGTATCTCCACAGGGAAGGTCACTGAGTGGGTCTGTTATTATAGTAGCTCCACAGGGAGAGTCACTGAGTGGGTCTGTTATTCTAGAATCTCCACAGGGAGAGTCACTGAGTGGGTCTGTTATTATAGTATCTCCACAGGGAGAGTCACTGAGTGGGTCTGTTGTTATAGTATCTCCACAGGGAGAGTCACTGAGTGGGTCTCTTATCATAGTATCTCCACAGGGAGAGGCACTGAGTGGGTCTGTTATTATAGATTCTCCACAGGGAGAGTCACTGAGTGGGTCTGTTATTATAGTATCTACACAGGGAGAGGAACTGAGCGGGTCTGTTGTTATAGTATCTCCACAGGGAAGTCACTGAGTGGGTCTGTTATTAGAGTATCTCCGCAGGGAGAGTCATTGAGTGGGTCTGTTATTATAGTATCTCCACAGGGAGAGTCACTGAGTCGGTCTGTTATTATAGTATCTCCACAGGGAGAGTCACTGAGTGGATCTGTTATTAGAGTATCTCCAACGGGAGAGTCACTGAGTGGCTCTGTTCTTGTAGTATCTCCACAGGGAGAGTCACTGAGTGGGTCTGTTATTATAGTATGTCAATAGGAAGCGTCACTGAGAGGGTCTGTTATTTTAGTATCTCCACAGGTAGAGTCACTGAGTGGGTCTCTTATTACAGTATCTCCACAGGGAAAGTCTCTGATTGGGTCTGTTATTACAGTATCTCCACAGTGAAATTCACTGAGTGGGTCTGTTATTATAGTATCTCCACAGGGAGAGTAACTGAGTGGGTCTGTTATTATAGTATCTCCACAGGGAGAGTCACGGAGTGGGTCTGCAATTACAGTGTCTCCACAGGGACAGTCACTGAGTGGGGCTGTTATTATAGTATCTCCACAGGGAGAGTCACTGAGTGGGTCTGTTATTATTGTGTCTCCACATGGAGAGTCACTGAGTGGGTCTGTTATTATAGTATCTCCACAGGGAGAGTCACTGAGTGGGTCTCTTATTATAGTATCTTCACAGAGAGACTCACTGAGTGGGTCTGTTATTATAGTATCTCCACAGGGAAGGTCACTGAGTGGGTCTGTTATTTTAGTATCTCCACAGGGAGAGTCACTGAGTGGGTCTGTCATAATAGTATCTCCACAGGGAGAGTCACTGAGTGGGTCTGTTGTTATAGTATCTCCACAGGGAGAGTCACTTAGTGGGTCTCTTATTATAGTATCTCCACAGGGAGAGTCACTGAGTGGGTCTGTTATTATAGTTTCTCCACAGGGAGAGTCACTGAGTGGGTCTGTTATTATAGTATCTCCACAGGGAGAGTCACTGAGCGGGTCTGTTATTATAGTATCTCCACAGGTAGAGTCACTGAGTGTGTCCGTTATTATAGTATCTCCACAGGGAGAGTCACTGAGCGGGTCTGTTATTATAGTATCTCCACAGGGAGAGTCACTGAGTGTGTCTGTTATTATAGTATCTCCACAGTGAGAGTCACTGAGTGGGTCTGTTATTACAGTATCTTCACAGGGAGAGTCACTGAGTGGGTCTGTTATTATAGTATCTCCGCAGAGAAAGTATCTTATTGGGTCTGTTGTTATGGTATCTCCACAGGGAGAGTCACTGTGTGGGTCTGTTATTGTAGTATCTCCACAGGTAGAGTCACAGAGTGGGTCTGTTATTGTAGTATCTCAACAGGGAGAGTCACTGATTGGGTCTGTTATTATAGTATCTCCACAGAGAGAGTCATTGAGTGGATCTGTTTTTATATTATCACCACAGGGAGTGTCACTGAGTGGATCTGTTATTATAGTATCTCCACAGGGAGAGTCACTGAGTGGGTCTGTTATTATAGTATTTCCACAGGGAGAGTCACTGAGTTGGTCTGTTATTATAGTATCTCCACAGGGAGAGTCACTGAGTGGGTCTGTTATTGGAGTATCTCCACAGGGAGAGTCACTGAGTGGGTCTGTCATTATAGTATCTCCATAGGAACAATCACTGAGTGGGTCTGTTATTATAGTATGTCCACAGAGAGAGTCACTGAGTGGGTCTGTTATTATAGTGTCTCCACAGGGAGAGTCCCTGATTGGGTCTGTTATTATAGTATCTCCACAGGGAGAGTCATTGAGTGGGTCTGTTATTATAGTATCTCCACAGGGAGAGTCACTGAGTGGGTCTGTTGTTATAGTATCTCCTCAGGGAGAGTCACTGAGTCGGTCTGGTATTATAGTATCTCCACAGGGAGAGGCACTGAGTGGGTCTGTTATTATAGATTCTCCATAGGGAGAGTCACTGAGTGGGTCTGTTATTATAGTATCTCCACAGGGAGAGTCACTGAGTGGGTCTGTTGTTATAGTATCTCCACAGGGAGAGTCACTGAGTGGGTCTCTTATCATAGTATCTCCACAGGGAGAGGCACTGAGTGGGTCTGTTATTATAGATTCTCCACAGGGAGAGTCACTGAGTGGGTCTGTTATTATAGTATCTACACAGGGAGAGTAACTGAGCGGGTCTGTTATTATAGTATCTCCACAGGGAAGTCACTGAGTGGGTCTGTTATTAGAGTATCTCCACAGGGAGAGTCATTGAGTGGGTCTGTTATTATAGTATCTCCACAGGGAGAGTCACTGAGTCGGTCTGTTATTATAGTATCTCCACAGGGAGAGTCACTGAGTGGGTCTGTTATTAGAGTATCTCCAACGGGAGACTCACTGAGTGGCTCTGTTCTTGTAGTATCTCCACAGGGAGAGTCACTGAGTGGGTCTGTTATTATAGTATGTCAATAGGAAGCGTCACTGAGAGGGTCTGTTATTTTAGTATCTCCACAGGGAGAGTCACTGAGTGGGTCTCTTATTACAGTATCTCCACAGGGAAAGTCTCTGATTGGGTCTGTTATTACAGTATCTCCACAGTGAAATTCACTGAGTGGGTCTGTTATTATAGTATCTCCACAGGGAGAGTAACTGATTGGGTCTGTTATTATAGTATCTCCACAGGGAGAGTCACGGAGTGGGTCTGTTATTACAGTGTCTCCACAGGGACAGTCACTGAGTGGGGCTGTTATTATAGTATCTCCACAGGGAGAGTCACTGAGTGGGTCTGTTATTATTGTGTCTCCACATGGAGAGTCACTGAGTGGGTCTGTTATTATAGTATCTCCACAGGGAGAGTCACTGAGTGGGTCTGTTATTAGAGTATCTCCACAGGGAGAGTCACTGAGTGGGTCTCTTATTGTAGTATCTTCACAGAGAGACTCACTGAGTGGGTCTGTTATTATAGTATCTCCACAGGGAAGGTCACTGAGTGGGTCTGTTATTTTAGTATCTGCACAGGGAGAGTCACTGAGTGGGTCTTTCATAATAGTATCTCCACAGGGAGAGTCACTGAGTGGGTCTGTTGTTATAGTATCTCCACAGGGAGAGTCACTTAGTGGGTCTCTTATTATAGTATCTCCACAGGGAGAGTCACTGAGTGGGTCTGTTATTCTAGTTTCTCCACAGGGAGAGTCACTGAGTGGGTCTGTTATCATAGTATCTCCACAGGGAGAGTCACTGAGTGGGTCTGTTATTATCGTATCTCCACAGGGAGAGTCACTGAGTGGGTCTGTTATTAGAGTATCTCCAACGGGAGAGTCACTGAGTGGCTCCGTTCTTGCAGTATCTCCACAGGGAGAGTCACTGAGTGGGTCTGTTATTATAGAATGTCAATAGGAAGCGTCACTGAGAGGGTCTGTTATTTTAGTATCTCCACAGGAAGTGTCATTGAGTGCGTCTGGTTTTATAGTATCTCCACAGGGAGAGTCACTGAGCGGCTCTGTTATTATAGGGTCTCCACAGGGAGAGTCTCTGATTGGGTCTGTTATTATAGTATCTCCACAGGGAGAGTCACTGAGTGGGTCTGTTATTATAGTATCTCCACAGGGAGAGTCACTGAGTGGGTCTGTTATTATAGAATCTCCACAGGGAGAGTCACTGAGTGGGTCTGTTATTATAGTATCACCACAGAGAGAGTCACTGAGTGGATTTGCTATTATAGTAACTCCACAGAGAGAGACACTGAGTGGATTTGTTATTATAGTATCTGCAAGGGAGAGTCACTGAGTGGGTCTGTTATTATAGTATCTCCACAGGGGGAGTCACTGAGTGGGTCTGTTATTATAGTATCTCCACAGGGAGAGTCACTGAGTGGGTCTGTTATTATAGTATCTCCACAGGGAGAGTCACTGAGTGGGTCTGTTATTATATTATCTCCACAGGGCGAGTCACTGAGTGGGTCTGTTATTAGAGTATCTCCAGAGGGAGAGTAACTGAGTGGGTCTGTTCTTAGAATATCTCCAAAGGGAGAGTCACTGAGTGGGTCTGTTCTTGTAGTATCTCCACAGGGAGAGTCACTGAGTGGGTCTGTTATTACAGTACGTCAATAGGAAGCGTCACTGAGTGGGTCTGTTATTTTAGTATCTCCACAGGGAGAGTCACTGAGTGGGTCTCTTCTTACAGTATCTCCACAGGGAGAGTCACTGAGTGGGTCTGTTGTTACAGGATATGCACAGGGAAATACACTGAGTGGGTCTGTTATTATAGTGTCTCCACAGGCTGAGTAACTGAGTGGGTCTGTTATTATAGTATCTCCACAGGGAGACTCACTGAGTGGGTCTGTTATTACAGTATCTCCACAGGGACAGTCACTGAGTGGGTCTGTTATTATAGTATCTCCACAGGGAGAGTCACTGAGTGGGTCTGTTATTATAGTATCTTCACAGAGAGACTCACTGAGTGGGTCTGTTATTATAGTATCTCCACAGGGAAGGTCACTGAGTGGGTCTGTTATTATAGTAGCTACACAGGGAGAGTCACTGAGTGGGTCTGTTATTCTAGAATCTCCACAGGGAGAGTCACTGAGTGGGTCTGTTATTATAGTATCTCCACAGGGAGAGTCACTGAGTGGGTCTGTTGTTATAGTATCTCCACAGGGAGAGTCACTGAGTGGGTCTCTTATCATAGTATCTCCACAGGGAGAGGCACTGAGTGGGTCTGTTATTATAGATTCTCCACAGGGAGAGTCACTGAGTGGGTCTGTTATTATAGTATCTACACAGGGAGAGTAACTGAGCGGGTCTGTTGTTATAGTATCTCCACAGGGAAGTCACTGAGTGGGTCTGTTATTAGAGTATCTCCGCAGGGAGAGTCATTGAGTGGGTCTGTTATTATAGCATCTCCACAGGGAGAGTCACTGAGTCGGTCTGTTATTATAGTATCTCCACAGGGAGAGTCACTGAGTGGATCTGTTATTAGAGTATCTCCAACGGGAGAGTCACTGAGTGGCTCTGTTCTTGTAGTATCTCCACAGGGAGAGTCACTGAGTGGGTCTGTTATTATAGTATGTCAATAGGAAGCGTCACTGAGAGGGTCTGTTATTTTAGTATCTCCACAGGTAGAGTCACTGAGTGGGTCTCTTATTACAGTATCTCCACAGGGAAAGTCTCTGATTGGGTCTGTTATTACAGTATCTCCACAGTGAAATTCACTGAGTGGGTCTGTTATTATAGTATCTCCACAG
The DNA here is from genome assembly GCF_036365525.1 of Heterodontus francisci. NCBI lineage: Eukaryota > Metazoa > Chordata > Chondrichthyes > Heterodontiformes > Heterodontidae > Heterodontus > Heterodontus francisci. The sequence goes on from NC_090391.1 coordinate 10,031,455, forward strand.
GGAGAGTAACTGAGTGGGTCTGTTATTATAGTATCTCCACAGGGAGAGTCACGGAGTGGGTCTGTTATTACAGTGTCTCCACAGGGACAGTCACTGAGTGGGGCTGTTATTATAGTATCTCCTCAGGGAGAGTCACTGAGTGGGTCTGTTATTATTGTGTCTCCACATGGAGAGTCACTGAGTGGGTCTGTTATTATAGTATCTCCACAGGGAGAGTCACTGAGTGGGTCTCTTATTATAGTATCTTCACAGAGAGACTCACTGAGTGGGTCTGTTATTATAGTATCTCCACAGGGAAGGTCACTGAGTGGGTCTGTTATTTTAGTATCTCCACAGGGAGAGTCACTGAGTGGGTCTGTCATAATAGTATCTCCACAGGGAGAGTCACTGAGTGGGTCTGTTGTTATAGTATCTCCACAGGGAGAGTCACTTAGTGGGTCTCTTATTATAGTATCTCCACAGGGAGAGTCACTGAGTGGGTCTGTTATTATAGTTTCTCCACAGGGAGAGTCACTAAGTGGGTCTGTTATTATAGTATCTCCACAGGGAGAGTCACTGAGCGGGTCTGTTATTATAGTATCTCCACAGGTAGAGTCACTGAGTGGGCCTGTTATTATAGTATCTCCACAGGGAGAGTCACTGAGCGGGTCTGTTATTATAGTATCTCCACAGGGAGAGTCACTGAGTGTGTCTGTTATTATAGTATCTCCACAGTGAGAGTCACTGAGTGGGTCTGTTATTACAGTATCTTCACAGGGAGAGTCACTGAGTGGGTCTGTTATTATAGTATCTCCGCAGAGAAAGTATCTTATTGGGTCTGTTGTTATGGTATCTCCACAGGGAGAGTCACTGTGTGGGTCTGTTATTGTAGTATCTCCACAGGGAGAGTCACAGAGTGGGTCTGTTATTGTAGTATCTCAACAGGGAGAGTCACTGATTGGGTCTGTTATTATAGTATCTCCACAGAGAGAGTCATTGAGTGGATCTGTTTTTATATTATCACCACAGGGAGAGTCACTGAGTGGATCTGTTATTATAGTATCTCCACAGGGAGAGTCACTGAGTGGGTCTGTTATTATAGTACTTCCACAGGGAGAGTCACTGAGTGGGTCTGTTATTATAGTATCTCCACAGGGAGAGTCACTGAGTGTGTCTGTTATTGGAGTATCTCCACAGGGAGAGTCACTGAGTGGGTCTGTCATTATAGTATCTCCATAGGAAGAATCACTGAGTGGGTCTGTTATTATAGTATGTCCACAGAGAGAGTCACTGAGTGGGTCTGTTATTATAGTGTCTCCACAGGGAGAGTCCCTGATTGGGTCTGTTAGTATAGTATCTCCACAGGGAGAGTCATTGAGTGGGTCTGTTATTATAGTATCTCCACAGGGAGAGTCACTGAGTGGGTCTGTTATTGTAGGAACTCCACAGGGAGAGTCACTGAGTGGGTCTGTTATTATAGTATCACCACAGAGAGAGTCACTGAGTGGATTTGCTATTATAGTATCTCCATAGAGAGAGTCACTGAGTGGATTTGTTATTATAGTATCTGCAAGGAGAGTCACTGAGTGGGTCTGTTATTATAGTATCACCACAGGGGGAGTCACTGAGTGGGTCTGTTATTATAGTATCTCCACAGGGAGAGTCACTGAGTGGGTCTGTTATTAGAGTATCTCCACAGGGAGAGTCACTGAGTGGGTCTGTTATTATAGTATCTCCACAAGGAGGTCACTGAGTGGGGCTGTTATTATAGTATCTCCACAGGGACAGTCACTGAGTGGGTCTGTTCTTAGAATATCTCCAAAGGGAGAGTCACTGAGTGGGTCTGTTCTTGTAGTATCTCCACAGGGAGAGGCACTGAGTGGGTTTGTTATTACAGTATGTCAATAGGAAGCGTCACTGAGTGGTTCTGTTATTTTAGACTCTCCACAGGGAGAGTCAATGAGTGGGTCTCTTATTACAGTATCTCCACAGGGAGAGTCACTGAGTGGGTCTGTTATTACAGTATATGCACAGGGAAATACACTGAGTGGGTCTGTTATTATAGTATCTCCACAGGCTGAGTAACTGAGTGGGTCTGTTATTATAGTATCTCCACAGGGAGACTCACTGAGTGAGTCTGTTATTACAGTATCTCCACAGGGACAGTCACTGAGTGGGTCTGTTATTATAGTATCTCCACAGGGACAGTCACTGAGTGGGTCTGTTATTATAGTGTCTCCACATGGAGAGTCACTGAGTGGGTCTGTTATTATAGTATCTCCACAGGGAGAGTCACTGAGTGGGTCTGCTATTACAGTATCTACACAGGGAAAGTCACTGAGTGCGTCTGTTATGATAGTATCTCCACAGGGAGAGTCACTGACTGGGTCTGTTATTATAGTATCTTCACAGAGACACTCAATGAGTGGGTCTGTTATTATAGTATCTCCACAGGGAAGGTCACTGAGTGGGTCTGTTATTATAGTATCTCCACAGGGAGAGTCACTGAGTGGGTCTGTTATTCTAGAATCTCCACAGGGAGAGTCACTGAGTGGGTCTGTTATTATAGTATCTCCACAGGGAGAGTCACTGAGTTGGTCTGTTGTTATAGTATCTCCACAGGGAGAGTCACTGAGTGGGTCTCTTATCATAGTATCTCCACAGGGAGAGTCACTGAGTGGGTCTGTTATTATAGTATCTACACAAGGAGAGTCACTGAGCGGGTCTGTTATTATAGTATCTCCACAGGGAGAGTCACTGAGTGGGTCTGTTGTTAGAGTATCTCCACAGGGAGAGTCACTGAGTGGGTCTGTTATTATAGTATCTCCACAGGGAGAGTCACTGAGTCGGTCTGTTATTATAGTATCTCCACAGGGAGAGTCACTGAGTGGGTCTGTTATTAGAGTATCTCCAACGGGAGAGTCACTGAGTGGCTCTGTTCTTGTAGTATCTCCACAGGGAGAGTCACTGAGTGGGTCTGTTATTATAGTATGTCAATAGGAAGCGTCACTGAGAGGGTCTGTTATTTTAGTATCTCCACAGGGAGAGTCACTGAGTGGGTCTCTTATTACAGTATCTCCACAGGGAAAGTCACTGATTGGGTCTGTTATTACAGTATCTCCACAGTGAAATTCACTGAGTGGGTCTGTTATGAGAGTATCTCCACAGAGAGAGTAACTGAGTGGGTCTGTTATTATAGTATCTCCACAGGGAGAGTCACTGAGTGGGTCTGTTATTACAGTGTCTCCACAGGGACAGTCACTGAGTGGGTCTGTTATTATAGTATCTCCACAGGGAGAGTCACTGAGTGGGTCTGTTATTATTGTGTCTCCACATGGAGAGTCACTGAGTGGGTCTGTTATTATAGTATCTCCACAGGGAGAGTCACTGAGTGGGTCTGTTATTACAGTATCTCCACAGAGAGAGTCATTGAGTGGATCTGTTTTTATATTATCACCACAGGGAGAGTCACTGAGTGGATCTGTTATTATAGTATCTCCACAGGGAGAGTCACTGAGTGGGTCTGTTATTATAGTATCTCCACAGGGAGAGTCACTGAGTGGGTCTGTTATTATAGTATCTCCACAGGGAGAGTCACTGAGTGGGTCTGTTATTATAGTATCTCCACAGGGAGAGTCACTGAGTGGGTCTGTTATTATAGTATCTCCATAGGAAGAATCACTGAGTGGGTCTGTTATTATTGTATCTCCACAGGGAGAGTCACTGAGTGGGTCTGTTATTATAGTGTCTCCACAGGGAGATTCACTGATTGTGTCTGTTATTATAGTATCTCCACAGGGAGAGTCATTGAGTGGGTCTGTTATTATAGTATCTCCAGAGGGAGAGTCACTGAGTGGGTCTGTTATTATCGTATCTCCACAGGGACAGTCACTGAGTGGGTCTGTTATTATAGTGTCTCCACATGGAGAGTCACTGAGTGGGTCTGTTATTATAGTATCTCCACAGGGAGAGTCACTGAGTGGGTCTGCTATTACAGTATCTCCACAGGGAAAGTCACTGAGTGCTTCTGTTATGATAGTATCTCCACAGGGAGAGTCACTGACTGGGTCTGTTATTATAGTATCTTCACAGAGACACTCAATGAGTGGGTCTGTTATTATAGTATCTCCACAGGGAAGGTCACTGAGTGGGTCTGTTATTATAGTATCTCCACAGGGAGAGTCACTGAGTGGGTCTGTTATTCTAGAATCTCCACAGGGAGAGTCACTGAGTGTGTCTGTTATTATAGTATCTCCACAGGGAGAGTCACTGAGTTGGTCTGTTGTTATAGTATCTCCACAGGGAGAGTCACTGAGTGGGTCTCTTATCATAGTATCTCCACAGGGAGAGTCACTGAGTGGGTCTGTTATTATAATATCTCCACAGGGAGAGTCACTGAGTGGGTCTGTTATTATAGTATCTACACAAGGAGAGTCACTGAGCGGGTCTGTTATTATAGTATCTCCACAGGGAGAGTCACTGAGTGGGTCTGTTGTTAGAGTATCTCCACAGGGAGAGTCACTGAGTGGGCCTGTTATTTTACAGTATCTCCACAGGGAGAGTCACTGAGTCGGTCTGTTATTATAGTATCTCCACAGGGAGAGTCACTGAGTGGGTCTGTTATTAGAGTATCTCCAACGGGAGAGTCACTTAGTGGCTCTGTTCTTGTAGTATCACCACAGAGATAGTCACTGAGTGGATTTGCTATTATAGTATCTCCATAGAGAGAGTCACTGAGTGGATTTGTTATTATAGTATCTGCAAGGGAGAGTCACTGAGTGGGTCTGTTATTATAGTATCTCCACAGGGAGAGTCACTGAGTGGGTCTGTTATTATAGTATCTCCACAGGGAGAGTCACTGAGTGGGTCTGTTATTAGAGTATCTCCACAGGGAGAGTCACTGAGTGGGTCTGTTATTATAGTACCTCCACAGGGAGAGTCACTGAGTGTGGCTGTTATTATAGTATCTCCACAGGGAGAGTCACTGAGTGGGTCTGTTCTTAGAATATCTCCCAAGGGAGAGTCACTGAGTGGGTCTGTTCTTGTAGTATCTCCACAGGGAGAGTCACTGAGTGGGTTTGTTATTACAGTATGTCAATAGGAAGCGTCACTGAGAGGGTCTGTTATTTTAGTATCCCCACAGGGAGAGTCACTGAGTTGGTCTCTTATTACAGAATCTCCACAGGGAAAGTCACTGATTGGGTCTGTTATTGCAGTATCTCCACAGTGAAATTCAGTGAGTGGGTCTGTTATTATAGTATCTCCCCAGGGAGAGTAACTGAGTGGGTCTGTTATTATAGTATCTCCACAGGGAGTGTCACTGAGTGGGTCTGTTATTATAGTGTCTCCACAGGGACAGTCACTGAGTGGGTCTGTTATTCTCGTATCTCCACAGGGAGAGTCACTGAGTGGGTCTGTTATTATTGTGTCTCCACATGGAGAGTCACTGAGTGGGTCTATTATTATAGTATCTCCACAGGGAGAGTCACTGAGTGGGTCTGTTGTGACAGTATCTCTACAGGGAAAGTCACTGAGTGGGTCTGTTATGATAGTATCTCCACAGGGAGAGTCACTGAGTGGGTCTGTTATTATAGTATCTTCATAGAGAGACTCACTGAGTGGGTCTGTTCTTATAGTATCTCCACACGGAAGGTCACTGAGTGGGTCTGTTATTATAGTATCTCGACAGGGAGAGTCACTGAGTGGGTCTGTCATAATAGTATCTCCACAGGGAGAGTCACTGAGTGGGTCTGTTGTTATAGTATCTGCACAGGGAGAGTCACTGAGTGGGTCTCTTATTATAGTATCTCCACAGGGAGAGTCACTGAGTGGGTCTGTTATTATAGTTTCTCCACAGGGAGAGTCAATGAGTGGGTCTGTTATTATAGTATCTCCACAGGGAGAGTCACTGAGCGGGTCTGTTATTATAGTATCTCCACAGGGAGAGTCACTGAGTGTGTCTTTTATTATAGTATCTCCACAGGGAGAGTCACTGAGCGGGTCTGTTATTACAGTATCTTCACAGGGAAATTCACTGGGTGGGTCTGTTATTATAGTATCTCCACAGGGAGATTCACTGAGTGGGTCTGTTATTATAGTATCTCCACAGGGAGAGTCACTGAGTGGGTCTGTTATTACAGTATCTCCACAGTGACAGGAACTGAGTGGGTCTGTTATGATAGTATCTCCACAGGGAGAGTCACTGAGTCGGTCTGTTTTTATAGTTTCTCCACAGGGAGGGTCACTGAGTGGGTCTCTCATTAGAGTATCTCCAACGGGAGAGTCACTGAGTGGCTCTGTTCTTGTAGTATCTCCACAGGGAGAGTCACTGAGTGGGTCTGTTATTATAGTATGTCAATAGGAATCGTCACTGAGAGGGTCTGTTATTTTAGTATCTCCACAGGGAGAGTCACTGAGTTGGTCTTTTATTACAGTATCTCCACGGGGAAAGTCACTGATTGGGTCTGTTATTACAGTATCTCCACAGTGAAATTCACTGAGTGGGTCTGTTATTATAGTATTTCCACAGGGAGAGTAACTGAGTGGGTCTGTTATTATAGTATCTCCACAGGGAGAGTCACTGAGTGGGTCTGTTATTCCAGTGTCTCCACAGGGACAGTCACTGAGTGGGTCTGTTATTGTAGTATCTCCACAGGGAGAGTCACTGAGTGGGTCTGTTATTATTGTGTCTCCACATGGAGAGTCACTGAGTGGGTCTGTTATTATAGCATCTCCACAGGGAGAGTCACTGAGTGGGTCTGTTATTACAGTATCTCTGCAGGGAAAGTCACTGAGTGGGTCAGTTATGATAGTATCTCCACAGGGAGAGTCACTGAGTGGGTCTGTTATTATAGTATCTTCACAGAGAGACTCACTGAGTGGGTCTGTTATTATAGTATCTCCACAGGGAAGGTCACTGAGTGGGTCTGTTATTATAGTATCTCCACAGGGAGAGTCACTGAGTGGGTCTGTCATAATAGTATCTCCACAGGGAGAGTCACTGAGTGGGTCTGTTGTTATAGTATCTCCACAGGGAGAGTCACTGAGCGGGTCTGTTATTATAGTATCTCCACAGGGAGAGTCACTGAGTGTGTCTGTTATTATTGTATCTCCACAGGGAGAGTCACTGAGGGGGTCTGTTATTACAGTATCTCCACAGGGAGAGTCACTGAGTGGGTCTGTTATTACAGTATCTCCACAGTGACAGTAACTGAGTGGGTCTGTTATTATAGTATCTCCACAGGGTGGGTCACTGAGTGGGTCTGTTATTATAGTATCTCCACAGGGAGAGTCACTGAGTGGGTCTTTTATTACAGTATCTCCACAGGGAAAGTCACTGAGTGGGACTGTTATGATAGTATCTCCACAGGGAGAGTCACTGAGTGGGTCTGTTATTCTAGTATCTTGACAGAGAGAGTCACTGAGTGGGTCTGTTATTATAGTATCTCCACAGGGAGAGTCACTGAGTGGGTCTGTTACTATAGTATCTCCACAGGGAGAGTCACTGAGTGGGTCTGTTATTAGAGTATCTCCACAGGGAGAGTCACTGAGTGGGTCTGTCATTATAGTATCTCCATAGGAAGAATCACTGAGTGGGTCTGTTATTATAGTATCTCCGCAGGGAGAGTCACTGAGTGGGTCTGTTATTATAGTGTCTCCACAGGGAGAGTCACTGATTGGGTCTGTTATTATAGTATCTCCACAGGGAGAGTCATTGAGTGGGTCTGTTATTATAGTATCTCCACAGGGAGAGTCACTGAGTGGGTCTGTTATTATAGTATCTCCACAGGGAGAGTCACTGAGTGGTTCTGTTATTATAGTATCACCACAGAGAGAGTCACTGAGTGGATTTGCTATTACAGTATCTCCATAGAGAGAGTCACTGAGTGGATTTGTTATTATAGTATCTGCAAGGGAGAGTCACTGAGTGGGTCTGTTATTATAGTATCTCCACAGGGGGAGTCACTGAGTGGGTCTGTTATTACAGTATCTCCACAGGGAGAGTCACTGAGTGGGTCTGTTATTATAGTATCTCCACAGGGAGAGTCACTGAGTGGGTCTGTTATTATAGTATCTCCACAGGGAGAGTCACTGAGTGGCTCTGTTATTAGATTATCTCCACAGGGAGAGTCACTGAGTGGGTCTGTTATTATAGTATCTCCACAGGGAGAGTCACTGAGTGGGGCTGTTGTTATAGTATCTCCATAGGGAGAGTCACTGAGTGGGTCTGTTCTCAGAATATCTCCAAAGGGAGAGTCACTGAGTGGGTCTGTTATTACAGTATATGCACAGGGAAATACACTGAGTGGGTCTGTTATTATAGTATCTCCACAGGCTGAGTAACTGAGTGGGTCTGTTATTATAGTATCTCCACAGGGAGACTCACTGAGTGCGTCTGTTATTACAGTATCTCCACAGGGACAGTCACTGAGTGGGTCTGTTATTATAGTATCTCCACAGGGAGAGTAACTGAGTGGGTCTGTTATTATAGTATCTCCACAGGGAGACTCACTGAGTGCGTCTGTTATTACAGTATCTCCACAGGGACAGTCACTGAGTGGGTCTGTTATTATAGTATCTCCACAGGGAGAGTCACTGAGTGGGTCTGATATTATAGTGTCTCCACATGGAGAGTCACTGAGTGGGTCTGTTATTATAGTATCTCCACAGGGAGAGTCACTGAGTGGGTCTGTTATTACAGTATCTCCACAGGGAAAGTCACTGAGTTGGTCTGTTATGATAGTATCTCCACAGGGAGAGTCACTGACTGGGTCTGTTATTATAGTATCTTCACAGAGAGACTCACTGAGTGGGTCTGTTATTATAGTATCTCCACAGGGAAGGTCACTGAGTGGGTCTGTTATTATAGTATCTCCACAGGGAGAGTCACTGAGTGGATCTGTTATTCTAGAATCTCCACAGGGAGAGTCACTGAGTGGGTCTGTTATTATATTATCTCCACAGGGAGAGTTACTGAGTGGGTCTGTTGTTATAGTATCTCCACAGGGAGAGTCACTGAGTGGGTCTCTTATCATAGTATCACCACAGGGGGAGTCACTGAGTGGATCTGTTATTAGAGTATCTCCAACGGGAGAGTCACTGAGTGGCTCTCTTATTATAGTATCTCCAGAGGGAAAGTCACTGATTGGGTCTGTTATTACAGTATCTCCACAGGGAAATTCACTGAGTGGGTCTGTTATTATAGTATCTCCACAGGGAGAGTCACTGAGTGGGTCTGTTATTAGAGTATCTCCAACGGGAGAGTCACTGAGTGGCTCTGTTCTTGTAGTATCTCCACAGGGAAATTCACTGAGTGGGTCTGTTATTATAGTATCTCCACAGGGAGAGTAACTGAGTGGGTCTGTTATTATAGTATCTCCACAGAGAGAGTCACTGAGTGGGTCTGTTATTAGAGTATCTCCACAGGGAGAGTCACTGAGTGGGTCTGTTATTATGGTATATCCACAGGGAGAGTCACTGAGTCGGTCTGTTATTATAGTATCTCCACAGGGAGAGTCACTGAGTGGGTCTGTTATTAGAGTATCTCCAACGGGAGAGTCACTGAGTGGCTCTCTTATTATAGTATCTCCAGAGGGAAAGTCACTGATTGGGTCTGTTATTACAGTATCTCCACAGGGAAATTCACTGAGTGGGTCTGTTATTATAGTATCTCCACAGGGAGAGTCACTGAGTGGGTCTGTTATTAGAGTATCTCCAACGGGAGAGTCACTGAGTGGCTCTGTTCTTGTAGTATCTCCACAGGGAAATTCACTGAGTGGGTCTGTTATTATAGTATCTCCACAGGGAGAGTAAATGAGTGGGTCTGTTATTATAGTATCTCCACAGGGAGAGTCACTGAGTGGGTCTGTTATTACAGTGTCTCCACAGGGACAGTCACTGAGTCGGTCTGTTATTATAGTATCTCCACAGGGAGAGTCACTGAGTGGGTCTGTTATTATAGTATCTCCACAGGGAGAGTCACTGAGTGGGTCTGTTATTATAGTATCTCCACAGGGAGAGTCACTGAGTGGGTCTGTTATAATAGTATCTCCACAGGGAGAGTCACTGAGTGGCTCTGTTATTAGAGTATCTCCACAGAGAGACTCACTGAGTGGGTCTGTTATTATAGTATCTCCACAGGGAAGGTCACTGAGTGGGTCTGTTATTATAGTATCTCCACAGGGAGAGTCACTGAGTGGGTCTGTTCTCAGAATATCTCCAAAGGGAGAGTCACTGAGTGGGTCTGTTATTACGGTATATGCACAGGGAAATACACTGATTGGGTCTGTTATTATATTATCTCCACAGGGAGAGTCACTGAGTGGGTCTGTTATTACAGTATCTCCACAGGGAAAGTCACTGAGTGGGTCTGTTATGATAGTATCTCCACAGGGAGAGTCACTGACTGGGTCTGTTATTATAGTATCTTCACAGAGAGACTCACTGAGTGGGTCTGTTATTATAGTATCTCCACAGGGAAGGTCACTGAGTGTGTCTGTTATTATAGTATCTCCACAGGGAGAGTCACTGAGTGGGTCTGTTATTCTAGAATCTCCACAGGGAGAGTCACTGAGTGGGTCTGTTATTATAGTATCTCCACAGGGAGAGTCACTGAGTGGGTCTGTTGTTATAGTATCTCCACAGGGAGAGTCACTGAGTGGGTCTCTTATCATAGTATCTCCACAGGGAGAGTCACTGAGTGGGTCTGTTATTATAGTATCTCCACAGGGGGAGTCACTGAGTGGATCTGTCATTATAGTATCTACACAGGGAGAGTCACTGAGTGGGTCTGTTATTATAGTATCTCCACAGGGAGAGTCACTGAGTGGGTCTGTTATTAGAGTATCTCCACAGGGAGAGTCACTGAGTGGGTCTGTTATTATAGTATATCCACAGGGAGAGTCACTGAGTCGGTCTGTTATTATAGTATCTCCACAGGGAGAGTCACTGAGTGGGTCTGTTATTAGAGTATCTCCAACGGGAGAGTCACTGAGTGGCTCTGTTCTTGTAGTATCTCCACAGGGAAATTCACTGAGTGGGTCTGTTATTATAGTATCTCCACAGGGAGAGTAACTGAGTGGGTCTGTTATTATAGTATCTCCACAGGGAGAGTCACTGAGTGGGTCTGTTATTACAGTGTCTCCACAGGGACAGTCACTGAGTCGGTCTGTTATTATAGTATCTCCACAGGGAGAGTCACTGAGTGGGTCTGTTATTATAGTATCTCCACAGGGGGAGTCACTGAGTGGGTCTGTTATTACAGTATCTCCACAGGGAGAGTCACTGAGTGGGTCTGTTATTATAGTATCTCCACAGGGAGAGTCACTGAGTGGGTCTGTTATAATAGTATCTCCACAGGGAGAGTCACTGAGTGGCTCTGTTATTAGAGTATCTCCACAGTGCGTGTAACTGCTTGGGTCTGTTATTATAGTATCTCCACAGGGAGAGTCACTGAGTGGGTCTGTTATAATAGTATCTCCACAGGGAGAGTCACTGAGTGGCTCTGTTATTAGAGTATCTCCACAGAGAGACTCACTGAGTGGGTCTGTTATTATAGTATCTCCACAGGGAAGGTCACTGAGTGGGTCTGTTATTATAGTATCTCCACAGGGAGAGTCACTGAGTGGGTCTGTTCTCAGAATATCGGCAAAGGGAGAGTCACTGAGTGGGTCTGTTATTACGGTATATGCACAGGGAAATACACTGATTGGGTCTGTTATTATATTATCTCCACAGGGAGAGTCACTGAGTGGGTCTGTTATTACAGTATCTCCACAGGGAAAGTCACTGAGTGGGTCTGTTATGATAGTATCTCCAGAGGGAGAGTCACTGACTGGGTCTGTTATTATAGTATCTTCACAGAGAGACTCACTGAGTGGGTCTGTTATTATAGTATCTCCACAGGGAAGGTCACTGAGTGGGTCTGTTATTATAGTATCTCCACAGGGAGAGTCACTGAGTGGGTCTGTTATTCTAGAATCTCCACAGGGAGAGTCACTGAGTGGGTCTGTTATTATAGTATCTCCACAGGGAGAGTCACTGAGTGGGTCTGTTGTTATAGTATCTCCACAGGGAGAGTCACTGAGTGGGTCTCTTATCATAGTATCTCCACAGGGAGAGTCACTGAGTGGGTCTGTTATTATAGTATCTCCACAGGGGGAGTCACTGAGTGGATCTGTCATTATAGTATCTACACAGGGAGAGTCACTGAGTGGGTCTGTTATTATAGTATCTCCACAGGGAGAGTCACTGAGTGGGTCTGTTATTAGAGTATCTCCACAGGGAGAGTCACTGAGTGGGTCTGTTATTATAGTATATCCACAGGGAGAGTCACTGAGTCGGTCTGTTATTATAGTATCTCCACAGGGAGAGTCACTGAGTGGGTCTGTTATTAGAGTATCTCCAACGGGAGAGTCACTGAGTGGCTCTGTTCTTGTAGTATCTCCACAGGGAAATTCACTGAGTGGGTCTGTTATTATAGTATCTCCACAGGGAGAGTAACTGAGTGGGTCTGTTATTATAGTATCTCCACAGGGAGAGTCACTGAGTGGGTCTGTTATTACAGTGTCTCCACAGGGACAGTCACTGAGTCGGTCTGTTATTATAGTATCTCCACAGGGAGAGTCACTGAGTGGGTCTGTTATTATAGTATCTCCACAGGGGGAGTCACTGAGTGGGTCTGTTATTACAGTATCTCCACAGGGAGAGTCACTGAGTGGGTCTGTTATTATAGTATCTCCACAGGGAGAGTCACTGAGTGGGTCTGTTATAATAGTATCTCCACAGGGAGAGTCACTGAGTGGCTCTGTTATTAGAGTATCTCCACAGGGAGAGTCACTGAGTGGGTCTGTTATTATAGTATCTCCACAGGGAGAGTCACTGAGTGGGGCTGTTATTATAGTATCTCCACAGGGAGAGTCACTGAGTGGGTCTGTTCTCAGAATATCTCCAAAGGGAGAGTCACTGAGTGGGTCTGTTATTACGGTATATGCACAGGGAAATACACTGAGTGGGTCTGTTATTATAGTATCTCCACAGGCTGAGTAACTGAGTGGGTCTGTTATTATAGTATCTCCACAGGGAGACTCACTGAGTGCGTCTGTTATTACAGTATCTCCACAGGGACAGTCACTGAGTGGGTCTGTTATTATAGTATCTCCACAGGGAGAGTCACTGAGCGGGTCTGTTATTATAGTGTCTCCACATGGAGAGTCACTGAGTGGGTCTGTTATTATAGTATCTCCACAGGGAGAGTCACTGAGTGGGTCTGTTATTACAGTATCTCCACAGGGAAAGTCACTGAGTGGGTCTGTTATGATAGTATCTCCACAGGGAGAGTCACTGACTGGGTCTGTTATTATAGTATCTCCACAGAGAGACTCACTGAGTGGGTCTGTTATTATAGTATCTCCACAGGGAAGGTCACTGAGTGGGTCTGTTATTATAGTATCTCCACAGGGAGAGTCACTGAGTGGGTCTGTTATTCTAGAATCTCCACAGGGAGAGTCACTGAGTGGGTCTGTTATTATAGTATCTCCACAGGGAGAGTCACTGAGTGGGTCTGTTGTTATAGTATCTCCACAGGGAGAGTCACTGAGTGGGTCTCTTATCATAGTATCTCCACAGGGAGAGTCACTGAGTGGGTCTGTTATTATAGTATCTCCACAGGAGGAGTCACTGAGTGGATCTGTCATTATAGTATCTACACAGGGAGAGTCACTGAGTGGGTCTGTTATTATAGTATCTCCACAGGGAGAGTCACTGAGTGGGTCTGTTATTAGAGTATCTCCACAGGGAGAGTCACTGAGTGGGTCTGTTATTATAGTATCTCCACAGGGAAAGTCACTGAGTCGGTCTGTTATTATAGTATCTCCACAGGGAGAGTCACTGAGTGGGTCTGTTATTAGAGTATCTCCAACGGGAGAGTCACTGAGTGGCTCTGTTCTTGTAGTATCTCCACAGGGAGAGTCACTGAGTGGGTCTATTATTATAGTATGTCAATAGGAAGCGTCACTGAGTGGGTCTGTTATTTTAGTATCTCCACAGGGAGAGTCACTGAGTGGGTCTCTTATTATTGTATCTCCAGAGGGAAAATCACTGATTGGGTCTGTTATTACAGTATCTCCACAGGGAAATTCACTGAGTGGGTCTGTTATTATAGTATCTCCACAGGGAGAGTAACTGAGTGGGTCTGTTATTATAGTATCTCCACAGGGAGAGTCACTGAGTGGGTCTGTTATTACAGTGTCTCCACAGGGACAGTCACTGAGTGGGTCTGTCATTATAGTATCTCCACAGGGAGAGTCACTGAGTGGGTCTGTTATTATTGTGTCTCCACATGGATAGTCACTGAGTGGGTCTGTTATTGCAGTATCTCCACAGTGAGAGTCACTGAGTGGGTCTGTTATGATAGTATCTCCACAGGGAGAGTCACTGAGTGGGTCTGTTATTATAGTATCTCCACAGGGAGAGTCACTGAGTGGGTCTGTTATAATAGTATCTCCACAGGGAGAGTCACTGAGTGGCTCTGTTATTAGAGTATCTCCACAGGGAGAGTCACTGAGTGGGTCTGTTATTATAGTATCTCCACAGGGAGAGTCACTGAGTGGGGCTGTTATTATAGTATCTCCACAGGGAGAGTCACTGAGTGGGTCTGTTCTCAGAATATCTCCAAAGGGAGAGTCACTGAGTGGGTCTGTTATTACGGTATATGCACAGGGAAATACACTGAGTGGGTCTGTTATTATAGTATCTCCACAGGCTGAGTAACTGAGTGGGTCTGTTATTATAGTATCTCCACAGGGAGACTCACTGAGTGCGTCTGTTATTACAGTATCTCCACAGGGACAGTCACTGAGTGGGTCTGTTATTATAGTATCTCCACAGGGAGAGTCACTGAGCGGGTCTGTTATTATAGTGTCTCCACATGGAGAGTCACTGAGTGGGTCTGTTATTATAGTATCTCCACAGGGAGAGTCACTGAGTGGGTCTGTTATTACAGTATCTCCACAGGGAAAGTCACTGAGTGGGTCTGTTATGATAGTATCTCCACAGGGAGAGTCACTGACCGGGTCTGTTGTTATAGTATCTCCACAGAGAGACTCACTGAGTGGGTCTGTTATTATAGTATCTCCACAGGGAAGGTCACTGAGTGGGTCTGTTATTATAGTATCTCCACAGGGAGAGTCACTGAGTGGGTCTGTTATTCTAGAATCTCCACAGGGAGAGTCACTGAGTGGGTCTGTTATTATAGTATCTCCACAGGGAGAGTCACTGAGTGGGTCTGTTGTTATAGTATCTCCACAGGGAGAGTCACTGAGTGGGTCTCTTATCATAGTATCTCCACAGGGAGAGTCACTGAGTGGGTCTGTTATTATAGTATCTCCACAGGAGGAGTCACTGAGTGGATCTGTCATTATAGTATCTACACAGGGAGAGTCACTGAGTGGGTCTGTTATTATAGTATCTCCACAGGGAGAGTCACTGAGTGGGTCTGTTATTAGAGTATCTCCACAGGGAGAGTCACTGAGTGGGTCTGTTATTATAGTATCTCCACAGGGAAAGTCACTGAGTCGGTCTGTTATTATAGTATCTCCACAGGGAGAGTCACTGAGTGGGTCTGTTATTAGAGTATCTCCAACGGGAGAGTCACTGAGTGGCTCTGTTCTTGTAGTATCTCCACAGGGAGAGTCACTGAGTGGGTCTATTATTATAGTATGTCAATAGGAAGCGTCACTGAGTGGGTCTGTTATTTTAGTATCTCCACAGGGAGAGTCACTGAGTGGGTCTCTTATTATTGTATCTCCAGAGGGAAAATCACTGATTGGGTCTGTTATTACAGTATCTCCACAGGGAAATTCACTGAGTGGGTCTGTTATTATAGTATCTCCACAGGGAGAGTAACTGAGTGGGTCTGTTATTATAGTATCTCCACAGGGAGAGTCACTGAGTGGGTCTGTTATTACAGTGTCTCCACAGGGACAGTCACTGAGTGGGTCTGTTATTATAGTATCTCCACAGGGAGAGTCACTGAGTGGGTCTGTTATTATTGTGTCTCCACATGGATAGTCACTGAGTGGGTCTGTTATTGCAGTATCTCCACAGGGAGAGTCACTGAGTGGGTCTATTATTACAGTATCGCTACAGGGAAAGTCACTGAGTGGGTCTGTTATGATAGTATCTCCACAGGGAGAGTCACTGAGTGGGTCTGTTATTATAGTATCTCCACAGAGAGAGTTATTGAGTGGATCTGTTATTATAGTATCTCCACAGGGAGAGTCACTGACGGGATCTGTTATTATAGTATCTCCACAGGGAGAGTCGCTGAGTGGGTCTGTTATTATAGCATCTCCATAGGAAGCGTCATTGAGTGGGTCTGTAATTAATGTATCTCCACAGGGAGAGTCACTAAGTGGGTCTGTTATTATAATATCTCCACAGGGAGAGTCACTGAGTGGGTCTGTTATTATAGTATCTCCACAGGGACAGTCATTGAGTGGATCTGTTATTGCCGTATCTCCACAGGGAGAGTCACTGAGTGTGTCTGTTATTATAGTATCTCCACAGGGAGAGTCACAAATTGGATCTGTTATGATAGGATCTCCACAGGGAGAGTCACTGAGTGGGTCTGTTATTATAGTATCTCCCCAGGGAGAGTCACTGAGTGGGTCTGTTATTCTAGTAGCTCCACAGGGGGAGTTTTTGAGTTGGTCTGTTCTTATAGTATCGCCACAGGGATAGACACTGATAGGGTCTGTTATTTTAGTATCTCCACAGGGAGAGTCACTGAGTGTGTCTGCTATTATAGTGTCTCCACTGGGAGAGTCAGCGAATGGATCTGTTATTGTTGTTTCTCCACAGGGAGAGTAACTGAGTGGGTCTGTTATTTTAGTATCTCCACATGGAGAGTCACTGAGTGGGTCTGTTATTATTGTTTCTGCACAGGGAGAGTTTCTGAGTTGGTCTGTTATAGTAGTATCTCCACAGAGAGTGGGTCTGTTATTATAGTATCTCCACAGGGAGAGTCACTGAGTGTGTCTGTTATTACAGTATCTCCACAGGGAGTGTCACTGAGTGGGTCTGTTATTATAGTATTTCCACAGGGAGAGTCACTGAGTGGGTCTGTTATTATAGTATCTCCACAGAGAGAGTCACTGAGTGGATCTGTTATTATAGTTTCTCCGCAGGGAGAGTCACTGAGTGGGTCTGTTATGATAGTATCTCCACAGGGAGAGTCACTGAGTGGGTCTGTTATTACAGTATCTCCACAGGGGGAGTCACTGAGTGGGTCTGTTATTATTGTTTCTCCACAGAGAGAGTCTCTGAGTTGGTCTGTTATTATAGTATGTCAACAGGGAGAGGGTCTGTTATTATAGTATCTCCACAGGGAGAGTCACTGAGTGGGTCTGTTATTATAGTATCTCCACAGGGAGAGTCACTGCGTGGGTCTGTTATTATAGTATCTCCACAGGGAGAGTCACTGAGTGGGTCTGTTATTATAGTATCTCCACAGAGAGAGTCATTGAGTGGATCTGTTATTATAGTATCTCCACAGGGAGAGTCACTGAGGGGATCTGTCATATTAGTATCTCCACAGGGAGAGTCGCAGAGTGGGTCTGTTATTATAGCATCTCCATAGGAAGCGTCACTGAGTGGGTCTGTAATTAATGTATCTCCACAGGGAGAGTCACTAAGTGGGTCTGTTATTATAGTATCTCCACAGGGAGAGTCACTGAGTGGGTCTGTTCTTATAGTATCTCCACAGGGAGAGTCACGGAGTGGGTCTGTTATTATAGTATCTCCACAGGGAGAGTCACTGAGTGGGTCAGTTATTATAGTATATCCACAGGGAGACTCACTGAGTGGGTCTGTTATTATAGTATCTCCACAGGGAGAGTCACTGAGTGGGTCTGTTATTATTGTTTATGCACAGGGAGATTTTCTGAGTTGGTCTGTTATTGTAGTATCTCCACAGGGAGTGGGTCTGTTATTATAGTATCTCCACAGGGAGAGTCACTGAGTGGGTCTGTTATTACAGTATCTCCACAGGGAGTGTCACTGAGTGGGTCTGTTATTACAGTATCTCCACAGAGAGTGTCACTGAGTGGATCTGTTATTATAGTATCTCCACAGGGAGAGTCACTGAGTGGCTCTGTTATTATAGTATCTCCACAGGGAGATTCACTGAGTGGGTCTGTTATTACAGTATCTCCACAGGGGGAGTCACTGAGTGGGTCTGTTATTATTGTTTCTCCACAGGGAGAGTCTCTGAGTTGGTCTGTTATTATAGTATCTCCAAAGGGAGAGTCACTGCGTGGGTCTGTTATTATCATATCTCCACAGGGAGAGTTACTGACGGGATCTGTTATTATAGTATCTCCACAGGGAGAGTCGCTGAGTGGGTCTGTTATAATAGCATCTCCATAGGAAGCGTCACTGAGTGGGTCTGTAATTAATGTATCTCCACAGGGAGAGTCACTAAGTGGGTCTGTTATTATAGTATCTCCACAGGGAGAGTCACTGAGTGGGTCTGTTATTATAGTATCTCCACAGGGAGAGTCACTGAGTGGGTCTGTTATTTGAGTATCTGCACAGGGAGATTCACTGAGTGGGTCTGTTATTATAGTATCTCCACAGAGAGAGACACTGAGTGGGTCTGTTATTATAGTATCTCCACAGGGAGAGTCACTGAGTGGGTCTGTTATTATAGTATCTCCGCAGGGTGAGTCACAGAGTGGGTCTGTTATTATATTATCTACAGAAGGAGAGTCACTGAGTGGATCTGTTATTATAGTATCTCCACAGTGAGAGACACTGAGTGGGTCTTTGATAAGAGTATCTCCACAGAGAGAGTCATTGAGTGGATCTGTTATGATAGTATCTCCACAGGGAGTGTGACTGCTTTGGTCTGTTATTATAGTATCTCCACAGGGAGAGTCACTGAGTGGGTCTGTTATTATAGCATTTCCACAGAGAGAGTCACTGAGTGGATCTGTTATGATAGTATCTCCACAGGGAGAGTCACTGAGTGGGTCTGTTATTCTAGTATCTCCACAGGGAGAGTCACTGAGTGTTTCTGTTATTATAGTATCTCCACAGGGAGAGTCACTGAGTGGGTCTGTTATTATAGTATCTCCACAGGGAGAGTCACTGAGTGGGTCTGTTATTATAGTATCTCCACAGGGAGAGTCACTGAGTGGGTCTGTTATTATAGTATCTCCACAGGGAGAGTCACTGAGTTGTTCTGTTATTATAGTATCTCCACAGGGAGAGTCACTGAATGGGTCTGTTATTGCAGTATCTCCACAGGGAAAGTCACTTAGTGGGTCTGTTATTACAGTATCTCCACAGGGAGAGTCACTGAGTGGGTCTGTTATTACAGTATCTCCACAGGGAAAGTCACTGAGTGGGTCTGTTATTACAGTATCTCCACAGGGAGAGTCACCGAGTGGGTCTGTTATTATAGTATCTCCACAGGGAGAGTCACTGAGTTGTTCTGTTATTATAGTATCTCCACAGGGAGAGTCACTGAATGGGTCTGTTATTACAGTATCTCCACAGGGAAAGTCACTTAGTGGGTCTGCTATTACAGTATCTCCACAGGAACAGTCACTGAGTGGGTCTGTTATTACAGTATCTCCACAGGGAAAGTCACTTAGTCGGTCTGTTATTATAGTATCTCCACAGGGAAAGTCACTTAGTGGGTCTGTTATTATAGTATCTCCACAGGGAAAGTCACTTCGTGGGTCTGTTATTATAGTATCTCCACAGGGAGAGTCACTGAGTGTGTCTGTTATTATTGTATCTCCACAGGGAGAGTCACTGAGTGGGTCTGTTATTATAGTATCTCCATCGGAAGCTTCACTGCGTGGGTCTGTTATTATAGTGTCTCCACACGGAGAGTCACTGAGTGGGTCTGTTATTATAGTATCTCCATCGGAAGCTTCACTGCGTGGGTCTGTTATAGTGTCTCCACAGGGAGAGTCACTGAGTGGGTCTGTTATTACAGTATCTCCACAGGGAAAGTCACTGAGTGGGTCTGTTATTATTGTATCTGCACAGGGAGAGTCACTGAGTGGATCTGTTATTATAGTATCTCCACAGGGAGAGTTTCTGAGATGGTCTGTTATTATAGTATCTCCACAGGGAGAGTCACTGAATGGGTCTGTTATTACAGTATCTCCACAGGGAATGTCGCTGAGTGGGTCTGTTATTATAGTATCTCCACAGAGAGAGTCATTGAGTGGATCTGTTATTATAGTATCTCCACAGGGAGAGTCACTGAGTGGGTCTGTTATTAGAGTATCTCCACAGGGAGACTCACTGAGTGAGTCTGTTATTATAGTATCTCCACAGGTAAAGTCACTGAGCGGGTCTGTTCTTATAGTATCTCCACAGGGAGAGTCACTGAGTGGGTCTGTTATTATAGTATCTCCACAGGGAGAGTCACTGAGTGGGTCTGTTCTTATAGTATCTCCACAGGGAGAGTCACTGAGTGGGTCTGTTATTATGGTATCTCCACAAGGAGGGTCACTGCGTTGGTATGTTATTATAGTATCTCCACAGGGAGAGTCACTGAGTTGTTCTGTTATTATAGTATCTCCACAGGGAGAGTCACTGAATGGGTCTGTTATTACAGTATCTCCACAGGGAAAGTCACTTAGTGGGTCTGTTATTACAGTATCTCCACAGGGACAGTCACTGAGTGGGTCTGTTATTACAGTATCTCCACAGGGAAAGTCACTTAGTGGGTCTGTTATTATAGTATCTCCACAGGGAAAGTCACTTAGTGGGTCTGTTATTATAGTATCTCCACAGGGAGAGTCACTGAGTGGGTCTGTTCCTATAGTATCTCCACAGGGAGAGTCACTGAGTGGGTCCTTTATTATAGTATCTCCACAGGGAGAGTCACTGTGTGGGTCTGTTCTTATAGTATCTCCACAGGGAAAGTCACTGAATGGGTCTGTTATTACAGTATTTCCACAGGGAAAGTCACTTAGTGGGTCTGTTATTATTGTATCTCCACAGGGAGAGTCACTGAGTGGGTCTGTTATTATAGTATCTCCATAGGAAGCGTCACTGAGTGGGTCTGTTATTATAGCATCACGACATGGAGAGTCACTGAGTGGGTCTGTTATTTCAGTATCTCCACAGGGAATGTCGCTGAGTGGGTCTGTTATTATAGTATCTCCACAGAGAGAGTCACTGAGTGGGTCTGTTATGATGGTATCTCCACAGGGAGAGTTACTGAGTTGGTCTGTTATTATAGTATCTCCACAGGGAGAGTCACTGTGTGGTTCTGTTATTATAGTATCTCAACAGGGAGAGTCACTGATTGGGTCTGTTATTGTAGTATCTCCACAGGTAGAGTCACTGAGTGGGTCTGTTATTATAGCATCTCCACAGATAGAGTCATTGAGTGGGTCTGTTATTATAGTATCTCCACAGGGAGAGTCACTGAGTGGGTCTGTTCTTATAGTATCTCCACAGGGAGAGTCACTGAGTGGGTCTGTTATTATGGTATCTCCACAAGGAGGGTCACTGCGTTGGTCTGTTATTATAGTATCTCCACAGGGAGAGTCACTGAGTGGGTCTGTTATTTAGTATCTCCACAGGGAGAGTCACTGAGTGGGTCTGTTATTATAGTATCTCCACAGGGAGAGTCACTGAGTGGGTCTGTTATTATAGTATCTCCACAGGGAGAGTCACTGAGTGGCTCTGTTATTATTGT
Organism: Heterodontus francisci; assembly: GCF_036365525.1. Classification (NCBI taxonomy): domain Eukaryota; kingdom Metazoa; phylum Chordata; class Chondrichthyes; order Heterodontiformes; family Heterodontidae; genus Heterodontus; species Heterodontus francisci. The sequence goes on from NC_090391.1 coordinate 10,053,164, forward strand.
ATCTCCACAGAGAGAGTCATTGAGTGGATTTGTTATTGTATTATCTCCGCAGGGAGAGTCACTGAGTGGGTCTGTTATTACAGTATCTCCACAGGGAAAGTCACTGAGTGGGTCTGTTATTATAGTATCTGCACAGGGAGAGTCACTGAGTGGATCTGTTATTATAGTATCTACACAGGGAGAGTTTCTGAGTGGGTCTGTTATTATAGTATCTCCACAGGGAGACTCACTGAGTGGGTCTGTTATTATAGTATCTCCACAGGCAGAGTCACTGAGTGGGTCTGTTATTATAGTATCTCCACAGGGAGAGTCACTGTGTGGGTCTGTCCTTATAGTATCTCCACAGGGAAAGTCACTGAATGGGTCTGTTATTACAGTATCTCCACAGGGAAAGTCACTTAGTGGGTCTGTTATTATTGTATCTCCACAGGGAGAGTCACTGAGTGGGTCTGTTATGATAGTATCTCCATAGGAAGCGTCACTGAGTGGGTCTGTTATTATAGCATCACGACAGGGAGAGTCACTGAGTGGGTCTATTATTGTAGTATCTCCACAGGGAGAGTCACTGAGTGGGTCTGTTATTACAGTACCTCCACAGGGAAAGTCACTGAGTGGGTCTGTTATTATAGTATCTCCACTGAGAGAGTCATTGAGTGGATCTGTTATTCTAGTATCTCCACAGGGAGAGTCACTGAGTGGGTCTGTTATTATAGTATCTCCACAGGGAGAGTCACTGAGTGGGTCTGTTCTTATAGTATCTCCACAGGGAGAGTCACTGAGTGGGTCTGTTATTATAGTATCTCCACAGGGGGAGTCACTGAGTGGGTCTGTTCTGAAAGTATCTCCACAGGGAGAGTCACTGAGTGGGTCTGTTATTATGGTATCTCCACAAGGAGGGTCACTGCGTTGGTCTGTTATTATAGTATCTCCACAGGGAGAGTCACTGAGTGGGTCTGTTATTTAGTATCTCCACAGGGAGAGTCACTGAGTGGGTCTGTTATTATAGTATCTCCACAGGGAGAGTCACTGAGTGGGTCTGTTATTATAGTATCTCCACAGGGAGAGTCACTGAGTGGGTCTGTTATTATAGTATCTCCACAGGGAGAGTCACTGAGTGGCTCTGTCATTATTGTATCTCCACAGAGAGAGTCATTGAGTGGATTTGTTATTGTATTATCTCCACAGGGAGAGTCACTGAGTGGGTCTGTTATTACAGTATCTCCACAGGGAAAGTCACTGAGTGGGTCTGTTATTATAGTATCTGCACAGGGAGAGTCACTGAGTGGATCTGTTATAAAAGTATCTACACAGGGAGAGTTTCTGATTGGGTCTGTTATTATAGTATCTCCACAGGGAGACTCACTGAGTGGGTCTGTTATTATAGTATCTCCACAGGGATACTCACTAGGTGGGTCTGTTATTATAGTATCTCCACAGGGAGAGTCACTGAGTGGGTCCGTTCCTATAGTATCTCCACAGGGAGAGTCACGGAGTGGGTCTGTTATTATAGTATCTCCACAGGGAGAGTCACTGTGTGGGTCTGTTCTTATAGTATCTCCACAGGGAAAGTCACTGAATGGGTCTGTTATTACAGTATCTCCACAGGGAAAGTCACTTAGTGGGTCTGTTATTATTGTATCTCCACAGGGAGAGTCACTGAGTGGGTCTGTTATGATAGTATCTCCATAGAAAGCGTCACTGAGTGGGTCTGTTATTATAGCATCACGACAGGGAGAGTCACTGAGTGGGTCTATTATTGTAGTATCTCCACAGGGAGAGTCACTGAGTGGGTCTGTTATTACAGTATCTCCACAGGGAAAGTCACTGAGTGGGTCTGTTATTATAGTATCTCCACTGAGAGAGTCATTGAGTGGATCTGTTATTCTAGTATCTCCACAGGGAGAGTCACTGAGTGGGTCTGTTATTATAGTATCTCCACAGGGAGAGTCACTGAGTGGGTCTGTTCTTATAGTATCTCCACAGGGTGAGTCACTGAGTGGGTCTGTTATTATAGTATCTCCACAGGGGGAGTCACTGAGTGGGTCTGTTCTGAAAGTATCTCCACAGGGAGAGTCACTGAGTGGGTCTGTTATTATGGTATCTCCACAAGGAGGGTCACTGCGTTGGTCTGTTATTATAGTATCTCCACAGTGAGAGTCACTGAGTGGGTCTGTTATTTAGTATCTCCACAGGGAGAGTCACTGAGTGGGTCTGTTATTATAGTATCTCCACAGGGAGAGTCACTGAGTGGGTCTGTTATTATAGTATCTCCACAGGGAGATTCACTGAGTGGGTCTGTTATTATTGTATCTCCACAGAGAGAGTCATTGAGTGGATTTGTTATTGTATTATCTCCACAGGGAGAGTCACTGAGTGGGTCTGTTATTATAGTATCTCCACAAGGAGAGTCACTGAGTGGATCTGTTATTATAGTATCTCCACAGGGAGAGACACTGAGTGGGTCTGTTATAATAGTATCTCCACAGAGGCAGGCATTGAGTGGATCTGTTATTATAGTGTCTCCACAGTGAGTGTAACTGCTTGGGTCTGTTATTATAGTATCTCCACAAGGAGAGTCACTGAGTGGATCTGTTATTATAGTATCTCCACAGAGAGAGTCACTGAGTGGATCTGTTATGATAGTATCTCCACAGGGAGAGCCACGGAGTGGGTCTGTTATTATAGTATCTCCACAGGGAGAGTCACTGAGTGGGACTGTTATTATAGTATCTCCACAGGGGGAGTCACTGATTGGGTCTGTTATTATGGTATCTCCACAGGGAGAGTCACTGAGTGGGTCTGTTATTATAGTATCTCCACAGGGAGAGTCACTGAGTGGGTCTGTTATTATAGTATCTCCACAGGGAGAGTCACTGAGTGGGTCTGTTATTATGGTATCTCCACAGGGAGAGTTACTGAGTTGGTCTGTTATTATAGTATCTCCACAGGGAGAGGCACTGAGTGGGTCAGTTATTATAGTATCTCCACAGGGAGAGTCACTGAGTGGTTCAGTTATTATAGTATCTCAACAGGGAGAGTCACTGAGTGGGTCTGTTACTGTCGTGTCTCCACAGGGAGAGTCACTGAGTGGGTCTGTTATTATGGTATCTCCACAGGGAGAGTCACTGAGTGGGTCTGTTATTATAGTATCTCCACAGGGAGAGTCACTGAGTGGGTCTGTTATTATTGTATCTCCACAGAGAGAGTCATTGAGTGGATTTGTTATTGTATTATCTCCACAGGGAGAGTCACTGAGTGGGTCTGTTATTATAGTATCTCCACAAGGAGAGTCACTGAGTGGATCTGTTATTATAGTATCTCCACAGGGAGAGTCACTGAGTGGGTCTGTTATAATAGTATCTCCACAGAGGCAGGCATTGAGTGGATCTGTTATTATAGTGTCTCCACAGTGAGTGTAACTGCTTGGGTCTGTTATTATAGTATCTCCACAGTGAGAGTCACTGAGTGGGTATGTTATTATAGTATCTCCACAGAGAGAGTCACTGAGTGGATCTGTTATGATAGTATCTCCACAGGGAGAGCCACGGAGTGGGTCTGTTATTATAGTATCTCCACAGGGAGAGTCACTGAGTGGGACTGCTTTTATAGTATATCCACAGGGGGAGTCACTGATTGGGTCTGTTATTATGGTATCTCCACAGGGAGAGTCACTGAGTGGGACTGTTATTATAGTATCTCCACAGGGAGAGTCACTGAGTGGGTCTGTTATTATAGTATCTCCACAGGGAGAGTCACTGAGTGGGTCTGTTATTATGGTATCTCCACAGGGAGAGTTACTGAGTTGGTCTGTTATTATAGTATCTCCACAGGGAGAGGCACTGAGTGGGTCAGTTATTATAGTATCTCCACAGAGAGAGTCACTGAGTGGTTCTGTTATTATAGTATCTCAACAGGTAGAGTCACTGAGTGGGTCTGTTACTGTCGTGTCTCCACAGGGAGAGTCACTGAGTGGGTCTGTTATTATAGTATCTCCACAGAGAGAGTCATTGAGTGGATCTGTTATTATAGCATCTCCACAGGGAGTGTAACTGCTTGGGTCTGTTATTATAGTATCTCCACATTGAGAGTCACTGAGTGGGTCTGTTATTATGGTATCTCCACAGGGAAAGTCACTGAGTGGGTCTGTTATTATTGTATCTCCACAGAGAGAGTCATTGAGTGGATCTGTTATTGTAGTATCTCCACAGGGAGAGTCACTGAGTGGGTCTGTTATTATAGTATCTCCACAAGGAGAGTCACTGAGTGGATCTGTTATTATAGTATCTCCACAGGGAGAGGCACTGAGTGGGCCTGCTTTAATAGAATCTCAACAGAGAGAGGCATTGAGTGGATCTGTTATTATGGTATCACCACAGTGAGTGGTACTGCTTGGGTCTTTATTATAGTATCTCCACAGGGAGAGTCACTGAGTGGGTCTGTTATTATAGTATCTCCACAGGGAGAGGCACTGAGTGGGTCAGTTATTATAGTATCTCAACAGGGAGAGTCACTGAGTGGGTCTGTTATTGTCGTATCTCCACAGGGAGAGTCACTGAGTGGGTCTGTTATTATAGTATCTCCACAGAGAGAGTCATTGAGTGGATCTGTTATTATAGCATCTCCACAGGGAGTATAACTGCTTGGGTCTGTTATTGTAGTATCTCCACAGGGAGAGTCACTGAGTGGGTCTGTTATTATGGTATCTCCACAGGGAAAGTCACTGAGTGGGTCTGTTATTATTGTATCTCCACAGAGAGAGTCATTGAGTGGATCAGTTATTGTAGTATCTCCACAGGGAGAGTCACTGAGTGGGTCTGTTATTATAGTATCTCCACAAGGAGAGTCACTGAGTGGATCTGTTATTATAGTCTCTCCACAGGGAGAGACACTGAGTGGGCCTGCTTTAATAGTATCGCCACAGAGAGAGGCATTGAGTGGATCTGTTATTATAGCATCTCCACAGTGAGTGTAACCGCTTGGGTCTTTTATTATCGTATCTCCACAGGGAGAGTCACTGAGTGGGTCTGTTATTACAGTCTCTCCATAGGAAGCGTCACTGAGTGGGTCTGTTATTATAGCATCTGGACAGGGAGAGTCACTGAGTGCGTCTGTTATTATAGTATCTCCACAGGGAGTGTCACTGAGTGGGTCTGTTATTACAGTATCTCCAAAGGGAAAGTCACTGAGTGGGTCTGTTTTTATAGTATCTGCACAGGGAGAGTCACTGAGTGGATCTGTTATTATAGTATCTCCACAGGGAGATTCACTGAGTGGGTCTGTTATTATAGTATCTCCACATGGAGACTCACTGAGTGGGTCTGTTATTATAGTATCTCCACAGGGAGAGTCACTGAGTGGGTCTGTTATTATAGTATCTCCACAGGGAGAGTCACTGAGTGGGTCTGTTATTTAGTATCTCCGCAGTGAGTGTAACTGCTTGGGTCTGTTCTTATAGTATCTCCACAGGGAGAGTCACTGAGTGCGTCTCTTATTATAGTATCTCCACAGAGAGAGTCGCTGAGTGGATCTGTTATGACAGTATCTCCACAGGGAGAGCCACTGAGTGGGTCTGCTATTATAGTATCTCCACAGGGAGAGTCACTGAGTGGGTCTGTTATTTAGTATCTCCACAGGGAGAGTCACTGAGTGGGTCTGTTATTATTGTATCTCCACAGGGAGAGTCACTGAGTGGGTCTGTTATTATAGTATCTCCACAGGGAGAGTCACTGAGTGGGTCTGTTATTATAGTATCTCCACAGGGGGACTCACTGAGTGGGTCTGTTATTATAGTATCTCCACAGGGAGAGTCACTGAGTGGGTCTGTTCTTATAGTATCTCCACAGGGAGAGTCACTGAGTGGGTCTGTTATTATAGTATCTCCACAGGGAGAGTCACTGAGTGGGTCTGTTATTATGGTATCGCCACAAGGATGGTCACTGCGTTGGTCTGTTATTATAGTATCTCCACAGGGAGTGTCACTGAGTGGGTCTGTTATTTAGTATCTCCACAGGGAGAGTCACTGAGTGGGTTTGTTGTTATAGTATCTCCACAGGGTGAGTCACTGAGTGGGTCTGTTATTATAGTATCTCCACAGTGAGAGTCACTGAGTGGGTCTGTTATTATTGTATCTCCACAGAGAGAGTCATTGAGTGGATTTGTTATTGTATTATCTCCAAAGGGAGAGTCACTGAGAGGGTCTGTTATTATAGTATCTCCTCAGGGAGAGACACTGAGTGCGTCTGTTATAATAGTATCTCCACAGAGGCAGGCATTGAGTGGATCTGTTATTATAGTATCTCCACAGTGAGTGTAACTGCTTGGGTCTGTTATTATAGTATAGCCACAGGGAGAGTCTCTGAGTGGGTCTGTTATTATAGTATCTCCACAGAGAGAGTCACTGCGTGGATCTGTTATGATAGTATCTCCACAGGGAAAGCCACTGAGTGGATCTGTTATTATAGTATCTCCACAGGGAGAGTCACTGAGCGGGTCTGTTATTATAGTATCTCCAGAGGGAGAGTCACTGAGTGGGTCTGTTATGATGGTATCTCCACAGGGAGAGTCACTGAGTTGGTCTGTTATTATAGTATCTCCACAGGGAGAGGCACTGAGTGGGTCAGTTATTATAGTATCTCCACAGGGAGAGTCACTGTGTGGTTCTGTTATTATAGTATCTCAACAGGGAGAGTCACTGAGTGGGTCTGTTATTGTAGTATCTCCACAGGTAGAGTCACTGAGTGGGTCTGTTATTATAGTATCTCCACAGATAGAGTCATTTAGTGGATCTGTTATTATAGCATCTCCACAGGGAGTGTAACTGCTTGGGTCTGTTATTATAGTATCTCCAAAGGGAGAGTCACTGAGTGGGTCTGTTATTATGGTATCTCCACAGGGAAAGTCACTGAGTGGGTCTGTTATTATAGCATCTCCACAGATAGAGTCATTGAGTGGGTCTGTTATTATAGTATCTCCACAGGGAGAGTCACTGAGTGGGTCTGTTCTTATAGTATCTCCACAGGGAGAGTCACTGAGTGGGTCTGTTATTATAGTATCTCCACAAGGAGAGTCACTGAGTGGATCTGTTATTATAGTATCTCCACAGGGAGAGACACTGAGTGGGCCTGCTTTAATAGTATCTCCACAGAGAGAGGCATTGAGTGGATCTGTTATTATAGTATCTCCACAGTAAGTGTCACTGCTTGGGTCTTTTATTATAGTATCTCCACAGGGAGAGTCACTGAGTGGGTCTCTTATTACAGTATCTCCATAGGAAGCGTCTCTGAGTGGGTCTGTTATTATAGCATCTGGACAGGGAGAGTCACTGAGTGCGTCTGTTATTATAGTATCTCCACAGGGAGTGTCACTGAGTGGGTCTGTTATTACAGTATCTCCACAGGGAAAGTCACTGAGTGGGTCTGTTTTTATAGTATCTGCACAGGGAGAGTCACTGAGTGGATCTGTTATTATAGTATCTCCACAGGGAGAGTCACTGAGTGGGACTGTTATTATAGTATCTCCACAGGGAGAGTCACTGAGTGGATCTGTTATTATAGTATCTCCACAGGGAGAGACACTGAGTGCGTATGTTATAATAGTATCTCCACAGAGGCAGGCATTGAGTGGATCTGTTATTATAGTATCTCCACAGTGAGTGTAACTGCTCGGGTCTGTTATCATAGTATCTCCACAGGGAGAGTCTCTGAGTGGGTCTGTTATTATAGTATCTCCACAGAGAGAGTCACTGCGTGGATCTGTTATGATAGTATCTCCACAGGGAGAGTCACTGAGTGGGTCTGTTATTATAGTATCTCCACAGGGAGATTCACTGAGTGGGTCTGTTATTATTGTATCTCCACAGAGAGAGTCATTGAGTGGATTTGTTATTGTATTATCTCCACAGGGAGAGTCACTGAGTGGGTCTGTTATTATAGTATCTCCACAAGGAGAGTCACTGAGTGGATCTGTTATTATAGTATCTCCACAGGGAGAGACACTGAGTGGGTCTGTTATAATAGTATCTCCACAGAGGCAGGCATTGAGTGGATCTGTTATTATAGTGTCTCCACAGTGAGTGTAACTGCTTGGGTCTGTTATTATAGTATCTCCACAAGGAGAGTCACTGAGTGGATCTGTTATTATAGTATCTCCACAGAGAGAGTCACTGAGTGGATCTGTTATGATAGTATCTCCACAGGGAGAGCCACGGAGTGGGTCTGTTATTATAGTATCTCCACAGGGAGAGTCACTGAGTGGGACTGTTATTATAGTATCTCCACAGGGGGAGTCACTGATTGGGTCTGTTATTATGGTATCTCCACAGGGAGAGTCACTGAGTGGGTCTGTTATTATAGTATCTCCACAGGGAGAGTCACTGAGTGGGTCTGTTATTATAGTATCTCCACAGGGAGAGTCACTGAGTGGGTCTGTTATTATGGTATCTCCACAGGGAGAGTTACTGAGTTGGTCTGTTATTATAGTATCTCCACAGGGAGAGGCACTGAGTGGGTCAGTTATTATAGTATCTCCACAGGGAGAGTCACTGAGTGGTTCAGTTATTATAGTATCTCAACAGGGAGAGTCACTGAGTGGGTCTGTTACTGTCGTGTCTCCACAGGGAGAGTCACTGAGTGGGTCTGTTATTATGGTATCTCCACAGGGAGAGTCACTGAGTGGGTCTGTTATTATAGTATCTCCACAGGGAGAGTCACTGAGTGGGTCTGTTATTATTGTATCTCCACAGAGAGAGTCATTGAGTGGATTTGTTATTGTATTATCTCCACAGGGAGAGTCACTGAGTGGGTCTGTTATTATAGTATCTCCACAAGGAGAGTCACTGAGTGGATCTGTTATTATAGTATCTCCACAGGGAGAGTCACTGAGTGGGTCTGTTATAATAGTATCTCCACAGAGGCAGGCATTGAGTGGATCTGTTATTATAGTGTCTCCACAGTGAGTGTAACTGCTTGGGTCTGTTATTATAGTATCTCCACAGTGAGAGTCACTGAGTGGGTATGTTATTATAGTATCTCCACAGAGAGAGTCACTGAGTGGATCTGTTATGATAGTATCTCCACAGGGAGAGCCACGGAGTGGGTCTGTTATTATAGTATCTCCACAGGGAGAGTCACTGAGTGGGACTGCTTTTATAGTATATCCACAGGGGGAGTCACTGATTGGGTCTGTTATTATGGTATCTCCACAGGGAGAGTCACTGAGTGGGACTGTTATTATAGTATCTCCACAGGGAGAGTCACTGAGTGGGTCTGTTATTATAGTATCTCCACAGGGAGAGTCACTGAGTGGGTCTGTTATTATGGTATCTCCACAGGGAGAGTTACTGAGTTGGTCTGTTATTATAGTATCTCCACAGGGAGAGGCACTGAGTGGGTCAGTTATTATAGTATCTCCACAGAGAGAGTCACTGAGTGGTTCTGTTATTATAGTATCTCAACAGGTAGAGTCACTGAGTGGGTCTGTTACTGTCGTGTCTCCACAGGGAGAGTCACTGAGTGGGTCTGTTATTATAGTATCTCCACAGAGAGAGTCATTGAGTGGATCTGTTATTATAGCATCTCCACAGGGAGTGTAACTGCTTGGGTCTGTTATTATAGTATCTCCACATTGAGAGTCACTGAGTGGGTCTGTTATTATGGTATCTCCACAGGGAAAGTCACTGAGTGGGTCTGTTATTATTGTATCTCCACAGAGAGAGTCATTGAGTGGATCTGTTATTGTAGTATCTCCACAGGGAGAGTCACTGAGTGGGTCTGTTATTATAGTATCTCCACAAGGAGAGTCACTGAGTGGATCTGTTATTATAGTATCTCCGCAGGGAGAGGCACTGAGTGGGCCTGCTTTAATAGAATCTCAACAGAGAGAGGCATTGAGTGGATCTGTTATTATGGTATCACCACAGTGAGTGGTACTGCTTGGGTCTTTATTATAGTATCTCCACAGGGAGAGTCACTGAGTGGGTCTGTTATTATAGTATCTCCACAGGGAGAGGCACTGAGTGGGTCAGTTATTATAGTATCTCAACAGGGAGAGTCACTGAGTGGGTCTGTTATTGTCGTATCTCCACAGGGAGAGTCACTGAGTGGGTCTGTTATTATAGTATCTCCACAGAGAGAGTCATTGAGTGGATCTGTTATTATAGCATCTCCACAGGGAGTATAACTGCTTGGGTCTGCTATTGTAGTATCTCCACAGGGAGAGTCACTGAGTGGGTCTGTTATTATGGTATCTCCACAGGGAAAGTCACTGAGTGGGTCTGTTATTATTGTATCTCCACAGAGAGAGTCATTGAGTGGATCAGTTATTGTAGTATCTCCACAGGGAGAGTCACTGAGTGGGTCTGTTATTATAGTATCTCCACAAGGAGAGTCACTGAGTGGATCTGTTATTATAGTCTCTCCACAGGGAGAGACACTGAGTGGGCCTGCTTTAATAGTATCGCCACAGAGAGAGGCATTGAGTGGATCTGTTATTATAGCATCTCCACAGTGAGTGTAACCGCTTGGGTCTTTTATTATCGTATCTCCACAGGGAGAGTCACTGAGTGGGTCTGTTATTACAGTCTCTCCATAGGAAGCGTCACTGAGTGGGTCTGTTATTATAGCATCTGGACAGGGAGAGTCACTGAGTGCGTCTGTTATTATAGTATCTCCACAGGGAGAGTCACTGAGTGGGTCTGTTATTACAGTATCTCCAAAGGGAAAGTCACTGAGTGGGTCTGTTTTTATAGTATCTGCACAGGGAGAGTCACTGAGTGGATCTGTTATTATAGTATCTCCACAGGGAGATTCACTGAGTGGGTCTGTTATTATAGTATCTCCACATGGAGACTCACTGAGTGGGTCTGTTATTATAGTATCTCCACAGGGAGAGTCACTGAGTGGGTCTGTTATTATAGTATCTCCACAGGGAGAGTCACTGAGTGGGTCTGTTATTCAGTATCTCCGCAGTGAGTGTAACTGCTTGGGTCTGTTCTTATAGTATCTCCACAGGGAGAGTCACTGAGTGCGTCTCTTATTATAGTATCTCCACAGAGAGAGTCGCTGAGTGGATCTGTTATGACAGTATCTCCACAGGGAGAGCCACTGAGTGGGTCTGCTAATATAGTATCTCCACAGGGAGAGTCACTGAGTGGGTCTGTTATTTAGTATCTCCACAGGGAGAGTCACTGAGTGGGTCTGTTATTATTGTATCTCCACAGGGAGAGTCACTGAGTGGGTCTGTTATTATAGTATCTCCACAGGGAGAGTCACTGAGTGGGTCTGTTATTATAGTATCTCCACAGGGGGACTCACTGAGTGGGTCTGTTATTATAGTATCTCCACAGGGAGAGTCACTGAGTGGGTCTGTTCTTATAGTATCTCCACAGGGAGAGTCACTGAGTGGGTCTGTTATTATAGTATCTCCACAGGGAGAGTCACTGAGTGGGTCTGTTATTATGGTATCGCCACAAGGATGGTCACTGCGTTGGTCTGTTATTATAGTATCTCCACAGGGAGTGTCACTGAGTGGGTCTGTTATTTAGTATCTCCACAGGGAGAGTCACTGAGTGGGTTTGTTGTTATAGTATCTCCACAGGGTGAGTCACTGAGTGGGTCTGTTATTATAGTATCTCCACAGTGAGAGTCACTGAGTGGGTCTGTTATTATTGTATCTCCACAGAGAGAGTCATTGAGTGGATTTGTTATTGTATTATCTCCAAAGGGAGAGTCACTGAGAGGGTCTGTTATTATAGTATCTCCTCAGGGAGAGACACTGAGTGCGTCTGTTATAATAGTATCTCCACAGAGGCAGGCATTGAGTGGATCTGTTATTATAGTATCTCCACAGTGAGTGTAACTGCTTGGGTCTGTTATTATAGTATAGCCACAGGGAGAGTCTCTGAGTGGGTCTGTTATTATAGTATCTCCACAGAGAGAGTCACTGCGTGGATCTGTTATGATAGTATCTCCACAGGGAAAGCCACTGAGTGGATCTGTTATTATAGTATCTCCACAGGGAGAGTCACTGAGCGGGTCTGTTATTATAGTATCTCCAGAGGGAGAGTCACTGAGTGGGTCTGTTATGATGGTATCTCCACAGGGAGAGTCACTGAGTTGGTCTGTTATTATAGTATCTCCACAGGGAGAGGCACTGAGTGGGTCAGTTATTATAGTATCTCCACAGGGAGAGTCACTGTGTGGTTCTGTTATTATAGTATCTCAACAGGGAGAGTCACTGAGTGGGTCTGTTATTGTAGTATCTCCACAGGTAGAGTCACTGAGTGGGTCTGTTATTATAGTATCTCCACAGATAGAGTCATTTAGTGGATCTGTTATTATAGCATCTCCACAGGGAGTGTAACTGCTTGGGTCTGTTATTATAGTATCTCCAAAGGGAGAGTCACTGAGTGGGTCTGTTATTATGGTATCTCCACAGGGAAAGTCACTGAGTGGGTCTGTTATTATAGCATCTCCACAGATAGAGTCATTGAGTGGGTCTGTTATTATAGTATCTCCACAGGGAGAGTCACTGAGTGGGTCTGTTCTTATAGTATCTCCACAGGGAGAGTCACTGAGTGGGTCTGTTATTATAGTATCTCCACAAGGAGAGTCACTGAGTGGATCTGTTATTATAGTATCTCCACAGGGAGAGACACTGAGTGGGCCTGCTTTAATAGTATCTCCACAGAGAGAGGCATTGAGTGGATCTGTTATTATAGTATCTCCACAGTAAGTGTCACTGCTTGGGTCTTTTATTATAGTATCTCCACAGGGAGAGTCACTGAGTGGGTCTCTTATTACAGTATCTCCATAGGAAGCGTCTCTGAGTGGGTCTGTTATTATAGCATCTGGACAGGGAGAGTCACTGAGTGCGTCTGTTATTATAGTATCTCCACAGGGAGTGTCACTGAGTGGGTCTGTTATTACAGTATCTCCACAGGGAAAGTCACTGAGTGGGTCTGTTTTTATAGTATCTGCACAGGGAGAGTCACTGAGTGGATCTGTTATTATAGTATCTCCACAGGGAGAGTCACTGAGTGGGACTGTTATTATAGTATCTCCACAGGGAGAGTCACTGAGTGGATCTGTTATTATAGTATCTCCACAGGGAGAGACACTGAGTGCGTATGTTATAATAGTATCTCCACAGAGGCAGGCATTGAGTGGATCTGTTATTATAGTATCTCCACAGTGAGTGTAACTGCTCGGGTCTGTTATCATAGTATCTCCACAGGGAGAGTCTCTGAGTGGGTCTGTTATTATAGTATCTCCACAGAGAGAGTCACTGCGTGGATCTGTTATGATAGTATCTCCACAGGGAAAGCCACTGAGTGGATCTGTTATTATAGTATCTCCACAGGGAGAGTCACTGAGCGGGTCTGTTATTATAGTATCTCCACAGGGGGAGTCACTGATTGAGACTTTTATTATGGTATCTCCACGGGGAGAGTCACTGAGTGGGTCTGTTATTATAGTATCTCCAGAGGGAGAGTCACTGAGTGGGTCTGTTATGAAGGTATCTCCACAGGGAGAGTCCCTGAGTTGGTCTGTTATTATAGTATCTCCACAGGGAGAGGCACTGAGTGGGTCAGTTATTATAGTATCTCCACAGGGAGAGTCACTGTGTGGTTCCTGTATTATAGTATCTCAACAGGGAGAGTCACTGAGTGGGTCTGTTATTGTAGTATCTCCACAGGTAGAGTCACTGAGTGGGTCTGTTATTATAGTATCTCCACAGATAGAGTCATTTAGTGGATCTGTTATTATAGCATCTCCACAGGGAGTGTAACTGCTTGGGTCTGTTATTATAGTATCTCCAAAGGGAGAGTCACTGAGTGGGTCTGTTATTATGGTATCTCCACAGGGAAAGTCACTGAGTGGGTCTGTTATTATTGCATCTCCACAGATAGAGTCAGTGAGTGGGTCTGTTATTATAGTATCTCCACAGGGAGAGTCACTGAGTGGGTCTGTTCTTATAGTATCTCAACAGGGAGAGTCACTGAGTGGGCCTGTTATTATAGTATCTCCACAAGGAGAGTCACTGAGTGGATCTGTTATTATAGTATCTCCACAGGGAGAGACACTGAGTGGGCCTGCTTTAATAGTATCTCCACAGAGAGAGGCATTGAGTGGAGCTGTTATTATAGTATCTCCACAGTAAGTGTAACTGCTTGTGTCTTTTATTATAGTATCTCCACAGGGAGAGTCACTGAGTGGGTCTCTTATTACAGTATCTCCATAGGAAGCGTCTCTGAGTGGGTCTGTTATTATAGCATCTGGACAGGGAGAGTCACTGAGTGCGTCTGTTATTATAGTATCTCCACAGGGAGTGTCACTGAGTGGGTCTGTTATTACAGTATCTCCACAGGGAAAGTCACTGAGTGGGTCTGTTTGTATAGTATCTGCACAGGGAGAGTCACTGAGTGGATCTGTTATTATAGTATCTCCACAGGGAGAGTCACTGAGTGGGTCTGTTATTATAGTATCTCCACAGGGAGAGTCACTGAGTGGGTCTGTTCTTATAGTATCTCCACAGGGAGAGTCACTGAGTGGGTCTGTTATTATAGTATCTCCACAGGGAGAGTCACTGAGTGGATCTGCTGTGTTGTATCTCCACAAGGAGAGTCACTGAGTCGGTCTGTTATTACAGTATCTCCAAAGGGAGAGTCACTGAGTGGGTCTGTTATTTAGTATCTCCACAGTGAGTGTAACTGCTTGGGTCTGTTATTATAGTATCTCCACAGGGAGAGTCACTGAGTGGGTCTGTTATTATAGTATCTCCACAGGGAGAGTCACTGAGTGGGTCTGTTCTTATAGTATCTCCACAGGGAGAGTCACTGAGTGGGTCTGTCATTATGGTATCTCCACAAGGATGGTCACTGCGTTGGTCTGTTATTATAGTATCTCCACAGGGAGAGTCACTGAGTGGGTTTGTTATTTAGTATCTCCACAGGGAGAGTCACTGAATGGGTCTGTTATTACAGTATCTCCACAGGGAAAGTCACTTAGTGGGTCTGTTATTACAGTATCTCCACAGGGAAAGTCACTGAGTGGGTCTGTTATTACAGTATCTCCACAGGGAAAGTCACTGAGTGGGTCTGTTATTATAGTATCTCCACAGGGAAAGTCACTTAGTGGGTCTGTTATTACAGTATCTCCACAGGGAAAGTCACTGAGTGGGTCTGTTATTACAGTATCTCCACAGGGAAAGTCACTGAGTGGGTCTGTTATTATAGTATCTCCACAGGGAGAGTCACTGAGTGCGTCTGTTATTATAGTATCTCCACAGAGAGAGTCACTTAGTGGATCTGTTATGACAGTATCTCCACAGGGAGAGCCACTGAGTGGGTCTGTTATTATAGTATCTGCACAGGGAGAGTCACTGATTGGGTCTGTTATTTAGTATCTCCACAGGGAGAGTCACTGAGTGGGTCTGTTATTATTGTATCTCCACAGGGAGAGTCACTGAGTGGGTCTGTTAGTATAGTATCTCCACAGGGAGAGACACTGAGTGGATCTGTTGTTTAGTATCTCCACAGTGAGTGTAACTGCTTGGGTCTGTTATTATAGTATCTGCACAGGGAGAGTCACTGAGTGGATCTGTTATTATAGTATCTCCACAGGGAGAGTCACTGAGTGGATCTGTTATTGTTGTATCTCCACAAGGAGAGTCACTGAGTCGGTCTGTTATTATAGTATCGCCAGAGGGAGAGGCACTGAATGGGTCTGTTATTTAGTATCTCCACAGTGAGTGTAACTGCTTGGGTCTGTTATTATAGTATCTCCACAAGGATGGTCACTGCGTTGGTCTGTTATTGTAGTATCTCCACAGGGAGAGTCACTGAGTGGGTCTGTTATTTAGTATCTCCACAGGGAGAGTCACTGAGTGGGTCTGTTATTATTGTATCTCCACAGGGAGAGTCACTGAGTGGGTCTGTTATTATAGTATCTCCACACGGAGAGTCACTGAGTGGGTCTGTTATTATTGTATCTCCACAGAGAGAGTCATTGAGTGGATTTGTTATTGTAGTATCTCCACAGGGAGAGTCACTGAGTGGGTCTGTTATTATAGTATCTCCACAGGGAGAGTCACTGAGTGTGTCTGTTCTTACAGTTTCTCCGCAGGGAGAGTCACTGAGTGGGTCTGTTATTATAGTATCTCCACAGGGAGAGTCACTGAGTGGATCTGCTTTGTTGTATCTCCACAAGGAAAGTCACTGAGTCGGTCTGTTATTATAGTATCTCCACAGGGAGAGTCACTGAGTGGGTCTGTTATTGCAGTATCTCCACAGGGAAAGTCACTGAGTGGGTCTGTTATTATAGTATCTGCACAGGGAGAGTCACTGAGTGGATCTGTTATTATAGTATCTCCACAGGGAGAGTCACTGAGTGGATCTGTTATTGTTGTATCTCCACAAGGAGAGTCACTGAGTCGGTCTGCTATTATAGTATCTCCACAGGGAGAGTCATTGAGTGGGTCTGTTATTTAGTATCTCCACAGTGAGTGTAACTGCTTGGGTCTGTTATTATAGTATCTCCACAGGGACAGTCACTGAGTGCTTCTGTTATTATAGTATCTCCACAGGGAGAGTCACTGAGTGGGTCTGTTATTATATTATCTCAACAGGGAGAGTCACTGAGTGGGTCTGTTATTGTAGTATCTCCACAGGGAGAGTCACTGAGTGGGTCTGTTATTATTGTCGCTCCACAGGGAGAGTCACTGAGTGGGTCTGTTATTATTGTATCTCCACAGAGAAAGTCATTGAGTGGATTTGTTATTGTAGTATCTTCACAAGGAGAGTCATTGAGTGGATCTGTTATGATAGTATGTCCACAGGGAGAGACACTGAGTGGGTCTGTTATAATAGTATCTCCACAGAGAGAGGCATTGAGCGGATCTGTTATTATAGTATCTCCACAGTGCGTGTAACTGCTTGGGTCTGTTATTATAGTATCTCCACAGGGAGAGTCACTGAGTGGGTCTGTTATTATAGTATCTCCACAGGGAGAGTCACTGAGTGGGTCTGTTATTACAGTATCTCCACAGGGGGAGTCACTGATTGGGTCTGTTATTATGGTATCTCCACAGGGAGAGTCACTGAGTGGGTCTGTTATTATAGTATCTCCACAGGGAGAGTCACTGAGTGGGTCTGTTATTATAGTATCTCCACAGGGAGAGTCACGGAGTGGGTCTGTTATTATGGTATCTCCACAGGCAGAGTCACTGAGTTGGTCTGTTATTATAGTATCTCCACAGGGAGAGGCACTGAGTGGGTCAGTTATTATAGTATCTCCACAGGGAGAGTCACTGAGTGGTTCTGTTATTATATTATCTCAACAGGGAGAGTCACTGAGTGGGTCTGTTATTATAGTATCTCCACAGAGAGAGTCATTGAGTGGATCTGTTATTATAGCATCTCCACAGGGAGTGTAACTGCTTGGGTCTGTTATTATAGTATCTCCACAGGGAGAGTCACTGAGTGGGTCTGTTATTATAGTATCTCCACAGAGAGAGTCATTGAGTGGATCTGTTATTATAGCATCTCCACAGGGAGTGTAACTGCTTGGGTCTGTTATTATAGTATCTCCACAGGGAGAGTCACTGAGTGGGTCTGTTATTATGGTATCTCCACAGGGAGGGTCACTGAGTGGGTCTGTTATTATAGTATCTCCACAGGGGGAGTCACTGATTGGGTCTGTTATTATGGTATCTCCACAGGGAGAGTCACTGAGTGGGTCTGTTATTATAGTATCTCCACAGGGAGTGTAACTGCTTGGGTCTGTTATTATAGTATCTCCACAGGGAGAGTCACTGAGTGGGTCTGTTATTATAGTATCTCCACAAGAGAGTCACTGAGTGGATCTGTTATTATAGTATCTCCACAGGGAGAGACACTGAGTGGGTCTGCTTTAATAGTATCTCCACAGAGAGAGGCATTGAGTGGATCTGTTATTATAGTATCTCCACAGTGAGTGTAACTGCTTGGGTCTTTTATTATAGTATCTCCACAGGGAGAGTCACTGAGTGGGTCTGTTATTACAGTATCTCCATAGGAAGCGTCACTGAGTGGGTCTGTTATTATAGCATCTCGACAGGGAGAGTCACTGAGTGCGTCTGTTATTATAGTATATCCACAGAGAGAGTCACTGAGTGGGTCTGTTATTACAGTATCTCCACATGGAAAGTCACTGAGTGGGTCTGTTTTTATAGTATCTCCACAGGGAGAGTCACTGAGTGGATCTGTTATTATAGTATCTCCACAGGGAGAGTCACTGAATGGGTCTGTTATTATAGTATCTCCACATGGAGACTCACTGAGTGGGTCTGTTATTATAGTATCTCCACAGGGAGAGTCACTGAGTGGGTCTGTTCTGATAGTAACTCCACAGGGAGAGTCACTGAGTGGGTCTGTTATTATAGTATCTCCACAGGGAGAGTCACTGAGTGGATCTGTTATTGTTGTATCTCCACAAGGAGTGTCACTGAGTCGGTCTGTTATTATAGTATCTCCACAGGGAGAGTCACTGAGTGGGTCTGTTATTTAGTATCTCCACAGTGAGTGTAACTGCTTGGGTCTGTTATTATAGTATCTCCACAGGGAGAGTCACTGAGTGGCTCTGTTATTATAGTATCTCCACAGGGAGAGTCACTGAATGGGTCTGTTATTATAGTATCTCCACAGAGAGAGTCATTGAGTGGATCTGTTATTATAGCATCTCCACAGGGAGTGTAACTGCTTGGGTCTGTTATTATAGTATCTCCACAGGGAGAGTCACTGAGTGGGTCTCTTATTATGGTATCTCCACAGGGAAAGTCACTGAGTGGGTCTGTTATTATAGTATCTCCACAGGGGGAGTCACTGATTGGGTCTGTTATTATGGTATCTCCACAGGGAGAGTCACTGAGTGGGTCTGTTATTATAGTATCTCAACAGGGAGTGTAACTGCTTGGGTCTGTTATTATAGTATCTCCACAGGGAGAGTCACTGAGTGGGTCTGTTATTATAGTATCTCCACAAGGAGAGTCACTGAGTGGATCTGTTATTATTGTATCTCCACAGGGAGAGACACTGAGTGGGTCTGCTTTAATAGTATCTCCACAGAGAGAGGCATTGAGTGGATCTATTATTATAGTATCTCCACAGTGAGTGTAACTGCTTGGGTCTTTTATTATAGTATCTCCACAGGGAGAGTCACTGAGTGGGTCTGTTATTATAGTATCACCACAGTGAGAGTCACTGAGTGGGTCTGTTCTTATAGTATCTCCACAGGGAGAGTCACTGAGTGGGTCTGTTATTATAGTATCTCCACAGTGAGAGTCACTGAGTGGATCTGTTATTGTTGTATCTCCACAAGGAGAGTCACTGAGTGGGTCTGTTATTATAGTATCTCCACAGGGAGAGTCACTCAATGGGTCTGTTATTATAGTATCTCCACAGGGAGAGTCACCGAGTGGGTCTGTTATTATCGTATCTCCACAGGGAGAGTCACTGAGTGTGTCTGTTATTATAGTATCTCCACAGGGAGGGTCACTGAGTGGGTCTGTTATTATAGTATCACCACAGGGAGTGTCACTGAGTTGTTCTGTTATTATCGTATCTCCACAGGGAGAGTCACTGAGTGGGACTGTTATTATAGTATCTCCACAGGGAGAGTCACTGAGTGGGTCTGTTATTATAGTATCTCCACAGAGAGAGGCATTGAGTGGATCTGTTATTATAGTATCTCCACAGTGAGTGTAACTGCTTGGGTCTTTTATTATAGTATCTCCACAGGGAGAGTCACTGAGTGGGTCTGTTATTACAGTATCTCCATAGGAAGCGTCACTGAGTGGGTCTGTTATTATAGCATCTCGACAGGGAGAGTCACTGAGTGCGTCTGTTATTATAGTATATCCACAGAGAGAGTCACTGAGTGGGTCTGTTATTACAGTATCTCCACATGGAAAGTCACTGAGTGGGTCTGTTTTTATAGTATCTCCACAGGGAGAGTCACTGAGTGGATCTGTTATTATAGTATCTCCACAGGGAGAGTCACTGAATGGGTCTGTTATTATAGTATCTCCACATGGAGACTCACTGAGTGGGTCTGTTATTATAGTATCTCCACAGGGAGAGTCACTGAGTGGGTCTGTTCTGATAGTAACTCCACAGGGAGAGTCACTGAGTGGGTCTGTTATTATAGTATCTCCACAGGGAGAGTCACTGAGTGGATCTGTTATTGTTGTATCTCCACAAGGAGTGTCACTGAGTCGGTCTGTTATTATAGTATCTCCACAGGGAGAGTCACTGAGTGGGTCTGTTATTTAGTATCTCCACAGTGAGTGTAACTGCTTGGGTCTGTTATTATAGTATCTCCACAGGGAGAGTCACTGAGTGGCTCTGTTATTATAGTATCTCCACAGGGAGAGTCACTGAATGGGTCTGTTATTATAGTATCTCCACAGAGAGAGTCATTGAGTGGATCTGTTATTATAGCATCTCCACAGGGAGTGTAACTGCTTGGGTCTGTTATTATAGTATCTCCACAGGGAGAGTCACTGAGTGGGTCTCTTATTATGGTATCTCCACAGGGAAAGTCACTGAGTGGGTCTGTTATTATAGTATCTCCACAGGGGGAGTCACTGATTGGGTCTGTTATTATGGTATCTCCACAGGGAGAGTCACTGAGTGGGTCTGTTATTATAGTATCTCAACAGGGAGTGTAACTGCTTGGGTCTGTTATTATAGTATCTCCACAGGGAGAGTCACTGAGTGGGTCTGTTATTATAGTATCTCCACAAGGAGAGTCACTGAGTGGATCTGTTATTATTGTATCTCCACAGGGAGAGACACTGAGTGGGTCTGCTTTAATAGTATCTCCACAGAGAGAGGCATTGAGTGGATCTATTATTATAGTATCTCCACAGTGAGTGTAACTGCTTGGGTCTTTTATTATAGTATCTCCACAGGGAGAGTCACTGAGTGGGTCTGTTATTATAGTATCACCACAGTGAGAGTCACTGAGTGGGTCTGTTCTTATAGTATCTCCACAGGGAGAGTCACTGAGTGGGTCTGTTATTATAGTATCTCCACAGTGAGAGTCACTGAGTGGATCTGTTATTGTTGTATCTCCACAAGGAGAGTCACTGAGTCGGTCTGTTATTATAGTATCTCCACAGGGAGAGTCACTGAGTGGGTCTGTTATTTAGTATCTCCACAGTGAGTGTAACTGTTTGGGTCTGTTATTATAGTATCTCCACAGGGAGAGTCACTGAGTGGGTCTGTTATTATAGTATCTCCACAGGGAGAGTCACTCAATGGGTCTGTTATTATAGTATCTCCACAGGGAGAGTCACCGAGTGGGTCTGTTATTATCGTATCTCCACAGGGAGAGTCACTGAGTGTGTCTGTTATTATAGTATCTCCACAGGGAGGGTCACTGAGTGGGTCTGTTATTATAGTATCACCACAGGGAGTGTCACTGAGTTGTTCTGTTATTATCGTATCTCCACAGGGAGAGTCACTGAGTGGGACTGTTATTATAGTATCTCCACAGGGAGAGTCACTGAGTGGGTCTGTTATTATGGTATCTCCACAGGGATAGTCACTGAAAGGGTCTGTTATTATAGTATCTCGACAGGGAGAGGCACTGAGTGGGTCAGTTATTATAGTATCTCCACAAGGAGAGTCACTGAGTGGGTCTGTTATTATAGTATCTCAACAGGGAGAGTCACTGAGTGGGTCTGTTATTGTAGCATCTCCACCGGGGGAGTCACTGTGTGGGTCTGTTATTATAGTATCTCCACAGAGAGTGTCATTGAGTGGATCTGTTATTACAGTATCTCCACAGGGAGAGTCACTGAGTGGATCTGTTATTATAGTATCTCCACAGGGAGAGACACTGAGTGGGTCTGTTACTATAGTATCTCCACAGGGAGAAACACTGAGTGGGTCTGTTATTATGGTATCTCCACAGGGAAAGTCACTGAGTGAGTCTGTTATTGTAGTATCTCCACAGGAAATGTCACTGAGTGGGTCTGTTATTATAGTATCTACACAGGGAGAGTCACTGAGTGGGTCTATTATTATAGTATCTCCACAGGGAGAGTCACTGAGTGGGTCTGTTATTATAGTATCTCCACAGGGAGAGTCACTGAGTGGGTCTGATATTATAGTATCTCCACAGGGAGAGTCACTGAGTGGGTCTGTTATTATAGTATCTCCACAGGGAGAGTCACTGAGTGGATCTGTTATTATAGTATCTCCACAGGGAGAGTCACTGAGTGTGGCTGCTTTTATATTATCTCCACAAGGAGAGTCACTGAGTGGATCTGTTATTATAGTCTCTCCACAGGGAGACACACTGAGTGGGTCTGTGATAATAGTATCTCCACAGAGAGAGTCATTGAGTGGATATGTTATTATAGTATCTCCACAGTGAGTGTGACTGCTTGGGTCTGTTATTATAGTATCTCCACAGGGAGTGTCACAGAGTGGGTCTGTTATTATAGTATCTCCACAGAGAGAGTCACTGAGTGGATCTGTTATGATAGTATCTCCACAGGGAGAGTCACTGAGTGGGTCTGTTATTATAGTATCTCCAGAGGAAGAGTCACTGAGTGGGTCTGTTATTATAGTATCTCCACAGGGAGAGTCACTGAATGGGTCTGTTATTATAGTATCTCCACAGGGAGAGTCACTGAGTGGGTCTGTTATTATAGTATCTCCACAGGGAGGGTCACTGAGTGGGTCTGTTATTATAGTATCTCCACAGGGAGGGTCACTGAGTGGATCTGTTATTATAGTATCACCACAGGGAGTGTCACTGAGATGTTCTGTTATTATAGTATCTCCACAGGGAGAGATCCTCAGCTTGTCTGTTATTATAGTATCTCCACAGGGAGAGTCAATGATTGGGTCTGTTATTATAGTATCTCCACAGGGAGAGACACTGAGTGGGTCTGTTATTATAGTATCTCCACAGGGAGAGTCACTGAGTGGCTCTGTTATTATAGTAGCTCCACAGGGAGAGTCACTGAGTGGGTCTGTTATTATAGTATCTCCACACGGAGTGTCACTGAGTGGGTCTGTTATTACAGTATCTCCACAGAGAGAGTCACTGAGTGGATCTGTTATTATAATATCTCCACAGGGAGAGTCACTGAGTGGGTCTGTTATTCGAGTATCTCCACAGGGAGAGTCACTGAGTGGGTCTGTTATTATAGTATCTCCACAGGGAGAGACACTGAGTGGGTCTGTTATAATAGTATCTCCACAGAAAGAGTCATTGAGTGGATCTGTTATGATGGTATCTCCACAGGGAGAGTCACTGAATGGGTCTGTTATTATAGTATCTCCAGAGGGGGAGTCACTGATTGGGTCTGTTATTATGGTATCTCCACAGGGAGCGTCACTGAGTGGGTCTGTTATTATAGTATCTCCACAGGGAGAGTCACTGTTTGGTTCTGTTATTATAGTATCTCCATCGGAATGAGTCACTGAGAGGGTCTGTTATAATGGTATCTCCACAGGGAGAGTCACTGAGTGGGTCTGTTATTATAGTATCTCCACAGGGAGAGTCACTGAGTGGGTCTGTTATTATAGTATCTCCACAGGGAGAGTCACTGAGTGGGTCTTTTATAATAGTATCTCCACAGGGAGAGTCACTGAGTGGGTCTGTTATTATAGTATCTCCACAGGGAGAGTCATTGAGTGAATCTGTTATTACAGTATCTCCACAGGGAGAGTCACTGAGTGGGTCTGTTATCATAGTATCTCCACAGAGAGAGTCACAGAGTGGATCTGTTATTATAATATCTCCACAGGGAGAGTCACTGAGTGGGTCTGTTATTCGAGTATCTCCACAGGGAGAGTCACTTAGTGGGTCTGTTATTATAGTATCTCCACAGGGAGAGTCACTGAGTGGGTCTGTTATTATTTTATCTCCACAGTTAGAGTCACTGAGTGGGTCTGTTATTATAGTATCTCCACAGGGAGAGGCACTGAGTGGGTTTGTTACTATAGTATCTCTACAGGGAGAGTCACTGAGTGGGTCTGTTATTATAGTATCTCCACAGGGAGAGTCACTGAGTTGTTCTGTTATTCTAGTATCTCCAGAGGGAGAGTCACTCAGTTTGTCTGTTATGATAGTATCTCCACAGGGTGAGCCACTGATTGGATCTGTTATTATAGTATCTCCACAGGGAGAGTCACTGAGTGGGTCTGTTATTATAGTATCTCCACAGGGAGAGTCACTGAGTGTGTCTGTTTTTATAGTATCTCCACAGGGAGAGTCACTGAGTGGGTCTGTTATTATAGCATCTCCACAGAGAGAGTCACTGAGTGGGTCTGTTATTATAGCATCTCCACAGAGAGAGTCACTGAGTGGGTCTGTTATTATAGTCTCTCCACAGGGAGAGTCACTGAGTGGGTCTGTTATTATAGTATCTCCGGAGGGAGAGTCACTGAGTTTGTCTGTTATTATAGTATCTCCACAGGGAGAGGGTCTGTTATTGTAGTATCTCCACAGGGAGAGTCACTGAGTGGATCTGTTATTATAGTATCTCCACAGAGAGAGTCACTGAGTGGGTCTGTTACTATAGTCTCTCGACAGGGAGAATCACTGAGTGGGTCTGTTATTATGGTATCTCCACAGGGAAAGTCACTGAGTGAGTCTGTTATTGTAGTATCTCCACAGGAAAAGTCACTGAGTGGGTCTGTTATTATAGTATCTACACAGGGAGAGTCACTGAGTGGGTCTATTATTATAGTATCTCCACAGGGAGAGTCACTGAGTGGGTCTGTTATTATAGTATCTCCAAAGGGAGAGTCACTGAGTGGGTCTGATATTATAGTATCTCCACAGGGAGAGTCACTGAGTGGGTCTGTTATTATAGTATCTCCACATGGAGAGTCACTGAGTGGATCCGTTATTATAGTATCTCCACAGGGAGAGTCACTGAGTGGGGCTGCTTTTCTATTATCTCCACAAGGAGAGTCACTGAGTGGATCTGTTATTATAGTCTCTCCACAGGGAGAGACACTGAGTGGGTCTGTGATAATAGTATCTCCACAGGCAGTGTGACTGCTTGGGTCTGTTATTATAGTATCTCCACAGGGAGTGTCACAGAGTGGGTCTGTTATTATAGTATCTCCACAGAGAGAGTCACTGAGTGGATCTGTTATGATAGTATCTCCACAGGGAGAGTCACTGAGTGGGTCTGTTATTATAGTATCTCCAGAGGAGGAGTCACTGAGTGGGTCTGTTATTATAGTATCTCCACAGGGAGGGTCACTGAGTGGGTCTGTTATTATAGTATCTCCACAGGGAGGGTCACTGAGTGGGTCTGTTATTATAGTATCTCCACAGGGAGGGTCACTGAGTGGGTCTGTTATTATAGTATCACCACAGGGAGTGTCACTGAGTTGTTCTGTTATTATGGTATCTCCACAGGGAGAGATCCTCAGTTTGTCTGTTATTATAGTATCTCCACAGGGAGAGTCAATGATTGGGTCTGTTATTATAGTATCTCCACAGGGAGAGACACTGAGTGGGTCTGTTATTATAGTATCTCCACAGGGAGAGTCACTGAGTGGCTCTGTTATTATAGTAGCTCCACAGGGAGAGTCACTGAGTGGGTCTGTTATTATAGTATCTCCACAGGGAGTGTCACTGAGTGGGTCTGTTATTACAGTATCTCCACAGAGAGAGTCACTGAGTGGATCTGTTATTATAGTATCTCCACAGGGAGAGTCACTGAGTGGGTCTGTTATTCGAGTATCTCCACATTGAGAGTCACTGAGTGGGTCTGTTATTATAGTATCTCCACAGGGAGAGACACTGAGTGGGTCTGTTATAATAGTATCTCCACAGAAAGAGTCATTGAGTGGATCTGTTATGATGGTATCTCCACAGGGAGAGTCGCTGAGTGGGTCTGTTATTATAGTATCTCCACAGGGGGAGTCACTGATTGGGTCTGTTATTATGGTATCTCCACAGGGAGAGTCACTGAGTGGGTCTGTTATTATAGTATCTCCACAGGGAGAGTCGCTGAGTGGTTCTGTTATTATAGTATCTCCATCGGAATGAGTCACTGAGTGGGTCTGTTATTATGGTATCTCCACAGGGAGAGTCACTGAGTGGGTCTGTTCTTATAGTATCTCCACAGGGAGAGTCACTGAGTGGGTCTGTTATTATCGTATCTCCACAGGGAGAGCCACTGAGTGGGTCTTTTATCATAGTATCTCCACAGGGAGAGTCACTGAGTGGGTCTGTTATTATAGTATCTCCACAGGGAGAGTCATTGAGTGAATCTGTTATTACAGTATCTCCACAGGGAGAGTCACTGAGTGGGTCTGTTATTATAGTATCTCCACAAGGAGAGTCACTGAGTGGATCTGTTATTATAGTATCTCCACATTGAGAGACACTGAGTGGGTCTGTTATAATAGTATCTCCACAGGGAGAGTCACTGAGTGGGTCTTATATTATAGTATCTCCACAGGGAGAGGCACTGAGTGGGTCTGTTATTATAGTATCTCGACAGGGAGAGTCACTGAGTGGGTCTGTTATTATGGTCTCTCCACAGAGAGAGTCACTGAGTGGATCTGTTGTGATAGTATCTCCACAGGGAGAGTCACTGCGTGGGTCTTATATTATAGTATCTCCACAGGGAGAGCCGCTGAGTGGGTCTGTTATTATAGTATCTCCACAGGGGGAGTCACTGAGTGGGTCTGTTATTATGGTATCTCCACAGGGAGAGTCACTGAGTGGGTCTGTTATTATAGTATCTCCACAGGGAGAGTCACTTAGTGGGTCTGTTATTATAGTATCTCCACAGGGAGAGTCACTGAGTGGGTCTGTTATTATGGTATCTCCACAGTTAGAGTCACTGAGTGGGTCTGTTATTATAGTATCTCCACAGGGAGAGGCACTGAGTGGGTCTGTTATTATAGTATCTCCACAGGGAGAGTCACTGAGTGGGTCTGTTATTATAGTATCTCCACAGGGAGAGTCACTGAGTTGTTCTGTTATTCTAGTATCTCCAGAGGGAGAGTCACTCAGTTTGTCTGTTATTATAGTATCTCCACAGGGTGAGCCACTGATTGGATCTGTTATTATAGTATCTCCACAGGGAGAGTCACTGAGTGGGTCTGTTATTATAGTATCTCCACAGGGAGAGTCACTGAGTGTGTCTGTTTTTATAGTATCTCCACAGGGAGAGTCACTGAGTGGGTCTGTTATTATAGCATCTCCACAGAGAGAGTCACTGAGTGGGTCTGTTATTATAGCATCTCCACAGAGAGAGTCACTGAGTGGGTCTGTTATTATAGTATCTCCACAGAGAGAGTCACTGAGTGGGTCTGTTATTATAGTATCTCCGGAGGGAGAGTCACTGAGTTTGTCTGTTATTATAGTATCTCCACAGGGAGAGTCACTGAGTGGGTCTGTTATTATAGTATCTCAACAGGGAGTGTAACTGCTTGGGTCTGTTATTATAGTATCTCCACAGGGAGAGTCACTGAGTGGGTCTGTTATTATAGTATCTCCACAAGGAGAGTCACTGAGTGGATCTGTTATTATTGTATCTCCACAGGGAGAGACACTGAGTGGGTCTGCTTTAATAGTATCTCCACAGAGAGAGGCATTGAGTGGATCTATTATTATAGTATCTCCACAGTGAGTGTAACTGCTTGGGTCTTTTATTATAGTATCTCCACAGGGAGAGTCACTGAGTGGGTCTGTTATTATAGTATCACCACAGTGAGAGTCACTGAGTGGGTCTGTTCTTATAGTATCTCCACAGGGAGAGTCACTGAGTGGGTCTGTTATTATAGTATCTCCACAGTGAGAGTCACTGAGTGGATCTGTTATTGTTGTATCTCCACAAGGAGAGTCACTGAGTCGGTCTGTTATTATAGTATCTCCACAGGGAGAGTCACTGAGTGGGTCTGTTATTTAGTATCTCCACAGTGAGTGTAACTGTTTGGGTCTGTTATTATAGTATCTCCACAGGGAGAGTCACTGAGTGGGTCTGTTATTATAGTATCTCCACAGGGAGAGTCACTCAATGGGTCTGTTATTATAGTATCTCCACAGGGAGAGTCACCGAGTGGGTCTGTTATTATCGTATCTCCACAGGGAGAGTCACTGAGTGTGTCTGTTATTATAGTATCTCCACAGGGAGGGTCACTGAGTGGGTCTGTTATTATAGTATCACCACAGGGAGTGTCACTGAGTTGTTCTGTTATTATCGTATCTCCACAGGGAGAGTCACTGAGTGGGACTGTTATTATAGTATCTCCACAGGGAGAGTCACTGAGTGGGTCTGTTATTATGGTATCTCCACAGGGATAGTCACTGAAAGGGTCTGTTATTATAGTATCTCGACAGGGAGAGGCACTGAGTGGGTCAGTTATTATAGTATCTCCACAAGGAGAGTCACTGAGTGGGTCTGTTATTATAGTATCTCAACAGGGAGAGTCACTGAGTGGGTCTGTTATTGTAGCATCTCCACCGGGGGAGTCACTGTGTGGGTCTGTTATTATAGTATCTCCACAGAGAGTGTCATTGAGTGGATCTGTTATTACAGTATCTCCACAGGGAGAGTCACTGAGTGGATCTGTTATTATAGTATCTCCACAGGGAGAGACACTGAGTGGGTCTGTTACTATAGTATCTCCACAGGGAGAAACACTGAGTGGGTCTGTTATTATGGTATCTCCACAGGGAAAGTCACTGAGTGAGTCTGTTATTGTAGTATCTCCACAGGAAATGTCACTGAGTGGGTCTGTTATTATAGTATCTACACAGGGAGAGTCACTGAGTGGGTCTATTATTATAGTATCTCCACAGGGAGAGTCACTGAGTGGGTCTGTTATTATAGTATCTCCACAGGGAGAGTCACTGAGTGGGTCTGATATTATAGTATCTCCACAGGGAGAGTCACTGAGTGGGTCTGTTATTATAGTATCTCCACAGGGAGAGTCACTGAGTGGATCTGTTATTATAGTATCTCCACAGGGAGAGTCACTGAGTGTGGCTGCTTTTATATTATCTCCACAAGGAGAGTCACTGAGTGGATCTGTTATTATAGTCTCTCCACAGGGAGACACACTGAGTGGGTCTTTGATAATAGTATCTCCACAGAGAGAGTCATTGAGTGGATATGTTATTATAGTATCTCCGCAGTGAGTGTGACTGCTTGGGTCTGTTATTATAGTATATCCACAGGGAGTGTCACAGAGTGGGTCTGTTATTATAGTATCTCCACAGAGAGAGTCACTGAGTGGATCTGTTATGATAGTATCTCCACAGGGAGAGTCACTGAGTGGGTCTGTTATTATAGTATCTCCAGAGGAAGAGTCACTGAGTGGGTCTGTTATTATAGTATCTCCACAGGGAGAGTCACTGAATGGGTCTGTTATTATAGTATCTCCACAGGGAGAGTCACTGAGTGGGTCTGTTATTATAGTATCTCCACAGGGAGGGTCACTGAGTGGGTCTGTTATTATAGTATCTCCACAGGGAGGGTCACTGAGTGGATCTGTTATTATAGTATCACCACAGGGAGTGTCACTGAGATGTTCTGTTATTATAGTATCTCCACAGGGAGAGATCCTCAGTTTGTCTGTTATTATAGTATCTCCACAGGGAGAGTCAATGATTGGGTCTGTTATTATAGTATCTCCACAGGGAGAGACACTGAGTGGGTCTGTTATTATAGTATCTCCACAGGGAGAGTCACTGAGTGGCTCTGTTATTATAGTAGCTCCACAGGGAGAGTCACTGAGTGGGTCTGTTATTATAGTATCTCCACAGGGAGTGTCACTGAGTGGGTCTGTTATTACAGTATCTCCACAGAGAGAGTCACTGAGTGGATCTGTTATTATAATATCTCCACAGGGAGAGTCACTGAGTGGGTCTGTTATTCGAGTATCTCCACAGGGAGAGTCACTGAGTGGGTCTGTTATTATAGTATCTCCACAGGGAGAGACACTGAGTGGGTCTGTTATAATAGTATCTCCACAGAAAGAGTCATTGAGTGGATCTGTTATGATGGTATCTCCACAGGGAGAGTCACTGAATGGGTCTGTTATTATAGTATCTCCAGAGGGGGAGTCACTGATTGGGTCTGTTATTATGGTATCTCCACAGGGAGCGTCACTGAGTGGGTCTGTTATTATAGTATCTCCACAGGGAGAGTCACTGTTTGGTTCTGTTATTATAGTATCTCCATCGGAATGAGTCACTGAGAGGGTCTGTTATTATGGTATCTCCACAGGGAGAGTCACTGAGTGGGTCTGTTATTATAGTATCTCCACAGGGAGAGTCACTGAGTGGGTCTGTTATTATAGTATCTCCACAGGGAGAGTCACTGAGTGGGTCTTTTATAATAGTATCTCCACAGGGAGAGTCACTGAGTGGGCCTGTTATTATAGTATCTCCACAGGGAGAGTCATTGAGTGAATCTGTTATTACAGTATCTCCACAGGGAGAGTCACTGAGTGGGTCTGTTATCATAGTATCTCCACAGAGAGAGTCACTGAGTGGATCTGTTATTATAATATCTCCACAGGGAGAGTCACTGAGTGGGTCTGTTATTCGAGTATCTCCACAGGGAGAGTCACTTAGTGGGTCAGTTATTATAGTATCTCCACAGGGAGAGTCACTGAGTGGGTCTGTTATTATTTTATCTCCACAGTTAGAGTCACTGAGTGGGTCTGTTATTATAGTATCTCCACAGGGAGAGGCACTGAGTGGGTTTGTTATTATAGTATCTCTACAGGGAGAGTCACTGAGTGGGTCTGTTATTATAGTATCTCCACAGGGAGAGTCACTGAGTTGTTCTGTTATTCTAGTATCTCCAGAGGGAGAGTCACTCAGTTTGTCTGTTATGATAGTATCTCCACAGGGTGAGCCACTGATTGGATCTGTTATTATAGTATCTCCACAGGGAGAGTCACTGAGTGGGTCTGTTATTATAGTATCTCCACAGGGAGAGTCACTGAGTGTGTCTGTTTTTATAGTATCTCCACAGGGAGAGTCACTGAGTGGGTCTGTTATTATAGCATCTCCACAGAGAGAGTCACTGAGTGGGTCTGTTATTATAGCATCTCCACAGAGAGAGTCACTGAGTGGGTCTGTTATTATAGTATCTCCACAGGGAGAGTCACTGAGTGGGTCTGTTATTATAGTATCTCCGGAGGGAGAGTCACTGAGTTTGTCTGTTATTATAGTATCTCCACAGGGAGAGGGTCTGTTATTATAGTATCTCCACAGGGAGAGTCACTGAGTGGATCTGTTATTATAGTATCTCCACAGAGAGAGTCACTGAGTGGGTCTGTTACTATAGTATCTCGACAGGGAGAATCACTGAGTGGGTCTGTTATTATGGTATCTCCACAGGGAAAGTCACTGAGTGAGTCTGTTATTGTAGTATCTCCACAGGAAAAGTCACTGAGTGGGTCTGTTATTATAGTATCTACACAGGGAGAGTCACTGAGTGGGTCTATTATTATAGTATCTCCACAGGGAGAGTCACTGAGTGGGTCTGTTATTATAGTATCTCCAAAGGGAGAGTCACTGAGTGGGTCTGATATTATAGTATCTCCACAGGGAGAGTCACTGAGTGGGTCTGTTATTATAGTATCTCCACATGGAGAGTCACTGAGTGGATCCGTTATTATAGTATCTCCACAGGGAGAGTCACTGAGTGGGGCTGCTTTTCTATTATCTCCACAAGGAGAGTCACTGAGTGGATCTGTTATTATAGTCTCTCCACAGGGAGAGACACTGAGTGGGTCTGTGATAATAGTATCTCCACAGGCAGTGTGACTGCTTGGGTCTGTTATTATAGTATCTCCACAGGGAGTGTCACAGAGTGGGTCTGTTATTATAGTATCTCCACAGAGAGAGTCACTGAGTGGATCTGTTATGATAGTATCTCCACAGGGAGAGTCACTGAGTGGGTCTGTTATTATAGTATCTCCAGAGGAAGAGTCACTGAGTGGGTCTGTTATTATAGTATCTCCACAGGGAGGGTCACTGAGTGGGTCTGTTATTATAGTATCTCCACAGGGAGGGTCACTGAGTGGGTCTGTTATTATAGTATCTCCACAGGGAGGGTCACTGAGTGGGTCTGTTATTATAGTATCACCACAGGGAGTGTCACTGAGTTTTTCTGTTATTATGGTATCTCCACAGGGAGAGATCCTCAGTTTGTCTGTTATTATAGTATCTCCACAGGGAGAGTCAATGATTGGGTCTGTTATTATAGTATCTCCACAGGGAGAGACACTGAGTGGGTCTGTTATTATAGTATCTCCACAGGGAGAGTCACTGAGTGGCTCTGTTATTATAGTAGCTCCACAGGGAGAGTCACTGAGTGGGTCTGTTATTATAGTATCTCCACAGGGAGTGTCACTGAGTGGGTCTGTTATTACAGTATCTCCACAGAGAGAGTCACTGAGTGGATCTGTTATTATAGTATCTCCACAGGGAGAGTCACTGAGTGGGTCTGTTATTCGAGTATCTCCACATTGAGAGTCACTGAGTGGGTCTGTTATTATAGTATCTCCACAGGGAGAGACACTGAGTGGGTCTGTTATAATAGTATCTCCACAGAAAGAGTCATTGAGTGGATCTGTTATGATGGTATCTCCACAGGGAGAGTCGCTGAGTGGGTCTGTTATTATAGTATCTCCACAGGGGGAGTCACTGATTGGGTCTGTTATTATGGTATCTCCACAGGGAGAGTCACTGAGTGGGTCTGTTATTATAGTATCTCCACAGGGAGAGTCACTGAGTGGTTCTGTTATTATAGTATCTCCATCGGAATGAGTCACTGAGTGGGTCTGTTATTATGGTATCTCCACAGGGAGAGTCACTGAGTGGGTCTGTTATTATCGTATCTCCACAGGGAGAGCCACTGAGTGGGTCTTTTATCATAGTATCTCCACAGGGAGAGTCACTGAGTGGGTCTGTTATTATAGTATCTCCACAGGGAGAGTCATTGAGTGAATCTGTTATTACAGTATCTCCACAGGGAGAGTCACTGAGTGGGTCTGTTATTATAGTATCTCCACAAGGAGAGTCACTGAGTGGATCTGTTATTATAGTATCTCCACATTGAGAGACACTGAGTGGGTCTGTTATAATAGTATCTCCACAGGGAGAGGCACTGAGTGGGTCTGTTATTAT